>NC_087550.1:87833542-88436961 GCF_036250125.1 Pseudopipra pipra | reverse complement strand
ACTCTCTCCAACCTCTTGGCATGCAAGCAAGGCTCTTTGTAGAATTCCTTGCATTCAAAACCCCCTTTTTGAGACACAAAGAAAGCAACATTTGCTTGGCTGTACTCTTGACCTTCTTACCTTGTTTTCCACCACCACCTTCGTACCCAGGCAATGTGATCTCCTGCTCACACGCTCTTTTCCAAGTAACATAGACTGGGTGTGGTGTGCTGAGCAGAACACAAACAGCAATTTCACTTGTCAGGGAGTTCCTTTGGCCTGACAGCTCATGCTGTTGACTCACTGGGAGGTTTTTAACCTGGAGCACTACTGCTATGGGACCCAGTTTTACTGGAGGACAGTGCCTCTGGAACACCTGAATGGCACTGTGCATGTGCTGTGCTGTGCCTTTCAAAGAAACACAGTAAGTGCTTGATTGCTGCTACTCATTGCCTTGATTGACACCCACATAGAAACTGGGATGTTCAGTGTATGGTAGGAAGGGAAGCCACTGTTAGTAATCCTTTTACAGTTGCAGAAGCCATAAGGTATTTGTGTGAAGGTAATGAAATGTGCATGGAGAAAATCCTTGTAAATGGGTAATGATTAGCTTACATCACTATTGCTTATTTGGCCTATCCTGGGGGTTTTTGGTCATTTTATGGGTTGGGATGAGGGCCAGGGTCAGACTTTGGAAACAAAGAGAGTATTTTTAGTTAATTAAGAAAAATTAAGCTTGAGTTCTAAATTAAATCAGAATACCCTTAAGCTGCCCTGCTGCGAATGCTTTTACACAGATCTCCTGGCAGCGAGTCAAGCATTGTCACCACTCCTCCACTCCTGTGCCTAGTATTTGTTATTTAGGCATGTACTTTGGGATTTCTGGTGAAGACAGGGCATTATTAATGCTGCTGTGCAAGCTCTGAGTGAAACTTCACCCAAACATGGGCAAACAACTCCAAGAGAGACTTGTGAACCAGAACGACCACAGAGAAGCTCGGGAAAAGTTGTGTTAGGGATCTCTGTCCTGGACTGATTCACAGGTTGTACAGACTCTGTAGTCATCTTTTCTGACTTTCTACATCACACAGCCATTAAACTGTACTCCTGAATTGACTCTTATTTTGACCACAGGTGCACATTTAGGAAAGGGGAGGAGAAAGGAACCTGACCTGAATTTACAAAGGTCCATTACCGGAGAAGTCATCACAGCTCTTGGTAAAAGGTCTTAGTTTTAATTACCTTGACAGGTACTTACCTTCCATTATAATCACAGTTAAATATTTATTATTCATTTGCACTCTAAACTTTCTTCAAGCTTCATCTGATCAACTGTGGGATGCTTCAGTTCACTACAGCCAGGAGATTAGATGTGATGTCTGTTCTGGCATAGATGCTGGTGGAGGATCCTGCGCCTTACCACAACAATCATCAGAGGTGGGAAGAACTGGGACTGACTTGTAGCAGTGGGGTTTATGTCCTACTACTCTCATGTACATCACCACTCTAGTGTTCCTCACGGAATAAGGCTCTGTTCTTGGCATGCACTGAAGAAACAGTCAGCTTTTCAACTTCTTTGACCTTGTATGTCAGTCCCATGATATGTGGGCTGAAGAGAAATGGAAAGGGATAAATTAAAAGAAAAAAAAATGGCATTGTTTTGTTTCTCAATCCCTGTTTCCAGAAATTTGTTTTAAAAATCAAATCAAGCTGACCTAGCAGGGAATTCAAGAGAGAAGCATTAGGATGTCTTTTATTCCTTCGTGGTGTAAATCTAAACCCCTGGCATGATATCCAGAAGACATTTAATTTTGCAGTTATGTAGCAGCAGTCTGTATCTTTCTGCAAATCACTTGCATTGATTCACACTTAATTACACTGTTGTTTGTTCTCTTTGACCTGACAAACCAGAGACATGAGGATTAAGTTTCCAGACACCGTGAGTCTTTTTTCTAAGTGATCAATTTGAATTTCAGGTGGAAGTGAGCCAGTTGACCGCCTAGTGAGATATGGCACACCTTTTTAGCCTTGAATATAGTTGTAAGTCATCAGTGACACCTGCCTGTATTACTTTACCTGGTTAGCTGACACTGACTCTGTGGTCCATGAAATCTACTGACTTTATTAAAGGATTGGGTTTGCTGCCCCACCTAGAAAAATAAAGACATTGAAAGACACCATCTAAATAATGTTTACAGAGGATTTGAGCCAAGCAGTCTGGGGAGAAGAGACTGCTATAACAGATCAGAGTGGTGTGTAGTCTGCTGATTACTAGTTTAATAAAACCAGAAAGTAGGTGTGAGTATGTATGCAGGGAGGATTAAGACTATGTATTGTGCATGGTTTGCTTGAGAGTAGGCTGGAAAAGGATTTATTCATGTGATAATCAGTAAATGAATGGTCAGCTTTAGCAGTCAGCTATGGATATTCCATAATAGGACTTTATAAGAATGACCATTTAAAATGCACCTCCCTATAGCCCTCAGAAGTAAGTACTGTGTATTTCCATGACTGAGAGACTACAGATTTTTTACTTATGTTGTTGCATGAATAGAAGAATGAGCTTTATGTATGAACTTCACACACATTTGAAAGCCGTATCTGGTTCTGCATGACCCTGCTAGCTGTTCAGACTACATTTCACTGGAAACCTTAACAGCTTTAAGAGATCTCATTCTAAATATCTTAATGGAAGACACGCTTGTGTTTTTACTCATTTTAGTCACTGCTGCATTCATTAAAAAGTATTTTGAATCAAAATGGCTACAAACATCCTACACTTATTTTTGTACTTTCCATGTACAAAAGGTTTTTGCTTGTATGCTAGCTAACACACTGCAAATGCAATTAATCACAGAAGTGGTTTTCCCTTCTTGTCTTAACTTCTTTCCAAATAATTAGTTTTAACTGGGGCAATGGTGATTATTACACAGGCATTCACTTCCCAGTGTTCTTCTTTTGTTCCCTAACAGGGTGATTCACAAAATAGCCACTTGTTTATGGTGGAGTCAATATCTACATTTTGCTTTTTCAGTTCTTTTGATAGGGTTGCATTCAGATATTTCATTAAAGGGGCTGATCTAATCCTTTGAAGTTTTACTATTGGCTTCCTTAAATCTGGATTAGTTTTAAAACTAATAATTCTTAGCTGGATAACACCCAATGAATCTGGATGGTGAATAAAGCAGCATAAAGGATTATCTTTGTTGTGACTGAGCCAATCTACATGCACATAACCTTATTTTTGGCTGTGAACTCCCTTATGTGATCTTGTTTTTCTTCAGTAATTAATGCATGAGTCCAGTGGACATAGGTTAAAAAAATAATCAATCAAACAAAGCAAGGATTTTATCTTTTCTTTTTCTACTTCTGTTCTTCCATCTTCCTGATCCTGTGGCTGAATCCAGTGTTTTTTGCTCAAAAGGCTCTCCAACTTGGAATCTTGCTAATTTCTTCAAAGCTAAAAGACATTTGAGAAGACATCCCAGGTGCCTGAAGGAGCCTGTTGTGTTTCATCTCCCCATGGCACTGCTGCTATAGAAGCTTAAAAGTGCTTGCCATCTTCAGCCTCTCCTTCCCCAGAGACTCCAGCCTCTCACCTCCTGCCTTCTCTTACCCTTTACCTTGTTCTTCCCCTCAGCTTCTTACCAGCCTATGTGGTAAACATCATTTTTTGCAGCTGTCACACAACGCTGCCCTTCCTGCCTGCCTGCCCCTTCACCTCCAAATGCTATCAATGTGCTACTCTAATTCTACTATAGGTCATCCCAGTTTGTTTTTTTTGTCCTACCCAATGTGTTTTGCAGTTACATCCTGTCCTCCATGGAAGTGTTCTGGCCGTTGTCTCCTGATTCCCTTTCTTTCATGTCCTAAGGCAGAAGGATGCTGTCCCTTGGAGCTTTCCTCTTCAATGCCCCTCTGAGTGATGTCAGCCCAAACACAGCTTCAGCTATTAGCTTCTTTCTCCCCACAGCTAAAATAAGTCATGATGCATGCTCATTACAGCCCTTGGTGGGTACCTAGCCTTGGCTAACCTGTTTGATCAGAACCATCTGTATCATTGTATTTCTTGTTACTCAGACCTGTAATCTTGGTTTCCTACAGTTTGGCCCTAATGTTCTGGTTTTGTCTAAATATTTTTATTCCTGTCTGCACTGTGTTTTCCAAACAAGATATCCTGTCTCTTCACACTCTTTTATCATTTTCCTGGTCTCAGCCATGCTGTTGCCACAACTGAGGTGGCTGCTCTTCTCTGGCCTATTTTCTGATGGCAGCCATTTACTAATCAGTTGTTCAAACCTTCTTCCCTCCCTGTTCATTACTCTCTTATTCCTTCTTCAGGTCATCTTATTGCCTCACTTCTTCTGTGTGAGCAGAAATCCCCTCAGACTCTTCTGTAGCATTGTTCAGCCCTGCTTGCCTGGCTTTTTGGCTTCTGAGGTAATGGCCACTCCCTTGCTGAAGGCCATATCTCTGATGGATAATGTGGCTGCGGTGCTGCTGCCCTCTCCAATGCCTGGCAAAGAAGGCAGGTGATCCTGCCTGTGTCCTGATAGCTGAGTTTGGGGAGATGTGTGCAACCAAACCTACTGGCTTGGTGACACCATCCTAAAGTTGTCATCCGTGCTGATCCCCGCCATGTAACCTCACTCTTCTTCGTGGCTCAGCATCTTCCTCGTGTTGCAGAAGAGTCTCAGCACATGGGTTTTCATTTCTTGGAGTAGCAAACATCCAGTTTGCCTTCTTGGCCTAGGTGCTTGGAGCCAGCTCCTTCTCTAAGTCACCCAGTGACCATCCAGTGATCTTCTCTGAGCCCATGTTTTCACAGCCCAGCCCACTCAGTAGAAATGTTGGAGGTTCTGACTCGGAAATAGCGATGCCCTGATTTGGGCAGCTGATGAAATTCACCCCCTCAGCTGCACCCTGTAGAACAGGATAGCTGACCTTTCCACTGTAGCAGCCTGCTCTGCTGTGGTGACCCAAAATCAGTGTTTAATCAAAATATGAAAAAACACTATAGTCTTCTTTCAATAATTGGCTCTGTCAAAAAAAAAAAAAAAAAGACACTTTTGTTTAGAAGGTGGAAACTTGCCTTGTCCTGTTTGGGCTTGGCTGGAAAAGATCAGCAGATGTATTTTTATTTTGCTGTGTTCCCTCCAGATTTTATTGTCCAACCTGCCTATGCATTTTGTAGGCTGCTCAACTTCTAGGGCCAGGGATGTCATCAGGAGGTTTCTGGTGCTTGAGCTGATGATAGCAATGAGGCTCAAGGTGATGGGTGGTCTGTAAGGGACCCACACTAAACACCTTACCAGGAATCACTGATAGCTGCAGCAGAGACTCCCAGAGTATATTCCTTGAGCAGGGTCATGAAGACAGCAATCACCAGTTTACAGGGGGGACAAGACATGGCAGTACTCTCTACCTGTAAGAACGTAATCTCTCTTCTGCCCTAACACTGTCAGCTCTTTGCAATGTTTTTCCCATTTGACCCACATTTAATTTTGTTAGCATAATGTCTGGGAGTTTTTTTGAAAATGTGTCATAGGCTGACTCACAGTAAAGAATTGATTGAAACAGGACAAGAAAATTTCAGGCAAAACAGTATTTCATGTGTGCATCTAACTGATGTTATTTGCTTTTCTCATGCTAGATTGCCACCAACCACGAATTTTAAATTTGGGAAAGAAGTTCATGCCTGAGGTCCAGCTTTCCCTTTGGTAAATCCCAGGCAGCACTCCTGAAATGAAAGCCCTCACACCTCTATCAATAAGGGTAGTACCTGGGCCACAGCCCATAAGGCATGAGAAGCTGTGACCAAGGATAAGATGCTCGAACACAACACCAGGATGTCCTTCTAGAAAATTTGTTTCCAAACACATTCTCAGGGAAGACTTGCTGGTGGTGTCACACCAACACTGTAAAACTATAGGGGAACCCCTTATGAATTGGATCAAGGTGCTGCATTTCAATGGGTCCTTTTTCCGCTGGTAACACTAGCCAGAAAACAGGATGAAAAAAATGCCATGTAAAAAGAGAGATGTAAGATTAATGATGTTTCAAAAGTCAAGCATAACATGAAGGAGATAAAACATCTGAGAAGAAAATGGTGGCCTAGCAGGACTGGGAGAGATCATACCTTGAGAAAAGCTTCTCCCCATCCATATTTCCAAGGCAGGCCATCTCCCTGAAAAATATTTGTGCAAGGCTCCAGAAATGGGAGAGGTCCCCAGATGCCAATAGATGTCTGCTGTACCCATGGAGATGCCACCTGCTGTGCCACCATCCAGCTGGATGACCACCCATGTGGGTGGCTGGCACCAGAAGGGATTTGTGATGTCATGAACTGCAGCGTGCTATCCTGCTTTTTAAAATGAGCTCATTACCAGATGCCAGGAGAGTCCCTTGCCAGAGTGTGTGTCATCTCACTGAACTCCAGGACACCCTGGTGTGACATGAGCATGGGCAACAGCGCTTTCCACCCATGCAGGGTAAATGCTTGGGCTGTTAGCTTTCAGCCTGGGCCAGGTGCTGCTGCACTTAAGCATGTACAGGAGTCCAGAGTAGTGCAAGTGCTGCTTTGCTAAGCCACAGTTTAAACAGGGATTGCATAGAGGTGTAACTTCACCCAGTTTCACCGTGGATTTGCTTGCAGAACTCCCTCCCACTCAGTGGGCAAACTGACTCTGTGTAACCAGAGGTGGATGGAGATCAGCACTCAACCTGAGGGCATCCTCCTTCAGCTCTGTGCCTGACAACAGCCCTGGTGGCACCAGCAACAGAAAGAAACACAAGTCTTGATATTTATTCAGGTATGTGAATCACCACAGTGGAAAATATTTGTGTATTATTCCAAAAAATCCAAGCTGATGTTTACTGAATGAGACTGAAAAATTCCCTGATTCTATGCTAGGAAGTAGCACAGCCACTGGGACTGGGCTGTCCTTTAGTTTGTTTTACTTAAGAATGAACAATACCACCTCATTACATTACAGTGTATAATGTGAACTAATACATAAATTACAAAAGCTAATACATTCTCATTCTATAAAGACTGATTGTTATCATAGTTAGGAAAGGGGATTTTCTTTGCAGTGCTTATCTCAGAAGCTATTGGAAGGGAATATGGTAGTACACTTTAATTGGCTCCCTTTGCATCATAGAATGTGTTAATGATTTGTTGGACAATTATTAAGCTGTTTAATCTTCCTGTCAGCCCATGAAGGGTGTAGTTATGAATAACACCTTTTGTACACAATATACATGTGTCACTCTGAAAAGACAATACCCATCTCCCTCTTTGGAATGTTGCAAAAAACCACGAGAATCTCCAGAAATAATCCTAGCTCCTGCAATTCACAGCAGCTGGATTAACATATTATATTTCTTCGGGGGGGGGGGGAGGAAATATCTTTGTTATGTTTAACATTGGTAGATTTTAAGTAGCACCTTTGCAACTTTTTCATCATTGGCACTATCCTGCAACTTTCTTATAAAATACTTCTGAAAAAAAGGCTTTCTTGAAAAAAAATACATTTTTGCATATTCAGTTGGGGCAAATTCATTAAACTGGCAAAGACTTTAGTAGTAATAATCATACAGTGACCTTTTCTTTTAAAAGCTGGAAAGCTTGTAATAAATGAGTCAGTGATTAAGGAAAGAGAAAAGCAGGTTGAGTGCTGGCTGGAAGGACTGCATTTGGCACTCTGCTGTGAGTTTCCTCTCTGCCAAGGTGTGAGGCATTTACATCATGCGTTGGGTGGTGGTGGTGGTGTCTGTATTTTGCATAGCTCTTGTTTGCAGAGTGCTCTAGCTGAGGCCCAAACTCAGGCTGAAGTCTCAGCACCTCCGTCCAGTTGCTGCTCAGCTGAAGGAAGATGTACTTCTGAAATAATCTGCGCATCTAAAAAATCATATTCTGAAATTTCATCCCCTAAATCCAGTGCCCCAAGTTAGTGGCCACTCTGGACTTACCTCAGCTTCCCAGCTGCTAAAGGGCAAACTATTATTCCTTTTGACTCATGCTCTTGCTGCAAATATAAATATGTGCATATTTGGGAATATTCCAGTGCTGTACCCTGAATTTTATAGAAAAGCACACAAGGAAATCTGTAATTGTGCTACCACAGCAAAGTATGACTAATACAAATCAAAAGGTGCAAGGGGACTGCACAGTGACCAGAGAGAACATTACAATTTGGATGCCCATTAATTATCTTCTTTCCTGTGGTTAAACCACAACAGACATGCATCCTGCAGAGAAAATAGTATGTCATTAATTAAAATTGTATCAGGTTAATGCATGAAGGCTATATTAAATAAGCATATACAGCCTTAATTATTATGTACCCTAATTTTTGTGTCTTTGACTTTACAATTTCTGTAACATTTTAGCACGGTACCTGTATGTGACCCTGTGGACTGATTATATCCTAATTAACTCATCTTGAAACAATAAAAGACAGATTTCCTCAAAAAAAATCATCAAAACAAAATGGAGTTTAATACTTCAAACTACCTTGGATTAGAAAAGTGTTAGAGAAATTAAAAATGCCCTCCAAATATGTAAATGCTGTCATTTCAAAGTTGCTTCATCTTCTCCTTTCCCCTTCAAGCTTCAAGTAAATTCTACCCTGGGGAAAACCCTGTGGAAGCTGGGCCTCAGGAAGAAGTTGAAAATTAGGCTATGAACTTAAAGGAAACCTCACGACAACTTTGAACTGTGTAACAGTGACTCAGTTGAGTAAGTACCTATAATTCTCCCCTTGGAAAGCAGATGGACTTCTACACGTTGCTTGAGAGAGCGTGATGAGGCCACTCCTAAGGGGAAGTGTACTATTAACAGGAAAACAGTACTGATAACGGGGAGCACCTCTTAACAGCCTTCTACACAGGAGCTAATTTTGGGTAACAGGTTTGCGTGGGTTTTTTTTAAGTTGATGAAGCCAGCAGAAGTTTTGCCATGGTTTTGGTGAGAACAAGAGAAGGTCCTTTATCTCCTGTGGTAGACAACATTTCAGTCCTATGCAGTAGCTACAGCTTTTCTTCTAATAAAAGTTATAAACCAACTTTGGTGTTTCTTTTGGTGTCAGCTTTCAGGTCCTTTATGGCCAATTCATTCTGTTTTGTGGCTGTTGCAATTTTTTGCTTGTAGTTTATCCAGCAAGAAGCCATAAACCACATGACCATGTCATGAAGTACCTGTTCCACTGGAATTTCTTGGCAGGAGTCTCCTATGTCACATTCAGTGGGGTAGTCATAATACTGATAATTTCAGTGAGAAGCATGAGCTTCTTAAGTATAGATTATTAATAATTTTACTTTGGTTTCTTTAACCCTGGTTCTTGCTGTTTCTTAATCCTTTCATCTTTCCTGAAAATTATTAATACTTTGGGGTGGCTCAAGTGGTGAGTCCACGTTTTCATCATCCCTCCAAGATCTGCAGCTCAGTGAATTCTTATCGATTTTGCAAAAGGCAATTGTATTAAAAAGTGGCTTTGTCACTCAGATAGGGAAACAACAAAGTGCAGACAGATGTACAAATGAACCATGCTCTGGAGCAAGAAAACTTGTGAAAGAACACGGGCCCCAAAATAGACATTGAGGAGAAGAGTGACGCAGGTGCGTTCAGACGCAGGTGGCAAGCAATTCTGCACATGGAAAGCAGGGAAAAGATGGCACACTGAGTCGGTTTGAACAGCAGTGAGGTAATTTTGTTCCTTGCAAATAGATGTCTTGGGAAAAAATAGATGCTGTGTGCCAAGAGGCTATTGATCACGTTGCTAAATAAAGTAGTAGCCTTGCTTCACAGTAGGTTCTTCTAGAAGCACCTGCTAAGCATTGATGAGGAAAGGACTGCAGCCATTCCAGCATGCCAGCACAGCATGAGCTGACACAAGCACAGCAGCAAATGGAGGGGCTGACAGGCAATGTTCAATACCACCATCTGAGCCATTGCCTCCCGAGTCACCCATCAGAAGGGACAGCTAGAGCTGAAGGACCATCATGCAGCAATCCCAAGACACATGGGGAAAAGCAGCACACTAGGACGGACTTCCTTGCTGTCTCGTGCAGGAAAGCAAGGAGGGCTGCTGGGGAGTTCCCAGCCAAAGAGCCTAATGGCCAGGTGAGTGGGATGGGAGCAATCAGCAAAAATGCCATTGCTCCTTGTCAGGGTTATAGGAACCAGAAAATAACGCTAAGAAAATAAGGCTTAAGCAGTGAGTCTACATTTTCATCATCTGTCCAAGATGCCATGGCTTGTCCTTGATACCTCAGAGTAGAACTGACTGCACCGTTTCTGTCCTCTAACCTATGAATCATGTCCCCAGGTGACTTTGGTAAAATGGCAATGGGATTCCATCCTAATTCCAAGTGAACATGTCAAGAAAGAGAATGATGAAATAGTGACAGGCTGCTGAGGTCACCTTCTGGATAGAAACCGTGAGCCAAAGAGGACAGTACAAGTGTTAGAGCAGTGAGCATTGCTCAAAGAATCAATTGCTAGAAACACAAACAGTGAAAAATGGGTAAGTCACGCAGCAACTTACCACAAACATATCACCATTCCAGAAAACAACAATACTTCTACAGACATCATCCACCTGCTTCTTTATTGATCTGAACATCCCTGGAATCAGTCTTGCTAGAGTTTCTAATCTATTATGCCAGATAAGGGGAGGGTTTCACAGAGGTATCGGAGGGGTTAAGATGGCTGGCACGACTTTGGTAGTCTGGGGGTATCCTTTATCCATCATGGATGGCTTTGAGGATCTGAGAAACAAAGGTCCTGCTTCTTGCTGTGAGCTGGGTCCTTTGGTCATGCTTATTTCACCGCGAATACTGATGCTTAGTTATGCCTGACTGTGCAGTATATGACATAAACTACATATATCTAAAGAAAGATAATGTCATACTATTTAGAAAATATCAAATATCAAAAATATCCTTTCATAGGATAAAGACTATTTGGTACAATAGTTAATGAATGAGATATTCCTGACGTGGGCTAAGAGGCCAACATTTGGGGGCTGGAGGCCTAGCAGGAGAGAGGCTAAGCTGAAAATACCCTCCACTGTCTAGTTGCAGTCTAAAAAGCAGCTGGAGGTGGGTACCTTCCAGTTGGACTGACAGGCTCTCCGCTTCTCCAAGCGGTTTGTTTACAGCTGTGTCTAAAATAAACGTTGCCTTTTTTTTTTTTTTTTTTTTTTTTTTTACTCCTGTTATTCCTGCGGAGCGAGTTGGATTCCTTTCTGACTCACGCATGATTAACTAACTTCCAGCTGCATTATCTTTATTGTTGTTGCCGATGCACAAGCCAGCGCTCAGCATGACTCGCGGATCCCAAGCTGCGCTGGCGAGGCTGCCACTTACAGAAAAGGATTTTTCCTGAGAGTTGTGGGGTTTGGGAATTTGTTTTTTTCTCATTTATTTATTTATTTGACAGCACCTGCTTGCTTTCTCGGGGACTGGGGAAATAACAACAAACAGCAGCCGGTAGACGTGTCCCGACCCGCCCCGTGAGGTGCTGCTGGCCGAGAGGCCGAGCCCGGCGGGCGGGCAGCGCCGAGGGGGTCCCGGCACACGGCGGGAGGGCAGGGTCCGGCAGTGCCTGCGAGGAAGCAGTTGATGCCGGGCACCAGGAAACGGGAAGGAAGAGGCCGAGCTCAGCAGGGGCCGCACAGCGGAAGCCCCCCCGGCCCCGCTCCCTCAGGGCCGCAGCTGCCGCCGGACCGGGCGCACGTGCGGGCGCGGCGGCGCGCGGGCACGTGCGGGGCGGGCACGTGCGGCAGCAGCAGCCGCCGGAGGGAGCGGAGAAGGGAGGGAAGCGGCGCTCCCGCCGCCCCGGGGCAGGGCGCCCGGGCTGCCGGATGGGGGCGGTTTTACCCGGCCGTTCGCCCCTTACATAAGTCGGGAGCGAGTCCACCCCCCATCCCTTCTGCTGTTCCCCCTTCCCCCTCCCGGAGCCGCCCCCCTGCTGCAGCGATGTGACACGCCCCCTCTCCATCCCTTCCTCCCTCCCTCCCTCCCTTCCGTCGCCGTCCCCTCCCAGGAAGGAGCCGGAGTCGGCAGCGCCGCGGGCCCAGCATGGAGTAGGGCGGCCCGGGGCTGGCGGCGCCGCGCGGGCATGGAACTGGGCCCGGGGCCCTGCGCGCTGCCCCCCGCCGCCGGGGCCAGGGCGGCGGCGGGGGGACCCTGCGCCGAGATGCTGCAGGTGGCGGAGGAGGCCTTCCGCGGCGGCAACTTCGAGCTGGCGGCCGAGATCTACGGCTCGGAGCTGGCGGGGCTGCCGCAGCCCGAGCGGGGCCTGTGCCTCCGCCGCGCCGATGCTCTGGCCAGGGCCGGCCGCATGGCCGAGGCGCTGGACGCCTACGGCGCGGCGGCGCGGCTGGCGCGGTTGCGGCCCGAGGAGCTGCGGGAACTGGCGGAGAGCGTCGCCCTCAGCATCCGCGACAAGGAGCTGCGCCTGCCGCCCTGGGGGAGCGACGCGGCCGGCGGCGGGGCAGAGGGCGAGGGTCTGGGCGACCCGGCGTGCTGCCGCCCGCCTGAGCTGTTCGCCTGCCCGCTGTGCCGGCAGCTGCTGTGCGAGCCGGTGACCCTGCACTGCGGGCACACCCACTGCCGCCGCTGCGCCGAGCCCGGTGACTGCGGCCGCTGCCACCGCCCGCGCCGCTCCGCCGAGCCGACCCCCGCCGCCGCCGCGCCGCCGCCGCCGTCTGCCGCCGCCCGCCCGCGGGTCAACGTGGTGCTGGGCAACCTGCTGCACAAGTGGTTCGGCGCCGAGAGCCGGGCGCGGCGCCTCCGCGCCGAGGGCGACGCGCTGCGGGAGCGCCAGGAGCTGCCGGCCGCCCTGGAGAAGTACAACCAGGCCCTGGACATGGGTGAGTGGCACCGGCGGGGAGGAGGAGGGGGCCAGGCAGGGGCAGCGCTGACCTCGGCCCCCGCAGCCGTGCGGGGAGGGGGTTTGCGGTGAATGGTGGGAGAAGGCACCCGGGGGGGGGGTGTGGAGGTTACGAGCAGGAATCCTGCTAGCGGGTCTCCTCTCGCCCGCCCCCTCCCAGTGAATGGCTATTTTTGTTCCACTGGTATTTCTGTCCTTGCTCTCAAGGTGCCTGGTGTTTAGCTGCTCGTAGCTGATGACTCATTATGCAGTATTTCTAGAAAACCCGCTTTTCTATTTATGGGGAAGCCATCATTAAGTGCAGGATACGCAGTAGTGGTCATGTTGAGCCCCACCGCGGCTTCATGGATCGGATTCATTCACCTACGTGCAGCTGCAGCTTCAGCAAGATATAGTCTTTGAAAACACCTAATGAGGTATCAGTAGGCGTAAAGGCTCAGAAAATTTCCTTTATCTTACACTGCGCAAAATACTTAAGATAAACCTGCGTTTTGCCTCGAGGAGATAAGTCCGCCCATGTTTTGAGCGTAGCCTCTTTGTTGGCACGAAGGATTTCTGCGTGCAGTGTTCTCTGAGGAGCTTGGCTTTAAATAAAAATGGCACTGTCTGCCTTCCTCCTCTGCCAAACCGATGGCAGCCTTAGTTTATGAAAAGTAGGTTGTTTTCAGGCTCTGCGCCGAGTAGTAGGTGGATCCTGCTCGCTCGGTTGTAGCCGTGTAGTAGTGGTTGTGTGCGTGCGCGCGCCCGGCTTGTTTGCCCTGCGAGCGCAGGGGGTGGTACAACACCGGGAATGTCTGAAGCGCCTGGAGAGGGGCGTGGAGCTGGGGAGAGCCGGTATCTCGACAAATTCCCGGGATCTGCCACTCCTCTGGTCTGAGCGTGATGGATGTCCGATTTAATCGAGGAGGAAGGGAGCAGAAAGCCTCCATCATGTTAACAGAGACGAAATCCTGCCGGTAAATGTCTTCGAAAGAGATGTGTAAAAAAAAAAAAATGTGCTTCCCCTGTGAATGAGCTCCTTCCCTGCATTGAGTAAAATTGCTTTCCTTGTTCCTAGTTGTTACATAAATGGCTCTGGTTTGTTTTTTTTTTTCTTAATTTATTTTGTCGTGTAGAGAAACACGCTGTTTTGTTAGTCGTTGACTCACTGTCTTTTTTTTTGCGACGGTTGCATGATAGGCATTGAAGAAATAAGAGTTTGAGATGGGATAATATGGCATAGTATCACCTCACAGCTGATCCTGGCTGCAGAAACCATTACTTCTGCTGTTTCTTCCACTGCTGCAACTAGATGTGCAAGTTTTCAGTCCTAGCCGAGTGTCCCTGTAAAACTGTTACGCGGTTTAGCTGAAGTAATAATCTATTAAAGTAGGGCAGGACGGAGAGTCCAAGAAGGAAGGTGAAGCAGAGGGAGGGGAGAGGCTTTATGTAGGTCACTGGTGGTTACAGTGAGTTTTCAGTAGTGGAGCCTCCTGATATTTTGGGTTCAGGGTCCTACTGCAGGGGAAAGTAGCATCTCATCAATTAAATTAGTGTTTGAAGTGGTTTTTAAAGAACTAGTTCTCACTGTTGCCTGTGCTTTTTGCTGTGTCTGCATGGGGGTGAAAGGAGAGGGAAGACTGTAGTGTGCTGCTGGTGCTCTCACACAGCATGTCCTTCCCCTTCCTGTCTCTGGAGCACAGTCTCCAGCTATGGCTGCAATGCATCAGGGTCTCAAGATAACTCCTTTGCAGTGTCCTTATTTCTGTCTTCTGTGATTTCACAGCATGCTAGGAATCTGTTCAGAAAGTCCTCACTCTGTCAGTGGCACTAAAATTGCTTAATAAGACTTTTTAAAAATAAAATAATAGTAGGTATCTTGCTAGCTTTTGAAATCCAAAACTCACAGGCTCACATGTTGTAACTTCCCAGTAGTGGATCCAAATTCCTGCTGAAGGACAGCCCGCCTGCCAGCCCTTCACCTTTTTTGATGTTTTGTGTGTGCCTATGCCATTTCTCACAGCCTAAACTGCTGTATGAGCCTCATGTTCTGAAATTCTTCCCACATATTCATCAGGTACTGATTTTTGGCATGCTGCAGTTGCCCTCTTGTTTTCTAGTCAAATATCAGGGTAAATAAGAAGGAAAAAAAAAGGAAACACATGCCTTTTTGGTAGTTGTGTTAGCATATGGGCAACTTAAAATGCACACAACAACCCCAAGAAACATGCCATTCCTGAGACCATTGTCCCAACGCTTCTTTAACTCTGTTAGGCTTGGGGCCATGACAGCTTCCTTGGGGAGCCTGTTCTAGTGCCTGACCACCCTTTGGGTGAAGAACCTTTTCCTAATATCCAGCCTAAACCTCTGACACAAATTCAGGCCATTCCTTTGGATCCTGTCACTGGTCACTGCAGAGATCAGTGCCTGCCCCGCTGCTTCCCCTCATGAGGAAACTGTAGACCATGATGAGGTTTCCCCTGTCAGAGACTGAAATGTTTGATGACTTATGCATTCTAGGAGACTTTTGCAGGCTTTTGACTTGCATTATACCTCTGGTGAGCAATCTGGCCCCTCCCTCCCTCCAGTGCTGAAGGTTTGAAGCCCTGAAAAGGCAAGAGCCGAGCTTGCAGGCTTTTGACTATTGCACTGTACCTCTGATGGCCCATAGGAGCCCATCCCTCCCCTCTGCCAGTCGGGAAAAGGGTGGGAACCAGGCCAGACACAGTAACTCTTGCGCAGGGCCCAGGGAGAGGTTGGAGGCTCGAGGCATGGCCCGTGACACTGACCATGGATATAATAACTCATAACTTCTTGGAGTGTGGGGGCTTCCCTCCTTCACCCCCAGCAGATCAAGGCCACCACTTCAACTGACAGACATGGAAGCTGCAACTACTAAGTTTCATTGCTGGACCCCGTGGGCGGTGACTATATACATCTGTCCACTCTCAGCTTTTCTTTCCCTTACTCTTATCCTGCCTTCCTCTCCCCTATGCATTTTCTCCCCCCCCCCAAAGGTTATCTCTATGTCACATTGTTATATGACAGCACCTAAAATTCTAGCATACCTGTTGATGCAAAATTGTCCCCTATGCATTTTCTCCCCCCCCGCCAAAGGTTATCTCTATGTCACATTGTTATATGACAACACAGAAATGCTAGCATGCCTGTTGATACAGAATTGTTAAAATAAACCTTGCCAGTATATGTTTTCAGACACCGATTATTCAGTGTCGTTTTACTCTAATCCACCCCAAGGGAATTATTGATAAAAACCTGGGTTACCCCCCTCCCTTTTTCTGGGGCGGGTGGTAACATCCCCTCAGTCTCATCTTCTCCAGGCTGAACAGACTTCTAATGTGTGAGAAAATAACTACTTTTTAAAACCTCCAAATATTAATGTACTACTATTAAGTGTCAAGGGCCTGGGTGTCCTTAAAATGTCATTTTAGAGACTGAAGGCACATGAACACATTGATTATACAATTGTGGTATAAAGTTAGGTAAAACTCCAGGTTTCTTGGCAGGACACAGTTCAATTTTTTACTGGTGTTTTTTTGTGGAGTACTTTCTTGCTCCATCTGCAACAACTGGCTTTGCGTGATGCAATATTAAAGCAAGTTTTCCAGTTACCTATGACTTCTTTCATTCTGATTGTGATCTTCTCTCTTCTGGTTTGCATTTTAGTTCTTGCTATGACTGTGACCTCCTGTCTTCCAATTTACATTTTAGTTCTCAGGGTGCTTCAGTTCTAAATACAAAAGACTCCTGTTATGTACGCTTATTTCTGGTGTGATCTGGAATATCTGCTAGTTTCAGGTCTGGGAAGAGGTCTTTGTCCTTCAAGTTGTCAACTTTTTCCGATTCAGCTAGTTGCTGTTACAAAAGCATACTCTTAACAAGTATGTTCCTCTTTTGTCCTTTACTACCGGACCTACACCATCACTGTTGCTCCCATGTTCTCTCGATAGTCTGCTATGGTTTCAGGTGTGGTTGTGTGGGGTTTTTTGTTCTTAAGAAAATCAGCTTTGCTATTTGATCCTTTTAGTCCTGGTGAATTGCCCACAGCTTGGTGGTCTATGCTTTATATGTTTTATACAAAGTTGCTGGCTTTTCTTTTGCTGCTGTAGATGTTGGAATAGATCGCTCATTATTGAAAGGCATCTAATTACGACAGCTTCAAAGCAAACACATGTCAGGTTGCTTGAAAAGAAACATTTGTTTCCAGCTGGATCACTTTTTGTGCCAAGCTTTATGCTGTTCAGCCATCATAATATCAAATATTGTCCAAATGTTGTTCTCCTGGCTGTTACCCCAGCTTTCTGAATTTCATTTGTGTGGGGATCAGAGGTGGGCTTCCTCTCTGAGATCCCTTCTCTTTTAACTCGTCTTTTGATTATATGAACTATTAAGTCAGTTAAACTGAAATATATTACATATGTGTGCAGGATTAGTTTATTTGGGTTTGGTGTTTTGGATTTTGCATTTGTTTTTGTTTTGTTTAGATTTGGAGCTTTTTTGTGCAGTAAGTGCTTTCTGCACGCTCTTTTCTCTCACCTGCTGCTCTCTGATGGAGGTGCTCTCTGAAGGGCATGTGCCTGCGAGGAGTACAGTTGTTTCTGTGTATCCAGGCGTACAGATCCTTTAAGCTGTGTGCCTGAAACTAAACAAAGTTAGATTTCAGATAAATTAATGTATTTTGAGGATGTCCTTTTGCTAATGTGTTTTAGTTCTGTTTTTGTTTCTACAAAGCAGTTCCCAGTTACGGAGGTGGTAGCAGGTGGCTATTGCTTCATAGGGAGTTTGTGAGTAGAGCTTTTCCCAAGTACAGAGCTCTAAAGGAGACCAAGCTCTCCTCAGGATGAGGGTGCACTTGTAAGCCAACACATATGCAGAGTGTCAGAGGGTTGGGATGGTAGTGGCTCATGTCTTCAGCCAGCATTTCTCTGTGCCCTTCTTTGCACTGAGAAAGCCTGTTAGCATCCTGTGCCTTTCCTGTAAATAAGCCTGAGGATGTTTGCTCAGAGATACAAAGCCCAGTGGTGTAGTCCTGTGGCTCCTGTTGCTGCTGCTGTTTTGTAGCAGTGCTGGTTCCTGGGTTGTGTCTGCAGTTGCCAGTCTTGGGTGGTCTCTCAAGCCTGAATTAGAGCTGCAGCTCTGCTGGAAAGGGCTGTGTCCCTGCTGTGCCCACCTGACCCTAATCCCAAACAAGCTTCTTTTGGTGGAAGGGGTGACTGTGCCCTGGTGCCTGTGGTGTGATGAAGTAGCTGCTTGTTTGCCTGCTCTGTGCTGTGCAGTTGTGGCTGGCTCCCAACAGGGTGGCACACATTGTATCTGGACAGTGGTGTTTCAGGACACTCTGTTTCTGCATGAGACATGTTGGGTCCAGTATGTAATTACCTGCTGCTGCAAAGTTTATCAAGCCTGAGAAGTTCACTGTTTCCAGAGAGCTGTGAGAGCTCAGCAAACCCTGAAAGTGATTGTTTACTTTCTGATGTGATGGGCTCTTTCTGAGCAGAAATAGATTTGTCCTGGGAAGGGGGATAGCCAATGCATGCAGCTGCTCAAATTGCTCAGCATTTTAATTCCACCCCCGGCCAAGGGTTTCAGAATGAGCATGTAGGAAATAAAGCTCAGCTGTATCAGAGTTTTAAAACACAGCGAAGAATAGATATATATGTGAAGGAGGTCTTTTCTTCTTAAGTCCTTTACATGGATCTCTGTTTCCAGAGGATAAAGAATGGTGCAGGAAAGGCCAAGGAGAGAAGGCAAGTTTGTACCAGGCCCATAGTGTCAGAGGTAGCACACTGCAGGGCAAGCAAGGGAGGTGCTTCTGCCTGGGCACTGGAGATGCTCCATCTCTAGTCTCCTGGGATGGAGAGCTGCACACTGAGCTCTAGCCCACGAGGTGATGGTTAGGGCATTTCTAGAAACAAAATATAGGAGCTTTCCTGAGCTTTGGTGGAAAGAGGAGAATCTGCCTTTCTTGGCCAGACCTTGGAGAAACCTCTCCCTTTTAATTCCAGTGCATGTTCACCATAAATTGATCTGATCCAAAAGAAAGCTTAATGTGGCAAGACAGCACTAATTTATTTTGTGATCAAGCAATTAATGGAAATTTATCTGATGCCTTCCAAATTCTCCCTGTGTAAGAATTGAATGAAGGGGGCGGGGCAGGCCAAGAGACAGTAGAAAATAGATATAAAGGGAGCTACAGACCTCCAGTGATTCAGGTGCAACGACTGTAGATTGTCCTGCTACGTAAATGCCAGGTTGTGGGGTTGCACTGCTTCCTGAAGAGCATGGATAGGTAAACTTCCAGCCACACATTGTTAGAGTTGCACTGAGTGCTTACAGCCATGAGTAAATAGGTATGGGCGAGCATTTTGCCATGCCTCAAAAATTACTTGCTCAGGCGTTTTTCTTCCAAACCTGCTTCTGAGTTGTTTCAGGTAATGGGTGAAAGGACGATAAGAATTTCTTGCTGGGCTGGTGGAACAGCCTCCTGGTGACTTCCTACTGCAGCCCTGAGTGGTGATAGATTTCTGTGTTAGTCATGGGTCAAGATCAGAAGAAGCAAAGAAGAGTCTGTAAAGGGAAGCTGCTGAACTCTAATCTTTAGAGAGTTGTGCTTAAATTTTTACAGAGGTGACTGATGCCATTTTATTAATTCTACTGTTTTCAAAGGTCTTGCACTCGTTAATGGTGCACTTGCACACCAAAGTTGCGTTGTTCAAAGAAAACTGCTAGAGAGCTTCCACGTGCACCTATATTTGAATTATGTGTGTTTAGTGCACTTTAGAGGTCTCTTATTTTGTATACCATTTCTAGAAGGTTGCTAATAAAAGATAAGGTCATCTTCCTATGTGGCAGAAAAGAGGTTGATCAAATTTTCCTTCCTTACAGGGTCTTGGGTACACTTTCCAGTTTGCAGTAGTAAAGAAGTAAGTCTTTGATGCTGTACCAGCCATTTAACAAAAACCACAAAAAAGCCATGGTAGACAGCTGTCATGACTCCTGCAACAGCAAATGGTTCAATCATTTTAATAATTTATCAGAAGAATATTTAATTTTGTAGCTCCTAAAGGAAGGTGACTTTAGGAGAAGAATGAGAGGTAGTGTTTCTGAAATTACCTGCTACAAAAAACAGTAGATGCTTGCTGCTTAGAGGATTTGTGCTAAAAAAGGAACTTTCCTATCCCTCTGTAAAATCATGTCTTGGAATCCACTTAAAGTGTATCTCCAAAACTCCTTAGTTCTGTTTTACATGGACAGAAAAATGTGTAAAAGTAGGAGTTTGACTGTTGCAGTAATCCTAGTGGTACTATTTTTAAACTTAAAATATTTTGCAGAGTTCTGTCCCGTAGTTGCCCCTCCTCTTTTACTGAAATAGTGCTTGAAAAATAGTAGTAAATACTTCGTATATGACACAACTGGAAATGTGTCAAGTCCTTTGGAGCAGAAGCTCATGTTACTCTTGGTTTGTATAGAGCTTGCGGTTGACTGCTCAGATCCTGTAGTTGTATCTCTGGAAGGTTTTGGCTGCTTCCAGGGGATCTGCTGAAGACAGAGGCACTATAGGGCTGCAAGACCACATCCAAGGTGGTCAGGAGGCTTATACATCACTGGCAAAGGGAAGGAGGCATCATGCTGTATTATAGACAGTCTTTGTGGTGTTTTGTTTTTGTTTTTTGTTTTTTTTTTTTAAAGTGATTACATTGGTCATGTAACTCACTGTATCTTAAGTGGTATATAACTGTATTTTCCCTTCCCCCTTCATGTATGTAACCCAGATGTAACTTCCTATTAATAATTGAACTATTTCAGCAATCCTAGAGAGTGAACTATACATACATATCAGAAAGTCTGAGGAATTTTTGAAGTCTCTTCAAACAGCATACTCTTTTTTTTTCCTCTTTGATGAAGCATAACAGAATGTCTTTTGTTTTTGATAGAAGACATTTATAGAACTGATTTGTGCTTCCTTCTCTCAAAATTAGTAGGGTATTGCGGTACTCTCTCTTTTCCACAAGTGTATTACATGATCAGCTCTATATGAGGACAGAAGTAGTAAGGTAGTCACTGAGAAACAAAAGGCCCTTTTTGCAAAAGTCAGAAATTCTGAAACAAGCTTTAACTGGAAAAAGCAAAGGTTATAAAGACCTGAAAAGTAACTAGTAGATATGGTTGCTTATGTACTAATTGTGTCAAAGAAAGCAAGTAGGTTGTCACTGTTAAAATAATTTTATCATAGAATATCTGCCTGTAAATTGATCTTGTTAAACTGTGATCATGGGAGACCTACTTGGCTGGTCCTGCCTGTCTCGAAGCACAGTGTGTCTTTGGAGTGTCCTTGCAATCACAGGTTCACGTGCATCTAGCATAGTTCCCTGTTTCTGTGGGAGGGTCAGGAATTTTCTTTGGGTGCTTTGGAGATCTGGCAAGGGGGTTGACCTCATGAGGTGTTTTGTTTTGGTTTTGAATCTTGCTCGTTATATCATACTTCAGTCCGTAGGAATCTTGATTGGGGCAGTTTCTGTACCTGCTGTTTGAGATAATAGTTCCATTCTGACTGAGGCTTTGGTCAGAAACCTTTCCCAGCCTTGAACTAAATGCTGAGTGAACTAGTAAGCATCGAAAATGAGTCACATTTGTGTCATCATCATCATGGCTAGGCTTCGTGAACGAAGATTTGGGAAGGCTCTATCCATGTTTGTTACAAGCACGCTGGTGGCTTATGAGGCCAATACGAGATAGACATGTCCGATTGCAAAAGGCACAGCAGAAAGACTCCTTAGGTGGTATATTCTGCAAGACATGGTTCTTTCTGCGTTGCCTTTTCTCCTCGAGAGTGGTCCTGCATGTGTTCTCAAAGGCATCAGCAGCGTTATAGATGGTGTGTCTCCAGGCCTCTCGATTTGAGGCCAGAGTAGACCAGTTATGATGATGAATATGGCCGAGGCTGAGATGTTGTTTCAGGGAGTCCTTGTATCTTTTCTTCGGGGCTCCTCTCTTGCGGCAGCTGGTGGCAAGTTCACCATAAAGCAAGACACATTTGTGTACTTACTGTTTTTATTATGCCAGTGCCAAGTGGCCACAGATGGACTTGGGGTACATCATGCGAAGCTGTGCCCAAATGTCCAAAGGGTAGAGTGGGAACTGGAAATACAAGGAGGGGGTGTTGTTTCATGCTATCTGAAAAGAGTAGCATGCATCTAGCAGAGTGTTGAAACATTAGAACTTGGATAGGAGGGGGCAATGATCTAATGCATTACATTTAGCTGTATGCTGGGACATTCTTGAATTCAGGACTTCTGCCGCTGCTGCTGCAATTCATCTTTTAATTGCTCTGGGAAGAAGGTTATCATTGGCTTTGCAGAAATGCAGACTAAACTGTAGGTTAATGTAGGTCTGGCATGCTTCTGCCTCATGAGGCTAGAGGTACAACACAAAATCAAGGCTACAAAGCTAGTTGCATTGTCTCTGTAGCAGCTCTTCTTCTAGGTAGCGTATAATTTCCATTACGGTGTTTCTGCTGAGTAATGATGGGAATAGTTGATTAGCTGTGCTTAGTGGTAATGACAGTCCAGCTTTCAATAATGTATCTGAGGACTTACTGAGCCTGAAATAAAACTGCTGGGAATCTACAGCATTTTGTTCAGCACACAGAAAGATCTGTGTTCTTCAGCCTGGGCTTTTGAACAGCAAAATACAGAGGCCAGGAGAGAAGTTAGTTCAATCTTAAAATTATATCTTCCTAAAAATAATCTAGCTCATCTATTGCCAGTGCCTTTTCTTTGAGTCAGAGTAATAATACAAGGGAGTTACTTTGTCTCCTGTGCCCCAGACCACCGAGCACATGGATAAGTGTACTGCAGGGCAAAGCAGCGAGTGGGTTGATGTCCTCTGTCTTTGGGTGGGAGGGCAAGAGGAGAGCATTGCCATTTCAGTTCTGCTAATTAAGTGGTGACTGCAGTTTGTCCACTCCAGTTGAAAAAGGTCTGCTCTCCTCTTTCATTTTGGAGTGCTCTGTGCTTAGGTTGGGTGCAGAGGTGAAATCCCAGTCAGGCATAGACCAGTTCTGTAGCTGCACAGTGCAGATGAGTTATACTGGGGCTTTCTGATGATGTCTGAATCAACTTTCCCATGGAGGTAACAGGAGAGAAAACTTTGGCTCAGGGAGGCTTTTTTAAATTCATAATGGGCACTTCTGAAGGAAGAAAGACATGAAGAATTCTTCATATCTGCATGAAGGTAAAAGAAATTAAAATATTTTGAAGTAGAGCTTGATGGGATATACACTGCCTCCTCTGATAGAGTCTGTTTTATTACACTGGTTGTGGGCAGTGTGAGTGTGGATGAGGAGGGAGGCCTTTGCATGCACAAACCAGCTGCTGCCTAGTGTCAGAGTCTCCAAGAAGAGAATGGTGGGGCTCTGTGCTCCGTGTCCTCATCACAGCCTATTTCAGGAGCTCCTAAGGTCATACGCTACTGTCTGCCAGTGTTGGTCATCCAGCGGAAATGGGTTTTATATTTGCTTGCAGAGTACTGTCTGCAAGTGCCTGCTTCATAAGTGCAGTGGAAAGATGCTTGGTTGCAGAAGTGGACTTTGAGAGGAAAAGGTGTCTTTTATTGCATCCTCTGTGGACTAAAAGCTCTTGCACATTTCCTCTGTGATCTTTGGTTACTTCACTTCCTGGAGACTGACAGTGATGTAAATGCAAGGAGGAAAAGCCATGATATTCAGAAAATACATAGGTTTTTTTTAAATCCAGTTGCTAATTCAATTAAGGTAGACTGATTATTGAGAAAACAGGCCTGCTGATTGCAAGTATGTGGTCATCTTCACTGTCCCCCTTAATCAGGTTTGGGAAGCTGATCCTGGTTTTTGTCTTCGCTGTGAAATAAAGTTTTATTTGAATGTCTTTACTGATTCTGTTAATTCTTTTAAATGTGGCCCTTTCTCTGTGCCACCCTTAGCCTCTACCAAACAACCCTGTGCATCCAGTTTTTGTGTGCGGACTTGTCATGCTTCCATAAAGTTTGGGGGAGAAAAACTAGTTTCTGTTCAGTTAATTACTAAACCTTGCTAATTTCTCATTGAAATGAAAATATATGTTTCCTATTATTTTCCAAGCTTATGAAAAGGCTTTCAATACTGAATTGTTCAGAACTGAATGCATAACATAACAGAGCAAGCCAGATTTCTTTATCTCTCTAGGGCAGAAGTTTCTTCAAAATGTGGGAAAAATTTCCCCTGAAGTACTGTGCAGAGTTACTCTTATAAGCAAGACTGAAAGGTGTTTGTGATGACACTGTTTCAGTTCTGCTCATGCCTTCAGGAAATACGCTTAGGATTGAAATAGGTTTTAACAAGATGTGATTTTCTAGGAAGAAATGTCAGATAAGGAGGATTAGGGAGTTCTAGTAACTGTAAGCTTGTTCTTTTTCTGCTGAGTTCGTGGAAGAAATCTCAGTGGTAGTTTATTACAATAAAACTTCTGTTATCATCTCTGATCAGTTGGGCAAAATTCTCTTAATTACTCTAATTCCCTTCCTGGCCCAAGGAGATTTTGGGGAGCCATGTTCTCCTGCCAGCCTCTCGAACTCAACAGCATAATTTTTTTAAAAACTTGAATGCTTGGGCATATCTGTAAAAGTAATTTTGAGTCTTAGCTTCTGCATAAGTAAAAGCACAATGTAACAAACGTCTGCAGATGAGCACAAAGGTGGTGTGAGTGGAAAGTTAACCATTTTGGAGAAATCCAAGCTGACAACCACACTTTGGGCAGGCAATATTTGGCAGTCCAAAGGAAATTTCAACAGGCAAAGACCCACTCAGCTCCCTCGGCTCTGGGCCCTACATGGGCCAGTTTTGTGTGGTGCAGTGGGATTATGCTGGGAGGCTGAGAGGGAGGGAGGGAGAAGCGTGGGAAGGCTCCCAGGACCTGTGGCTGGGAGGAAGTCTCTGTGTCCCAGCTGCCCGGAGCCACAGATCCTGGGAGCCTCAGCAGTGCATCCCTGATTCTGACAAGGACATAAATTTTGCTGTGCAGCTGCAGACTCCCAGAAGGAGTTTGATTCAGGAAATGCCATCTGTTGGTATTTTGGAAACAGTAACATTTTCTACGCTTTTCTTTTTTAATTTGGCCTGAAATAATAAATTGTTTCATTAAAAAAAAAAATCTTTTCCCCCCCTCCTTTACCTCCAGAAGAAAGAGTGGGTACATTATTTTAAAACAAACTTGGCTATTGTGCAATTTTTTATTTGTGTTTATTTATTGTGTGTTGGGTTTTTTTTGTTTGTTTGGTTTTTTAACCAAATAAACTTGACAGTTGTTATAGTATAGAATCATAGAATGTTATGGGTTGGAAGGGACTTTAGAGATCATTCAGTCCCAATGCCCCCCTGCCATGGGCTGGGATACCTCCCATTAGACCAGGTTGCTCAAGGCATTTTCCAACCTGGCCTTGAATACTGGCATACTTGTATACTGGCATCTAGCAGTGTTCACAAACTCTGTATGTCCTCAAGCCCTCTCCGTCCACTTTCTGTGACTAATTATAATCACCACAATCCGTGCTGTGGTGTACACTTCCACATGTACCCTAAGTTGGAGTCAGCCAGCTGATGCCACGCTTCCACTGACAAAGAACATGAGGTTTCAGTCCATCTAGCATTGCCCTGACCAGTTGTGGACCCCCCAAAGATCTTCCCAGGACAGTCTTGCTGACAGCAGGAGGCTGGGAATGAGGGATGCATGGATTGGGTGCAGAGCTGGCAAGATTTCAGGCTGCACTGCCTGCTCTGGGAGTGGGGGAGCCTGAATGGAGGTGGCTGGGCAGTGCTCCAGCTGTGGCATCTTGTCTAGATGCTTCATTTTAGAAGACCTGTTATGCTATAGTCTCATAAATACTTCTCTCTTCAGCGATGCTGTTTGGTTTGTTGGGGTTTTTTATCCTTTCTCTCAGTTAACTAAACATTCCTTGCCAGTTACCGATTACTCATTAAGATAGGCCACACCTTACACTTTCTGAATGAGTCTTCAGTGAACAAGAGGCACAAGCTCTGAATACACACATATCTTTTCAGGTTTGCCTGGGGTGGTTCTCTTTTTTTCTTTTTCAGTAGCTTGTTTCCTTTCATATTGTGAGACCCTTTGAACTTTGCGTCTGGAGGACCTGCAGCCTTTGCTACACTGTTGTGCTGTGTGCTGGCATTTTTTTACTTAGAAGTCTTGCAGCAGAGACAAGATCCTGAAAAAGAGCTGATGAAGCTGTTCTCTCTCTGGGTCTGCTGAATGTATGAACTGTGTTGAATAGTGTGCAGGGAAGCATCAGCGTGCTCAAAACGTGTGGTAGTAAACAGAAGCAGGAAGCTGATTTGCCTTGCCCCTTAATCTCACACTACTTCCTTTCCCTATGGTGCCAGAAAATGCCCCACCCAGGGCCCTGTCTGCCTGCTGAGGTGCCTACCTCTGCTTACTGCCCCTATCCCCCTCAACATACTCTTCACACGTACTGTACAGCAGATACAGCGATGGAAATACAGACTATGCATTCTTACTTTACACTGTTCAAATGTAGCTAAGTTAAATAATTTCCTATTTGAGCATCTGCTAAAAGAAACAAAAAACTTGCTTCTGAAGATCTTTGGTTAATTACCTTCAATTGCATTCAACTTGTAGTCTTTAAGAATTGTGATCTAGAAATGTGGATCACTGCAGTGAAATAGAAAATGAAATAAAATATTAGATATTTAGCTATGAAGGTGTGACTTTGCAAAATGTAAAACTGCTTAAAAGTCTCTGACCAAACTGTGGGCAATTGAGATAAAAAGCTTAGAGAATAGGGAAGGCTTTTTAGCACGTAGAGAGGGGTGTATAACCTGAAACTGTTTGAAGTGATAAAACTTTATGTAACTACTCTATAATGGTAAGAATAGGAGGTAAAACTAAGTGTCTATTTAGATAAGACAAACTGCAAAGGAGTGTATGTGTATAACTTGTAACTGTTTGAAGTGATAAAACTTTATATAACTACTCCATAATGGTAAGAATAGGAGGTAAAACTAGATGTCTGTTTAGATAAGACAGACTGCAAAAAGAGTGTGTGTAAAGATAATTTTGAGCTTGCTACTTTCAAACTGTATAAAAGGCTATGTTATTTCTTGGCTCGGTGGAGTGCACTGGGGAGAACACCTGCCCCTTTGCATTCCCCGGCCGTAATAAAAGTGCTTTTCAGATTGGCAGATTTCTTTGAATCAGCAGAAGCTTGCAAGTGTAATAGTTGAAAAAACCCTAGCAAACCAAGACAAAACCAATCAGACAAAAAACCACACAGAACCCCAGTTTGAACTAGCTTTTGCAGACCTCCTTATTTTAAGTGTTTTCTCTAGCTGTCACCATCTGAGACCAGTGGAGCAGCATCACCCCTGATATGTCATTCTGCCATTAGTATATCTGGTGTCAGTCCATGCTACAGCCAAAAAAGGCAGCAGCACTCCTTGCTGTTACTTTCCTTCTCATCCCTTGTCCCGGCACTCATATTTGTGTGGCTGTGCAGTGAACTAGCTGAGGGGAAACTGATCCTCTTAAACCTTTTTATTTATTTGTTTTTATTGAATTAGCATTCGGTCAATTGATTCTTTGCTCTGGTTCTCAGCGCAACCATGCGAGCCTGGTTTGCTGCACCAGCACAAGGGAGGGGAGGAGGTGGGAGAGGGATGTGGTATTGGGCCATCCATCCTGGTAGGTGCTTGAACTTAATGAGTGGTGACACCTGGAGCAGTTGTGCTTACTCTCTGTCCATGCACATGTGTGCATGTGCCCAGGCTTCGTATTGGCAATGTGGTCTTATTGAGCACGTGTTTAGGATGCTCTGGCTGAAGTGAGATGCAAATGGTGAAGCAAAGCAGGCTGGAGAGAACAGGAAAGGTACGGAGACAGAAACCCTGCGTGAGGATATGCAAAAGGTGACATTTGATGGAAAAATCTTGAAAGAGCTAGCTTGGAGGTGAAGTTTAAAATTTGTAAAAATGCGATACCATCTCTCAGCACCTTGGAGCCTTTGTAAAGTTTATTACTAGTTCTGACAGTTTTAACCAGCTCACATTTTGGTAAGAGTTACTGTACTTAGCTGCCAGCAGCCAGCTTCCAGCCCTCTGGAGGCCTTTTCCAGCACATGAAGGTCAAGAGTGACCAGGAATAAATTTGATTTCTTAAGATGAGGTAACTGTTTTAGTGGACAAAAGCAGAGCGTTGTTTGGGACTTAGCGTGTGTTTTGCAAGGCTGCTACTGCAGCCTGCTGCAATGTCCTTCTTGCCAAGCTGGGGAGGTAGTGGCAGGGAGGTGGAGAATCGACTGGACCATCAGAGGCATGAGGTGGTGTCTCCTGGCTTCAGAGCTGCTGGACGACCAGTGGCATTGCTCAGGTGTTGGTAATGGGGTTGACGAAGCTCAGCACCTTATTAACAACCTCCATCAGCAGCCAAGAGTGCGCTGTCAGCTAGTTTGTCCATGATACCAAGCTGAGGGAGGTTGATGTGCTGGAGGGCAGGGCTGCTACTCAGACCAACAACCTTGGGCATGGGCTGATCAGCCTTGCCTATTGCAAATGCAGGTGAACGTGGGACAGAATAACCCTGTGCAACAGGATGGGCTGGGCTAGACAGCAGATCTGCAGAAAAGAGCTGGAGGTCCTGGTGGACCAACTGAATCCGGATTAGCC
The DNA here is from genome assembly GCF_036250125.1 of Pseudopipra pipra. Classification (NCBI taxonomy): domain Eukaryota; kingdom Metazoa; phylum Chordata; class Aves; order Passeriformes; family Pipridae; genus Pseudopipra; species Pseudopipra pipra. The sequence continues at coordinate 88,408,372 of NC_087550.1, read as the reverse complement.
AGTTTTTTTCTGTGATTCTATGAAATTTTATGCTGGAGGAAGATTTCCAGCTTAAAATGTGTTCTAGAGACCTGAGAAAAGAACAAAGTAATAATGCTTGAGAAGTTCATAATCCATGCAAACTGAATGATTCATGAATTTGTGGATACAGAAGCAAGGTGTGTGATCATGAAAGGTTTGCCTGCCCCGAGGAAGGCAAGTGGATATGAAGTGTGAAGGCTGCATGCATTTTTCTTAATGAATGGCTTCCAGGAACGTTTTAGCTGAAGTCCTGCATTTGTGATTTCTTTCAAGTCCTTCGCTGGTGATTCCAGCGGGAAGAAACACTTGAAGAGTGTTTGGGAGAAACACTTTTTGCTTTCTGAAATGTCCTGTAAGCAAGGTGAGGGAAAGAGCAGGTGGCATCCTGTATGTGAATATGAAAGCTGTCTTGCTAGATAAAACACAGAGGTTGCTTCCAGGCTGAGAGGAATATATTTTGAGAAGGAAAGAATGAAGGAATTGACCTTTCTTTCCTTTACAGGAGAGTATAAATGTAATCGTTGTGCAGTAAAGCTTTTTAAGTTACTGTGGCTGGATATAAGTGTCGCGACGGAAAGCTCTAGACACCTCAATGTGAGAATCCAGGAACTTCGTTTATTGTAGATTGACAACAGCTTAATATACACTCTATAATAGGTTCATGAATATTACAGAAATTAGGCTCATTATTGGTGCTCAGTTAGGTGGTGATATCATCTTAACTGTCTTTCATTGTTTACACAGGTGGCTCGTTAAGTGTCTCTGTTTTGGTAATGCCTAGCTCCTGTTTTTCAGCCCAATTTAGAATACCCAAGGACGCTGCTGCTTTCTCACGGCCCTGCTATCTCACACTTTCTCATGGGCCTAGTCAGACTGCGTCTTATACTTTAGCAGCTCATCCATAGCCTTAGCCATGTTCATATGTCCTCGCATTTCTAACCAATCCTCTACATATAAGGTTACTGTATTTAGCATGTCCTAGTGCTTCTTTTAATGAAGTTCCGTGCAATCATTTTTGTTTTCCAGCTCCTTGCAAGTGTTCACTAATAGCACAGCGGGCAGAACTCTGTACGTTGATGAAAAACTACCAGCAAGCTCTTCACGACGCAGATGTCCTCTGCCGAAACAAACCCCACTGGCCTGCGGTACGGTGTTTGCATGCTGTAAAGAACGAAATGAAAACTCCTTTTTCTTGGGCTTTTCTCCGTGCTGGGGACAGCGTGGCTGCTGAGGGTGTTGTCGGAAAAACACTGTGGCATTAAGAGGGCTGAAAATGTCTACCAAGAGCCAATTCTTCATAGGACAAGTCTGGAAGGTCCTTAGCATCTCTCCAGCTGGTGGTATTTTGGTAGTGGGCAGGCAGCAATGTGGTTTTGTTTGTGCTGGCGCCTGTTATCTGTTACAGATGGTGCTACAGCTTGGAAGCAGAATTGGATCTATAAGGCACCAGCAGCCCAGGATGGCCCTGCAGGTCCCTCTAGGATGATGTTCCAAGGCAGTGGATGGTCTTGACAGGCTGTTGGCCAATGTGTCTTTCCGAGGAGTACCTCAGACTGTATTTCAGAATGGTTTTTTCCCCCTTCTTTAATACTAAGATTTCATATCTGTGATTTCCACCTGTGTCATGGTGACTCATAGAGGGGTTGGGATTTTTTTCATAATGAAGGGAAGTGCTACAAAGAGCACTGGTTTGTGGGCAGTCTGAAGCAAGCATCAGAAATGCCCATCATTACCATTGGTTGCCTGAGGCTAGACTAGATGTCCAGCAACTCACCTCACCTAGGATTACACCTTCAGTCAGTCCCTCTCCCTTCAGCAGCAAAACTGCAGAACAAGTTAGAGCAAATAAAGCCTCTGGGTGCTTTCTGGAAAGAGGGTGACATGGGGGATTGGGGAGGGCAGACCTTGGCTTCCTGTGGAGACTAAGGAGGAGTTGCATAAACGCCTTGGCTGCCTGCCTCAGCAAAGGGGGCTGCAGCTAGTGCTCATTTCCAGCCAGGGATGACACGGGGCAAGCAGAGAGGTGCTTTCAGAAGCACTGAGTCTCTGAAGGCTGTGTGTCTTGTCACCCATTAAAATCTTTAATGTTGGAAGGCAGTTCATAATCTTACCCCACATCCAGTTTGCCTTTCTGTCTAGGATAATTTCTCATGAAGTCAGGAATCCCATCTTGGGTGGCGTTGGCTGTGCTTCTGTGCTGGGGCAGAAAGATGAATTACACATGTTCAAATGTTTTCTTGAAGTGTCTTCTCTGTTTGCCTGAATCTGTGGAAATGTGATGTGTGTCAGTCGTAGGCAGATAAAGGTTTTATTAATCCCATCTCTGAAGAATGTTAATTGAAAATGAAATTTGTCATCATGGCATAACTAGCAGTGTCTCACACATACTTCACTTATGCTTTTGTGTTTGTGAGGACATCCATGTAAGTTGTGCTGATCCAGAATCTGTGTTCTCCAGGAGTCCTGGGCATCTGCTTTGTTTTGTATCTTGCAAAATCTCATCCAGTGACAGAGATTAGCTCAAACATTTGCTGTGTAGTTACAAAAACCCCAAAACCCAACAAACCAAAACCAAACAATAAAAGTAATTCTAGGAGTAGCTCCTGGGATGCAAGCATTCACCTACCAGTACCTTTTGGCTTATTGACAGTTGAAATTTAAAGACTTGCCAAGTTACTGTGAAGCTCTTTGGTATGCTGTAGTCACTGCAGCATAGATAAGTTGGTTTCTTTTCAGTTGCTATGAAAACCAGGTCCATAGACTCTCTGAGGCAGGGAGGAGTTTTCAGTTGCAGGGCTGTGTGAAAATAAGAAAGGGAAGGTGACAGCAGTAGTCTCTGAAGTATAAGGGACCTCTGGTCCCTGGGCCTAACTCCCAGTGTTGGATCTTTAGGTACTTTGTCTGTAGACAGCCCAGGTCAGTCCTCCCTTGCAGGTTGGATAAGGACAGTGCTCTTACGGCTCCTAAGGATGAGGCCAAAAAAGCTTGTCGGCTCCCCAGTGCAGGAAAGTAATGCTGACAGAGATGGCAGGCGGGTTAAGACCTCCCTTAAGGTTTTACAGGGGCTGTGCAAGCATCAAGGTAAGAAGGTCAGGGTCAGGTCTCACAGTACCTCTCTTACTGCATTGAGGAAAAGAAAAATTATGTCACCTGGAGAGGCTGGTGTGTACTGAGGCTTCTTGTTCATGTCAACAAATGATATTGTGCTAATTAATCTGGCCTAGGCAGTGCCTGTTACTTCCTTTTGGTACGAGCCTCCTACCCAACAGTGTAAAGGTAAAGATCTTAACAGGTCTCAGCTTGGAGGGCAGTATTGAAAGAATGAGGGAGTTACCTGCTCAGGAAGATTATGCGGTACTGAATCTTTTGGCATTAGAATGAAGGACAGAAAAGTGTATCTGCTTATCTAGCCAGTCCCTTAGATGAGTAAAGCTGTACTTTCAGTAGATGTTCGTGTGGCTCAGAGGTGGACTTCCAGAGCACACTTCTATCTAATAAGTGAGAGGCAAATGTTTAAATGCACACTTTGTTTTCATTGTGAAGGAAGTAATTTCCGTAGTCAGATTTGAACTGCAGTTTGATGTCCACAGGGAAATTCAGAGGTGAGACATTCTTCTCTTGTTATTAGTAGCGAGTAAAGTGGGACTTGTTCCCAAGCTGGCTACTGTGCCTGTTGGCGTGTCCTCTCCCAGGACATGGGAGAGGTAGGATGGGCTAAAAAGTTTAGATTAAGCATTGGTAAATTGCCCTAAATTCATAATGTTGTGGTCTTCTGTAGCCAAATAAAATATGTGAAAAATCACCTCTGTCCTGGTAAGACACCCAGGAGGAGTGAGTGTCCTGAACTCCCTCAGCTGCCACCTCCAGCCTTCCTCATATCACTGCCTTTTCCATGCAGCTGATTTACTGTTAAGTTTGCCTTGGTATGTGAAACTGTTCTCTGGTGTATCCAAGCCCAGTGGGATGTGTAGTAGACTTTGTCTTTGGGGAGACAAATATACTTTCTCATTTTCAGGTCTCCTCTGAGGAAAAGAGCAATGCCTTTGGCAGGGGATGATGCCGCAGTGGGTTCCTGGGGAATCTTTTTTCAGCAGAAGGGACTGAATTTCCTTCAATCATGTGCGTTTTTGTTACCCAAAAAGCATCTTGTTCTTACCTGCAGAACGATGTGAACTTTCAAGTTTGTTTCTGGTGTCTTGCTGCTAGTTCAGAAATGATCTCTAGATTTGTACGTTTCCTTTGTGTGAACAGGGCCATTATGTGAAAGCAAAAGCTCTTTCTGGATTGGAAAGGACTGAGGAAGCATTGAAGGAGTTTCTTTATTGTGTTGCCTTAAATCCTGAATGGAGCTCAATGAAGAAAGAAGCCCAAAAGGTATAAAAAATATTTACTGGCTACTTGGCCATCATGCTTCTTTTACTCCTACAGCCAAGTAAAATTCATGTTATTTCAAGTGACAGTAAACAGCCAAATGATAATTTGATTCAGTAGATTCCCTAGTGAATCTTTCTAGCATTATGCTGTGTGAAGCACCCCTCCAGTTTGGTTTGATTCTTCAACTAGAGGAGTTGTATGTTTGTGAATTACACCGCAAATCTGTAGGTTTGGCTGCTGTAATTTGTAAATTATGCTTGTAGTGTGTCAGCCAAATTTGAGTAGGTTGGTACGCAAGCACCTGGATTGCACAGGCTTGAGGCTCCTACTTTTAGTACCATGAGAAAATCACTTTTATGTGGGGAGTGGCAGAGAGTTGAGAAGGGGAAGCTTTGTGCTGCCCTTCCTGGAAAAATCCTGTGGTATTTGTAGCAGTTTGTCCCTTACGAGAAGTTAGACACACTTAGTGCTAACCAACCACCATCAGGTATTCTGTGAAAGTCGATACAGGCAGCTTTTTATAAAAATGCAGTGAGGATTTGGCAAACTTGGTGGGGACTGGTGAGAGGGGTAACTGGCTCTACACAGCTTTTGGCTAGGGGTTAAATCTGCTTGAGGATAGAGGACATGGATGCAGGGCATGAGGAATGTTTAAACACATCTTTGTTAACCAGCTGGGGGAGCATGGTCTGAATACTTCTCAAGGCAGGGTCTGAGGGTCAGAATAGAGATAGGTAGGGTCAGGAGAAGGATGCAACAGCTTGTTTGCTGCCCTGGATGCTCCTGGAGAGCAGAAGCCTTTGGAGAATGAGGTGGGCACCTGAAGAGCACCTTGGAATGTGACTGTGGTTGTGGTGGGGACTGCCGTTCAGGTTTCCCATGGGCATTGGGGAATGCAGGGTATCCTGGTCGTTGCAAGCTTCTTGGCATCTAGAAACTGTGAAGTTTTTGCATCTGTGTTCATACAAACATAAATATCTATGTTGTAATTATTACTTTTTCTTTTTTTTTCTCTTAATTGACTAGATAATGTGTGAGATGTTTTTCCCAGCCTTTGAAAATGTGCATGATAGTCTAACAGCACCTTTCTCTAGTCGAACATCCCATACAAGATTGAAACCTGCATTTCTGAGTAGCATAAATACACAGTCAGCTGTGGAAGATAACTCTGTTGCTGGGTCCTCAAAGGTAAAACAAAAAGTTTTCAACATAAAAATACCAAAAGTAACTCAAGAATCTGTCTGATCTGTGTGACGTTGTCTTTGTCTGCACTCATGTAGGCATTTACTTTCATGGTAAGCCTGTTTTCTCCATTGCTGTTGTATCTCTTATTGGGATGTACTTTCTCAGAAGAATAAGAGAATGAAACTTTTTCTTCAGAAAGCAATGTGATACCTTCATGTGGGGGTCGTTGTGTTTTTGGGCAAGTTTTTTCCACTAAGGATTTTAGTATAACAGGAACATAATTTCTAGAGACAAGAGCTGTAGGGAGAGAAATGGCCCTATTTCATGCAACTGGAAAGTGATCTATTGTTGATAAAACTAATAGAAAAAAGCAAAGCAAAATTGTGTCATGCTGTATATAACTGTTCTTAATTGTTTTAGGATACTGTGTTCAGGTTAACAAAAACCCCGTCCCAAGAATCTGATGTATTCAGAAGCACTGATTCTCCTGTTTCCCATCATGTTCTGGATCTCTATTTTGAAGACAACAAGAAGTCTTTGGGAGCTATTCTCTCCAGTTTACCTGGGGTTGGCTTAAAAAGAAAGCTGTCGAGTGATATGAGGGATTTACAGAGTTTGGATGTCCCCAATAAGATTCCTAAAAAAGGTTTGTGTTGTGGCTTAGAAAGGCAATTTCTCTTGCACATACTGAAAAACTATGAACTTTTTTACTCCTCCCTTTATATAGGTGTCAATGAAATATTCCCTATTGGAATTGGAATGATATTTTGTTCTCTGTGTCTGTGTAACAGCCTATTTACCTTATTTCAGAGCAGTTTCAGTTCATTGAATGAAAATTGTATTTTTCTTTCTCAAATGGGCCATTTCCAACGTGTAGCCCACTCACAGTTTAGTCTTTGTGTTGCTAGTGCCGTTTCCATTTTCTAAGTCTCAGCTATAGCTGAACTTCATTGTCTGTCTTTATGATTGAAAGATGCAGTAAGCCTGGAAACTGATCTTTAACTGGCATCAGAAACGGTCACATGCAACTTTACATGAAATTTTCCAAGCAAACAAAGAAGCCTTTTAAAGGGTAATAAGCCCACCCAGTTTTCTGTTACTTGATAACTGTGCTTACAATTGATATGCTACTCAAGCTTCTAACAAAGACCTCCAGAGTGGTTTTAGTACTCAGGGCTAAAAATGCTGAAGGCAGTATTTCACAGTAGTGGAATGATTGGTTAAAAGAAACTTTAAAAATGCCTCTGTACTAGTTTGCATTTTTTCCCTTAAAGAAAAGAAAAACAACCCGCACCTTGATTAGTTTGACTTCTGTCTTGAAATATTAAGAGTCTTTGAGTGCTGCTGTCTGTCTGCCACCTCTACAAATGATCAATATATAGCCATTTTCTGATCATGTTGCTGTGAAGGGAAAACCGTGTACTTGCTTGTGAACTGCAGACTCAGTAAATAGATTGTGAAACCTGACCCACCTGTATCTTCCCAGCAAAGGCCAGAGATTGCGTTTTACCCATAACCACTAATTTCTTGTCTGTGCTAGGTCCCAGTGCCATGTTACTTTTTGCAGAATTAATACAGTTAGTTCTTGCTATTACTAAATGCTAACAGGTGAGATGTAGGTTAAAGATAGTGCTGTTTTTCTTTGTAGGCCACACACCATCTACCCTGTCTGTGCTTGAGGTAAATCAGATGCTGAGCATAAGCTATCATTTAACAAAGTCTAGCGGTTTAACTTAACATAAAAAGCTGAGCTTTTTGGTTTTTTTTAAATGGTCAAAAATTTGTTTAACAGAACAGAGTGTGAAGGCACCATTCATGGTTCTATTGCAACTGTCACTGAGCAACAAAGATATGAATTGTAAAAGAAGTTGCAGAAATTGCCTATGTAAATGTCATCCAAAGCTGGAGCTGAGAGCTTCAGAGCTTAAATAATGCTGATGTAAAGTTTAAAGCTCATACCCTAACACCACAGGGCTATAAAGCACCCCCAAAACATCAGTCTGGGCAGAATTTTAAGTGAAGTGTTTGCCTCTGTTTGCAGATTGCTGAGCTAGTAGAATCAGTATTAGCTAATGCAACTCCAGTAGTCCTTTAACTTTAAGCTGTCTGAAATGTGGGATTTGCACAGCAGCCTAGTCTCGAAGTATGTAAGCTTTTTATACTTGTAAGAAAAAATAACCCTGCTGAGAAATCTGTGATAAACACTGATGAAATATGTTGACTGGATGTATACAAATTAAATTCTGGACTTAATGTACTTTAAAACATCTGGCCTGGCTGATGTGGAGGTGGTGATAGTAGGAAAGCAATAGCAGAGTATTTTAAAAACTAGACTAAAAAAAACACGTAACACAATCATTTTTAGAGAAGCAAATAATGGGTGTTCAGCTCTAAATAATGGGTGTTCTGTTCTCTGGCTATAGACGTCATCCTCTGTTCTCCAAAAGATCTTCTGTCAAAAAACCTAAAACTCAGATGGGAAATATGTTTGTTTGGAATAAAACTTAAAAAGTAAAAGACATAAATCAGGTTCTTTTCTTTATGAAAAAACAGCCTAAACCCCATCTGAAAATGTAACAGTACTTAAATATTTACTCTAATAATTTTCTAAACTACTTAGATGCAGATGTTTTACCTGAAAACACCACCGACACTTCAAGTGAGATACCAACAACTCTGGTGGATGCATCAGACTTTGAGTGTTCCCTCTGCATGAGGTATGACTGCGCTGACCTGGAATTAATATTAGAAAGCCTTTCTAGCTTCTGAAAAAAGTTTTCATGGTGTCAGAAGAGAAACCTGTGAGAGAATATCTAAATCATTACTCTGTTCCTTTTTGCTGAAACTTACATCTGGTGAATCTTTACAGATTCAGTTTTCTCCATTATGCATGGTGTTCTCCATTGTTTACCACTTCTAAAAATGAAAATCTTTTATATCCTTAGATAAAATTGTCGCCCATACTTTATACAAAAGCAGGAAAGAAAGAGAGGGCTAGGAGTAGTCACTCCTTTCACTCTTTGGGAATCTGCATTGTTTTTGTTGGCAGCTTAGCTTCTCTGTTCCATGTTTTCATGTTAAGGTTGTTCTACGAACCTGTTACCACACCCTGTGGACACACCTTTTGCCTCAAATGCCTTGAGCGTTGCCTTGACCATAATCCACTTTGCCCACTCTGCAAAGAAAAGCTGTCAGAAGTAAGTATGTCCTTGACCCAATTAACAAAACTGCACAAAGTTGTGTTCATAACAAATGTGGATAGAGCCTTCCTAAATCTTCGTTCGCGAAGCCTAGCCATGACAAAGTTGTGTTCTTCTGAAAACATCTGTGTGGGGATCTTTTGTGCTCTACTTGTGAGCCTCAGCAGCAGGTCAAGGGAGATGATTCTACCCCTCTACTCCACTCTGGTGACACCCCAGCTGGAAGTACTGTGTCAAGATCTGGGGTCCTCAGCACAGGAAGGACATGGAGCTGTTGGGGTAGGTCTAGAGGAGGGCCACGAACATGATCTGAAGGTGGAGCATGAGGACAGGCTGAGCATTGAGGTTGTTCAGCCTGGTGAAGAGGAGGCTCCAGGGAGACCTGACTGCAGCCTTTCAGTACTTCAAGGGGGCTTATAAGAAATATGGGGACAGGCTTTTTAGTGGGGCCTGTTGCCGGTCGTAGTTTTAAACTAAAGGAGGGTCAATTTAGACTAGATATGAGGCAGAAATTTTTTACCTTGAAGGGTGGTAAAACAATGAAGTAGATTGCTTGGAGAGGTGGCAGATACTCCATCTCTGGAAACATTCAAGGTCAGGCTGGATGGGGCTCCAAGCAACCTGATCTAGTTGAAGTTGTCCCTGCTCACTGCAGGGGGGGTTGAACTAGCTGACCTTTAAAGATCTCTTCCAAGCCAAACTATTCTATGATTCTGTGAAACCAGAACAAAACAGTATTACCAACAGCATCAAACTGTGCACAGACCTCATTTTCTCCAAGATATATTTGGTATTTCTTAGAAGACAAGGGGTTTTGCTGGTTCTTAAAGAAATAGAGGCTTCCAGTATCATGTCAGGCTCATGCCTGGGGAGTGCCAGCCATAGTCCTGTTCATACCACATCTCCAGACTGTATATCTGCCTGTGGTGAATGAGGAATGGTCACTCCTTGGTGAACACTTCTGCTCCTGCAGACATGATATTTCTTAGAGTATTTCTTGCCAGTAACTTGACAGCTCTAGGTGAAAAAAAAATATATATCTTCTGCAAAAGTGAGGAAGGACTGCCTTTTTTTCCTGGTAGTACAACTTCTGCCAAAAAAAGGGTATGGGGGGTTACAGGTAAAAGGACAGTGCAGTGAACCACATATCCTGAAGTGGAAGTTTCAGTGCCTAAGACTGAAAAGGATGAGAAATCAGTATGGTCCTAACTAATGTGTTCTTTGGCCTTAGGAAAGGATGGCTTGGGAGGAAGAGATGTTACCTGTCTTCTTGTTATCAGACTTAAGAGTTGACTCTTCCTTGCAGTTTCTGGCAAGCAGAACTTACAAGAAGACCGTCCTTACAGAAGAACTGATAGTCCGTTACCTGCCGGAGGAGTTATCTGAAAGAAAGAAAGTCTATGAGGAAGAAATGAAGGAATTGTCAAAGTAGGCTCTCTTTATACTACTGACAGCTGTTATAAAACTGTATTTTTCAATCTAAATTACTGAAGAAGCTTCATTTGTTTATGAAAATGCGTAAAAGGAATGAATTCGTAAACAAACCTGCCAGATGTTTTGTATTTTTGACATATTTATTGCAGATAAACAAGTTACATATCCATGGATGTTGGAGAGGCGCAACAATATTCTTAAAGATAATTGCCTTTTCCTCTGAAACAATATAATAGCTTTAAAAGTTATAATAGGGTTTTTCTGGGAGTAGAATTCAAATTATGAATGGATAAGGTCAGGAAAAGTTCAAGGATCTAGTTTTTGTCAGTGACTTGTGAATCTTATGCCATGTATAAACTGAAAGAGTCTGAAATATATTTGTCTTGTAAAAATGACAAACCTTTAACAGACATACATTTATGAAGAATGAGTTTAAGGAAACCACTGGAATCAGTCTTGTATTAAGGGTTCATGCTGAACATAGCAGTAGCCAGAAAACAAAGTGAATTTTTTTAAACAATTATCTTGCAGTTTGAATAAAGATGTTCCCATCTTCGTATGTACCATGGCCTTTCCTACCATCCCTTGTCCGCTACATGTCTTTGAACCTCGTTATCGCCTAATGATAAGAAGATGCATGGAAACTGGTACCAAGCAGTTTGGCATGTGCTTAGCTGATGAATTAAAAGGGTAAGGAGATGAGCTAAGAATGTCCTGTTGTTGCAGAGGCTGTTGTGATGATAAGGAAATACTACAGCACAGTATACTTGTCTCCCTAAACCACTGTGGTTCCTTCCAGTCCTATGTGAACCAATACCAAAGTTGCTTACTTCTTAGTTCTGTACTTTAAACATTCCTTTTGACACAAAGATGTAATTTTACTGCTCCCCTGTTGGATGGGTAGCAAGAATGCAACTCATCCTGCTACTGCAGGCTCCAAAAATAGCACTTAATTGGCTGTGTGGTTGGAAAGCTTGCTGGCCTGTTTGTTCCAGTGAAAGCTGACTGTCTGTATAAGGTTCCTCCTCTGTCTGCTCAGTTTAAAAACACAAAACAAAACAAAAATAAGGTAAAAAATCCAGACCCCCCCATAGGTTTCCCGCATGAGTGGTATCATTTTAATGAGACAAAGTATACCTTTGGCTGAGAAGTCTGTTTTGCTGCTGAATGTTGAATTTTGACGTTTGTCTTTACCTCTGTGTTGCAATGTCTAAACTATCTGCAGTGAGTGAGTGTCTTTCTGTATGATTTTACCTTTAATTCATTTTTGTGAATTCTGACATTGATGTGTTTCCAGCTTCCTATGCAGAGACTGACTAGATGACAGTTAAAGGTCCCTTACAACACAAAACTATTCTATGATCCTATGAAAACCATCAAGTTTTACGTACTTTACAGATAATAGGCTTTTGGGTGAAGGTGATAAGACTATGCTCATTGCAGAAATACGAGGTGGTCTTGAGAGGTCTGCCTTATGAGATGTGATAGTTACTGACTTCAGAAGATACGTTGGCATGATGCAGGCTGTAGAATGGATGACTGGCACGGGAATTCTTAAGAACACGTTAAACAGGCATCCTCAGGAGCAGCATTTTTATAGTGATCATCATTGGAGGTGAGAGGAGGGCAGTCATACTGAGGCTTGGCAGCCTTGCTTTGTCCACTTCATGTTTTCTTGGGGAGGATTTTTTATTTTTCTCCCCGACTGGACAGTAAGGTGGCTATAGGAATACAGGAGATGCTACAGCTTCCAGTCAGCTGTGGCTGTGCTGCAGTGCCATTTGGCATGTTGTCAGTGCTGCACTCTGGAGTTAAGGTTCTGGAGTTAAGCAGCTGATGCTCCACAGTTCCTTTCAGGTCTGTTACCAATTTCGTGGAAGCAAATACTTGTAAGAGTGAGGACAGAATGACCCTAGGACATTAGTGAAACTCTCCTTATATCTATGAAGGCTTCTGGAAGAGCCAAACTTACTTGGAGTCAGGTATAATACAGAGGGCCAAGGGCTTACAATCCCCAAAACACAATAATTGTTTTGTTAGAAAACATTATGAAGGATATTTTAAAATGCAATCAGTGTGATTAGGTTTCTGTGTGTGGTCTGTTTTAAGTTACTAAAATAATTAAACTTTTTGAGCATGATAATTTAAATCAAACACTGAAGCAAAGAAAGCCTGTAGCTGTAGACACCTAGCAGGCTGTTGCAGCTTCTTACACAAGTCAAGAAGTTCTTTTGTTTATTCAAAATTGCGAAATCAACTTGGGAATACAAGTGGGGAAACTTGTTTTGCCTCATCTACTAAGACATGGATACATAACTCCCTTGAAAAACACAGTGAACAAAACACGTTCAGTTCATTACCTTCCTCTGTTTTATTTCTCCATTTTAAGTTAAAGCTGGGAGAAGAATATAAACTTTTAATGTGTCAGTACATTTTATACCCATCTTCAGGTGCTTTCTTGACCTCTTTGTTTAAGGTCACTTTCTAGCCAAAAGTAACTTCTTAAAGAACAACAAAAAAGAAAAAAATCATCACTTCTGTATTATTTCCTAAATCCAGTATGAATGTCACTAAAATCCTTAATTAAAAACAATTGTCATGTAGCTGTTTAAATAGTGTTTAGTGTAATGCTACTGTAATAAACTAATAAACTCACTTATTTTTAAAATCAATCCTACTGGTAAAGCACCAAGGCTTAGCTGTTTGCAGCTGTACTCTTCTTGCTTGTCCTGATTTTTTTCCTGTGGAGTGGCTGGAAGAGAACAGTTGTCCGCAGTGGTGAGCTTCCCCTCTGCCCCTCACAAACCCACAATTTCTGGTAAAGCAGAAACAGAAGTAATTTCTTCATCACTCCATTGTAAGAAATGACCAAGCCCTGGTAAAACAAGTGTTTCCCTGATAAAGAATTTATCACACCCTGCAGGGATTTGGTATCCTGAGATGAGACTAGATACATGCAGTACTTTCTCCTGCCTAGCGGTAGGCTGAGGTGTAGAGCTGCAAATGTATTGTGGTGAAGAGTCATTGTACAATCACCCTCTCTAGTGAAATCACTACAGCACAAAGGTAGAGTAGGTAATCTTGATAAAGTAAAAATGTATTGCATGCTTGTTTCCAGGGTGTGATTAAAACCTGTGCCTACTTTAAATATAATGGATACAAATGTGCTTTTGTAAAGAGTATTTTGGGTTTGTTTTGATTTTTTTTTTAAAGGAAACAGATGCAACAAAAATCTTACTATATAGAAGCCTTTTTCTTCTAAAGCCTGCAATCCTCTGCTTACACGTTGGAGTAGGGGGATAGCCCTCACATTTTTCCTCAGTTTCTGGGCTTCCTTATGGTATCTTTACCCATCTTGTTTTCTTTGCAAACCAGGTGAATTTGCCACCAGCAGCTGGCAACTCCCAGAATGAAACATGCTTTATTTAGTTTCCTGTCCCTTTCCAACCATCTCACCCCACAAACATGCCCTGAAAATACTGCTGTCCAGGTCCTCTGAGGGAAGGCAGAAAGGGTGGGGGTTGTGTGGCTTATGGGAATAAGCAGAAATGTATTGTCACCAAAGCAGGATCCTCTTTCAAATAAGAAGTGCTCAATTAGGCCCAGTATTTGTCCTGATGTCTGTAAACACGTGTTGATGACTTCCACTTTTATGCCCTTCTGTCATTTCAGATTTGCAGATCATGGCTGTATATTAGAGATCAGGGACGTAAAGTTTTTTCCTGATGGACGCTCAGTTGTTGATACAGTTGGTGTCCGTCGTTTTAGGGTCTTAAGCCATGGCCAACGAGATGGATATAACACAGCAAACATCGAGTATCTTGAAGATAAAAAGGTGATCTATGGTGCAAAGTTATTCATACCCATGTATTGCTGGATTCACTTAAATAGCCTTTCCTTGTTGCATTTCAAGCTAGCTGTGCATTATTTTTAAACCAGTATCATTACAAATACACTAAAGCTCTATTTTAAAAACCGTGGAACAAACTTTGTCTCTTCTTTCCCTTTCTTCCTTCCTGCCCTTATAATTATCTCTGCTTAAAGTGTTACACTCCCTTCATGGATCTCAGAGTAGCTTCTGAGATGCTGAGGTCTGTCATGAATGTGTAGGTGAGGTCGGAGTAACATTTTAAAACTGGTACAGAATTTAAAGTCTTCTAAAAGCACATGCTCCTGTTGGTAGAGAACTGACTGTTCTCTTGCACTGAACAGACAATTGGCACACTTCCTATGTCCTCCAGACTCTCATTTACAGAACTGGTCCTCAAGTAAATGTGAGGGTCTACTCTTAGAATGAGTTCTGAGTGACATGTAGTTAACTGTGCCACGTACAAACCTCTGTCAGAGCTGACTGAGAGCAGAGAAACGCAGAGAGGGGAGTAGCTTTTAAAAACAGGTCGTCTTAGAAAACCTGCATCAACTGAGGTGCTTATGATGGATGTTGGCCAAAGGGTGAATTTTTGGCCATGCTTAATAGCTTCCTGGATCATCTTCAGACCATGTTTGTAAAACCCTGGTAGCTCTTAACATCGAGTTTAGTAGTAATCTCATGCCAGTTGATGGAGTTGGTTGGGTCATACAGCTCTTTAGCTCACTCTCATAGTTGAAGTGAAAGTCTGTAAAGTCTTAGTAGGGCTTTTCTAACCTGTGCAGAATGATGCAGTTGTTTGTCAGGGCATGAAGGGTGGATCTCATGGAGGTGTCTCTGCCTGTGAAAGGCTGGAGTAGGTGGTCTTCTCAGCTCTGCTGTGTTTAAATCCCCAGTGAAGAGTGGTGGAACACAGGTATCAAGGCAGTGTTTGTAGATGGCGCCAGAGACCCACCTCTTCCTAATCAGTGAGATTTACCTTGTCTCGAGTGAGAGACTGGTGTCTGTGTTCAGCACCCTACATTTATGTTATATCAGATGGTGAGAAATCTCAGTCCAAAGATGCCTGTTTTATCTGCTCTTAGATACCTACCTTAAGATGAGATTAATTGCCCTCTAGAGCTGTTTCTCCTGAACTGTGAAAGGCATCCACAGCAGCTACATCAGATGTGCATCTGAGTAGCATAACTGAAATCACACCATTGATATGTACATGTTAAAGGGGAAAGAAACCCAAACAACCCCTCCCAAAAAAAACAAAACAAACCGAACAAAAAACAAACCACAAAAATCAAAACTCAAAAAGCCCCCACAAATCACCATTTGGTAGTGGGTTTTGCCTATGGTTTTTTTTCCCCCCTTAATAGCTAATAGTTAGGGCTGTGCAACTAAAACACTCTTTGCTTCAATGAGGGTGTATTTCTTCATGGCTGTTTCTGGTATTGGGAAAGCATCCACTTTCCCTGTTTCCTGCCTGCTCCGGTGTCTGTCCTCCTCTTTCTCCTTGGCTGTCCTACCATGGCCTTAACACTTCTATGGAATACTGCTGGTCTCTTAAAGGCCATAGATCTCCCCATCTCTGTGCTCAGTGGCAGTAGTGCTTGTTTTGTCTTGCCAGACAATATACCACTGTTAAGGGTTGTTCTGTGACAGGGACTTGAGGCTGTGGGTTTGAGATGATTAATATGATGTCCTAGGATTAGAGAGCAGAATCTTCTGTTGTGCCAGTATTTAGGAATGGATATTAGCAGGGCAGTTACTGCTCCAAGAAATGTCACTTCAGAACACCTAGGGGAGGGTAAAAAAACTCCAGCATCACAGGTTTGAAATCTGAGACTTAGGCACAGTTGGTTTAGATAAGGGCTTTTGAACAGCTGTAGTCACTGCATTATTTTGCTTCGTTTGCTTCTGGGGAAGCATATGGGCTCCACGGTATCAAACCTGTTTTTGTTCCATCTCCCTTCTTTTAACAATAAGGTTGAAGGACCAGAATATGAAGAACTTGTCCGTCTTCATGATTCAGTTTATGATCAAGCTGTTGCCTGGTTTACTTCTCTTAAAGACAATATGAAAGTGCAAATTCTCAATCATTTTGGGTCCATGCCAGGAAAAGAACCAGAGCCACAGGTAATAGAACCTTCCTACTTAAACAGCCTTATTCTATACCAAATTTTTACAGTAGACTGTTTTCTGACAGATTTTTGCTGTGGTTTTGTACATTCTAAATCTTATTTACCCAGTTTTGGTCCGTTGGCATAAAGCATGGAAAACAGCGTCTCTATGTAACTTGATAGCTGAAGGAATAAGTTCTTAGTGGTATATATAGACAAAGAGAACATCTGCAATTAAGTGTTTAATTGTTGCTTGAACTGTTTTGTGGTAACTTTTTTAGCAAATACAAGGTGAGAAGGAAGGCGATATTCTTAATGGGGCAGTGCTGTTGAATACATAATTGGTGAATACATCTTTCTGTTCTTTTGCAGAGCAACCCCAGTGGTCCTGCCTGGTACTGGTGGCTCTTGGCAGTGCTGCCTCTGGAAAACAGAGCTCAACTGGCTATATTGGCTATGACCTCCCTTAAAGATCGTCTTATTGCCATCAGACGCGTATTGATATTTGTGACTCGCAAAAGACCCAGATAACATGGACTTCAGTTGAGTGGGCACTGAAAAAACATCTCATGATAGGTTGTTCTAGGGGAGGGCAAAGGGGAGGGGTTGTTTTTGTATTTTTCAAAGATTCCTTCAAAAAAAAAGCAGCCCTTTCTGACTATGTCCTGGATCCATCGATTGCATCAGTTTGTTATCCTGGGTATTCACCAAACCTTGCACACTCTCCTGTTATCCTGATGAAAACTGAGCCTCTACAAAGCTGTGCTACATTTAAAGTGTAGCTGATGGATGTGGATAATTGCTTCAAAGTACTGCGATAGAGTTGATGTTTCTAGCCTGCAAGAGAGTTAAGTACTAGAGTAGCACCATTGGCCTGCATGTGATTTGGATTTTCACTTGGTAGGAAAAGGAAACTGAACAATGGATTGAAGAGGTGTTTCCTAGACTTGTAGTGAGCAGAAGAGGAGTTGTTGCTACCCAGCAGAAGTATGCATGAAGACTATAACTGACACTACTGTCTGTCAGTGAATCGGAAGGCACTCTGTCATAAACCCACATCTCGCTTTCTCTCTCTCTCTCTCTCTCTCTCTCTTCAGCAAATAGTAGTCTGAGGAAAAAACAAGTTAAGCATTTGTGGTCAAGGCATCTGAGGATGTTTGGATGAAAGAATAATAGCTACTGAATAAGTACACTATTAAGTAGCCTTAGGTAATCCCTCCTTTGTGATTTATGTGTTGTAGCAGAATGAGTATGTACAAAATGTTTGGAAAGGTGTACTTTGGTTTCTTTGAAAAGAAAAACCAAAGTAATCCTAACTGGTCTTACCGCTAAATTCAAATCAAGCCGCTCCCTAAAGTATGATAAACACTGCTGTGAAATAATGATTTCACCCCAAGTAGGAGGGAGGCATGCTGCAGTTTACTCTGAGCACCTGCTCTGCGAGTGGGACCAGCGAGGATGAAAGATGGGGAGGTTTCCATCTCTCTCCTTCCTGCAGTGTCGTGCCAACCTCCCGTTACATTGAGGTGATCTCTACTGAACGTGTTTCAAACCGAAAGTATTGTAGTTTAGTACCAGTTGCTGTATGTGATGGGAATCAGTCCACAGTAACACCGTGAAAGGAGTCACAAACCGAACCTATAAAGGCAAGTCTCAATGCAAGCTTAAGTCAGGTGTTAACCTTCATTTGTCTCTTTGATTATTTTTTATGTATTATTTTGTTATTATCTAATTTTGATAGCTATTAAATTGATCGCTTGTCAGTCAAATGATCAATATTAGCTCAACTGCCAATGAAATAACTCAGTGTTACCAATTCAGTTGGCACAGTTTCCTATAACTAGAACTGATACTACCAACAGGGAAAAAAAATTGACTTGAATCTCCATGTGCTGCAAGCATAGCAAGACCAATGTAAAGACTTGTTCATGTGCAGAAGTCTGGTAAGAAGAAATGGCTGCTTACCTACATGGTCAAAGTGCCTGGTTTCTTTTTTAGTTCTTTTGTCCTTATTTGTCAATGAAGAGGTATTTAAACTTTTTTTTTTTCCACTTTGCACATGAATTCTGGAAGAAGACTGCATTAAAATGCCGTGATTGAGATATATTACCTGCTCTCTTTGGGTATTGTAGTTATAACCTGTGTGGTCTGGGAAACAAAAATTGAGAGTTTTTTTTCCTTTCAGCAAATGGCTACCACAAATGGTTTCTGTAACATACCCTGAATGTACTGTAACTGCCTCTACCTTGAACACGCCTTTTCTATTTAAGTAGTTTGTAAGTATATTCTCTGAATTGTGAAGTGCATAATGTACAACCAATGATGTCATAACCTCTACAGTAGCCTTCTGCAAGTTCTGCTACCACCACCAAAATACTCAAAATTCAAGTTAAATGCATTTCCTCCAGGATTTGAAGATGAGAAAGAGGAATTCATTGAAGTGTAAAGGACTGGTTACATAAGTGGGGAGGAAATGTCAGAAGTCAGTAGGTCTTCAGCCCACTGTCAGCTGAGCTACTGAAAGGTGATTTCACAAACTAATTCTCGGACCAGAAGATGGACTGTATTTGATCTTGCAATCCTTTCTGTTCAGATTCCTGTTCTTCCCATTCCTTTCCATGCTGTGTATTTCTTCGAGACTCACTCATCTTGCTTGTTTTTGTGTGTCTGCCTAGTTTTGAGTATTACTAGCTTAGCTGAAAGAGGACGCCAATTGTATTTGTATATTGCTGGTCCCGATCTTATATGTGCTTAATTTTACAGATAGGAGTGCATTTAAGAAAAAAAATATCAAGGTGCTAGTTAGTGTCTTCTTGGCTTTGCCTCAGTAAATGTTAATGTTAATATTCTTCTTTGCAAAAGTGATTTGTTCAAGATACCTACTTTTGAGGTACTTCTGAGAGAAAACCCTATGGAAAAAGAGAGGTTGTTTACTGCTGTTCTGTAATGTGTAAAGACATTCTACATAGGAAGTGACATTACTGTGTTCATGAAGGCCTGCATAGTTAATGGAGTGATTGATATTGAAAAGAAAGCGGAACTTTCTTTTCCCTGTAGAGGGATTTTTTTTTAGTCAAGGTTTAAAGCGGTTTGTGAATATTTCAGTGACTGATGTTTTGGATAAATGGTAATAACAAGGGAATTGTCTGTGTATGGATGCAAATAATCATATTAGCAGCCCAAAGCTGACTTTTCCTCCAAAACATTGAATGCTGATCAAATAGCAAAGCTTTAATAAATAAATGAAATCACCACTGCCCTGTGGTACTTGCTTTCTAAGGGAAAGTACCAGTTTCATTTTTACCAAATCACCTCTGCCATATAATATCTACAGCATCCAGTAGTACCTCACAGGAAAAGCTAGCTATCTTATTGCTCTCTAGAGGAGATGTCCATGTTACAGCCAGTCTATGCTTAGGTGTAACTTGTCACCAAGGTACATGTGAAAGCATTGGAGCTGAGCTCCTGGAAGAGATAGACAGGATTCGTTGCCTTTCTAGCTCATTACACTTTTCTTGCTTGCTATCCAAGCAAGGATGCTGGGATATATGATGAGTCTTTTCACTGTGGTGAATGTGGCCCTTCTTTATACATCGTAAAGAGGCCAAAAAGAAAAAAAAAATCCCTCTACCTCTACACCTGTTGTTCACCTGTAAAATTTCAAGCTACAAAATGATATATATATTTTAACCTTTTTTGTCTTTCAGAAGCATACTAATTGTTTGCCACTGAGGCCTTTTATCTACTGTATTTTAATATGTTCATTTGATAGTCATCAAGATCTCTTTGTACTTCTAACCTGTAGAACTTGTCATGTTTCTTACTGCTCTTTTTTCCCTGTTCTCCAGTCCACTTTTAAATTGATAAATAGAAAGCTGTACACTCTCTATTCCTGTTACATTTTACACAGTGGAACTGGTATTTTGGTAGCGCCTTAATTTTGCAGTTGTGAAATGATTGTATCAACTCTTATCTGGGGCTTCTGACCAGATGTAAACGAGTATGTTTAATGTAGATAAACTTGAAACCATTTTTTACTGTTTTAAAGCTAGAAATTAAATGGAGTGTGTACATATGTATAAATATAAATTATTAATCTGCACCTTTTTGTATCTAGTAAATACAGGAGAAGTTCATGTTCTAACCACATTTGGCACTTTTTGTTGCATAAACAAAGCCAAAACTTTTTTTAAAGATTGCAATGTTCATTTCATGTATATTTGCAATATTCATGGGAAATGTATTTAATTTATGTGATATTTGGAATAAACCAGGTTGAATTTATAAGCGTGTGAGTTCGTGGAGAAAGCTTTATCACTGGAGGATTAAGAGCTAGAGCTGTCGTAAATATGGTCTGAGCAGAAACAAGCCACTGATGTGCTGCTGTCAGAAGGGGGAGGATAGTTTGATTTCCCTTATGGGAGCCCAAGGGCTGAGCATTGGCCTCATGAGGTTTTAAGAAGCAAATGGCATCTGAGAAGCAGTGGTTGGATGTTGGGGCTCATAAGTTGCATGGCAATGGTTTTAGCCCCAGTATGAGAAAAGTGGGGGAGGCTGTAGAGATGGTGGCACAATGGGGTTTGCTGGGGACCCAGGGCAGCCTGTGGCACTGGGTGTGAATGTTAGGGGTGGATTTGAAGGGGAGCTGGAGGTCCCCGAAATACAGGGTGAGGGGGAAGAGGAAGAGGCCCTTGGAGTAGGTAGGATGGAGGAGATGAACCTTTAGCTTCCTCAGAAGTGAGTTGTGACAAAGATGGGGTAGGATCATGAAGTGGGCTTTTCCTTTTGTAGCTTCTTGGTTATTTTTTAGCCCTAAGCATGACCTGACTGGCCCCGTAGAATAAATGCAAAAAAAATATGTGGTTGCAATGAAGAACAAAAAATTGTTTTTTTGTCTAAGCCCAGTGAATTAAAATGCCTTCAGGGTGTTGCAAGGTAGAGGCAATGTTTCAGACTGAGACACTGGCCATGGCTGGCACCACTGTAGGGGGTGGTGAGACACTGGTCACGCTGCAGCAGCAGCAAAGCTTTGGTGATCCTTGTGGGTTCCTTCCAACTCAAGCTGTTCTATTCTAAAATGGAGTTGTGTGAGGGCAGAGTTGAGCCAGATTGTGCAGGGAATATCCCATCTCTCAGTTACGTCTTGCTGCCAGCAAGCTGCTGAGCAAAACCATTGTGAAGGTATTTTTTGTAAATAGTAGCCTTTTTTTTTCTTTCGGCATTGGATTGACTTTGGCCTTTGCGCCTGTATTCACTGAATGTCTGAGCAAACAAATGTCAGTTACAGGACTGCTCTTTTGCTTGCAAGTGTGTGTAAATGCTGCTTGAGCTGCTTTGGTACACTGGACAACAGCATTTTTGAAACATCGTTCACCAAAGGAAGGAGGTGGGGAAAGATGACTGATCAAGGTTTCCTTTTTATAACCCAGATCCTTGTGCACCCTGAGACTTGAGAACAAAAGTAAATAGAGTAAAGTAACTGCATGAAGTTAATAAATAGTTTTTTTCCTCAACCTGCATGTCCTGTGTTGGTAGATGTTGAGCCGTGGAAAGACAGCATCTCAGTGCCTACTTCCCTGAGTAATGCCATTCTTAGAGTGTGGAGACCCTAGTGGTCTGTTGTGCTATATGTATCGCTCTGCTTCATCAAACCAGGTACCAAAATAATGCTGCTTAATTCTGTCCAGCAGCACTTGCTGGAAGCTGTTGGCTATTGAATCATAGAATAAGATGAGTAATCTGGAGCAAAAAATCTGATACTATCAAGTGAGGTGCAAAAAAGTGAATCCATGCCAGCACTTTCCTTAGTTCCTCTAACAAATGTGCATACTGCACTTGCAGCTAAAAGACAAGCATGTTTTCAGTTGCATTTACATTACTTGGTAGGAACAAGTTGTTTCTAAATCGAGATGAATATCACTTGCTGACAACTTTTATAGCTCTGTTCTGCCATATGTGGGGTTCTGCCTTGTCTGCTAAATTTGGGACTTCCTGCATACATGGAAGAAATGTCTTTACTTGTAAATGTTGCTTACATTTTTTCTCATAAACATCTGCTGCTCTTTTTGTGCAACAGCCACGTTGGAGCCCTGCTCCTGGGAGGACGTGGGTTTTCTGCACAGAAACTGGTGCTGGGGTCAGGCTAGTTAACCTCACCACAGATGAAGTTAGAGAAACAACTCTGGTCCCTTTTCTCCTACACAGGATGCTCCAGAGGCAGAGCTGAAACTTCTCAACTTACAGTCTTGTGTCTGTGCAAACCTGAGAATGGCATCTTTAGGATGGTACATGGAAAGTGGCCGTAGCCCCTTCAGCCCATCAACCTATTCATGTTCACCACAGCATTAAATCCTCCCACCCTCCCTTCAGCTCATGAAGCCCACAGGAGACACCCTGCTCATTGTCCTAGGTATTTCTTCTGATTCCCAGCCCCTTCTCATCACAAGATCTCGTTCTTCCCTTGCTGATCCACTGGTTTTCTTTTCAAGCGAGAAAAGAGAGAAAAGGTAAATAAACCGAACACCCAGGAAGGTTTTGCTGACTGGTGGCTGCAGTTGCCAGTTCTTTGGCCAAAGCTGCAGTAAGAGAGCAGGTTCAGGCAGCAGGACTCATGTCAGAGCAGATCTAACAGGGAAACAAAGATACTTTTAAAGTAAAAGAGGGAGGAATATGTAATATGGTGTCCTTCATCATAAGAGGAGAGATATCCAACTTTGAGCTCAGCTCTGCCCTGGAGCAAGTACCTTCCATTTTCTGCTGGTGGCTGAGGCACCTCACAGTGCCCTTGTTGGCTAACAGAAAATGGACTTGCTGTTGCTAAGGAGTCAGTGTCAGAAAAATGCCTAAATGCTCCATGCCAGCTTTATTTTCTCTTAGCTGAAATTACTTGGCTTGGGCAGAAGGAGAAAGATCATCCGTTGCTGGAATGGAAGTCTACTTAGCAAGGACCCCAGGACCAATGAGATTTCCCTATTCTCTCTGTTTTTAGTGTTCAGATGAGATCTATTGTCATGAGGTTGTATGGAGATCTGAACCTGGCACCAACACGTCTTTCAGCAGTTCCAGTTAAACCAGCAGTCTTGAGTCTCTTTTTACAGAGAACAGGTTCTATATCAAGAACTATAACAAGGCTATTAAAGTAAATTTGGTTTCTGCCTCTCAAGTATGTGTCACCAGAGCCTAAGCTGCATCACGGGCTTTGCTAAAGGGTGACTTCATTCCTGACACCCTCAGGTAGCTGCCTGGAGCCCCGCCCATACTTTCAGAAAACATGCTGTAGCATCTGGAAAGGATACTGTTCTCACATCAACGGGTGCTTCTTCACGTGGAGCACTCTCAGAGCAACTTCGTTTTAAGTAAACCTGTGAGGTCTTACGTGGATGTAAGACCCAAAGGATGTACACCCTAAAATTTCATTGCCAGTGGAAACTGTGGTTCAAATAGAGGTATTCAAAGAGAACAGAAGATACTTACCTTGAACCAGAAATCAATGAGTATGTGTGCCGTGTGCGTTTCCATCCCAGCCTCCTTCCCCTCCTCTTGATTCTTTCATTCCTTGATCTCTGCTGGAACTGGAGTGCAGGGGAGCATGTGCGGGGAACACCCAAAGCTCAAGCACTGTGCTCTGTGGTGGGACCAGAGCAATTCCAGATGAATGGCTAATATTGAAGTATCCAGTCTCATTTGCTTAAGGTGCACCATTCCCAAAAACCTTTGGAAGATAGAGTAAGTTTTTATTCATTTGTTCACTGTTGTTATGAATCAGTTCTCTGTCACCTCTGCCCCCACACCAGATGTACTTACAAACGTTAATTTGAGTCTTCTATATGTCCTGGAAAGCTTTTTCTTTTCCAAATTTGTATACAGAATTTGAGGGAGGCTCTGACTTTGAGCAAGTAATGTGGTATAATCATGGCATCTTTTTCCTTCTTTAATCCTGCAATATTGTGACCTCAGTACCACAGTGTACCAACACATTCCTCAAATTAATTGTACACAAAGATCTTACAATTTCCCCTCATTTTTGTTTTTGTATTGTTTTATCCAATCTCAGAACTACTATTATTTCTGGTATGCTTTCTGCTGCTGGAGAGGCCCAAATCGATCACGCTTTTCTAAATAAAGGAATTGTAAAAAAAATGTGCCTCCCACTCTTCACGCTCTTGAATGTTTTGTTTGCTGCATAGACAGTTACAGGGTTGTGTTCAGAACAGTGTGTCTGAATTGCAGGCTTCTCGTTTCACAGAGGTGCCTCTTTACCAGATGGTCCTTTCAAGCAAGTAATTTTCATGTTTACTTAGCAGCAATTGACTCTGCATAAGTGTCAGCTTTGGCCAGATCCTTTCAAATATTGTCAATATGTGCTAATTATACAGTGGAAAGGCTTCTTCATTTTATCTTTATGAGTAATAACAGGTAATTTCTCTTGGAGAATGTGTACTAAAACATTGGTAAGAGTTCATGTTCTTCCAGTTGTAAGACAGCCTGGGTGTACATCTTTTTTTTAGCAGTGATATCTGTTCCCCTTTAGACAGACAGCTGCTGATTGCAGTCTACCTTTTGCTCAGCACTCTGTTCCTTCTGTGTGTAGTGCTGGAAAATCTCTTGGCATGGAGGAGTTAAATATTTCTGTGCTCTTGTTTGAGTCATATGTCCCCAAATGGGGAGTGGGTTTGCTTGCAGGCACGTATTGGTTTGGAGCTGGTCCTGGAACAGGAGTGCACGGCTCACGTCCGACATGCACCCGCCTGGGCAGAAACCAAGCAACAGCCACTGCAAATCAAAACACATGGAGGGGGGGGGGGGCGCGAAGCACAAGACTCAGGAAAGGATTAGCCAGTGATGCTATTGCTTTGCCTGCATTCATTCAAGGTGGAAGAAGGAACACAGGGAAACCAGACGTTTTTGGCTCTGCCTCTGTTCATAAGCTGTGTGTGAGACTGTTCTCTGACACAGGCACTCTTGGCACAGAGCAGCTGTGTGTGTCCACAGTGTTAAATCCTCTTTCCCATCCAAAATGTGCAACTTCACACAAACAACCTGTTGGGAATGGGTCCTGCTTTGTGCAAATTTAAGGAGGGGAGGAGAAAGGGGGTGTAACATTATCTGGCAGGAGCCTAAAGCTTTCCTCAGCTCTTCTTAATTTGTTTGTATAGGCATAGCCTTGAGGGTTGTTTTTCTAGGTAATGAGAAGTTTCGCAATGAGGGGCCCTGGGTGTGTGGGGGGTGAGCACAGCTGGGGGTGGGACTGCGGGAGGAGCAGTTTGGCTCCAGCTGGCTTTGGATAGGACACTGGTGGCTAGCATAGGGAACCCTAGCAGGCATCTCCTAGAGAAGCACATATACAGGGCTTTGCAGTGTTTTGGCTTGATCTCCCTAAGTGGAATATAAGGTCTTGGTCTGCTAGGTGTGTGTGAAGGGGAAGGAGTAGAGGACTGGAGAAGTGGTGATAAATTTTGGAAGAAATCACAGGAAAGTGTCCTAAGGGAATTGCCTCTGTCATGTTTCCCACTGAATGAGGACAGCATACAATCCCAGGCTCTTGCATACAGGGCTGATGATGACCAAAGGGCCTGGAGTACACTGCACCATAAAGGAGCATAAGGCCACCAGTCTGGACTGGAATAAAAGCCTGTCTGACTCAGTGTTCTGTTTTCAGCAGTAGCCAAAACCCAGAGGAGTACAGGGTAATACTACATCTCTCAGCCTCCAGAATGAAGAGACTTCCTAAGCCAGATGCAATGTGTGTGTGTTTCAGAGCCCTCAGTAGATCTCAGTTCTGTATTTTTTGAACACCTTTTTGAACCCACACCTTTGTTTGGTGCGGATGTCCACGGGGTGTCTGGAGGGTGTGTAAAGGACTGCTTTTCATTTTGGACTAGGATCTTACCAGCTTCTCCCTAGCTCTTGTATTGGAAGATACAACAGGCACCAACAGGAGGCACCAGGAGCTGAACAAGAAAAGGGATTCTTCCTCTAAGCCACAATCTCTCTTTGTGTTTTCCAGTTTTGTTGCACTTCTAGGGCTGGCATAGACCTTTGTCAGACCAGAGAGTCCAGGGTTGGCCTCTCACTCAGACCCTTTCTGTAATTCCTCATGATCAGCCTTCACCTGTATAACCTTAAATGACTCAGCATTATTGAGAGAAAAGAGACGTCTCCACACAAGGTCTGTGGTGGGTTCATGGAGGCTCAAGTGAGCAAGCAGCCAGGCAACCCCAAAGGCAGCTGGATCGATGGTCTTTGCCAGAGTGAGTTAGAGATGTTTGTACTGGCAGCAGAGTTTGCATGATGTGATAGAAAAATATTTTTAGCCTTTTTTTGTTTTTTTTTTTTTCTATTCAACAGGTAATTTTGCCATTTCCTCTGCCCACAGCTTTAGAAAGCCAAAGAGCAACGCAGAACACATGGTAGATAGAAATCAGCCTGCAGCATTCACAGGAAGTAGATGTTTCTGCTGTCTGTGAGGGAAGTGGCCACAAAATACAGATGCTAATCAGACTAAAGCCATGCATATCAAATGCTTCAATTCGCCATTGAAAGATGGAAGCTGAGAGGTCACCTCTGAGCTTTATAAGCATCAGCTCACAGCAGACCATGCTAGAGTTATGAGTTAGGCACTGTGGGAATACTTGGCTGTTACCTCATACTTGGGAGAGTCAGAGATGCTCTCAGCATCTGCATTCTGCACAGGCCAGCTTTGTTCTGGTCCAGAGCTGGGCCTGTCCTGCCTGCTGGCTTCTTCTTCAGCCCTTCCTCTGGATCCCACATTTCTGTCACCAGTTGCAGCTTGATGTGTTTCTTCCCCTCTCTCCCAGCCTATCCAAAGCATGTCAGTGAGAGAGCTATTCACAAGACAAGGAAAAGAGAACTGATTCTGGAGACTTTCTGGTGTGGTTTGACTGCTGTAAGTAGTGCTGATTCTGCTATGAGCTGGATGTGGTACCAGCTGGGGACGAGGGCTGGCAGGAGAGACCTGTGTGATCACACTGTGCCAGAGGGACCGTGAGTCTTGCAGCTGAGGCTGCTTCCCATTTTCTTCCTCAAGTACAGCCATGCCTTTGAGGATAAGAGGGAAACCTCAGCAGAACAAGGTCTAGTCAAAGTATTCTTCATTAGCTTTACTAACCTGATCTCCTTCTATGACAAAGTGACCCTCTTAGTGGTAATGCAAAGGCTGTGGACTCTTGTAAAGCCTTTGACACTGTTTCCCAAAGCATTCTCCTGGACTAATTAGCTGCTCGTGGCTTGGATGGGCATATTCCACTGGATAAAAACTGGCTGGATGGCTGAGGCCAGGGAGTGGTGGTGAATGGTGTTGCATCCAGTTAGTTGCCAGTCACTAGTGGGGTTCCCCATGACTCAGTTTTGGGGCCAGTCCTGTCTAATATCTTTATCAATGATCTGGACAGGAGGATTGAGTGCATCCTCAGTCAGTTCAAAGACACCACCAAGTTGTGTGGGAGTGTTGACCTACTGGAGGGCAGAAAGGCTCTTCTGCGCAGAAGGATCTGGACAGGCTGGATCAATGGGCCAAGACCAATTGTATGAGGTTTAACAAGTCCAAGTGCTGGGTCCTGTACTTGGGTCACAATAACCCCATGCAGAGCTGCAGGCTGGGGGCAAAGTGGCTGCAAAGCTGCCCAGTGGAAAAGGACCTGGGGGGTGCTGGTTGACAGCAGTTCAAAACAAACCAGCGGTGTGCCCAGGTGGCCAAGAAGGACAATGGCATCCTGGCTTGGATCAGAAATAGTGTGGCCAGTAGGACCAGGGCAGTGATCATCCTCTTGTACTCGGTACTGGTGAGGCTGCACCTCAAATCCTGTGTTCAGTTTTGGGCCCCTCACTACAGGAAAGACATGGAGGTGCTGGAGCATGTCCAGAGAAGGGCAGTGGAGCTGGAACAAAGTCTTATGAGGAGCAGCTGAGGGAACTGGGGTTGTTTAGCCTGGAGAAAAGGAGGCTCAGGAGGAGACCTTCTCGTGCTCCACAACCACCTGAAAGAAGACTGTGGCAAGGTGGTGGTTCGTCTCTTCTCACAAGTAATAAGCAAGAGGACAAGAAAAAACAGCCTCAGTTTACACCAAGGGAGATTTATATGGGGTATTAGGAAAAATTTTTTCACCAGAAGGATTGTCAGGCATTGGAATAGGCTGCCCAGGGAAGTGATAGAGATATTTAAAAGACGTGCAGATGTGGCAGTTAAGGACCTGTTTTAGTGGTGGACTTGGCAATGCTGGGATAATGGTTGGATGTGTTGACCTAAAGGGTCTTTTCAGCCTAAATGATGCTATTAGTCTATGATTTATAAAAATGTTTTCCTTCTGAAATCTTCCAAATCTAGCAAACCCTTGACAAGTTTCCCTGCTCTTCTTTCCCTACACCTTTTCTGTCTCTCTTTCTCTTTCCTATACTGTGATACAAAGGAACTTGAGGGTAAGGAGAGGAGCAGAGGGAGTCTGAAAAAAAGCCAGAACTTGGGTGGTTTTGCTAAGCCATCTCATTGCTATCCCAGCCTGAGTCACTGCACTCCTCACTCACTCCAGCCCCTCCTGAACAACACAGGCAGTCGCAGAGCTGTATGTACCTGTTGTTATGGTGTGCTGGTTTTGGCTTGGGTAGAGTTAATTTTCTTCACAGTAGCTAGTGTGGGGCTGTATTTCGGATTTGTGCAGGAAACAGTGTTGATAACACTGGGATGCTTTAGCAACTGCTGAGCAGTTCTCAGGCAAAGTCAAGGCCTGTTCTGCCCCTCACCCCACGAGACCCACAGGCAGGCTGGCAGTGCACAAGGAGTAGGGAGAGGACACAGCCAGGACAGCTGACCCCAATTGACCACAGGGATATCCCAATACCATATGGTATCATGCTCAGCATATAAAGCCGGAGGAAGAAGGAGAATGAGGGGACATTCAGAGTGATGGCTTTGTCTTCCCAAGTCAGCATTACACATGCTGGAGCCTGGCTTTTCTAGAAGTGACTGAACACCTGCCTGTTCATGGGAAGGGGTGAAAAAAATTCCTTCTTTTGCTTTGCTGGCATGCATGGCTTTTGCTTTACCTATTAAACTATCTTTATCTGAACCCACAAGTTTTCTCACTTTTACCCCTGCAATTCTCACCTCCATCCCACTGGGGAGAGGGCAGTGAGAGGCTGTGTGGTGCTTACTTGTCAGCTGGGATTGAACCATGACATACAGCCAGCAAATGAAGCCTTTACTTTGGTTACCACTGGTTACCCAGTTCCCCTCATTGCATAACAACTAACAGGTCACCCTCTCTTCTCTCACCTCTGCTTAGCTCTTGCCTTTTGCAAAAAGGCACAGGCAAAAAGGCAGCTGCCTGTTCTGCACCAAGCCAGTCCAAGGGCTTCACCCTGACCCTACCCTGCCACCCTCCCAGACACGTGGGAGAAGGGCCCCACAGTGATCCTCCACACTGTGCTGTGTCCCACTTGCTTCTGTTCCTGTCTGTAACTTTATGCCTTTGAGGGCTGTACATATGCAAGTATTTTTCCTAGGCACATTTGTGCAGACAGTTATTGCCTGTATGTTCTGCATTCCTCTGGGAGTTTTAGTATAATATTTGTACTTTGGGAAAATTCATCCCTTCTCCTTGGAGCCATGAGTCCCCTGTGGATTCCCAAAAGAAGCTTAGAAAGAGCCCTGTGAACCTGACTGCATCAACACATCCTGCTTAGCAGCTAACAGAGAAACTCAGATCCCTATTGCTTCTGGAAAGAGACACTGGGGCTCCTTTTAATGCTTCATTTCTCTTGCTAGAGTTTTAGATAGGAAACCCTGCCTGGGTGTAAGGCTGTGCCTCTGCTTTCAGCCACCCAATGCCAGATGACTGAAACCAGCTTCTTCTCCCTACAGCTCCTGAGAGGTAAATACATTATTCTGCCCCTGCAAACTGCTGGGACTGAACCATAACAACCACTGACAGAGACAGTGTTATGTTGCAATCACTAGTTATTATTGTGGTTAAAATATACCCAGAGCATGTAAAACATGAAATAATCCTTCCCATCTTTCTAGAGGGCTCCAAATGTTCCTGCCAGCAGTGACAACAGTGGGACTTCATAAGGCCTCACAGCTGGAGGGACAGCTCTTCCCACCACAAAATTTTAAGTTGCTTGGTGATTTCAGCAAGATTTCTCAGTGATAGAGAAGTCTCAGTTCTTGTAACTTTGATGAAAATTGTTGACCAAGCAGAGGAGAGAGACATTAATTCCAATTACTGTTCCTGCTAAGGAAAAATCTGTATTTTTAGAGGCTATTGATCAAGAAGGAGAAATAAATATTGAGAAAATGAGGCTGGGATGGTTCTGATAGCCCTGGGAACTACTTGTTTTAGTATTAAATCTTCTGTGTTGTCTTTTGCCCTCAGAGCATGACTAATCCCTACAGTACACTGCAAGGGTCTGGATGTTGCTCTGACCCAGTGTGACCACAGCAGTATTCATCACTGCTTCTATCTTTGTAGGCTCCCAGGCAGGAACCTGGAGATCCTGCTATTATATCCCTCCTGCCCCCTCACCTGGACTATCACAGTTTTCCCCTTACCCTTTTGCTGAACTGTGGGACACAGTGATGCTCCTCTGATAAATGAGTGTTGGTTGCCTGGGGGTGCAGCACCCTGATGCTGGTCCTACACTGGTGGAGCAGTTTAGCCCAGGAATCACAGGGATGCTCTGCCTCAGCCTCTTCTCTCAAGGAGAACTTCATGTCTAAGACATTGGGCAGGAGAACAATTACATTATTGTAAATGACCATGCATCACTTGGAAGAAAGGTAATTAAACATCTGAAGGCCAGAGACTTGGTTTAATGACAAGAAGGCTCAACCAAAAGCTGTGGGGCAGTGATACTGCCTACATGAAACGGTGATCACCTGGCTGCTGCTGTTTCTGAAACTTGAGAGAGAGGTTTTGAGACCTGTGGAAATTTTGAAATCATATTAAGTGATGAATGTTAAGAAGTAATTACAGAAAAAGAAAAACAAAAAAAATGAACAGTGTATTTTTTCCCTTCCTTCCCCATGTGAAATGGTAATGGAATATGGTTTCCTATTGTAATGTAATGCTTTAAGTACTGTGTGTCCCAGTTTCACAATGCTCAGTACGATGTGTACAAAAAATAATATGAGTATGTTGTGGTTAGGCTGTTTATCAGCTATCTGCTTTACGTAATATATATTTATATATATATGGTATTTTCACTGTGAATTAACTGTATAAGTAAAGAAAAGGAAAAATTCATTACCAGTCAGTTAAACTTCACAGGATCCTGAAAAAAGCTACAGAGGACAGTCAATGTCAGGAAGATAAATTTATGCTTTTTTTTCCCTTTTCTTTTTAGAGTATGACTTTTTTTTTTTTTGCCAGGGTGGGGGGGAGGAAATTGTTATTTGTGTTAATAAGTGGTGCCTGGATAAAGGAAGCAACTACAGTGGCACTTTGTAAAACTTGCTATGTATTCTCTGCTGTAAGACCTCTGAATATGAGATGATTGTGTACAATTGGCATCATTCACTGCTAATAACTGCAATTGACAGCATGTGCCAAAAGTCCACTAGCAAATCCTGGTTCACATTTCAAATGACTGCTTGTTTCAGCCAAGTGCATGCTCCTTTTAGTTGCTGTTCATGAAACAGATTGCTTTTTTACATCAATATAAATTTTTGCTTATGTCTATCCAATGAGATATATGGAAGGTGTGTCCATTCTTCTGTTTGCTACATATCATTCTGTTTGTGGTCCCTTCAGGCTA
Organism: Pseudopipra pipra; assembly: GCF_036250125.1. NCBI lineage: Eukaryota > Metazoa > Chordata > Aves > Passeriformes > Pipridae > Pseudopipra > Pseudopipra pipra. Next base: position 88,376,408 of record NC_087550.1, on the reverse strand, counting down.
CTCACATGATGGTGGGACTTTGATCCTTCCCCTACTGCAAACACTGACTGGTCAAAGCAAAGGCTGCAAAAGCCTGTAGACTCAGTGGTTGTTGTATGATCTGCATATTTTCCCTTCCATGCCCTCCAGCCCAACTGGAACTGTGCAGAGTAACCATAACTTTCTTCAGTCCTCCTTTTGCTGGCAGGAATAGGATAGCTTCCTGCTCTTCCCTGATGGTCAGAGTAACCCATCCCTGCTTTAGATCCTCTTTTGAATTCCTGTGACTTCAGGTAACCTGATGCCTAGAAATGCACACTATATTATATTCCAATATTTCCCCACCTGGATAGGACATACCTCCCTCAAGACTGAATCTTTTTAATGGATTCCAGGGCCACTGATGGATCATCATAAGCTCACTCTTTCTTTCTCTCCTTTCATCATTTCCAAGTTTGTGTTCCTATCTTCCAAGTAACTTTTAATTGCTACTTCCAAAAGATATTTTGCATGACTGAATTTCATTTCCATTCACTCCAGTCCTGTGGGTCTTCATACACATTATTCTTGTCCCCTCTGTGCTGATGTCTTTCAGCTTTTTAAAACACTTCTATAGTTATGTAAACCTCAGGAGTTATTAAACAGGAGGGGCTTCTCCCAAGACTGATCCTTAGGAAAAACCACTAGGTATTTTTTCCCATCTCCAGCCACATAATTACTTTTCAACCTGATAGATGGAGCACCTCTCCTATGAGGAAAGGCTGAGAGAATTGGGTTTGTTCAGCCTAAAAAAGAGAAGGCTTTGGGGTGACCTAATTGCAGCCTTCTAGTACCTGAAGGGAGCCTACAAGAAAGATGGAGAAGGACTTTTTACAAGAGCAGCAAAGAGAGTGCATTTAGGTTAGACACTAACCTAGAAGAAAATCTTTACTGTGAGGGTGGTGAGACACTGGAACAGGTTGCTGGTGAAGCTGTGGATCCCCATCGCTGGAAGTGTTCAAGGCTGGATGGGGCTTTGAGCAACCTGGTCTAGTGGAAGGTGTCCCTGCCCATAGCGGGGGTGTTGGAACTAGATGATCTTTAAGCTGTCTTCCAACACAAACCATTTTGTAATTCAATGAAAGAGATGTTGGTATCCTGTGTTTATTCATCCCGTTTTTCTGCAAAAACCTACGAGTCACTTAAGTTAAGTGTAGATGAGACTCAGCTGCTTTGGTATAAACCTCAGGCTCTTGAGTTAAAACATTGATGAATGCTAATTGCAGACCAAGTGTCTGTCTATGACTTTGAGAAGCCATAGCATGGCTAAACCCATGTCTAAAGTGGAAACCAAAAAGAGACGTATGGTACAGAATACCCTGTGACAGTAGTCTGAATGTATCTTTTGTGTCCAAAGTCACAAGACAAATTTTTTAGCCCAGGTGCAGTTATTACTGACTCATTAGAAGCCAATTTAATGGTCAGTGGCATTTTTAATTAAGGAAAAACAAGCAAGCAATCTGTTTGTTTTGCTCAAACAGATGCAACAGCTTTAATTGGAAATACCAAAATCTGTTTGTGACTTCTGGATACAGTATCATGCTTAATTAATAAACCTGAAGACCATCCATTTCTTTTTTAAAACAACTCTCTTCTTCTTCGATATATATACTATTTTCCTTTGTAATTTAAAGATTTGGTACACTGAAATTAGGGGTCTAGTCATAAACTTGGACAAGGGAGAAATTGTTTATTCTTTTATTGACAGTAACAAATTTATTAGAAATGCCCAAAAAAAACAGGTCAAAAACTACCACCAGGTTAAAATAACTTGAATTAGAAAAGGTTTTAGAAATATCCACAAGAGGTCACTGTTATCATTAACAATAGCTAAACAGAACTTGAGAGCTGAGCATCCTTTGTCCCTTAGAGAAAACATAAGGTCGTTCAGAATAAATGTTCCCTACATAATATCTCTCTCATCTATCTTACAAAAGAAAACCCCTGAGATAACAGTTTTTCATTCCTAAATTAGTTATAAGAATCCTAGATTTTAAAGATGCTAAGACTATTCAACATTTTCCCTGTCAAAGAATGACCTTTGCAAATCAAGATGTTTTAATTAGAAGGTTTTCTGGGGATGTGTGCATGGTTTGGTTCATGGTTTCCCAGGGTACTACAGCAAAAAATATCAATAAATAAGCCTCAAAATTTTGTCTTTCTTAGGTTGGCAGAGGATTGCAAACTCCCTGTGTTATAGGTTCCTTTCCTAGCTGGGGCCTTTTCTTATCTTAAAAGACACAGAGACTGGGGAAAATGACAGTAGAAGTAAAAGCATCCATTACAATATCAGATCCATACATTTCCTTAGGGAGAGGTTATATGAAATGGTAACTTGATACCCTGACAGTAAAATTTGATGGTTAAAAAAAGGGAAAATTTTGAACTGGGACCTTTGGAATACCAAATTTTCAACACCGTAGAAATAAAGGGGCTGCCTGTAAATTCCACCATGACAAACACAAGGGGAGAGTAGGATCCATGTTATTTGAACATTCTTTTTTCAACAAAATTGCTTTCTGTTACCTTGAAAGAATCATTGAAAAGCACCATATTTGAATGATTAAGATGCACACAAGGGTGCCTTTCCTTTCTACATCCTCATATGAAATGGAAAAGGAAAGTAGGGAGGTCACCATAATGTGCTGTAGACAGTAATTCATAGCAGCAGCGTGCCTGCTCAGTGTGATTGCTCCAAAATATTCTGCTGTCAAATGGAGGCAGTCATTCCTCACAGAAACAGCAGTCCGCTTCCTCACAGGGAAACAGAATGGAAAGGGCAGAGGGATATTACTTTAGGACAGATGCAGATCAAATGAAGCAGTGCTTTGACTAGGGCCTTCTGCCCAAATGACAGTGTAACTGCTGTGTTAATGGAAACCCTGGAGGTGGAATGAATATGGGCCCTTCTCCGAGCAGGCATCGCTGGACCAGAGTAATTCTATACTGTGACTGAGGTGCAGACGACAAGAGACAAAAATAGACTTTGCTTTTTTTCAGCATCAATTTTGTGCCAGCGGCAAGTGCTTAGGTAAAATCTTCCACTCTGCTCCTTATTGCTCCTTAACCTCTGGGTAAGTTGGTCAAAGAGCATTTCTAGTCAACACCTCTCCTGACCTTCTCCACCTGAGCAAATTTGCTATAATAACTACCACAGAATACATCATCTCCCAGTAGTTGCTTGGGAGTAGTTCTAACTAGGGCATGCTAGTTGAAGAAAAGCCACTGTATTTCCAGAGGTCAGTGATTATTCATGAGAAATAATCTTTTTCAGGAAAGCAAAGCCACCTGATGAGCTATTCTGGAACAGCAACTGGAGCATGTTTGTTTTGGAACAGTTAGTTATTCTGGTCTAAAAAGGCTGGAGGATTACCAGATAACCTAATGTACAGACACACACACAGACACACACACACACACATCCACCCCAGCTGGCTGGGAGTCTACAGTTGTGCGCCTATCTAGGCAATTATGTGGAAAAATTACATGCCCAGACACTGAGAAGTTTTAGTGGTGTGTGGCCCTTCTCGATCCCAGAAGATGTCCTCTGTATGCAGGGGGAGGTGTTGGCCAAGTGTCGTAGTTGTTTGTGTCATAGAATCATAGAATTGTTAAGGTTGGAAAATGTCTTTAAGATCATCAAGTCAAACCATTACCCTTACACTGCCTTATTCACTACTAAACCATGTCTCTGAGTGCCACATCCACATGTTTTTTGAACACTTCCAGGGAGGGTGATTCCACCACTTCCCTAGACAGCCTGTTCCAATGCCTGGAAACCCTTTTTGTTAAGAAATTTTTCCTACTATCCAATATAAACCTTGTCTGGTGCAACTTGAGGCCATTTCCTCTTGTCCTGTCACTTGTTACTTGGGAGAGAGGCCGACCCCCACCTTGCCACAATATACTTTCAGGTAGTTGTAGAGATCAGTAAGGTTCCCCTGAGCCTCCTTTTCTCCAGGCTAAACAACCCCAGCTCCCTCAGCTGTTCCTCATAAGACTTGTGCTCCAGACCCTTCACCAGATCCACTGCCCTTCTCTGGACATGCCTCCAGCACCTCCATGTCATTCTTGTAGTAAGGGACACAAAACTGGACACAGGACTCGAAGTGTGGCCTCACCAGTGCTGAGTACAGAGGGACAATCACTGCCCTGATCCCGTTGGCCGCACTATTGCTGATACAAGCCAGGATGCCATTGGCCTTCTTGGCCACCTGGGCACACTGCCGGCTCATGTTCAACTGCTGTCTGCCAGCACTCACAGGTCCTTTACTGCTGGGCATTTTCCAGCCACTCTGTCCCCCACCTGTAGCACTTGCATGGAGTTGTTTTAATCCAAGTGCAGGACCTGGCAATATAAGGTTTGGACCACCTCATGGCTAGAACTGGATCCTCCCAACCTGGGATACAACCCAGCCATGAAAGAGGGAAACAAGGGAATAGGTCGTGAACAGGCAATGCATTAAATAGACCAAAATAATTCTCAGACAAGCCCTTTTCACATAACTGTGTCAAATTGTTCAGGCAAAATTATTTGCATTAATGTCATATCTCAATGCATGATGCTTTGGCCCTTGGCTGTAAAATGTAAGGTTGCCTTTGAGATTGAAATGGACAACTTCAATTTCTCCTTAAGTATCTTAAAATCTTTAAATCTCCCTTTTGACAAAGAGCATTAATATATCTGAATTTTTCATTTCATTAAGACACTTTTACAAACTGTGTCTACCACTATAATTACTTAACAGTGGCTTGAAGTACGGCTTGTTTGTGAGCTTGCTCGTGAACAATTTTTGCAGTTGATGGAAAGCACAGCAGCATCTGAGCCCAGGCATCGGAAGGGTAAATCCTGTGAGTGAGAGCAAAGCAGGGATGGCAGCATAGCACAGAGCTGGAAATCCTTTTGTGATGGTTTTCCTGTGGGAAGTGAAGAAATGTTCTCTTGACACACAATTAAGTGAAAGGCAAATGCTAAGAACGGTGCTTTGAAAAATGAACATAAACCTTTCTAGGCCATCTGTTTCCTAAATCTGGGAAGCAATCCAGTCTGGAAGTGTGTTCCCAAACACCTTTCATAATCAGCAAGGGGTTTCTCTCACCTGAAGCTGAAATTTTTCCCAGGACTAGATGCCCAGTAGTGTTCCTGAGCTAATCATATTACCTTAGATAATAACTAAAGGACAGGAACTTGAGTGATTTTTTTTTTCCTGATTCAGTTATAGTTATTACAAGGAAGGGAAAGCTGTGGGATGCACTCAGATATAGCTTGTCATTGAAATCCACATCTGCGACACAGTTTGATTCACAGTCGCTGAATATTAGAAAGGCAACATTCGTGATAGTGATCAATATATGTGCTGCATTTAATGATGGCAGTTCAGGTAATTAGGAAGGACGCCTAGAATGAAGCTGGGATCTGAAACCTGCAGGTTTCCCTTCAGAGAAAGGCATAAAGGAATAAAGCAGGGGGAAATAGCACATTTGGCTTTCAAGCCCTGTGGAAAGATCCTCTTTGCCAGTGGCAGAGGCTCTATTAATCGGAAGAGGAAAAGGATGCTGCCTTTGAACCTCTTTGCTTTCTTACCCCGTAGAGCTTTGGATCATATCAAATGAGGGACACTGATGAGGATGCATGTGCACACACAACAACAGCAGGTAAGGGCATTGTAGCCACCAGAAAGAAAGGTTTCTTCAATTCAGCTCTTGTAATCCTGGGCAGGGCTTTATTTAGATGTTTCTAATTACCACAGTATGTTTAAATAGATACCCAGAGAAATCAGCAGGGAGCAACAGTTTTCCTCACCGCCTGGCAGGGCTGATGATGACAAGGGTCATGTAATGGCTTAATATGATGCCACTTAATATCCTACTTAAGCAATGTAATTATGGGGTTTATTTGATAGAGCAAGAAGGTTTATCTCCTGCAAAAGGCATGAATAAGACTGCCAGATGCAGGTGCTGCTGCGTTACAAGACTCATTTTTTATATTATATAGTTTTTACAGCCTTGTCCACTTGGGTGATTTTCATTTTCTAAATCCAATGCAGTCTGTCTCTTCAGTCTGTCTCAGTGGTGCCCCTGCATAAATAAGCCACTTTCCTGTAGTAGTTGGCAGCTCTCATTACAAATATTTTCTGCCAGCTGCTCTTGGAAGATTTCTTTATTTTAGCTCTTCACCACAAAATGGAGATCTCAGACACTCATCCCATGTTTTAACATAGTATGCCTCAAAGGAAGTGACTCAGTCTTTGTATACAGTCTTGGTTGACAGCAAAGTTTTCATGTAGAAACATAAAAAAGAGATTTATGTAACTAATATAACACTGAAAACAAACAAGCCCTCCAACCAAGTTCAAAGCAGCAGGTTAACACGTACTTTCTAAATAAATATGGTGCTTTCAAGCTCGTCCAGACCTCACGATCTAAATCTTAAGATGCTCAAAAGAACTAGGGAAGAGAGGAGGGAGACTGCGCTAAAATTTCAGAGCCATTGGGGATTTTCTGTAAGAATTTGCAAATGCTGAGCTCTTGCCACATCTTCTGAAGGACTGTAAAAGGAGAGAAGGGTTCCTGTCATTGAAGGCAGGGGCAGCAGCCTCTGGGGAAGTGTACCCCCATCAGTGCAACACCAGTTCCTTCAAAAAATACTGAAACAAATAATCTGACACCTGGAAGGGAGCAGGGAAGGAGTAGCTGCCAACGTGGACTTGTCAAGCTAGTCTTATTTCTTTATGTGACAGGGTGACAGATCTCGCTGACAGAAGCAAATGCATGTCTGGTCACGACATCTCCCGCAGAGCGCTCACAGGCAAGTGGAGCAAGTGTGTGGTCTAGACAGATCTGCTGCGTAGTGGGCACAAAACAGGCTGGAAAAATACTACTCAGAGAGTAACGGTGATTAACTCATTATCAAAATGGAAGTTTTGATCAAGAAGGCTCTGCGGGAGGCTGCTGTGGCCCTGTGATTGCTCAGTGTCTTCGGCAGTGCAGCCAACGGTGCCAATGATGGACTCGAGAATGAGCCTGTTGCATTTACAGACAGCAGCAAGGAGTGAGCACCCTCTGTGGTGCTGGGAGCAGGCTTCAAAAGGCTTGATGTGTGTAAGACATGGCCACCTAAAAAATGAAAAAGAAAAAAAAAAAGCAATTTAACAGGGAAATGTCTAAAGTACTAATGGCAAATGCCAGAGAGGGATCAGCTCTGCAAATAAATAAATCTGAGATACTGAACAGGAGTCTACTGTGTCATGCTTTAATGAGAAAAATAAACTTCATATTCCTACATGTACGTAAGAATATGTAAAGCAACACTTTAGTTCTGTTCATCCCCGATGTGGTCTCAGCTGGAAGGTTATGGGGTACTGCACTTGAAGAAAGGTGAAACCTATCTGGAGACAACTCAGAAGAGACCACTGGAAAAGGCAGAGCCAAGAAAGCAGGATCCATTAGCCAAGTCTGAAAGACATCAGTGCAGTTTAGCCTTAGGAGAGACAGCTAATCTGCCCTTCATGCCTATTAGTGAGGAGACAACTAGGAATGGACCAATGTTTCAGCAAAAATGGTGAGGTTAGGTATAACACAAGCCCTCCCTTGCTGAGTCAGGGGATATTGGGAGAGATTGTCAGGCCTCATTACTGGTGGCTGAAGAAAATCTTAGGCATGTAGCAGCCCCACACAGCAGACCCAGAGTAGGTGACCCTGCAAGGAGGGCAGCCAGTTCTGCTGGAGCCACCCACCAGCTGCCAGCACCCATGCACAGGTTTAAAGACATCCGCATTTTTGCTGAGACTGGTGGTCAGGACAGCCACCCTTCTTCCAGCTCTTAAACACCACTTGCTTCCCCTGCTAAGTGATGAGAAAAATAATGGAAAATGCTATTGAAAGGGATAAAGTTGTACTTGGCACCTAGGAATTATATGCAAGCAGTGACCTTGCTGTGCTGCCTGTCTTGCATGTGTCTGCACATGCATGCTTCTACCTTGAGGTCTGTATGACAATAATCTGTGTTTGGGTCAGCACCTCTCTTCAAGTTTCTGTAAGATTTATCTGTATGTTGCTCTAATAGCACAGTTACAAGGTTGTTTTTCACAAGAAAGTGCCATTTAAAGTATTGAGTCTTTGGGAGAAACCAAGTAGTGGGCTGTGTGGAGTCCCACAGTTTGAAACTCTCAAAGATATGCAGGTATCATGAACTGAGGTGCAGGGCACTAACATCTAACCTTTCTTAAAATAGGTAGTCTCCTGCTTTGCTCCCTTTCCTCCATCTAGTCAGAGGGCATGGCACATTCACCAGACATCTTATGCTTTAAAAGAAAATGAAAAGAAATGGAAATGAAAATGAAAATGGAAAGCAATGAAAAGAGCCTGCTACCGGTCTCACCTCAAGAAGAAACAGCTTTCTGTCCCTGGGGAGCACACAGGTTTCTGATGACAAACTCAGGGGAAGGACATCCCACACTGCCTGCCAGCTTTTGAAAGCCATATCATGCCCTCCCAGCTGGCACGACCAAGGAACTGGCTCTCTTCATGTCCGCAGGGAATTAAGGCTGGCTGAAGGAACACTGAAAATCTGAAGTGATTCAGACAAGCATGACTCAGCCACCCTGTCACAGTAAGTTTATAATGCTGAGGAAGAAATTTACTCTCGAACATATTTTAATTGACACACCAGATAATATACACTGAAAGAATATCTTTCAAAATAAAAGATGACAGACTTTCAACATCTGGTCTAATTCCCTGCAACTATACTAGCAGATGTAAACTGTTATGCATTCTATTAGCAAATATCCTTCCTTTATTTCCTTTTTCTAAGTATATGAATGTACTTGTATATATTTTTTATTACAGCTATAATAATCTATCTTAATTTTATGTATTCATGCTTGAATTCTGGATTTAAGCAAAAACTGCTCATGGTGCTCAAAATTCTGCTCATCAAAATGGATAGGAGTTTTGCTAATTACTTATGTGGGGCTAGGATTTTGCTCAATGAGATTACGCATGTCTCAGGAGTTTCCAGAAGCTATATAAACTGTGAGACTGAAGCCCAAGTTGTGTTTATAGGCACCATAACTGCACCAGAAAAATTCCAGGGTTTTTTGCTGTTGTTGTTGTTCAGCTTATTTGCATTTTTTTTCTGGAGCTGATTGAATGAGGACTGCTTGTGAGCCCTTATTTTGGCTGTCTCATGGTGATCAGAGAATGACAGAGTGGAAGAGCTGTGCCAGCTTCGCTCACTGCACCCTGTCCCATGAGCCTTCAGACAGGTTTTGATCCAACAGGGGCTCCCAAGGTGGGGGCTCTCAGGCCAGGGAAGTAAAACCTGCCAAGATGCTGGCTCAGCTGATTTTTGTTTGTTTTTATTTTTATTTTTTCCTGCCTGCAGCAGTTCTGCACAAAAAATTTCCCAGGTTTGGCTGCCCTTGGACCTGCCAGCTCTCTGCTGCTGTGAACAACCCCTAACCCCTGTTCACCTCAAAGGATGACTTAGCAGAGACCTACCATTTCTGGCTCATTTTCTCATGGGGTAGCTCACCTGGTAAATGCAGGGGGTAGTAATTTCAGCAAAGCAGTAGTGACAAGTTCTTGGGGCTGGTGACCTTTGCCACTGGAGCAGAAGCAGCCAGGATAGGATGTGCCGCATCCTGTGCCCCACTGCCCACTGCAGCCAGTGTTAAAATCCCTGCTTTTACTGACCGCACAGGATTGGTTTGGTAGGGCATTGCTCAAAGCATCTAGCACAGCATCTTCACAGACAAAGTGCATTAATGGAATGGGAGGGGGAAGCCAGCCTCCAAAACAGCACAGGCTGTCAACAGATGCATCGCAGTCCTCATTCATCCAACATCAGCCTCTCCAAATATCTAAGTTAAAAAGTAAGCTTTGAAGCCAGCCTGGGAGGTAAAAATTGAAGGAGATGAGAAATTTGCATCTTTTTGTGCATTCAGTCAAAACTGCTCCTGCAAAACTACATAAAAGCCCCTAACCATTATGGATTTGTATATGCAGATTTGGTTCTTCAGCTGTTTTATGGTAAGACACAGAAACCTGTCAACTGAAGCGCTGTCGCTATGTTCCATTACCATGTATTTATTTATATGACTATCAGAAACCAAACACTTAAATAAATCATTGTTAGGGAAGTGGACTACCTAAATAATGTGTGGCCCATTCACCCATAAAACACTAATTATCACAGCAGCACCTCTCCAATGAATCACCGGTAATGAGATACCGTTATGGAAAGTATCAATTTTCAGTGCAACTCATTCTCACTGTACATGGTCAAGTAATTGTACTGAAGTGCCTAGCGAATAAAACTTTTCCATGAAAATGCATGTCCTCTGAGTAAAATAATTTTCCAAGAGGGCTCAGTGTTTGTTTTTTTTTTTTTTTTACATTTATATTATGAGCAAATAACATCTGGATCTCTGTGTTGCTTGTTGCTGTTTGGAAACCTGGATAGGTCTTTACTTACAATAAGAGGAACTCTGTCAAAACCTGTCATCTTCAGGTGTGAGGTCACATTTGTACATCTGTGCTTCCTACCAGAAGGAAAGATTCACAAGGCCTTTAAAAGCAAATCACAGAATCACAGAATTACAGAATGGGTCAGGTTGGAAGGTGCCACAATGGGTCAGCTGGTCCAACCTCCCTGCTCGAACAGGGTCATCCTAGAGCACATGGCACAGAATTGCACAGAATTTCATCCAGATGGTTCTTGAATATCCCTGGTGAGGGAGACTCCACAACCTCCCTGGGCAACCTGTTCCAGTGCACAGTCACCCGCACAGTAAAGCAGTTCTTCCTCCATGATGTGGATATGCAAATGAAAATATCCTTAATTTGATTTTCTGTCCTCTTCTTGGTAGCATCCAGAGGCAATGTATCTTTGTCATGAAGCAGACAAAATAGGTTTTTCAGATTTCCTGAACATCTTCATAGTATTCCCATGAGGACCGTATTTCATTATGCTGAGGGGAGGAAGAGGCAGTTTTATACTGGTGCAAAATGGGTCAGGTTTGTGGTGATTCATGGAAAAAAGTCACTGAAGATACCTATCTTGGATATTCCACGTGAGTCAAGAGTCCCTCTTCTGAAGCAGCTGCTGTCTACATCTCTGCCCTGACAGCCCATAACGTTACAGAGAATCAGGTCATTGCCACAGCTCATTGCAGCCTTCAGATTTGTTTTAATGAGAGACAGTGCCTCTTGCTGCAAAATGTCTAGAACAACTAGAAAGAAATCTTCACAGCAACGTGCCTCCCTATCCTCCTTCGGAAGGAAAGCAAACAAAAGGGGAAGTCACGTCTGTACACGGCTCAGGAGGTGGCAGCCCCAGGCATTGACAAGTTCTTAAAGCAGGAGCATTGGCAATATATCAGGTAACCTCCACTGAGGCTGCCAGAGCTTTCCAGGCCATGGAAGCAGGCAAAGGGGAAAGGCAGTGCTTGTGTTAAGACAGGGAGTTTTTTACACTATGTGAAGCCCTGGTGTCAGGATGCACAGAGCTGGGCAAAGATACTGTTCTGCCAACCAGTTCCAGAAATTGGCTTTCTCCTATGTACATTAATGAGACAAAGCAGGTCTAGGGTGATATTCATGGTTAGTACTTACCATGGGGGCTCTGTAAAAGAGAAGATACTACAGTTTTTCTCATTCTTGATGTATGTGCAGACTGAAGGCCTGTTGTAAAAACTATTAAACAATGAGCATGTGGCATCAGTCAATAGAGACGATGAAATATTTCCTCCTGTCTGCTGCAGTTGCAGTACCTGGTTTCATTTTGAATGTATTCTTGCAGGGGTATGGATATGGGCTTCTCCTGCATCCTATAAGGACCACGGCTGTATGTTCACATTACAGTTCTGCATGTCCCATGTATATGGACAGATTTCTCTGAAAAATCAATTTTCAGGGTTGATCACTGTGGGCTCTGTCACTAGATGACAATTTTGGTCACTTTTTGCATTTCCATGCCCATAGGAGGCCTGTACATAGCCATGGACTACTTTTATCTGTCAATATCTACATGAAGTAGGTTATTCTGGAGGTTTGCTCTTGTGATGGAGCCCCATCTACCTGTGATGTGGTTCAGAACAAGATAGCAGGGCATTTACATTCTTCTTCTCTTTCCTTAAGCAGCTGTCTCTTTCTGATTCTCTTGTGTGAACACTAGTTTTCTTGCCTTAATCAAATATCCTAGCTCAGGTCTTCACTGCTAAACATCTTTTTCCTTTCATCTCCGACACTGTGCCAAGTGTCAGAGGATAGGTATTTAGTAGGTTTCCTGGTGGAATGGACACTTAGTGGGCATGCTGCCTGCTTCATGCTCAAACAGTATAGGCTTGTGAGTAGGATTTTATGGGGTTTGATTTACTAGAGATTCATTTATCATGAGTTTAAGCAGATGGCATGAGGCTGGAGTGGTGGGTGCTTGTCCTCCACACAGGGCTCCTAGGCCACAGGCAAGGCAGTCTCACAGCTCTCACCCGCGCCCTTCATGGGTGCTGCCCTTATTGGCTGCTTAATTGCTCCTCCCACAATCCAATGTGTAATTCAAAACCAGCAGCTCTGCTTTTGGCAGGACAGCAGCCTTCTCTGATCCATGAAATACTTCTGGCTGTTGATGTCGCACATCAGGTTTCTCCCTGCAGAAAGCTCAAGGCAGCAGTGGATGTGTGTTTTGTGGGTTACCTTTTTTTTAACCTTCATTTCTCATGTAACAGCCCCTTGTCAAGCTTGGATTTGGTCCAGGGAATGAGACTTACCCCTACATTCTTAAAAAACATCGTATATCTTTTTTTTGACTTATACACCCAAGTGAGCTATAAACAGAGAGTAACTGCCATAAGCAAGAACAAAGGGGTTTGCTAAGCAGTGATAAATAATAAATTGCCCAGGAAAAATGCATCCCCTACCTTGGGTTTTATTTTGCTTTGGCTTAGCACAATTTCCACAAACTTTTGGCAATCACACTGCCATTATCTTTTCATGACGGAGGCCCTAGGAACTTGTCCAGCCCACAGCGAGAGCCCTTTATGTACCTACTAATGTGCTGGTTCACAGACAGACAGAGGGAGGATGCTGATCTGAATAGCAATCAGATGCCAGCATACACTGCTTCTCTATGAGAGCCATGGACATTAATAATGTCTCTGGGGAGTGGCTGCAGCTGTAATAAAGAAAAGATATCTGCAGTGTTTGCACAGCTCTCTTCATTCATCCTGATATGTAGTGAAGTGTGATAATAAGGACTTTACAAAATCTGTCAGTCTTGGGGGGATATTCATCATGGGGAGAAAAGATGGAAGAAACATTTGCTTCTGCTAAACATAGTTGAAACACAGAGATATTCTTAAAAGTGACCCTCTGATTTTTTATGCTTTTTGCGGGATTTTTTTGGGGTTGGTTGTTTTTTGTACATGAAAAAAGGTTCACAATATGGTCATTTCTGAATATAAGCTAAGGGGGTTTGATTTAGAGCTCTGACTCTGAAAAACTGTCACATCACAAGACTGCATGCACACTTTAATTCTCCATCCACAATAACACTTGTGATTAAAGCAAGTTCATAAAAAATAATTGCTTTTCCTCTGAAAGCCCAGATACAACAAAGGATAAGTTACACGATAAAAAAACAAAACAGGCTATCTGATAGTTTGACAATACTATAGACCAGCTTCTGCAAGTGCAGTGTGTCCCAGATCAGGCCCTTTGTGCTTCCTGCAAGACATCAGGAGCTAAGCATCAGCCAGCATACACAGGTGAAGCATGGTGGACTTGCACTGGTGCATAACCTCCTAGGGCTTCAGGAGCTGCTCACCTTCACAGAGCAAAGCAATGCCTCAGGTGCCTTCCTGAGAGCCACAGGGGATGAACTGGGATATGGTCACCAGTGTTTCCCACCCTGGAAAGCACAGGCAGATGCCCACAGGTCAGGTCACAGCCAGGCTCCATGTCTCAGCCTTAAATCACACCTTGTCAGGGCTAAGCAAACAGAAGGAGAGACTCAAGGCACAGCGAGGCTGACTTTGCTTTATGTTTACAATCTAGCAGTTTTCTTTGGTGGCTTTTGGGCACCTAACTTTTCATTTTTAATGTTGCAGCAGCATACACTCATCACCTTGCTCCAAAGATGAGGGAGACATACCAAGACAGAAGCCATGTGCCAGCTCAGTGACTCGCATTTTTGACTTGCACAGCAGGTCTGTCAGAGCCTCAGCAAAGAGGAGGAGATACATCTCTTCAGTGGCAACCAAAGGAGACAGAGGCGACAGGGTACCTCAGGGTGCTTGGAGCACTGGAGGGTCTCTTTAGAGCACAGTTTAAGGTACCGAAACATTGGTTTCGGTGCAAAATCACCAGTTTCCACCACCAGCATCACTGGCCACCACTAAGACCCTGGGGCATTTCCATGGTCTCTAGCCCAGGAGAGGTTTTGGTGACAGTAAATGTAAGATGGGAAAGCACTTGTGGATGACAGAAGTGCCATTGTAATTAAATGCAAGAAAAGTTATATGAATACAAATGTAAGCAAGCACAGTGTCAAAAATTTGAAAACTTAATGTCTCATAGCAGTGTTGCCAGGTCTTTTTACTAGTTTCTGGCTAATTGAGACTTTAAAAAAAAATCTCAGTTGCTGGAGTCTTTTGATTGTGGAAGAATCTCATCTTTCACTTCAAATACCAGTTGGACTGCCAGTCCTTTTGGCTGAGTATAAATATCCTGAAATTATGGCTTAGGGATTCAGAAACTAAAAGACAAATAAAAGAAGTTCTGTATTTATTAATTTTAAAATTCTTTTGACTCTTAATTCAAATGATGCTTTCAAGGCCTGCACTGCAGTTTCATGAAAGCTTCAATTTTAGCTCATCTGAGCATCTTCCGCATGCTCAGTGTAAGATTTTTCTCCACATAGCAAGTGTATGACAGGCATAAAGGTAGGAGTAATCCCATATGCGCATATTAATGCCTCCCTACATTTTCTGAAGATACCAGGAATGTGGATGTCAAAAAAGAAAGTCCCTAAGTATAAAAATGTCAGTGGCTTCTTGTACAGGTTGGTTGTTTGGTGGTGGATTTTTTTTACTTTATGACAAACTAAGATGTAGCGCTGGGCACGTCCTCATCGTTAGTCCCCAAGATGCCTTTGTGTAGCCCTAGGGATAGTCTGGGGCAAGGAGAGCCACACAAAACCAGTTTGGAACGAAAACTGATGCTCTCACAAAACTGTGAGTGGCTCTGCTGGCCAACACTTCCGTCCGGATGGCAGCAGCACTCCACCACAAGTGCTTTTCTTCACTGTCAACGAGCAATTCAGAGAACAACATGATCCCTCATCTGCTGGCTCATGTTTTGAGTTGGTTCCAACTCCCAATTATCCAGGCTTGGCTTAATTCAGAAAGTATGTCTGAAGCGCTTCACCAACAGCAGTAACAGCAGCTGGGCAGCCATGCTGGAAGAGTGCTGTCAGTCAATAGCATGGCTGTGTGGTGAGGCCCTTCTCCCACATCCCTGTCATACACATCACCTTCCTCTCCACCACAAGGAGGGATTTCAGAACATGCACAGCAAGGGTTGAGAGGGCACAGGGGAAAGGACATCTAAACCATGGCAAAGGGAGCTCTCAATGGGGCATCACAGGCACCGAGCATTAATGAAAAGTGGGATGCAAACCCATCCATTGTTGTTTCACATTTCCCAGCCTTGGAGACAGTAACTGCTCTAATTGCAAGAAAGAGTTTGCAGGATGTGTGGCAGAATGGTTGGTGTTTGCTTACATTTATTTTTCTCAGCAGGTGAAGGGGGACATGCAAAGTTTCGGAGTCCCTGTGGTTCTACTTAAATCCGAACAGATCACAGTGTCTTACTCCTACTAAACATACCTGTGCAGGCCAGGCAGTCACCTTTGTGCTTTCCCAGCAGAGCAGGCATCTGTCAGTCCTCCAATATGTGCTTCAGACCTGGCTTCTATACATCTAAGAGATTAATTAATCTCTGAGCAGCAACTGGAAAATGTAAAGTGCTACATAAAAGATAAGTATTACTGTTACTAAATCTGTATTCGATGAGTGCAACTTGACATAAGGTGGCAGGTTTTATCTTACTCATTGCTACTATCTGAAAGACGCCATTGACAGCAAATTTCTGGAGCATAATTTATTCCATAGGCATAGTGGGGTAAGTAGTGAATGTGAGAAACTTACGTGGCATGCACCACGGGAAACGCTTTGCTGACAGAATATGCGATGGGTTTTTTTTCACACATTGCTCCACTACCTGTGACTCAGAGGCCCAAATGAGGGGCATCAGATGGGTATGCCATGCTCCCTTGGGAAATTTGGACTAATAAATCAATTGTGGCATATGGTAGCAGAGTCTCCAGCAAGACGTGGAGGGTGGGGGTTTGCGGGAGTGTGGCAGACTGTAATGGCAGAGGTGTGACTGGAAAGCAGTGACATTATTAAGGCTGTCACCGAGGGGGTGCAGGAGAGGATGAGAGGAGATGGGTGAGCAACAGTGCTGACAGCGTGGATGGAGGGTTGTAGTGCTTAGCCTTCTCCAGTTGGGCATTTCTTGCAGTGTTCATCGGCTGTGTGGAAGCAACAAGAGGGGTCAGGAAGACATGCTGGAAAGTAACACAACTGGTAAATACATATATGAACTAATATTTACATCTTGCACACTTGTGGAAAGCCTAGTGCTATATAGAGCTGATTCTGACTATTCCCTCTGGCCCGTATGGTAACATAAATATTTAATATTAATGATAGTAATAGTAAAGAGCTTTGAAAATGAAGAACTCTGTAGGCAGTTATTTTTATTAATAGGAGTATGGACTATTTGTGACTTACTGACTGCCAAATACTTTCAATTGATTTGAGTTTATGAAGCCAACCTGAGCACGTGATGAAGGCTCACAGCTTAGTGTCTCAATTTATTTGGATTTGGTCTTCTTTAAAGAAAAATATGCGTTAGTGTTGCTGGCTTCTCTTTTGCTTTTTTCAACATTTTGTGCCTCTTGACATCTTTTTGAAAAATAATGAAGGAACCAGTCCAAGCGCTCGGGCACAGAGAAACTGCTCACATGAGGATAACCTCTGACTTTGGCCCTTGACCTGACTTTTTCAGTCCCTGTGGCCACAGCCTAACAGCGTGCACATTTGACTAAAGTAATGTGTGCTGGAGGATGTAAATCTACCTGGTTAGTGGTTTAAACCTCACTTTCTCAGTAAGTCAGGTGATACAAGGCTCTGCTTACGACCAAGATCCCTCTCATAACAGATGCAGTCTTCTGTTTCAGCCTTCAGCCTAGCATTCCCGCTTGTCACCCCTGTTCCTCATCTTCCAGGGTTTCCCAAAGCTGTAAAGAAAGTACCTCACTTTTAAAGGGTTTAAGTTAATAAATGACAAATACAGCCACTTGCAGGTAATGTGTCATAGCTTAAGGAAAAGAGAAAGATCATGAACAAACCTCAGACACAAAATATGTGGTTTCCTTGAAAAGCCTCAAATGCATCGGGAGAAATTTTTCTTCTTGTGCCAAGCAAGGTTTCTGGACAAGTTCCCAAGCATGACTTTCTTGTGGATCTCCTGCAAAGTCCTCAAACCGGCACTTAAAAAATTTAGCTAGCCTCTGAATTTGCAAGAGAAAGAAAATTAAAGTAACTGTAAGGGGAAGGGTAAAGAAAAAGCCTCTGAGATTTGTTTTTTAATTTCTTGTTCAAAACTACCAAGGATGTGAGGAAATCTTTGCACAAAAGCAATGAGAGGGGACAGAGATAGTACCAAATGGAGGCAAATGCAGGGGAAGCGTGAGGAAGAAGCAAATCTGTGCTGCCAGCATCAAAGTGGCATGCTACTTCTCACCACATTCCACATTTTTTCCCCTCGTATTAACTTATTTGGTTATCATCCTAGTTTTCAGCAGCAATCCCACACAGAATTTGCTTGGCAGACAAAGCTGGTTATACCAAGGAAAACTGGAAAGAAATTTTCTGCAATTCTAAGTTAGCTGATGCACCAAAAAGCATGGCATGTGGTGAAAATGGTGACCTGGAGCCACTCTGGGGCCTTCAGTGAAGAGCACAGAAAAGATGCTAGTTTAACCTCGTGAAGGTCAAAAGCAAGATAGGACCTTAAGAAGATCCTAATCAATTACCTCATTATGCAAGATTTTGGACACGATCATGAAGTTCATGCCAGGGTTTAATACAAAGCTCACTGACTGCATTCAGTTTTATGTGAAATTTGTGCTATAAATCTCTCATTTCCTTAGGAGGTGTGGCTCCAAGCTTCTCAGGCACTGAGGTGGACTTTTATCCCCAGGTGGAGCTACACTTGGCCAGGATGCTTCTTTAACAGAAGGAGATGGGGTAACACAAGCTGGAAAGCAAAGGTGAAAGCCTGAATGAGGGCTTGTTAGTCTTGTTCTTGCCAGTGAGATGGCATGGAGAAATTGGGCAACTTCTTTTGTTGGATGCCTGTTTTCAATTCTATTGGCAAAATTCCAGTTTTGGCCCCTTTTCCCTTCTATCCACAATGTGTCTCCTTGTCCAGCACTTGGAGCAGGAGAGGTGGTGGGCTGTGGGAGCTCACAGCAGGTTTCCTGTCCTTGGCAGCTTCCTACCCTGTGCCCATACCTGCAGCTGCCAATTGCAGGTTCCCATGATAGGGCAGGAGGGAAATGCTAAACTCTGCCTGCAAGCAGCTTACGTGTTTCACAGCCCTGCATATTGCATCTCTTCAGATGCTGCTCAGGCGTGCACACAGAGGAGAGATTTTTTAGCTGTCCCAGCATCCCAGAAGATCTTTGGGTTGTGGGGATTTTTTATTATTATTTTGGAAAGTTGTTTTTCCACTCCTTATTTCATTGTTTTATAGCCAGGCTCTGTGAGTACATCACTAGCTCTCCATTTGCAATGGACTGTTGGTGCTGCAGAGTTATTTGACTGGGTATCAAACTGTGCAATATAAAATTATTGAGTAGCCTTGTTATTGAAATAACTCTTGGGTGTCTGCTACATTCCAGTATTGGACCTCTTCCATTTATTTCCGTATAGTCCTGCATTTGGAAGCAATTTGTGTCTTGGAACAGCAACCTGAAATTATTGGCTAACCTTGTGTATAACGTAATGAGTGCTAGAACATTTATAAGCTTAGCTAGTTTGTCAGGAGAATATCAGCTTCCGCTCCTCACCCTATTACCAAAGGTGTTCTGGCTGACCCTACAGTTGCCCCAGAGTTTTAGTCATCTAAAGGTTTTGGCTTCAAAATCAATACAAGTTTCAATGATGTTTGTATATCTTCAGCCATAGTAGAAAGCAATGGTCTCTGCATCCATCTGATCCTGGAAGCAATGTTGTCTAATAGCTGAGAGAGCAGACGGGAGTTGGGCTGGCTTGGGCACGCTCTGCTGAAATGGATTTTGAGACCTGGAACAAAGCATTTAGTTTTTGGGCTTCTTTTGTGGTCTATAAAATGGTCAAGGTGGATGTTAAGAGGATGGAGGAAGGAAGCAGTGAGAAAAATTTCTTCTTGAAAAGCTTCATTAGTTTGCAGAAAACTCTATATGAGGCATAGTTGCACACACGGCAAATAGATGCTGCTATAATAGACACTTGAAAGAGGATCTGCCTAGGGGCAGAGTTTTGCACCATAGTTGGAGACCTTCCTGATGGCAGATGAGAGAGGCAGGATCAGTTGTAATCCATGCAGTACAGACGTGCACAAATTCTTATTAGAAAGTTAGGTAAACCACACCATGGGCTCAAATACCCATTGAGGACCATGTAGCTAAAGGATTCAAGCATGAAATCTTGCTTTAGTTGAGCTGCTTCCAGTGATTTAGTGTGTATATGTTATTTGGACACCACTTATGAAAAAAACCCAAACAACCAAACCCCCCAAAAAACCCCATGAAAAATATGATAATTGGTTCACTTCTCTAGAATGGTCTACTCAAACTAAACAGATGTGCCTGATTTTCCAGAGAAATCTCCATTCCTTGTTTTCACAGGTCCTTTGAACATACAGCCAAACCACTTGATGCAGAAAAGGAAATGCTATTAGAGAAACAGATTGGACATTGTTTCATTACAATTCTCTAAACATATAGTAGACATTGACCTACAAATACAATAGCTATTGCCTCAATAACATTTTTCAGTAGTGTAGATAAACACTGCAGGTGAATAGTTGGCTTCCACGTTGGGTTCTGTTTCGTTTCCTGGACAGATGATGGCATTGCAGCCCTGCTGTATTCTGCAAACCCAGTCAAGGTACTCCCAGAGTGAGATCTTGATTTGATTGTGCTGTGCACGCTTTAGCAGCTTAAGATTTTGCCTTTTGCTTTTCATGTCTTCAGTGAAACAGATGAGTGCTATAATAGCAGTACTTTCTAAAAGGAAGACATGAAATTCCTACATTTATGATAAAAAAGTGTTACCAACCTCATTGTAATTCAGACTTGAACTGTTCACCCTGTGCACGTCCAGAAACTCATTCTCTAATACTAGATGCAATGATCTCTGGAGGGAAGTTTTCCATCTGTTTCCTTATGATGTTAAGCTGTTAGTGCTGTTCATTATTTATTACATCTACTGGAATATGTTAAGCTATGATTTTCTTCTTGTCTGGTATTAAGAATTTGACTTGGTTAGTGTAAAAAAACCCCTAGGATTTGCATATTGCACATTGATATTTAGCGTATTTGGGGTGGGGGGAGACAGAGGGCTGTAATTGCTCCCAAGCTGCTTTTGTGCTAGCAGATAATTTATATTTAATTCAGCGATACAGAGCAAAATTAACCACTTAAAATGGAGATAAATATAGATGTGCTATATATAGGTGGAATCTGCCACCCATACTCAGATTAAAGAGCATTATCTCTGCTTGACTTCAGTAGGACTACTGCAGGGTAAGATGCCTCCCATTATGAGCAAGGTAGGCAGAATCGGCCCCATCATAAATACGTATGAGTATATATTTCACCTATATGAATGAATGTGAGAGAGTGGGATATATAAAATATGAGTATGCAGTTACCAATGTGCATATTAAGCAAAAGCAGGAATATGGTCTATTCTCTGTATTTTCACATCTAGTACAGGAAAGTGTGGTGAACTTTGGTTATTACGTTGTTCTATGCAGAATGAATGACTAATTCTCTCTTTGGGGTGAGGAATGGTTCAGCTTGATTTGTTGTTTCTTCACGGAAATTATTACCTTTTTCTGCAGATAGAATTCTTGTTGAGTTTATCCTATTTTGTCACTGGTTCCATTTAATACTAACAACAGTTTAGATGCCCCAACATAGCTGGGAGGGATAGTGTTTGTGTTATTATTTGTATCAGGAAAAGCTCTTTATATCCAGCATCTACCTCACAGAAATATCTTTGAAGATGTACAGAAATAAGATCAGTATCTTATTAAACTGTAATTAAAGTATCAGTTCAGGCTGTGAAACATTATCTAGATCAACCACCGAGGTTACTCTTAACAATACTGATTCCTTTGGAATAAATATATGTGTTTCCAAACTGCATAATGGGAAGTTTCTGCATATCATTCTCACATATAGTGTCTTTTGATGTGATGGAGAATTGTAGATGAACTGAAATGTTCACTTTCCTGTCATGTAGCTGGTTCTTTATCATAATATAGACATTATTAAGATAAAATCTGTCTTTCCATATTGTAGTATTATAAAACTCAGAATTAGAAATGCTTTATCATTTCTGAAGAACAAAGACTATGACTACTTTAAGCAATATCAAAGTCAGACTACCTTTATCGAGGGGAACATGAAGGAAAGCACCAATATTTGCCAAAGCATAAGTTAATTCTTGTCAGACTTAACACAGGATGTTTGCAATTACTAGGCAAAATAATCACCAAATGATAAAACAAAAAAGCTTTCCTAGTGCTTTTTTAGCACTTTTACTGGGTGGTAGCAGAAAACACCTACCTGGGAACAAGATTGCTTGACTGTACCTCTGCTCTTTCGACTCCCAAGTCAGATGCTTCTGTGGAGTAAATCAACACTGCTTTGGCAAGCCAGTGGAGCTACGTTGACCAACACCTTCTAAGGTATATGTATAAGATACTGGGTTGATAAATATAAAGGTACTATTAAGGTGCTCTGAGCACCAGAAAAATTCTTGGTTTTGCACCCATTGAAGATCACCTCTATAATACTGAACCCATTGGAGCCACTTTGGAGAGAAGGTTTAAAGCAGTCATTGACAGATTGCAATTCTCACAGCAACATGATCCAGTGGGATTTTGAAAAGGACATGAAAAAATATGATTAATCACCATACAGGCACAAGACTCTCCTGTAGTCCTCAAAACCTATTGTCTGCGCTGAGGATCTGGAGATCATCTTTGTAACGTCTCTGTACAAAGACCAGCTCCTCTCCCTGCTTTTCAGATGGTTTTAAATGGAGGTTGTGGTACTAAATGAACATTACTGGTATTCCTCCTTGTATATGTTATGACTTACTTCACTGCATTCTGCAAGAAGCACATTTAGTCTACCAACTCAGTTAGATTGTAGAGATGAAGTCGTCTTCTTCAGGCATCCTTCCACCATAGTTATTTTTTCTCTAAGCTGGACACGTTCTTTAGTCCAGTCTGGGTATTACCAAACCCTTTCAGAGTTGTCAGACCACTGATAGGTGCTCTGGGGCTGTGTTTCTCCATGTTCCCATATGACTATATCAATGGATAGTCATATATGATTATCTGGCTAGTGTTCAGGGGTGGTTCAGACATCTCCAGGTCAGGCATTCCTAGTATCCAGGCACTCGGGCAGCAGCAGTGTTCCTGTCATTTCAATCATGGCCAGTTTGTGTATCCCTTAAAATTAACCCTTTGTATCAAAGTGAATTAGGTTCTAATTTAAATGTCTTCAGGGGTTGTTTTCTTTTTCACTATATTTTGATAACGAGTTAAACAGACAAATTAAAGTGTCCAAAATTATTAGAATAACACAGATTATGGTTTGTAAGGTGTTCTTGCATCACAGTACATCTGTTGAATCTCACTGAGTTTACCTGAAAACCTTTTAGAACATTTGATGTCAGGAAATTACATATAAAAGTATGAAGGCTGCTTCCCTGCTGCTAATAAGGATTTACAGCATAATCTATGGCAATTGCTGCATGTTGCCCTGTATTAAACTGGACATGAAGCAATGTGAACTAACCACAAATTAAATGATTTTGATATGGATTTGGAAGGATTCTTAACTATCAATATAGATTTTTATTCTTTTTTTACAGTCAGTTCTTCAGCATTTTAAGTTCATCCAAAACATTAGTTCCAAGAATTATGGACTCTTGTAAAATCCCACATGACAGTCAAAGAAAAAGAGAGAAAGAGAGAGAACAGGAGAAAGAATTCTAGCACTTACTGTTTCAGGAGTAAGTTGAATATATAATTAAGATAATTCCAAACCAAGTAGGTAGAGTCCTTAATGGAATCAAATAAAAATATAAGATTTTTAACCTTTACTGTTTGCAATGCTGCATGATATACCATTAGGGTATTATATCATTAGGGGACATACCACTGGGGATCAGGCCCAGCACACATGGGTTTAGGAAAGGAAGGTCCTGCTTGACCAATCTGATCTTCTTTCTTATGACAAGGTGACCTGCCTAGCAGATGAGGGAAAGGCTGTGGATGCTGTCTGCCTGGACTTCAGTAAAGCCTTTGATACTGTTCTCCTGGAGAAGCTGGCAGCCCATGGCTTGGACAAGTGCACTCTTCACTATGTTAAAAACTATCTTCATGGCCAGGCCTGGAGAGTGGTGGTGAGTGGAGCTACATCCAATTGGCATCTGGTCACTACTGGGCTCAGTACTGGGGACAGTCCTGTTTAATATCTTGATAATTTGGATGGGGGAATCAAGTGCACCCTCAGTAAGGTCACAGATGACAGTAAATTGGGTGGGATTGTTGATCTGCTGGAGAGTAGGAAGGCTCTGCAGAGGAATCTGGACAGACTGGATCGATGTGCTGAGGCCAGTTTTATGAGGTTCAAAAAGGCAAAGTGCCAGGTCCTGCACTTGGGTCACAGCAACCCCAATGCAGCGCTACAGGCTGGGGGCAGAGAGGCTTAAAAGCTACCCAGTGGAAAAGGACTTGGAGGTGCTGGCTGATAGCAACTGAACATGAGCCAGCAGTGTGCCCAGGTGGCCAAGAAGGCCAGTGGCATCATGACCTGTATCAGCAACAGTGTGGCCAGCAGGGCCAGGGCAGTGATTGTCCCTCTGTACTCTGTAGTGGTGAAGCCACATCTCAAAACCTGTGTCTAGTTCTGGGCTCCTCAATTCAAGATGGACATGGAGGTGCTTGAGCAAGTCCAAAGAGGGGCTATGGAGCTGGTGAAGTGTCTGAAGAGTAAGTCCTGTGAGGAGCAGCTGAGGGAGCTGAGGTTGTTGAGCCCAGAGAAAAGGAAGCTCAGGGGGTACCTTATTGCTCTTTATAACCTCCTTTCAGAAGGTTGTAGCCAGGTGGGGGTCAGCCTCTTCTCCCAGGCAAGCAGCAACAGGACAAGAGGAACCTCCCTAAAGCTGTGCCAGGGGAGGTTCAGGTTGGACATCCGGAAGAAATTTTTCACTGAAAGGGTAGTTAAGCATTGGAATGGGCTGCCCACTGAGGTAGTGGAGTCACCACCCCTGGAAGTGTTCAAGAAACAACTGGACATGGCACTTAGTGCTATGGTTTAGTTGGCATAGTGATGTTTGGTCAAATGTTGCACTCAATGATCTTGGAGGTCTCGTCCAACCTTAATGATTCTGTGATTACTTCAGAGAACCAAGCACTTACTGGCAGCAGCTTAGATGATCAGCTCCCTGCAAAGGTGCAGCTACCATCTGCTGTTAATTAAAGATTCAGCCATGGCCCCTCTTGTAGACACTGAGAGTGCCCTGCCTTTCTCATCCTGAATATGAGTTCTGACCCTGTTAAAAAGGGGTGGGGGAGGAGGATGGGCTAGCAGAGAGGGGATAGCCAAGAGTGTGGCAGTAAGAGCAGCTACATGAGATTGAGTGCTTCACCCATATACAGGCCAGGGAGGCTGAAGGAATTAGTCGGAAGTTACCCTATTGAATGCTCACTTCCCATTTCTTTAAAAAGACATCTGGGAAGACACAGAAATGAAAAGCCTGAAAATTGAAATCCCCAAATCACCCTTTTCTCCTGTTGTCTTCTTAGGCAGAAAACATGGCAGAGCACAAACCCCAGCTCTGCTCATGCAAAAAGTTTTGATAACTCGCATAATTATGTGAGAAACCTGAATGAGAGACTATTTCAGAGCTTCTCAGGAAGGTACACTGTAAGGACTAATAGTGCTGGAATTGTCAACTATATACTTGTGCATATATAAAAAGGTTTATTTATTTATCTTGTTAAATATGCTTTTAGCAGGGGGATTGCTAACAGTAACACTCTGAAACCACAACTAACATGGCACTTACACTCTAAACCCTTATCTTTAGTTACTTATAACTTTCTCAGAAAAGTAGCTTTTGCATTGATTTATCATGCTCCACTTGGGACCAAACACCATCATTTTGCCAATGAAAGGGAAATTTTATTAACATCCATCCAGTTACTTAGCCAATTTGGAGTTGTCTGACTGAGAAAAAGCCTTTTTCACTTTTAAAACCAGCACATAAATTCTGAGGGCTGAGATAACTCCAGACTTGTTTGGTTTAAAAGAAAAAACCCAACAAACTGAAACCAATTTCACCTGACTTGAATGGAGTCTTCATCTGTCCCCTTTCTGAAAAAGAAATCACAAACTTAAAAATAACAAAATAGCAACATGTGTGTTTGTGCTCATGCATGTGTGTGTGCATATGTGAGTGAATGTATGGACCAATTTAAAAAACAAACTGGCACAGGTAACATCTTCAACACGAGTCCCAGGTATCGAAAGGGTCAAAACACATGCCAGTCTTTAATCTTATCCTCCAAATTGCCCACTGACAGAAAGTGCTTAAGTCTGTGCTAAACTGGAGACTGGATTCCCAGTAACTTAAAAGAAAGGAGATATTAATTATGGAGGTTGACAAATCTCCTTAGCTTTTTGACTGTTACCTGCACAGCAGTTGATAAAATGTTCAAGCTAATGGTATAAAGAAGTTAAATAATGATATTGCAGACTTACAGGTTTATCCTGGGATTAATAAATTGCAGGAGTCCTCAGTTGTGTTTGAAGGGATAGCAACTGGATCCTTGAAAACAGATGG
The DNA here is from genome assembly GCF_036250125.1 of Pseudopipra pipra. Classification (NCBI taxonomy): domain Eukaryota; kingdom Metazoa; phylum Chordata; class Aves; order Passeriformes; family Pipridae; genus Pseudopipra; species Pseudopipra pipra. Next base: position 88,350,120 of record NC_087550.1, on the reverse strand, counting down.
CCTTCCTTGTCTAAGTAGTCTTGATCTTGTCTAATCATAAAAGCTACGCAAGTTTGGGTCTGAAAGATCCACCAGAGAATATCTGGTGCTCTAGGTTGTTACTTTCTATAGCAGGAATTGCTGCTCATAATGTGATATGAAATTTTATGATAATTTTGTGAAAATAAATAAATAAATGCAAAAATTATAGCTTGATTTTATGTGGGTGGTGTTTTTTTTTTTTGTATAATTCCTGGTAGCATATTGCTAGAAATTTGCTGTGTTCTATGGATGATAGGAATTTAATACAAGCTTCCTTTGCCTTAGTACATGATGCTTTGTTCAAATGGGAAAACATTACCAGCCTGTTGCTGTGACCTGCAGCATGAATTTTGAGAAAGATTGTTTGTGAACTGGAGAAAATAAAAAAATTCTTGAAAATCCCAGATACCCAGTATTTACAGTAGTTGTTTCGTAAGTGGCATTTTTGTCTGTCCCTTTTTGTTTGTTTGTTTGGTTGGTTGGTTTTTAATTGTATTGGATGTGATTTTCTTGTAGATTTTCTTAAAAACCTGAGCTGTTAACACACTACATGACCTCAGCACACTACAGCATGACCATTCAATCCCAATCATTTAACATCTATGCATACAATTGATATGATATAGTATGGCATGGCCCCAGGAGGATGGAAGGTTCTGCACAGCCCATTTCGTTCATGCCAAGTGAGTCATGAGGAGGTCAGGTTCCCACTCTGGTTCCCAAACCACTCTATGGAAGGCAGGCTGCTGCCAGACAAAATCGCATGCACTCGTCATTAGGAACTCAGTAATTCAGATTTTGAGGAGCAAATTCCCATCTTATATTTTTTTTTTGTGGGAAAGCAGCAGGTACTGAGGCAATGCTACTTGATTTTCTAAAAGCTGGGATCACTAAAGATTTTGCCTTTGGCTTTGGTGAGAGCAGCATGAAGCCCTGGGGCAACTGGGGAGTATTTATAGGTGACCACTGAAGCTGGAGGCTGCTGAGTGCTGCCTCGCTCACACGGCAAACACTGGTATTCAAGACTGACCAGATTAATTAGTCTGTCAGAATGGAAGGATCTGGTTTATAGCCACTTGACTATTTGTTACGGGACTTTTTCTCTGAGCACTGTTAACCAAATACAAATGCTTGAAAACTGCACTATTCATGAATCAAGTGAATATGGAAAGAGTAATTGTTACTTCCTTAAAATGCAACAATTCAAAATGCCTTATATAAGCATTTAGGATTAGAAAAATGCTGTTCTTTTCTGGTAATTTATTTTATATTGTACTGTATGACAGTCAGTATGGTAAAGCCCTATATCAATTATAGCATTTCATCACACAGTAGCAAAAAACATAACGTTGTATAATAGTCTGCTTGCTCAAGAATAGGCAACTCTACCTCAGACAGTAAAACCCCCCTTAGAAATCCACAGTTAAATTACATCAACATCTCATACTATTGCAATCAAAAAAAGCATTTTTTAAAAAATCCAATTGAGCTAAATTAATTACTTCTACATAATCCAGGTTTCAAAACCAGAAATTTTCTCAATCAAGGTAAAATTTCATAAATTATTATTTTATGCATGTCATAGAATTTCTGATGACAAAACGAAACCATTATAGTAGTTTCATCCTAATCTCTTAAAAAAGACAGGCTTACAAGCAAGGATAATATACAAGTCTTTATATAAATGCAGTTCCAGATCTCCTAAATACACAAGTGTTTATAGGTGCTCATGCACAACACACAACTATGTGTGTGTGTAATTGCTTCTCCACTGACTGCAGAGTCGCTTGTAACGCATTTGCTCCACAATGTCAGTTCAGAAGTTTTCTAAGAATTGTGAGTCTCTGCAGATGGTGATAGCATTATTCTAGCTAGTAATCACTTACAAAACCTCATACTTGACTTGCATGTACCTTTATTTTTGTAAATATTTTTCTTGCTATAACCAAAGCAGTTTTTGCAAAACAAATATTCTTAAAAATCATTAGATCCTGTTGCCTGATGTAATGTGGATCAATTTTGTAATTTTGATATGATGAGATAAAGGGGCAAATAATAAACCAGTAAAAACCCTGAAATACTCTCCACTAAAGAATGTCTTGAAACTATAGCTCACTTAGGTTTCTATTACAGAAACACTTCCACAAATTTTACACTAGAATAGAGTGGAAAATTCATGAGTGGAATATAAAAAATATATCTCAAAAATAAAACCTTTAGTGATTTCCTGAATTTTCATCTTTATGGCAATAATCAGTAATATGGACCACGTAAACTTATGACTAGGTACTAAATTTTCATCTGATTACACGACCAATTTATAAATGTTCATGTCTGTTCTATGTATAAAATATGACAACAGTCTTTGCAGGAGCCACAGAGAAAAAGCAAATCACAGAGTATGCCAAGTTGGAAGGGACTCACAAGGATCATCGAGTTCAACTCCTTGCCCTGCATAAATCGTAGCTGTGTGTTTTGCCTCAAAGCAGAAAGGCAGGTGACCCTGTTGCTTCTGCGAAGAGCTGTGACTGTGACACTTTACATTTCTACAGTGCTCTCCACATCACAGTTTCAAGGGAAAAAAAAAAGTGCTGCTTAATGTATCCTCCCCTTGGGTGCTAAGTCTTGTTGTCCCTATCTATTTAGTGGAAATTTTTGAGGGCTCATTGGAAAGTTTAAACTTTGTTTTCTGGGAACCCAGCTGAAGCTGGACAAGCCCCTATGTTCCGAGGCATAGTCTTGCAACTCCACCCCTTTCCACCCATGGGAAATGGCAAGTTCAGCACTTCTAAAATTCAGTTTTAGAAGATAGAACTAAGAAAAATTCCAACTCTAGTCAATTACTAGAAACAATACGTAGTGAAAAGAAATACAGTGAACCCTCTTTTTTGAATATTAATTTTTGAGGCCTTCTATCCAGTGCAATGTTAGTTCACTTTGGAGATTGGTGGAAAAGGATTTCAGAAAGTATCCCATTTACTGATCTATAAACCTTTCTGTGAGACTAGAATGAGTCCAGCTCACTAAGCCAGGAGTGTCAAGTCTTGCCAGGAAGATGAAGATGACGAGGAGGATGAAGAAGAGAGAGAAATGAGTAGCCTGAGGGAGCAGGTAAGTTTATTAGCCTGAGCCCATCTACCCAGAGGCTGCTACAAGCACTGTGTGGTACAGCATCAACAACTGTATTTGCTGCTTCCCCAAAGGCAGATCTTGATGTACTCGTTTGTGTATTGGTGAAGTAAGCAAATATTAAAATTGACACACTGTAAGAGGGTTTTCTCAACTGTACTGAATAAAAGGAAAAAAGAAACCCTGACAGTTTGTCAGGTTAAATAAACCACTAGGATAAAGGGAGCAAAGTGATAAAGACTTAGATCCAAGCTACAGAAGCAAACATGAAAGCATTTTTTTTTTAAATTGAATGGGGTGTTGGGTCAGCCAGTCAGTGTGTCTGAACTATGATTTTGAATGAATGTGAGATCTTACAAAAACAGCTTCCCTGATGGAAAAATGGAGGGAAAAGCAGTTGCACTTTCTAAGGCAGAACAACTTTGAATGGCAACACCAATATTGATAATATTTGTTTGATCATAGTTCAGTAGGGGGGCTTTTATTTTTAAAAAATCATTGATGCAAAAGAGTATAACAAATGTTTTGCAAATCAGATCTGTAGCTAAATAAGACTATTCCAAACCATAGGTAGCATTGGAAAAACATGCCTGAATTTGAATAATCAGCCTACCAAACAGAATCATGCTATTGTTTACTTACTTTAGAAGGGGAATCATATCTACATCTATATCTATCAGTCTGTCCATTCATCTAATTTTTAAATATATATATGTATGCACCATTTTTAAATAAAAATATATATTATCTTCCTCAGTTGATGGCTTTCAATTTCAACTGGAAACACTTAAAACATTTCCTGTATCTTTGGAAGCTATTTACCAAAGAGTAGGAAAGTGTAGCACAGAACAGTTATGTTTTCATAGTTTCTTTTTGTTCCTTGCTACCTCATAGATGAATTATTTTCCAACACTTTCACAAGAATTTTAACTGTCAAGATTATACTTCCAGGAAAGTCTGTGAAAAAATTGATTTAATGGGAGGAAGTTAGCCCAATTTAAAAAAAAACAAAAACAAAACAACCAAACCAAAACAACAAACCCAAACTGCCAAATCCTGATTATTTCAGAACCTTGCAAAACTTATAAGATTTTTTGTTTGTTTGTTTGAGATGTAAATTTGACCTGATGACTCCCTTCTCTGGCTAATTATCACTGGCATTACCATTCTGCTTTAAGATTATAATTGGTTCAACTTGCACAATGAACCCTTTTTTTAAATTTTTGACTTCATAAGAAACCCTCAGTATTTAGCATTGTTTTTCTTTGCTAAAGAGAAAAATACATTTGGGAATGTGTTCTAGTGAACCATTTAAGTGGGTTCACACCTTAAAATACTTGAAGAGCCCCATGGGCTTCTCCTGTCTAGGTTATATTCATCACTGTGCTATTTAAATGCTAAACAAATTTATTCCATAACCTTGCTTTCCCTTTCCCTTTCCTACTCACCTTCTTCTCCTTCCCCTCACACATAGAATCATGTAGGTTGGAAAAGACACTTAAGATCATTGAGTACAACTGTTTATACTACTGTGTATGTTCACAGACTGCAAAACAGTCTAAAAGCCAATGCAACATTCAACATGCTCATAGAAGGTTTCTTTGGAGCCACAGCTTGGTTTGCTAGGCCTTCCTGTGCTTTACTGGAGGCAAGCTCAACCCAGTAAAGCATTTTGTTTGGAAAGCAGCTGAATTCGTATGGTAACCTTAGTGGTGACACTGCAGGTGTAGGGTTGATGGCATATCATGCAAGGAGAGATTATAGAGAGAGTTGCTGCCTTTAAGTGCACCTCTCAATATGGTTGGGAAAAGTGGTCAGGTTTCTAGTCTCTCTCAAGATCTCTGAGAACTTTGTCCACCTTTTCCAGTGAGAGCCCATGTTCAACAGAGGGAATCCCCTTTCTCTGTGAGCCTTGCATTTGTTAGGTTTTGGATTGTTCTGGTACCCCTGAGTCAATTGTGCCAATCTGGACCAGCCATTGAGATCTAGGCCTGCGAGTGTCCCCCATGCTGTGCTCATGCAACAAGGCAGTACATTGAGCTGAGGTTAAGGTGGGCTGATGCTGAGACATGAGAGCCCACTCCATGCACAGTTCTGCTCATGTAACTCAAGGAAGCAACAATAATGAAGGAGATCTGACCCGTAATGTATCTTTAAAGGTGTCGAGGCACCTTTATATGATGTTGTTTTCACAGTGTTCCCTGGAGTTATTATTGGTTCCACCTACACTAATTCATTCTCACGGAGCCTGACTCAGAAAAGAACTAGTCCATGTTTCATCTGACGCTATCCTAAAAATTAACAAAAACGAGTGAAAAATAGCTGAAGAGGTTATTTTCTAATGTCTACTTTAAATTTGAAAAGGAAATGTCTCTACTTTTTTCTTTTAACTCTCTCTGGTATTTTGTCAGGTAAGTCTTAAGACTGTCCATTGAAAAAAAAAGTATAATACTGCAGTATCTGGGTGCAAAATTTGCAGAGTGGAACAACCACATCCAGCAGTCTTTACTTGGTCTTGATACAAAGGTCCTTGTTAAAGTGTCAGTAGTATGATTTTAAAAGAACCAACTGAGGGACTGGGTCAAGTTAAGGTATTTTGGCATCCACAAAATAGAACAGCACTCTAAAAGCTCAAAAAAGGCTGTTGAAGCCTGACAACCAGCAAGATGTTGTGTAGGTGTGTTTGTGAAAGAGAGAAGCATGCAAGAAAGTGCCCAAGGAAGACTTGCTTGCCTGGAACTGGAAGCAGATTTAAAACTGTTTGACAGACTCGGTAGGATCTCAGTAGTCTTAATAAGCTCGGAAAAATACTTGCCATACTTACCAAGCCAAATTGACCTCTATTAATTTCTGGTTCCTTCTTGGGTATGCTTATAAGATCTGAGTTTTTCCCCCTCACTTTCCTGTTAGGATGAACACATGCTTTGCTACACTGAAACTTCTCAGCAGTGACTATAGCACAGTTCTTCTATCTGGCTGCATAGAGTGGTCACAACCTTGTTGCCTATCCACAATGACTAAAGATAGATTATGTCTGCTGCAGGAAAACCAAATCAGGATCAAAGCAGTTTATAGATTTGTTAACAGCACCTAATTAACCAGCAATTAGTGAACAATACTTTTGGGATCCATACCAGCACAGATAAACCACAGCACTAGTCACTCACACATATGACATAGCATTTACATGACATCAAGCACACCAGCAGCACCTTTGAAACCAAATCTATTGCTGCATCAAGGCCACAAAAAACTGCTTTTCCACATTATTTGCTTTTAGCTCATATAGATGAATTAATTTCTTGAAGAGTTTTGACTATGTGGTAACTCTATCCAGTATTATGAAGGTATAGGGAAATGCTTAGAAGATGAACCCTTTGAGTTGAATCCAGATACGGTAACAAACTTTTTATTTCCATGATCAGCTCTCCCTGAGAGAGGAGTAGAGTCCTGGCCCATGATTTCTCTGCCCAGTTTCAGCCCATTCAAAATGTAGAGTGAGAAGCCAGCATGAGCAAGGGTTGCTCTATCAGAGAAGCTGGTACAGAAACTTCTTTTACTGTTTTTACTTTTCATTGCAAGAGCAACCTTTCAAAGGTACTGACCTGTATAACTCCAAGTCCAAACCACTGGCAGATGCTGAGGTTTTTTTGGGAGGGTGATTGGGAAGGGCATTTTTGTAGCGTTGGAGGTAAGATTGCTCTAGAAGTGAATGACTTCTGCAAAGCAGAGGGTCAAGGGGTGCAAGTAATAAGGGGAAATTTTGATTGCATTTTCTTTCAACTTTTTCCTGACAATCCCACAGGGAATTGAATGACACATTTTCATTTCTTTCTGTATTGGTGTAAAACCTCTTTACTCTTCCTTTTCACAGTCACTTTCTTCTAGTGATGATGAATATTGTACAAACAGTGCAAACATAATAAATTGGTTCTTAATTTCCTTCTAGCTGATCCTGGATTCAGCTGGTGGCTATAAGTGAAGTAAATGTACTAGAAAAATAAATGGTAGGTTTTGAAAATACAGATCTGATTGTCATAGCCATATAGTCATTATGAGTGTTAATCACCAGAAGTGAATTCCAGTGTATACTTAACTGCACACCTGTCTGACATCTGGAAAATTGAACTAATCCATTTCCTGAAAGGAACTCCAACTTGGAAATCACATTTGCGTTTGGCACTGTTATGCCTACTATTGTTACAAATAGCCCTAAAGAAGATTAGAATGGAAGGAAATAGAGGCAATCTCCGTTGTTTTGCAGGCTGTGTATTTTGTGGGTTTGACAGCACTGGGAGGGAGTTATTTGCCTTGTTTTATCAGCACATAGCTCACACACAGCACCAAGAGGGCTCCTGCACCACTTGCCCAAGGCTCTGTAAGTGAAGAGTTACACAGCACAGCTTTTGGAAAGGCAAAGCCAGAGGAGGATGGTCATCAGGGCTGGGGAGAGGGAGCAACTTGGGATGGAAGAGTGAACCCCACTATTTGGTGTGTTTTTCCATCCCTTCAAGCTGCCCTGGTGAAAGCAGAGCGAACAGGGGAAGACTTCATGCTGTGCCTTTCAAAAGCGTTGACAACTCCTTTGGAAGATATTCCAGATTAAAATAGCCAGTTTGTTAGTGGTACTCTTTCAAAATCTTCGAAACTGTCAGGTGAGTTTGTCTCTCGAGCGAAAACGAGAGAGCTACATCTCATGCATCACCTACAGCTTCTCAGGACTCCTTAAGCCCACCAGCAGCCACATACAGGTTTTGCTGGCAAAGTGTAAAGGTAATGCCCAAGACTCAACATGCTAGAGATTAAACGAGCACATTTATATTAATGTAAGTTTGTCTTACATCAGCTACTTTTTACTTTTTATAACTGCTAATTCTTCTACCTGTAAATCAAATAGTATACCTTCTATCACTGGGAGTAACAGTTATTATACTGCATTGTTGTATTTTCTTTCTTAGAAAAATCTAGGGTGTCTTACGGGTCAATGTATTTCTTCCATAGGTCTTGGTTGTTTTGTCATAATAGCAGTACCTAAAAAAAAATTACGTTACAGAAACTAAATCAGACAACTGATTTTAATTTTGGATTATTTAGTCCTCTCATAATGTGTGATTGAAAGTTTATGAGATGCTCAGTGTGGTTTATAAAACCCTGTCAAGCGCTTGTAACTTTGGCAAAGAAAGACTTCTTAATACACAGTTTTTAATGTGAAATTACCATATTTTCTGTTAGCAGGAGAGGTCTTTTTCAGCAGCTAAAATTAACTGTTGAAAAACGTTGGAAATGTGCATGGTAATGAGTTCATTCCTGTCAAAATGAAATCATTAATATTAATTTTTACCCTCCTCTGAGTGACTCCTACACCATTTTTCAAGTTAGGAGAGAAGTTAGCAAATTTGCAAGACCATTTCCTGCAATAAAGGGGTAGTTGGTCTCCCCCCACCATCAAGAGACTATTTTAATGTCTTGGCTTCTCCTTTGAAAACTTCTTACCACAGTGTTTAACTTTTCCTCTGCTTATATACAGACAAAACCATTTAAATGACTGTAAGCCTGTTGACTTCTAAAACACGTAGATGTACAGACCTTGAGATTGCCATAAGATGGTCTTCCAAAAGGTCTGGGTTTGGGGTTTTTTTTAGCAGCTAAGTAGAGCATTGCATCTCAGTTCAGACTGTTCCCAAAGGACCTGTTCTCACTGAAGTAAATGGAAAAATTCCCATTGATTTCAGCATGCCTGGATCAAGTCCAAAGTTCAGACATTTACAAGAGGTCTCTGAGTGCAGCAAAAAATTGGAGGATTCAGAGGCTCTTGGTTCACTGGAAGATTTCAGTAGGTATTTAATCTATGCTGATTTTATTAAACTTATGCATAAAACTAAATACAAGCATGAATTTAAATGTCTTTGTTTAAAAGTTCTATTTATTTTTTTAAAATCACACCCCATACTGAAGCCGTGCTTACCAAGCAAGCAGGTGACATGGAGTCTTAGTGACAATAGCTTATAACAATAAATAGGTTTCATTTCTGTGTTAAAATTACAATTTTAACTCCACAGTGCATCATAAAACTTTTAAAAGATAGCATTAACAGCAATACTTTTCAATTTAAAAATGTCCTCATATTTTTAAGTGGATGTACCTTGTTGGCTTTTATTTTAATTTTGGGGGAAGGGAAAATGATCAACTTTTATCCTCGTTTAATGCCAACTAAATATTCCTTAGCTACTGAAGTGACTTAATGACATGAGTATGTGGTCTTATCAAAGTCCCATTATTGTTCTGACAGTATCTCATTTGTATGCAAATCCACTTGCCTGCAACTTATTCTTTGGCAAACGGTGCTAGCAAGCCAGCGAGCATCGTTTTAATTATGTGCATGTCTGTGCGTAGTATATTTGTTACTGCACAGGAACATTATGCTGCTGTAACAACTACGGTACCTTATATCATGCTTACGAATGGTGCTGCAGACCATCCTGCAATTTTTATTGTGACTGATAGACATGCTCTGTCAGTCTCTGTCACCCAAGGGTAATTGCAATACATAAGGCATCCATTTAAATAAAATATTCATGGGACACTTTTTTGGTGATTTCCCATCTTTTTCATAATGATGCCCATTGGATATCTGTTCAGTTGGTGCCTTACTTCACAGATTCTTGACCATTAAGAAAAATTAATCCTGTTAGACAGAAACCAACACAGAGACGCCTGTGCACCTGCGTGGTAGAGGACAGCTTCCACTTAGTACATGTAGGCTACTGTCAGAGGACAACTACTATCAGTAGATGTACAGTGGGGGAGCGGATTGGGGTGTATATGTGTACCTGATAGGGGGTATCTACCAAAAAATATGGGGAAGACAGGGCTGGAAGAGCTGTCTAGGTCATTAGCTGCAGTGCTCTGCAATTGCACACATCCCTGTATATGTTTATATACATCCCTGTGCACAGGAATCATAACATCTGCACACCTGCAAAGTAACCTGCATTTAGAGAAACATTTTCTGTCTGCTAGGAAAGAGAGGCTCTAGTCGAACCAGACGAAAAAACTTCTGCATTTACTAATAAACCTGACAAACTGATTTATGGATGTTTTTCTTGCTGTGATTTGTTGACAGATTGTTCTTTATGCAAAAATTACCAAGGTTTAAATCTGTATCATATGGCCTCTAATTCAACTGACAATATGTTACCAATTAAATTCCGCTTAAGCTATCATCAACTAGCAAACCATAGACTGTATTAAAGTGAATGACAGTCAGATAGTCAGTAAAATTATTTGTGCCATGATTCTGAAGGCTGACCTATAAAGGAGGGACATTAACTATGAAAGATAGAAAGAGATTTTTTTTCTGTTTAGTGAAAATGAAACTGCTGGTGTTTTTGCATTTAATGCATCTTCTTTTGGAGAAAAAGAGATGGGTTTCCTGCCCTTGGCATTCCATACTGTTCTCTCATGAAGAAGGAGAGGCACAGCAGGGTCGGTGGTTAGTGGGAGGAGTATTAATGAAATTTTACCACTTGCCCTTTCATTTGATCTTAAATTACTCTTTGGTTCAATTCTGGCCCTTGCTCTTCAGTATTTTTGTTTTCACTTGTAGGGAGAGGATGCATTTTCTGTCAGGAAAAGAGTGGATCCCATGGTAAAAACAAAGGTGTTTCTAAATGAGTTTCATTTCCTCAAGTACATTTCTTTTTCACTAAGGTGAAAAAAGGGCTCAGCACACAGAATGACATTGAATGTCATAAAGAAGAATACAGGTCCTCCCTCCCAATACTGATCTTGGCAGCATATGGAGTTGTGTAGGGCATTGATACCTTCCTTTGCAAATTCACATAGGCAACCTCACCTGGAAAAGACACATTTTGAATGTTGCTGTGAGATAAAAACTGCTACACATCAAGGTCTTTTAAGAGCTAAAGAAAAAAAGTGCTTTTCTGAGCAGCCATTAGCTGGGTTTGTTCCAGGAGAGGTGATCCTCAGAGTCAGAGCTCTGCTGTGTGAAGTGGGCTGAGGTTGGCTTAGGAGGTGGAGGTGGCTGATTTGCTTTCTTGGCTTAAACACAGTAGTGCCAAAGCCCAGGGTTTAAACACTGTGGTGGAAGCTTGTCTGTAAACGCTACATTGGACAGAGCTTCCTGCTGTCAGTATTATCTGCCTCTTTATCTCAGCTTTAATGTTGCATTTGTGTATTAAGTGTATGTGTGCTCCAGAGAATGGGTAGTAATCTTTGTTTAGAAAACAGAGCCTACCACTATTAACCCTAGTGAATTGAAAATTTACTCCTTTTCCCACTATATCATCATCGCAGTCATTATTTACTTAAGAGCTTTTTAATGTTTTGCTGTCTGTACTGATGACTGCAGTGTCCTAGGCAGGGACTAGGTTTTGGGATTTCATCATGAGGTGTCTCTAATGAATGCCAGAACTTCCCTTCCTTTCTGTATGTTGCAATACAATAACAGGAGGCAAAATAATCCACTGAGAAGCAACTAAAATCATAACACTTTCAAAAATACAAACATCCCTCTTACCGAAGATTACAATGTAAATCAGGTATCTATTATTTCTGTGTCAGTATAATAATTTTAAAAGAATTTGCACACGATAAGAGGCATTCTCTAAGGAAGACAAATTAGGCATAATAAAACAGTTAGAAGAGAACATAAATAAGGAGGCATTTGGGGCAAATCCTCTTCTTTCTCTGCAGTCATGCAAATAAACGGTTTAGAGAATATATGTCCCTGCTTACAACATGATAGCCAGTCCCAGAGGCTGTTAGAGATCTCATCAAGTCCCTTGTCCCAGCTGTCCTCCACAGAACAGAGGGAGGGGAGCAGCAAAGTCTTTTGTCCTTGCCTTACCTCATGACATCGTGGCCACAAATGTAAGGATTCACACTGCCATCTCACACCTCTCTGTCACGGGACAGCACGCAGTCCTTGCTCTACAGGTAGCTGGGACAGAAAGACCCAGGGCAAAACAGGCTGCCCCTGTAGTCAGAACACTAATATAAAGGTTATGCATAAAACTAGATCAACGTAACTGTAATGTCTATACGCATTTCTGTGAGGTCTTCATCAGCTCCTGTCTGTACAAGAAATGCAGGAATATCCTGGTGTAGCTTAGTTGAACTACTTAGTGTGCTCCTGCATGAACTAAGAGTCCCTGTGCTACTCAATATTAACTCCTTCATTTTATCAGTATTGTCACGATGTAATGTTTTTCCTGGTTTTTAATCTTGGCTGGGAATCTCCATGTCATGCTGGAGAAAAAGGCAATCCTGCAACAGCAGGTGAAGTTCTTGCTGACAGCTCTGCTATGGTACATTTGTCAGTGTTTTCTGCTGCTCTGCTGTCTCGTTCGGATTTTTTCCAGCTTATTTTATAGCTTGCCCTGCAGACCATGTGGGAATGCAGATCACTTCTGCTGAAAAAGGTAGTCATGAGGGATGTCACACCAGGAACAAGGATAGCTTTCTCTTCTCCATTTGCTCTTTGAGAAGCTGACACTGCAGATGCCTCGTGAGCCTTAGGCCTCTGAAGCCCTACTCCATAGGGTCTGGCAGACTGTGTGTTGCCTCTAGTTTTCTGTATCTGAACTGCTGGATGTGCAGGAGTAAGATCCAGAATCCTACTGCTCATATTTCCTCCTGCCCTCTGATTTTCCCTCCCACAGACAAGCTCTGCCTCAGAGCATGATGTTCATTTACAGGCGAGGGAAGAGGAACAGTTACCTCACCTCCGTGCAGACAGTGTTTTATTATAAGCAAGAGAGCAAGATGGAGAAGTCATAGATCACTTCTTCCAAAGACCTGGAATGTACAGATGACATAAGTCATGGTAGTCATGTACAGATGACATAAGTCATGGTAGTCTTTGTTGTAAATCAGCAGACTCTGGCCTCAGGATTAGCCATAATGGTTCCTCTGCTGACCTCTGTGTCAGCAGAGCATGGGCCAGGCATAGCCCTCCACTCTGGCTCTGGAGAGGAATGGAGAGTGTCTTTTGGACTGCTGCTGCAGTGGGATATATAAAGATCCCAATGGGAACCCCCCTCCTTGTCTGTTGCATTCCGTGCAAGGGCTCTGCTTGTTGTTGCGGAGATTGTCATGGTTCTCCCTACTGCAGGTCACCAAGTAGATGGAAGAGCATGGTTTTTGATAAGCCAGGTTGATAGGGGTCAGTATTACAATTTAATTTGAATACTTGGGGATATAAGTCTGCCACCACTCACTGTGATTATACAGTAGTGATATAAACAAGCAAAACTTCATTAATATCTCACTGTCTTCCATAGCAACTTTTTTTCCCTCCTTGTTTGATTTTTCAGATGAAAATACATTTGTTCAGAGGCTCACTGATAGTGAATGCACATATTAGACATTATGAACTGCATGCTGCATAGTACTTTGTAAGATTTCCCTTCCAACTCTACCAGCAAACAACAGAGATAACAGCTGCCTCCCAAATTTCCATACTCTGATTCCTTCGGGGCCTGGTCCAACTTGTACTCAAGCTAGTTCAGAAATTTTCACTCATTTTCATGGACTTTAGACTAGTCCCTTTCCAGAGAAAAAACGTAATTTATACCAGAAATGGATAATTACTTAATGGCATCTAAGCTGCATGTGCACACAGGAAGGATACAGGGAAAACAGAATCTGCACCATCTAAACTGGTGGCACCATCTAGTCCCCAGTCAGTGTGTTTGATACATTTCCTAATTTATACAGTGATTTAACATTACAGCAAGTCCAGCTCATTGAAGCAAATTTATATGCAGGAGCACTATTTTAATCTTAGACTTAAAATAATTTTAATTAATGATAGCTTCCTTTTCCAGTCTGTCAACATACCTCCACCTCTTGGCTTTTTAAGAAATAAAATAAATATAGAAATAAAAATATTAAATTATTACTAGGCAACCAGAACAAAGAAAACATCAGAATCCTCAACTCTAGAGATGTGAAAAATAGCCTAGACTTTTCAACTCTGCTGTACCTTCTCAACACAACCATACCTGGTTCCATCTTATTTAAGACTTGCTAATTTGACTAAATTAGGAAAGGAAATAATGAAAATACTATAACAGACCGTCTCATCCTTTATTCTTTCAGTCTCTAAGGTGTGAGATTTCTTCCTCAGCCTGCAACTGCTAACAAATATCACCTCATGACTTTGCCTGCGGTGTTTATCCTGCTGCTACTATAATTTTGCTTCCTCTTTGCAGGAGACAGCTGCTCTACATGAGTAGCTCTTCTGCAGCATGGTAAGACATTATCAAAAAGCTTATTGCTGATGCTAATGGAGCTGGTCTAGCTGCTGACACAGAACATATGGCGTTACTGGATTTCAGTTCCAAAATGCTGACCCTCTCTTTCAGGAGGAAGGAGCATGGTCATCTGGAGGATGTGGCTCAGCCACCTCCTCACTGTAGGAGAGTGAGAGATGTATGGGCTGTTTCACCCTCCTTGACTTGGAAGGGAAAGTTAGCATGCCTAAACTTCCCTCATCCAATTTAAAGAAAACAAACCAAAAAAGTTGTGTTCAGAAACCACCATGCTGATTCCAACAGGGTTAAAGTTTCTCCAGCAGTGTGCCTTTTGGAGGTTTGGATTTTTTTACTATTACTTGGATAAAAAAAATGAATAAAGATAAGACATGCATTTTTCTTTTTCTATCAATGTACTTCTTTAATGGTTAAACACAAAAAGGGGCTACTAGAAGCATCCTGAATTACAGCTTAAATGAGTTTAAAATTCCAGTTGCTTATAGTTTAAAAAAAAAAGCCTTAAACCAAATGGTCTCAGTGGGGTGATGCATGGGCAAAATGTAAAATGACACATAATGAAATAATTTTATTTGCAAACCTATTTGAAAGGCTGGTACAGAACGTAATGATCAAGCAGAAGCAGTCTGGCATTTCTCTTGGTGTACTTTTGCAGAATTATGTGACCCAAGAAGGAAAACATTAAGATGTTCTGATTTTACCCTATAGGACAGAGAAATACACTTTGGTTAATGCTTACCATAATTCTATCTACTTGGCTCAGACAGTTATATTTTTATGAATCTTACGTTACTTTCTGTCACCCTCTAGGCAACAATATAGAGTTATTACAGTATAAAGGAAAATGCTTCCTGTTGAGCTTATACTTGAACAAGTCTTAACCAAGTGGAAGCTCTTAATAAAAGGGTAAATATACTAAGGAATAAACAGGTAAAGTGAATAAAAAAGGAATATCGGCTTTATGGATGCTCGGGTTGATGGCATAGAAACACAGAAACACAGAAAACTCCAAGGTAAAGCTGACATGCTAAGCTACATCAGAAATCTGAGGGGGTTAGAATTTTGTTAAGTGAATTTAGTGCTCATTAAGGGATTTGTGGTGTCAGCATTATAAAGCAAAGTCCTCTCTCGCCCTCAGAATTGGAACAGCACAGTGCAGCAATATTAATTCCATGGCCGTTCCCTTCTTGGCCTCGCCAATAAAATTATTACCCAGGGACCCAATTGTTCGGCACTGCTCAGTGAGTGCCTCCTCATGAGGAATTGAGCTGAAATCACCGGCTCTTTTAATGTGGCACACAGATTGTAACACACTGTGCCATGCCAGGCTTGAAACACAGACGGCTTTCACCTTTAGTTTAAAGGAAAATATTGTGAATTACTCTTGTTGCTTGCTATAAGTGTCTCCCTGAAATATCCACAGAAACTGTTTCCTTCTGCTTTACATCTCTCATCATTTTCCCCTTTGTTCTCAGTCTAGTTATTTTGACTAGAAGTTTATTTTGCAGAAATAGAGATCCCCAAGTACTAACCAGACTTAGGAAAAAATATCAGTGTGTAAGTTTTCAAATCAGTTATATGGAGCACAGAAAACAGTGTGGTGCGGAAAACACTGATGAGATTGAAAAAGCTATGCTTGGTCTCTCTGTTTGTGCATCTTTCTCCCTTAGCTGAAAGTCAGCTCAATATAGTTTTCATTCTACTGGAAACTCTTTATAATGAGCATACACATTTATTGCAACCCCTTTTTCGCTATGGCCCCACGTGGCTTTTTAAGCCCAAATATAAAGCTTTCCTCAGCATTACCTTATCCTTTCATTCAGACATCATTCAAAGCTACAGTTGACTTTCTAAATTACATCATATGTAAGTAGATTTATTTTTCCTTTTCTGCAGATACAGTTTAATTTCCTTTTCCAATTTGCATGGGTGCACACTCATAAATTTTAAATATATTTAACCTCTTCTTGAAAAATCCTTTGAATTTCTCTAAGGTCTATGACCTTTAACTTTGATATACAACCTTTTCTACATTAAAACCCACTAAGACATCCAGAAATAATGCTTTAAACACCTTACTGCCTTTTGAAAAGGTCCTCTTTTTCCCTCATGAAACAAAACATTCTCCTGCATGGTGGTCCTGGTAGCCTAGAAATGAGGGCTTCAGCTGAGAGACATTTTCTGGGGCTTTGCTGATCACACAGTTCATCAAGTTTCAAATTAGTGAGGGAAGGTTGGACGGGCCATCCTGGATCCAAACAGCAATCCTGCAAGCCCAGGAACTGACCAGCACCTGCAGCTGTTAGTGGAAGGCAGAGAACACATTTCAACATGACAATGATAGGTTAACTTGCACCCATGGCAAGTCCTTTGTCAGCTTCTGAGATGTTACCAGTGATGAAAGGATCCCACCCTAAACTGTGGAGTTTTCTTTTAAGTGCCTGCTATTTCTGTACAGTCCTCTTGTCACCCAGGCAGATTGTTACCACTCTCATCTCCTGTTCCTCACCATCAGATGCCCCTTTCTAGGAGTAACTCCCCTGAGAAGTCCACATCCACACCTGCCAGATGACCATGCTGAACTATTTCCTTGAATCTAATAAACCTTTGCCATGAAAGGCAAGAAGTAGGAAGCAAAGGACCTGTATCCTGAGCTGAGCACCTTTGCTTAGGTTTGGAGAAGAGTAGGTAGCAACCTCCAAGCCCAGTTTGAATGATTTGTCTGGGACAGTAAGCGGGGACAGCCCGTTTCAGATCCTGGAGAAGATGACCTAGGGACCACAGCTGGCCAGAATGGGATTGGCATGCTGGCTCTAATTCCATTCCCACCTCATGCCCCACAGCAGGTCCTGGCTGCTGGTAACTAATCCCAGCTCACAGCAGCACTCGAGACCCCCAGAAAGCACACAGGTGATTGTTCAGCAAGGATCACCTGCCTCCTCCTTGTTTTGGTTTGTAAATGTAATTATCCCAAATTATGTATGTATGTATGTATGTATGTATGTATGTATGTATGTATGTATGTATCTATCTATCTATCTATCTATCTATCTATCTATCTATCTATCTATCTATCTATCTAACTATCCATCTAACTATCTTAATGTAATCTTTCCTCAGTGCTAATTTCTCAGCGCTGCCATTACTCAGGGTTTGTCTGTGAGCTGCAGGCAGTGGCTTGAGATGGGGAACACGCACAATGTCTGGCACGATGTGGAGGCAGGCAGGGATTGTGCTGTGCACCACTGCCTTTGTCTCCAGCTTGCCTCTCTCTGCCTGTTCAACGAAGGCTGCCAGGCAGCAACCTTGGTCACGCGGAGGTTTTCTTCAGGGACCTACTGCTCCAAGACATGCTCTGAAACGATGCAATCTTAAACTGGTGCAGTCACTGAGAATTGTAATTATGGCATTTATTAAAGCTGTTTACAAGGTGGGAATGTCAGACAAAAGGAAGTACGTAGTAATCGCTTAACAGAATCTGACATCTCTCACAAATTCAGAAATTTTTGGAGGAAAGATGAGGGACATGTTAATAACCTTTCTCTTTCAGGTCCAAGGGGCATTGTGTGCTGCTGGCAGTGGTGACCAGCTTGAGCCTCCATCCACTGATCCTTTGGCCACTTTGTGTGATGGGCCCTGACATCTGTTGGGGGGTGACTGGCAGGCATGTGTAATAGGGAGCTGTCACTGGGGACACCCTCTTCGCTGCCCCACATGCCTGACCCCAACCTGAAGACCCCTCAATGGGCTCTGCTTTGGAGGATGGCGTGTACCTGTCGTGCTCATTGCCAGCAGGTCGTGCCCTCCCCATCGCCGAGAAAGCTACCATCCAGCAAAAGGGCTTTGTTCAACCCAGACCCCAGGGAAAACCCACTCATAGCGTTGGGTTCGGTCCTTTTGTTTCCAGGTTAAAAACTTGACCTTCCCCTCCCCTGAGCCTGAAACAGCCCTCACAGCACTTCCGTTCAGCAATTACATTTTCTTTTTAAATCTTTCTTTGGGGCTCAGGTGACAAAAAGACTTTAATAATATAAATAGGTCTCAAAACCTTTTGTGTGGGTAAAAAACTAGAGGAAAGAGAAAAACAACAGAAAAAAAAAATCTCTGTCTTTCTAATTGGCATAATTCCTTCAGCCCTGGCTTATAATTCAAGATGGATCAATTCTGCAGCTGACAAGATAGATGATGTCATCAGTACTCAGAAGCAGCAATTTATATTTCTTTGTTTGGGGACACAGCCATCCACCTACCTCCAC
Source organism: Pseudopipra pipra (assembly GCF_036250125.1). Classification (NCBI taxonomy): domain Eukaryota; kingdom Metazoa; phylum Chordata; class Aves; order Passeriformes; family Pipridae; genus Pseudopipra; species Pseudopipra pipra. The sequence continues at coordinate 88,331,417 of NC_087550.1, read as the reverse complement.
AGGGGTCCTATGTGTGAATCAAGAGCAATATGTGGCCAGTAGACTAAGACTTGACTTAGACTTCCAGCCATGCAACTTATTAAAATAATAAATATTTCCATTATCCAGAGAATCCGTTATAGTTCTCTGATTTAGCTATTGTTAACTAATAATTTGGATTAATTACCAAGTTAAATCATTAAAAATTAAATCCATATATTTTGCTTCTTTAAAAGAGCGATAGCTTGCAACCATTTGTGTATTATGCATGTTAAGTGGGAGAGTGATGAAATATGTTGCGTTAACTTAACTTTGACAGCATCTGTATCCATGCCATATTACACTCTGATCTTATCAAATCTCAGAAGCTACAGTATATAAATAGAATGTGATGATATTTGCAGGAGAGAAATCACTCACAATATTTTTGGCATCTTCTGTAGTGACTACAGAAGAGCCACCTAACGAATACAGCATATAATAATCCAATAAAGGGGTGTATAAGAGCGTAGAATCAAGGAGTACTTACACCTGCTGAGTCAGAGTTAAGGTTAGGCATACGTTAGCAATCAGACATAAACACAACTTTCATCCTAAGGAATTTCAAAGCAGATTGCAAGCTTAAATAAATAGGGAAACCCAATTCAGAGCTCATTTCACTCTCTGCTGAAGCAAAACCAGCCATAGTGCTGGAACTTAGCACTGACTTATTGAAATATTATCAGCTTAAAGACATACAGATACAGGAGGAAAGTAAAGCTATTTAGAGAGTAAAAAATTGTTCACAAATGTACATCTTATTATGTTAAGAGTACTAAACTGTGGACTGTGCAACTGCACACTGCAAGTTACTGAGCTCAGTATGAGAAAAACAGTGAAACTGGATAGGCTGTGATATACAGGTGGCTACAGTAAATTATCCAGTGGGTTTGCCTTGTTCTAAACTACTAGGTTATGAAAAACTACTACATTTAAGACTCTTTACAATTAAGCCTATAAGTATATAATTATAATGGAACACTCTATTTGAATTTAAATAGCAAACCTATTATAAACTATAGTCATTAGACTACTTTAGAGATTCCCGGACAAACAAAACACATTCTAAAGCACTGAGACACTGACTCTGCAAAACCAGCACTAGTTTAGGATTCTTTGCCCCTGTGGAGCAGGTGCCCATCTGAAGTAGGTACTACTCAGAATGGTAATGAAATGCTGAAGCAGCAAGACTAAATAATGCTTCTTGGCTTCTTCATCCCTTGGAAGAGATTTGCGTCGAGGCATTGTGTAAACACACACTGAGGAACCACATATGTCCTGTGCCAGCCTATACAAGAGCTCAGAGCAGTTAATGGAGCTGCCATGGGAGGACTGCCTTGCAATGAGAGCTAGAAGTGCATTGCACACCAAGAAATGTGTGACTAGGCTTAGTAGCCCTCTCCTCGAGCATTGCAGCAGTCTGGCCTCTGAAGGAATTGCTGATGGATTAGAATGTTCAGACAAGAGCAGGCATGGATTTACTGGAGAGACATGGTGAGAGATAACAGCCCTCACTTTGTCCCTGAAACTGCAAGATGCACTGTGTAATCCTGGACCACACTCTGTGTACATGGCTGTGAGGCTGCCCCAGCAACTGCTGAAATTCACAGGCAAAAAAAAAGGTACTGCCCATGTTCCACCATGAATGCATTGGTGTGTCACAAGTGGGGTAAGATGTAGAAAATCACATTTTTGAGATTCACTGTACTGATGCTAAAGTATTTCCTACACTGGTCACCTCTAGAACTCCTCTCCTCTTCTTTGAAAGCATTCAGCTAAGGTCTTATGAATTCTCTGGCAATTAATTTCTTGGGTACATGTTTTAAAGGTAGGTCATACCAAAGAGATACTATGGCGATATTTTGTATAGAGGATGTTGACAAAGAATATAGTATTTCTCACCTCCCTCTTATTTTATGTTGCATTAAAATTATCTTAACTCTTCCTCAGGCTATGTTGCTATACCACACTTCTGACAGAGAGTCTGAGAAGTGGGAGATACCAACTTTTAAGATGATGTTCAGCTTTACTGATACATGCAATCTTTATGTAAGGTATTTGAATTACACATTGTTCCTAGGCCTTCAGCTCTTCTTACAAAGTCTGCTTGACTGGGCACAGTTGCTTGCTTATTCTTAATGAAAAGTTGTTAAAAGAGGAAAGAGCACAATGAGGGGGCAAGTAATGTCTACATGAATCATTAAAAATATATGTACAACAAGCAGGATTAGATGGCACACGGAATACTTTTATTTATATATAACACCATGCTTTCATAAAGAGGCAGGATTCACTCCCTACAGGAGCTGAAAATATGTTGACAAGTCACACAGCAAGGGATGACAGGGGAGAGCTGGTAGCTGTGGGGAAGCTGTGGGTTGCAACAGGCAGTGTGGAAGGAGTTCCTTCAGGCACAATCCTGAAGTCCTTTTAAACAGTCTGCGTTAATTTATTGTATGTTAGTGTTCTGATCATGGAATGCATTGGAGATAGATGGGACATTTTTAAGTAAGACAGTAGCAGGTGAGGTTACTGTTCTGTGGCTGGCAAGCGGAAAGCGTTTGAGTGAATGAGACCATGTAGTACAGAGAATGCTCCAGCCACAGGAACCAACCACAGTGTTATGCTGAGGAGTCAGCAGAGGAGCACAGCAAAGTCCCGAGCCTGCCCAGCCAGGAAGCAAAATTAGGGGGAGAAGGTTAAAGGTCGCACATACATGGAATTTCCAAAATGCCACCAGGGTCAGAGGAAAAAAGGGGAAACATCCAGCATCTGGCAGCTAACCAAAGCAGTCGAGATTTTCAATTGATATTAATTTCAATGCAATTAGTCTTGATGTTCTCTGCTCCGCATGAGAAGAGAATCACGGCCATGATGGGAAAGAAAAGAAAACCACAATAATAATATACATGCAAGAAATGTAAAAGAAAAATAATAATTTTTTGTGTTAAAACATATTAAAAACATAAAACATACTGCCTATGTCGCTATCATTATGTATTACTGTTTGAAATTTAATTCACTCAGTGCTATTCATGCTGTTTGTTTACTTTTCCTATTGATCTCAGTTTGGATGATGAATTTAGACTACAGAATTTTGCTTCCAAGTTTCCACGTGTTTGTGAGCTACCACTTGTGAGCATTGCAGTCCACCTTGTGCTTTACAGAATGACCTTTGATCTGCTCCAGTGCTGATGTAAAGGGAGTCTACCTCTAGCAATTTAGTCCATAAAGACAGCCTAAGGCTGACCCGCCATACGTACTATTTCAGGGGTGATTTAAGCACTTCTGCAAATCATTGTGCAAGCTCAGTGCCAGGGAAAGAATCTGTGCCATGCTACAATATGGGTTGCACAACTTCCCTTAAAATAAGAACAGTGAGGCAGCACAGGCTGTGTCTTGAAAAGGTCAGAGTAAATATGCTACCCTTCGCTCCTTCACACATAACTAATATATTTATTGAGAATGTTATCTGCTTTGCAAGCTCAACCTTTCAGCCATGGTAAGCTTTACTTCAGCAGACAGAAAAATCTGTTTTCAGATGGGTTTACGTGTCCATTTAGTATTGGACCAAGCCTGGCATCTGAATTGGCCTGAGTTTTTCTCATTTTCATCTTCATTTGCTCTGATTAGACGGGGAGTGCCTCAAGCCTTCTCAAATGGGACATGTCCTTCTGCCTCCCCCGGGTAAGGTGAGGAGACAAGCCTGGCAGGAGCCGGCTCCTGTGTGTCAATCCAGGGCGAAGATGTGCCACATCCAGAGGGGTCGGGGGACTTCTGGCAGTAGGAGGCAGCACCACCTTGGCTGTGCAAGGGAACGGAAGCAGCTCTGGAGTGGCTCGGGACTTTCAGATGATTTGCCGAAAGCTGCGTGCAAACTGTAGGGGTTTTCAAACCTTTCCCTTGCAGCGTGCCTACGCTGCAGCCAAAGCTGCGGCTGCAGCCCATGCAGGATTACCAACCCTAAATTAAATCGAACTAACTCAGAAACAAATGACATAGTCACAAAATCAGACGAGAAGCCTGCGTAAATACTTGAGCCTGAACAAGTATTTTCTTGTTCTGGGCTGCCAGGGTGCCACGCACATCGGGGTGTCCCTAACCAGCTGCCAGCTGGATTGGGTTGGTCTCCAGGAGCAGGGATCTCCCAGTGTGGGATTGCTCTGCAGATATTCGCGTTGGCGCTGTTGCATGAATAGCCCCCTCTTTTCATCACAGATTTTGCACATTTCTTCTCCCCGTCTGCGATGACATGGCACTTCTCTGGCAGCTACTCACTGCTTAGCTGAAAAGCTCAACATTCTGGAAAGTATTTAATGTGCGTTAACCTCTCCTAATGTGATTCAGCAACTACAAATAAGGAGCGCCTGCCTCCCTTGGCCAGCCAGATATCACAGCCAGTGCCTCACGCAGGCTGGATGGACAGCGTGAGGCGTCTGACTCGCTTTGGGTGGCAAACGCTGATGATTGGTACTTGTATTTTTAACTAGAGATCACTCATTTTTAAACGTTTCATGCAATTCAGGGACCTTTAATGAGCTACGCAGCTCTAGGTGGACCTGCGTGGAGATGGAGACTTGCACAGGTGCAGTTTATTACACATCTAATGAGGAATCGTTGTATAAAGGCCTTGAGCCACCTCAACTGTGGAGAGTGCTAGGGGGCCGCGGACACCGTGGGGGGCCATGGCCGCATCCCACAATAAATATCACAGTTTCTTCTTAGTGTTTCTCTGCTGAACGTCCTGGTGCACGCCACGCATGAGGTGCTCGTCAGTCGGGGTGCTGTGGCCCACCCGAGGGCAACCGGCTAGAAGGAGGACGAGGAAGACGGGGAAAACCCCTACCCCAAACCCAACTCCGGCGGGCCAAACCCTACACTGGGGGTGCAAGTTCTCGCAAACTCCCGGTGCCCGGCGGGCTGTGCCGCCCCCTCCCCCCCCCCCCCCCCCCGCGCCGAGCGGGCGCTGCGCGGGTGCTGCGCGGGCGCAGCGTGCGCGGGGCGGGCGCCGCCTCGGCCGCGCTCCCGGCGCGCGGGTGGGAGGGAGGAGGCGCGGGGGAGCGGGGCGGGAGCGCAGCGCGGCGGCGGCGGCCGAGCCGAGCCCAGGCGAGTCGAGCCCAGCCGCGCCGCTCGCACAAGAGCAGTGGCACCGTGTGCTCGCTTTTGGGGGGGAGCGTGTTTGCTTTCCTTTTAGGGGGAAGCGGGAGGAAGGTGGCCGTGGGGGTCCGTCCCTGCCCGCGCGTGTGCGGAGAGGGGCCGCCGGCAGCGCCGGGGGTGCTCCGCGCCCTCGCCCTGCCCGCGGTGCAGTTACGATGCGCCCCGGACGCCGTGTGGTTGCAGCGCGCCGGCGCTAACATCGCTCACCATGGACAGCTTCGACTTAGCTCTCCTTCAGGAGTGGGACCTGGACTCTCTATGGTGAGTGGTGCCCCTGCTTCCCCCAGGCGCGGGGACAGAGGGGCTGCGGGAGATGCGCGGTTACTAAAGGGTTGTGATAACTGGGGGATGTGCAATAATTTGGAATGGGTGTCCACTTTCCTAGAGAGGTGGAATAAATGTGGGGTGCAGTAATAGTGGGTGTGTGATAAGGGGAGTACACTGGCTCGAGGGTGCAATAACTGGGGCAGCGGGTGCATTAGCAGAGGGTGCAGTACCCCGGGAGGTGTCTCTCCTGCCACTTGCTCTCCCAGCATTGCTGGCCCGGCAGGAGCAGAGGGAAGGGTACCCCGATCCCCTGGCTGCCAGAGTGGATCCAGGAGGTGAGTGCGGTGTTTGGCTGAGGGCGGAGGTCTCCTGCACTCGCCCCTCTGCCGCCTCCCCCCCCCAATAGTACCTTGTGCTCACCCGCCTCTGGTACCCCGGTTTGCACTCCCGTAGCTCATCACCCATTCTTCCCGCACACCCCTTTAAAACCATCCCCTCCTCGCCCCCTACTCCCTGCAACTCCCTCCCGGACTGTCTTTATTGCGCCCCCCCATTGCATGCCCTTGACCTCCCCCTGCTCACCCCCGTCCCAGCGGCGGGTGCGGGGCTGCCAGGGAGGAGGGGAAACAATTTCTAGAAATGTCATTAGCGGCTGGAGGTGGGAAGCGCTGCCCTCCCCCCCGCACCACCTCCCCAAGCTGCTGCCTCTGCCAAGTCCCGGAGTTTGCTGCGGGAAGCACGCTGCCCCCGGGCGGCCGCCGCTCCACGCCGCCGGCTTGGCCCTGGGGCGGCGGGCTCCCGTCGGGTCCGTGTGGGGTCCGCGGGGTGGGGCGGACGCGCTCCGCTCACCGCCGGAGCCACCCGGTGTGCGGGGAGGAGCCCCCGGGCCGCGCCGGGACCCCCGGGGCGATGCCGTGATGGGAGCCCGCGGTGATACGCGATACCGGCGAAGCCCCCGGTGGGACGCAGGTGGGATGCAGCGGGGCCCCGCCGCTCCCCCCGCGCCGTGGGCAGGCGGTGTGTGCCTGGCGGGGCGGGGCGGGGTGCGCTCCGCCGGGGCAGCGCCCGCAGTGCGCGCTCGGCCGGCCGGGTCGGGAGTGCGGGGTGATGAGGTTACTTTTGCCTGACATGTTACCGGTGTGCGTTTTGTTTTAAACCTTGATACATGATCTATAGCTTCTGTCAGTAGGGTGCGCGTTCGACAGCGCCGGCTTACGTCCCCGGTGGCAGGTGTAGCGAAATAAGCCGGACCAGCGTGTCCCGTTAGTTGAGCCGCTTCTTACAAAAGGACCTCAGGATGACGAGAACAGCTTGCCCTGCATAATATGGGTGCTTATAAATGCATACATTGATCATATCGAGCCTAATAAAACTTTTACATTGCTGTGGGAACTTTAAAGAGTACATATAATACAAAATTAGTTACTACCCCATACAAGTTTTTAGTTATAGTATTTCTGGCTATGACACAAGATTATATCCTCGTTTCAATTATAAATACTAATATGCAGTTTATGTCCAAACAATAACATTTATCTCTGGCCTGATTTTAAGTTTACAGTCTGTATGCATGGTTTTATGATTAAATTACACGTTTTTTTCTAATAAACGAGAAAGGGAGAAATAATACTTTTACACATTTGAATGCTTTTCCTTTTCTTCTTGAATGAAGACAAACTTTGGGGGAATTTCCTTTTTCCAGAAAAAGTGGGCTGTCCATTAGGTTATTCCACAAGCTGGCTATTTGAGTTAATAATGAATTTGAAAAACTAATGATGTAACTCTGGGACATTTGGGCTTTAGGCTGGCAGATGCTCCTTCTCATAACATTTTTAGCATGCTTTTTGACTGTTGTGGAGCCACATTCAAATGACTTTGGTTGCCATGAAGCTCCCATACAGGTCCAAAAGGCATGAACTGTTTTCAAGCTAAATTGTCTGCTTAAAAATACCTGTATTTGACTTGCAGGTGATCTTGTGGTTTCGTAGCTCTTATTGTTTTTCCCTCTATAATTGTTGCAGTTTAGAAGTTGAGTTCATCAGAAGGGCTTCAAAAAGTATGTGAAAAGCCATTATGTAGTGGCAGGCCTATGTTCATTGCTAAACTTTCACCCTTTTGTAGGGGTTGAACCCCACAATTGCCCAGAACAGTGCCTAGTGAGGGGGGAGCAGGGGGTTTGCAGGTATTTGCTGTTTTGTGTCTGAGTCCTTTTGGGGCACTAGGTTGTGCTGAGTGGCTTTAGCTTGGAGTATTTGAGATCATGGGCTGGAAGTTCATTGTGAAGCAGCTGTTTTGGCAAATGGTTCAAAATAGTCAGTTTTGAAAAGTTGTACAAGCAGTAATAAATAAAAACTTACTTTTGCTTAGTGAGGCCTTCCAAAGTCTGTTGTGAAGGCCATCAGTGCCTCGGGGCCCTCGGTCAGTCTCCCATTGCAGGTGAGGTGCCTGTTGCACGCTGCCCTCCTGCTGTCCTGCCCACTCACCACTGGGCAGGTTATGGACGTTCTCCAGAAACCTGGTTTGAATTTGGTACTACACTAAGGAAAACAATGCTGTTATGATAATGTTAAGCTCTGAAGGCTTGTGAGGATGCCTTCAAAGTTGTGCAGTTGTTGCCAATAAGGGAAATAAAATATACTACATAGATAGAAAGTACTTCATGGCAAAGAGCAACACTTAGAGACTTAATTTTCTCTGCAGCAAGAATGAATGTTGTCCTCTTTTCTTTTGAATGTAGCCATAATGGCAATTTGTGCACTTAATTTATGACTGAAAATCCACTTTTTGCAGTATTTGGTGAACATTTTGCTTAAAAGTACGGTAATTAAATATTAATGTGCTGTTCCAAAGTGCTTTCTTTGACTTGAGATATTCTTGGAAAATCAGAAGGGGTTTCCAAATGAACAGCAGCATGCTAATCAATTCTCATTGATTGTTACTATTATACTATTAATGAATTTTTTCTCTAATTAATACATGCTATGTCTTTTATTTTGCTATAGCATAGAAAATGTAATATGTCACATAATGGGTATAAGACAGCATTTAACTAGTAAACTGCAATGAGAGAATATTGTAATCTGTATTTTACTAAACAGTAGTTTTTCAAGGTTGTGTTGATGCCAATAACACTTCTGCTTCCCAGAAAACAACCATAATTCGAATAGTGAAAGCTGAGCACAAACTCAAATAGAAATTTTAAGAAAACATGCCAATCTGTGGCATAAACAAAAATTGTGCCCATTGGTAAGCTTTTTCTGGAACACTTTGGGGTGATCAGCCCAACTTAATTCAAGGTGTTGTTACTCCTGACTAACACAGTTATCCTGAACACAGGGCACTAATGACTTCAAACCACAGCTCCATCTCCTGTTTTTCTTTCTCCGTGCATTTGTTTGTGCACTGCATGGGTAGTTTTACTTGTCCAGACTCAAGGATGTGGATTCTCCAGTGTCTTACAGCTTGGCATTTGTTTACACTGGACAAAAAGAGATGGAAAATCTCAGACGTGTTTTATATGCCTCTTTTGCAGCAGAAGACATACTATACATGAGTGCCAGGACTAGTTCTGCATTACAGGCATTTGTGTTATTTGCCTTATGTAACAAATCTAGAACAAAATTCAGCCAGTTCCTTAACTCTGTGCTCAGGCACAGTGATAGCCCCGGTGAAGACCAGTTAGTAAAGGCTCTCCTCGCATGCTGATGAAATAACACGTGTAGGCAGAGTTGTTCCCCATTCATTAAAAGCAATTAGCAGATATATTAAAGCACTTACTGTGTTGTACCAAACAAGAAAATAATCTTGAATGTAAGATATTTGTTAGCCACAAATGAAACCGTGTTTGTTTAAGTAAAAGAAGCCAAGTATGTAATTGGTTTATTTGGTACTTATCTGATACTTCTGTGAGTTTTGAGTTAGCATCAGTTTTGTAGGGGTTGGATAGTCATGTAAAAAATGTATAGCTGTATAGCTTCCAAGCTGAGATCAATATCAAATGCCACAGTATAAGATGGCCCAGTGTGTTTTACAGACCACATATTGAATTATTAGTTCATTTGCTATCTTTGGGTCTGTTCCTGCTCCATTTGAAGTCAATGAGAGTTTTGTTTGGAAGTTGCTATTAACAAAAACTGGTCAGACATCCAGCAGTCTTATAAATGAACCTTTTGTAACTTCTTGATCCCAGGTTGTCTAGCTTTTAGTCACTACACTTTGTGTAAGGCAAGATTTTTTTTCCGTATGTTGCACAGTGTTTACTAGAGACAGTTTTAGAAAGCTACTTCCACATATGCTTCTTCAGTCAAAGTAGAAGATCAAGATGTTTTTTTCAGATAGCTCCTTACTGTTACTTTGGGGGAAAACAGTCACTCCAGCCATTCTCTCAGTATGGGACAGGCTGGACCAGCTTAACGTTTTTACAGACAATACTCAGCAATAAGACCTCCCTCTCACAAAAAAAAAAAAAAAGCATTAAGTTAGTGTTTTCTTTTATCTCCCATCTCCTTTACACATCTAGTTCAGCCTGTGTCTTGGACTTTGCCCCTCATTTCTTTCTCTTTAGCTCTTGGACTCTTTCAAACAATAATGCTTGAAATAATCTTTGTCCCCTTCTTATTTCTCTCTGTGGTGTTTCCCTTTTTGCCTTCCTCCCAGTCTCACCTCACAGTTACCACCTTCCCTTCATTGAGATCCTATCTAAAAATTTGTTCTTTCTGTGATGATTATAAGTTGTGAGCAAAGAATAACACAAATGATAACTATAGATTGTTCCCTTCTCCTGCTTTCACAGCATGTTCTCTCTTCCTGATGCCTGTTTTTTAGGCTGGAAGCCTTTTGGGTCAGGAACTGCTTTTATTGTTTAAGTTTCTTTTTCTTACAGCACTGAACATATTGTATGTGCTAAAACATTATAAATAATAAGAGGAGCAAGCTTTTCATGGTCATAATACTTTATAAACATCAACTGAATAATAATATTTTAAAAACACATCTGCTGTGACGTGTGAATGCCCATTTGCTGTGTGTAATGTACCATGTCCTCCTCTCTTGCTTTAAGTCTCTACTGAATCCAGAGGCTTTGTCACTTTATATCAGATGAGAATCTGGCCCATCATCCCCAATTCACAGTACTCAGTTACCTTTTTTTTAAAAGAATAATTAGTTTTCTAAACTTCTGCTTTGTTTTTGTGTAATAAGTAAAATTCTGATATGCCAATAGGACAGTGGATGTGTTTTCATCTCTTTCCCTGAGGACTGTTTGAGCACCCATGCCCAATTGTGTGATGTTAGAGATGAACAGTCCTTTGGGCTTTCATTTTGACACTCAGACCTGTAGATTTGTGCTCCTCTGGGGATGCATTCATCAGAAGTTGAGGCAAAAACCATACTGGGTTATTGGAGAAGGATTCAGAAGAGGGCATGAGATGCATACAGCATTTCCCATTTTATGTGAATATTTTGAGGAAAATACCAGGTTTCTTAAAACTAGTGGAAGTTTTAAGCCCAAAAATACTAGCTGTGGGAACATCTTGTCATCTGTATATTAGCAATGACATCATACTCAACTCCACAACACTCTCACTGAAGACAGCAACTGTTTAATTGCAAGGGTTTTAACCTTATATAACAGATTAATCCATTTGCATCATATTTATAACTAGGAAACAACAAAGCATGGATAAAAAGAGAGATACTTTACAGTCTGGTCATAACATTTTTAACAATAGGAGTAATAAATTAAAATCTATAGAAATGAAGAAAAACTGATACCACATACAGCTGGAAATCAGGGAGGTTAAATTCTCTGTGAGATGATGTCACATCTGACAGACTGATCAGGTTGTAACTGTGAAGTGGCCTTGTCACAAAAAGAGATTTCAAAAGGATATTTACTAGGAAACTCATGGGGTGGTTAGCATTAAGGCTAATTCCAGGGAAAACCCCCAAGTTCTTTGTGGAAAACTGAAAGTAGGAAAAGGGAAAGCTTTTTTGGTTTTGAACAGAACTAGCTCTTCGTAAACCCTGCCCTGCTGGGGAGTGGGAATTACTGTTTCAGTGCTGCTGCTGCAAGCTGGATTTGCTTGCTGACTGCTCCCAGGGAGCCCGCTGGTCCCCATGCCAGCCAAATCCACTGTGTTCACATCATTACCAGTAGGGCTACTCACTAGTCTTCTCTCTCTTAAAATCAGTATTAAGACATTGGTTGTAGTTGCTGGTGCTGCCTAAGGCCCCAGGAGAGCAAAAATAGACATTTGTAGTTGAATACTCAGGTATCTATATAGTTTCTGAATAATTTGTGGGTAACTACAGATCTATACTTAAAGAGCGAATGAACTGTAGTGACAGTTAAATGAACGTGATGACAATTATTAATATTCTGTACTAAACATCTTCTGTATAATTTCAAAAATAAAGATGCATAACCTGTGTTCCTCTCTTACAGCTTGATATCTCAACTTTTCTAGTACTTTAAGCAAGCAAAAAGTAGTGTTAGTGACTTAAGATGACTGTGTTCTATCCTCTTAGGAAGATTTAAACCTGCATGCATGTACCAAGGACTTGGATATGGATGTACCTTGGGAAATATGACAGTAGGAATGCAATTTAAACTTATCCTTGGAGATCCTTTGTGTATTTTTGAAAAAATAAATTAGTTCCAACGCAGCAGTGGTGGTCTCAGCAGTCAGGAAACACTTAAAATTATGCAGAAGGGACTAGAAATCTTTGCTAAGAAGCTTTTTGTTACTGTGTTTTGTTTCTCAATAAAGATGATCCACAACTGTAAGTACTTAAAATAAGAGGGTTTATATCTGACAAAGCTGCACAACTTCTTAATGTAACCCAGGCTTTCTGTGTGGTTGTTTTCACATGTTTTAGACCAAAGAAAGAGTGGTTTGTGGCTTAGCCTGGTTTGACTACATGGCAGGAGTGGGCAAATAGAGGATAAAGGTGGCATCTTCTTTTGCTGAGTGTGTTTTGATTGCTTTGAGCTGTGATCACTTCTTGTTGCACGTTGAAATCTGTTAAGAAGAAACTCATGTCCTCCCTAGCTCATGCATTGCCATGATGGTGCAGTCCAGGTGATAGGTATTACGATGACCTGTGGTGGTAAGAAAAATGCAAATATGACAGCGAGATGGATCAGGAGGAAAAAACATTGGTGAAGTATGCATTTGCATGGTTCAGATTCAAAAGTCATCCCAGCAGTGGTCTCTCCAACTACCTATCTGCCTGTTTCTGTCCTTGCCGCCTTTGTTTTGGTCACTGTGAAGGTTTTGGGGAGCCTGTTCTGATGTACAGGTGCTGGCAGATGTTCTTAAACCTCCTTTGGGGGATGGTTAGCTTTTTTTCTGATGATGCTAAATGGTGTCTACCTCCTAGTGATGCACCAAGACAAAATTGATTCTTTCTATCATTGACTGTTTGTGATTGACCAGGAGGGTTTGTCTTTCAGGTCTGTCGATTTTAGGAGGGAATGATGTAATTTTAATGTTTTTGTGCTCCTTTGTCTTACAACAGCAAGTGCAGTAGGTGGTTGAACCTCAGTCCAGCAAAAATGAACAGTTTGTTGACAGAGATACTCTGGAGAAGATAATTATATTGATATGCGTCCAAAAGAAGACGCTGTTTTACATTTTTTGTTTCTGACATAGGTAGGCAGGGGACCTGTCATGTCATCAACTGTTTTAGAGGACAAAGTAACAATAAAAGCTACGCGTGCATTTCTTCATCTGTGTTTGGTAAGGAGAGGGTAACATTTTCTCAGGATGATGACCTTGGGTTAACAAAATGTAACCAGTTTAAAGAGTAAATCAGTATCACTATGTTCTTTCTTTGCAGTTAGGCCTGAAGACTGTCAGGAATTTCTTAATACAAAAGGTGTTTGTGTGCTAGTCCATTTATGCAGGCTTCCTGCAAGAAAAGCACCACGATCCCAACTGATCTGAAATAGTATAACCTCTTTGTCTTCTATGTCTGGTTTTGCCAGTGAGTTTGCAGCTAGCTTGTGGAGTTTTGCCCCTTTCACCCTGTATTGTAGAATCATAGAATGGTTTGGGTTGGAAGGGACCTTAAAGATCATCTAGTTCTAATCCCTCTGCCATGGGTGGGGACACCTTCCACTAGACCAGGCTGCTCAAAGCCTCATCCAACAGGCCTTGCAGGGAAGGGGCATCCACAGCTTCTCTGGGCAACCTGTGCCAGTGCCTCACCACTCTCACAGTGAAGAATTTCTTCCTAATACCTAATTTAAACCCACCCTCTTTCAGTTTAAAGCCACTACCCCTTGTCCTATCACTCCATGCCCTTGTAAGAAGTCCCTCTCCAACTTGCTTGTTGCTTCCTTTTAGGTACTGGAAGGTGCTAATATGTCTCCCTGGAACCTTCTCACAATTTCTTATGTTTCCTTTTTCTAAGAAGGAGTGAATCCCTTCAAAACCCACTCATGCTCTAACATAAAAGGGGCAAGGGTTTGGGGTTCGTTTGTTTGTTTGTTTTTTGGTCACTGCCACTGGCTGTGAAAATCTGTTCCAAACCCATAGCATTGATAGGAAAAATGTACATGTTACCAATATATGTGGCTTAATTGCAACTGGACTTGTCTATCTCATATTGGCCTTTTTAGCCACCAGGGTGCTTGTAGCACATGTGGGTAGAGCTCTTCCCAAATCTTTATTTGTGAAGCCTAGCCATGATTATGTGGCTTAATGTATCCCTGGCTATTTAGTACAGATGACTTTGCAACATCTGAGGTGAAATGGCATTGAGATAACCCCAACAAAGAAAAGCACAGCTAAATGCTTTTGCTGCTAGAGCTGCACTGGCTTTTGTAGATCCAAGCAAACTACCTCCTTATGACACTCTTCAAGGCCTTGCACTGTATAAGAACTTACCAACTTGGGTGCGTGGCTGCACGAGCATGATTACATACCAAGTGGTATAAATGCAACACTTTTTTTAATTGTTGTTCTTAGAAGGGTATAAGTAGCAGTATCTTGAACTAATTACAGCTGATGTAAAGCACATTTAAGGAAACCCATTAGGAGAGAATTAGAACTAGAGCAGATTAGCTATTCTTTAATGGCCTTGACTGTAGATCTTTTGATGCCTTGGTAGCTTTTCTAACACTCATTGCTCATCTGTCTTGACTAAATGACTGAGAAGCTTCTTTCAAGTCACAGTCTGGTTGTAATGTGAAAAAGATCACTGTTTTCAGCTGAAAAAATGATTATCTGGAAAGGTAAACTCTACAGAGTTCTGTACTGTATTTGTTGTTGAGATTTAAAGCATTTTGCTGCTCAGTGTGTCTGTATAATAGAATGAGCAATCCCTAATATGCTTCCTTGGAGTTATTAATTATTTACTTTCTTGAAATACAGATCATAGACTATTTTACATGACCTCCCTTCTTATAGACTTCCTTGTCTCTCTCTTTATTTTTGTGTGCTTTGCAAATGCCTGTAAATTCATTTTCACTGAAAGGGGAAATAAGTAATTTAGATGATTGCAGCTGTTTCATAATTAATTAATTTCAATTTAAAACAATCAAATAGTGCCCATCCATTGTTCTGTGTGCTTTTCTGAGGCATTAAGATTCACAATATCAAAATAAGTTCCAGATGGAAGTGCATACTTTATAATCAGAGAAAAAATTTGTGGTTTTGTCAGAAACCTGAAGAGTCCTACCCTGATCAAAATAGAAAGTATTATGCTTAAGCCCATTTTTCAAGTTTTGAGGCGTTGCTTTAGGAGTTACTTAAAAGTACCAATTTGAAACGTTTATAGGGTACTAACTTATAAACAGAACTATAGAGTGAGAGAAACAGTGATGTAGGACTATTTATTAATTTGTTTCCTCAAATACTCCTGGCATCTGTTAAAATGTAACAAGGCTTAGCACATTTTCCCATTTTTGGCACTATTCTGTGATATAAAGAAATATTTGCAATAATAAATCATCTCTTTGCTAATAATCAATAAATAATGCATTTGCCTGATAAAAAAGTGTTGGTAAAATGAAATAAAAATATTGAGCAGAAGGAAAAATGGTTGAAATGGTGCACTGAGAAAGTCCATATGTTCCTATACTTTAATAAATACTAGGGTTAGCAGAAGAACTTTTAATGTGGCAGTTTGCAATAAGAATAAAAAGTCTTTTTTGAACGTGAAAGATTCTTATGTAAGAGTTTTACATTATGTAAATGTTAGTGTTATTGGCAATAGCCCATTATAAAGGAACACTTTATATTCAAAAAAGCATTTGCAAATAATGGGATAGATGTGGCAGTCTCCAGTCCTGACTTGGACAACTTTCTCTTTGAAGTCAATGGAAGTTTTGCCTGAATAAAAGTGGAAGGAATTAGCCCATTCATTATTATCTGAATTACATCAAGAGCTGACTGCTAAACAATAAAATCATGATTCATAACGTAACGGCTTCACTTAATTCTTTTGTAGTCTTAATATATCTCATTATATGGTACTTCTGTTCTTTCCTCTCTGTGCAGTATTCAAATTAATAACAACCACCTTTACATAACTGATGGTTCGACATGTTTTGCTGTCTTAGCAAGATCAAAGGATTTTATATACCCTTTTTGGATAGATATCAAGAATGGGGTGATCAATCTCTTCTGTAACCATTAAGCATAGTGTAAATATCTCAGGGTACCCAATTAAACACAAGTGGTTTGCCAGATGCTGAGACCATCACCAGTTGTCAGGAGGTTCCCAAATATGTGGGACAGTCCAGAATTTATTAGGGATTAGTGGTGGTTCGAGTTGTCACTCCACTGATTTGTGGTCATTCAGCTGTGCCCTGCCATAAGCAGCCTGCATGATATGTGGAGATAAGGTTTAAGTGACAGATTCTTTGTCTTCCCCTCCCCATCCCTGCTGGCACCTTTGGGTGGGAAGGAGGTAGGGATGGATGGACACTTGTGCTCCATTTCCTTGCCTGTGACAAGAAAGGAATGTGGGACATAGTGAGTGAGATAGCAAAATTAGAAGAGCATAAAAGAAGCAGACTGAAGAGAACAGCCCAAGAAAAGAGACCCCCAAAAGGCTTTATTATGAAGCTGGAGTTAACCCCTCACCGAGAAGCCATCTGCAGCCTTCAGGCTTTAAGAATTCTTTTTATCTAGAGATGTAATTGAAACAAGATGTGTAACAGCTGCAAGATGTCAGGTTTGTCAAAGTAACTAGAAAAATGAGTTCTAGGACACACACACACACAGAGCAAAGTAACATATAGCTGAAAAAAAAGAAAAGTAATAAATTGTTATATGGGTTAAAAGGAGGAAGAAAAATAGTCAATTAATGAAAGTTACAGTTAATTCTGGAGCATTGATGCTTTGAAAATAAATTACAGTGAAGATTTCCCAGAAGAGTCAACATCCTAACTCTTTACCCCAATAGAAATAATAATGAAACTCCTCATGTTCCCATCATAACTGTATTTCATTGATAGGTTGGAATGGCTAGTGCTCTGCACTGACTCCGTAACAGAGTGGCAGCTGTGTTATTTTACCCTACTGCCTGTTGCTGTTGTTATTCAGGTGTGTTACCGTTGCACTTTGCATCTACATAAGGACCCAGATTTGCTGTACTAAGAGATGTGGAGACTTGGGACACACAGCCAGTCGCGGGACCAAAAACTTTGCAGACAGTGACAGGCAAAGGAGAATTATGGATAAAGGCAAAACTGGTCAGCGAAAAAAGACTGGAGTATTTTAATAATCCAAATAGACAGTGGTTACAGCAAGCCACGAGCCTGACACTGCTTCCAAGTGCATGAGTGTAAACATGATGGGAAAGCCAAGAACTTTCTTTTTAAGAACCTCAGAAGGATCAATGAAGTGATTTTGAGCGTGTTTATGAGGACTCCTCCCAAGTATGAGTGACAGCACAGGAATACCCTGAAGGGGTTAGCTGGAAACTTGGAGAGTGAATTGCCTTAATGGGTCAAGAGAAGACTGGCGTCAGCCTTTTTGTAATAACTTCTGGTACTGATGTTTCATAATGATGAGGATAGGCCACAAATGTCCTTCATGCTGAGGAAAGTGGGAACCAGTGAAGAACTGTGAAGAAAAGAGCCTCATTGTCAAAGCACCCTGCCTGGGATATGCTGCTTGCTGCAGCACCTCAGCTGGAGCTGGCTCTCATCTGTGAAATCCAGTTGTGCAAACGGAGGCATGTATAGCAGCAGAAAAATGCCCTTAGCCAAAGAATTCAGTAGATAGGTAAGGTAAGTCTCAGTAACACATGTTGATAACTATTGGGTATTCTTTAAGGCACTCAGCACCTCATCAGACTACATGTGGCACCAATGGGAACTAATTAAATATACCTATTACAGTACTACTGTGGAATACTACTCCAGTTCTGCTGCTTTGGATCAGAGTGAGTCTTGGAGCCTACACCTGAATGCCAGTCAAATATACCTAATTCCCACTTTCAGAAATTACTTGGAAATGTACCTCTCATTAAAAGTCTTAAAGAAAACGGAATTCTGATTTTTTGAACAAATACGTAACTCAGGTATTTTCCTTTGCTCAACACACATTCACATGCAAAAACAGCTAATAAAATTACAGTGTTGCTTATACTGTACTTTGGTTGGCGGCAGAAAAGTCCTCTATTAAAGCTGAAGTCATCATAACATTAGGCACTAATGTATCTGCTGGTTGGTAGAGAAGCAGGCTGGCTCTGTTGAAATGCTGCTAGTTCGCCCTCATCCGCTCACAGTTGTCTCTGGAGGATTGGAAAGTATAAACAAGTTTTCTAACAATACATGCTAAGAGTATGCTAAAGTAGCTGCATTTACTTTATCCCAGAAGCCTGTCTCTGTCTGCAGACAAGTACAGAACCAAAGTGAATCCAGAAGTTTGAATGTGGTTCCCATATTTCCTCCAAGGAAGTCTCAGGAGAAAAGGTGATTGTGTGCGCTCACAGATGTCCTGTGTATGTGCAGTAAATCCAGCATTTTCTGAATATGCTGCTGGCCTTGCTGCACCTGGTAATAAACCCTGGCAATAAATCAGGTGATCTGCACATGCATAATAATTCTGAGGCACCTGAATGCCGGCATACAGGATGGACATGCTGTGCACAAACTGGCAGTTTTCCAGGTCTTCTGGATGTCAGGCTTCCACCGTGACTGGCTTGCCTGGGAGTCCTGGCAAAACTGCTGACATTTTCTTTTCATATCAGCATTTCTAGGGCATATCCAGGGGGAGCGGGACACATAGGGTACTAAAGCTTAAGCATCATTTTTTAGTGTGCCTGTACTCATTCAAGCAGTGATACAACCCTGAAAGTATAAACAACCCAACACCCATAAAGATGCTCTTTCTGTTAACTTAGGCATTTTTTGCAAATTATACTTCTGTTTCCTCACAAGTTCAAATCTATTCTCCAGTTCTTTACATGAAGATTTTGTGTGTGTCAGGTGAATGCTCTTACCACTTCAGGGCATCAGCATACTGAGTACCCTGTCAGTGTCCATCAAAACATTTGATTTTGAAGGAGAGCTTTAGCTTAAGAGCTGTCAATGTGTGAGGACCTTCCTGAGGGCTGTGGAGGTCAGAATATCTCAAGCAGGGAGAGATTGGAGCCTGGTAGTCCCATGGTGTGATTGCATTTTGTTCTGCCACCTCTGAGGATGGTCAGAAATAGTGAACTCCAGGCTACAGCAGAGGTACTAAAATAGGCCAGGGATTGCTCCCTGCCCTGTAGGCCAACTGACTTGGCACCAAATATCTTCCCGTGCTGGAAAATCATAGAATTATAGAATCATAGAAAGGTTTGGATTGGAATTGACCGTAAAGATCATTTAGTTCCAACACACCTACCAGGGCAGGGATATTATTGACTAGGTCAGGTTGCTCAGGGCCCCATCCAATGTGGCCTTGAACACTTGCAGGGATGGGGCATCCACAGCTTCTCTGGGCATCCTGCTCCAGTGCTTCACAACCCTTTGATTAAAGAATTTCTTCCTAACATCTAATCCAAACCTGCCTTCTTTCAGTTTAAAACCATTGCTCCTTGTTCTGTCACTGTCTGCCCATATGAAAAGTCCCTCTCCCTCCTTTTTATAAGCTCCTTGAAGGTACTGGAAGGCCTCAGTGAGATCTCCCTGGAGCCTTCTCTTCTCCAACAACCCCAGCTCTCTCAGCCTGTTTTCATAGGAGAGGTGCTCCATCCCTCTGATTATCTTCATGGCCTTCCTCTGGGCCCTCTCTAAGAGGTCCACATCTTTCCTGTGTTGAGAACTCCAGAGTGGATGCAGTGCTCCGGGTGGGGTCTCATGAGGGCAGAGTAGCGGCAGAGTATCACTTCCCTTGACCTGCTGGCCACTCCTCTTTTGATGCAGCGCAGGATGTGTTTGGGCCTTCTGGGCTGAGGGCACACGTTATTGACTCATGTCTGACTTTTCATCCACCAGAACCCCCAAGTCCTTGCCCGCAGGGCTGCTCTCAATGACTTCTTCTCCTAGTCTGTACTCATATCTGGGATTGCCCTGACCCAGATGCAGCACCTTGCATTTGGACTTATTGAACTTCATGAGGTTCTCTTGGGCCCACTTCTCAAGCTTTTCCAGGCCCCTCTTCATGGCATCCCGTCTTTCTGTTATGTCAACTGCACTGCTCAGCTTGTGTCATGTGCAAATTTACTGCAGGCGCACTCGATCTTACTCGACAGTGTCTTTGATGGAGATACTGAAGAGCATGGGTCCCAAGGCAGAGCCCTGAGGGATACCACTCACCCACCTCCACCTACCTCCACCTGCACATGGAGCCGTTGACCATAAGTCTCTGGCTGTGTACATCCAGCCAATTCCTTATCCACTGAATAGTCCATCCATGAAATCCATGTCTCTCCAGTTTGGAGATAAGGATGTTATGTGGGACCGTATCAGAGGCTTTACAGAAGTCTAGATAGATGACATCTCTCGGTCTTTCCATGTTGGCCATTGCTGTAACTCCCTCATAGAAGGCCACCAGATTGGTCAGGTGTGGTTTGCCCTTAATAAACAATGTCAACTAAGTTTTACATTAGTAAGGTAAAACAAGGTAGCCATATGCAACTTGTGTATTATAAATGCTTCCTTGCCACTTGGTTATT
The DNA here is from genome assembly GCF_036250125.1 of Pseudopipra pipra. Lineage (NCBI taxonomy): Eukaryota > Metazoa > Chordata > Aves > Passeriformes > Pipridae > Pseudopipra > Pseudopipra pipra. Next base: position 88,310,849 of record NC_087550.1, on the reverse strand, counting down.
GGAAACGCCAAGCATGTACACAAGGGTTTGATTTTATTTTGGTCCAAGTGGAAGCAGGAACAAACCTCATTGAGAAATGGAGGAAGAGAATCACAACAGAGACCGGAGTGGTGCTTCTTTATCGCCACCTCTGTATTCATTTGAGGGGGAAAGGACCTCAGTGCTGTAAGAGTAGGTGACTGATTTTGTAAAAACGAAAACATCTCCTTCTTTACTTTCTCTTGAGCCGCCTTTGCCATCATGATATGGGCTGCACAGAAATGAAGCAGGGGACTTTACTGGACTGTAAATCAACTGCACTTGTGTTTAAATAAGGACTATATTCAGAGCAAAGATGCTAGCTTGATTTAAATAAACCAGAAAGCATGTCAAATGACACTAGATACTATTGATTTACAGTCTTGTGTCTCCTTAGGACTTTCTTACAGTGGTTTTCTGTGCCAATTAAGGACACTGCCTTTAAGCTAATTAGCAATTCTGAGAAAGTTGGAGGGAATTCATGTTTTTCTTCATCTGGGCGACATGCTTATCAAGTCAGCTACCTACAGTCTGATACAGCAGGCTGCCAAAAGACTTGTCACAATTTATGAAAAGGGTTTGTGGTGGAGAGAGAAAGTATAATGAAAACCACATCCACCAATTAAACACCTACATTTCCTTTTAGAGTCCAAACAATGGGCATCTTTCCTTTTGCAAAAGAGATTTCTCAAATCAAAGCAACTCATAGAAGAAATATAAATTAGGAAGGAAGTTGTGAGTAGATCTTTAATGAGTCTCTGGCACAATGACATAGTAAGGCGTGACACATTCATGAATATGATATAGCAAAGATTTAGGTTTCAGCAATCAAGCAAAAGTAATGCAACCAAATATGGGATGTGTTCAGGTCAAGGTTTTGATACCTGTAGTATCAGTCTTTTCCTGATAGGACAAGAGTACACGTCATGCTTTTCTTAGTCTGTGATACATAGTTTTAACACTCAAAAAGTAGTATCAGTTATATTTTTACTCAAGTGAACAGAAACTGACCTTCTCATAATGATAAAAAGAGGATCTTTGAAAATAACTGTGGACTTTTTAAGCAGAGGATGAAGTAGAGCCTGGATATGACATGTTCAGTGGCATTGCAGGTAGAGACGTAGCAACAGGAGCTTAGAGAGCTATTTTCTCTGAAGAAAATCTCTGTTACATTACAAGGACACAGAAGAGCAGAGCAGAGAAAGGGTGTCAAAATTAATTTGCATAATTTTACTGCCAAGACATCATACAGTTCATATGGACTGGATGCATTGAAAGGCATTACAAAAACACAGTGGGTAATGATAAAAACAAATTACATTATTATTATTATCAGTGGGTTTGTATTTACCTCAAGTAATGGTCTGCGATACTTGGCACCAGTTGCTCTGAGCATTGTGTCAGTGGGTCTGTAAGCAGTTCAGCTGTGTTCACAGAGAAAAACATCTGAGTTGATCAGCTTTGTCCATAGTTGTGTTTTTTCAGATGGAAAGAGTAACTATTTTGGGCTCAGCGTCATGTGAGTACAGCTATGCTGCTTCTAAACCAGAGCCTATAGGGCTGCATGGTGCTACATGTGAAAGTCTTGCTCTGGTTTCTGTTAACTTGGGGATCTCTGCCTGCCTGGGCTGTGTACCTATGCCCAAAGTTTCCCAGAGGATGTAAGCCACCCCTTTTTTGTGGGCATGGACCACAAAAGGAGAGAGGTGAGCCAGGCTTTTGTGAGACTGTGTTTCCTAAGGAGGATAGAAAGTCAGTAGATTGCACATTGTACAGTACTTCATAGAGTGATGCATCTTAACCTGAAGTCTGTAATTTAAGGTGTGTGATTACTGGGAAATGCAGTCAGTTTAAGCAAGAGACGTTGCTTGTGGGGAGTACAAACTAAGGGAGCACAGAAGAATCTTAGGTCTTCAGTAAAAAGAAAAAGCAAGCAGTTCTGGAAGATCAAAGTACATCAAGAAATCCACAAAGTATGCTTGTTAGCAGGCTGGAGACATACCTAGGTTGGAAGCTGAATGCAGTGCTAGCATACTAGTGGCCTATCTCTCCGAACCACTAAAAATCACTTTCATTATATGTGTCATTTAATATGCTTAGCAACTGACACATCAGCCAGAAATTCCTCTGTTATTTGGAGGCTGGATTTTGATTTTGTTCATTGAACCAAGCAGTGCAAGTTTATGCCAGGAGATTAATTTAGCTAGTGGTGTGCCACCAAAGCAGATCCTTACTTCAGTTTTACCTCTTTACGGAAGGTTCAACATAGTGGTTTATGTGCATATGTAGGGAAAATTAACATAGCAAACCACATGATCGAGAAACCCCACATGACCCAAACAGGCACCCAAGATGATGATGTTTTCTGGCAGAAGCACATTTAGACTTAGATCCAGCTTTGCTACTACATGTGTCTAGAAGCAATTTGGGGATTAGCAGACTTGCTAGCCTGATACATAAGAGTCTGGAAAAGTCCAGGATATGCTATGGCCACACACTGTCTGTGCTGCTTGCATGTCACACATTATATAGCTTTGGGATGATACTACCCAGGGAAATCAGGACTCCCCTTTTCCAGCTGAATATTTCGACCACTTTAGTCTTGGTCCCGTGATCTCTCCATTCCCAGATCCATACTGGGTGGGTCAAGCTTCAGGGAGGGTGGTGAAGGAGGCTACAGAAGTAGCTTTTGACCTAAAGTCGAGCATGTTCCTTCAGACTGAATCTGTGGATGTGAACCCCATGCTGGGGAGATACTTGGATCTGGGCTTCCCATTTTTTATGCTGGTGTTTTAACTGTTGGAATGTTGGCAAAACAGTGTGCTTGGCTGCGTCCTTTGGTTTTCTTCTCAAAGAGAGGTGTGCCCCTCTTGCCTGACCTAAAAGCCCAAGAGGCCACTCATGCTGTGAGTCCTGCTTTCACAGTGAAGTCTAATCACAGCAAAAACAGTAAGTTCTCTCTGACATTTTCCTTTGGCCAGTGTAGGGTTTAGCTCCCAATGTAGCCTCTGGATGTTGAGAAGCTGTCTGTTTTGGTGCCAGCTTCTCCTCAGTTTCCCTATGGGAAGCTTTGGTACCCAGTGCAGCACAGTGACATTCTTTTTGGGAGCTGGGTACCTAACTCTGCACCCAGCTGTGCAGCTCACCCAAGTCTTTTAGAAGAAGGTTTAGATCTTAATGTCATTGCATTTATTAAGTTTATTGTTACCCCACCAGATTAACTGAAGCCAGCTGCTTCTCTCTAGCAAGGGCTGGTAAATGTTATTTCAGAGGAGACAGGAACATTTGTCCTATCTTTTAGTTTTTCAGTGAAAGCATGTTTGCCTGGAAAATATACCCAGTTTTTTTTGTTAATGCCAAGATGGTCTAAAAAGACAGAAGATAACTCTCATCTAATCTAATCTATTTAGAGTATTTCTGGAGAGCCCATTACTGGTGTCTGAGTGACAAATGAAGGTCTGGATTGCACCTGCCAGGTATGTGCCTGGAGAACAGGCATGTGCAGTACATAAGGGTAAAGGCATTCGTGTCCTCATGCTCTCATGCAGGAACTATCCGCTATCCAGCATTTTCTGGTGAGACCTATAATAATTCCCAATAGACAGCAGGTCAGATTTCTGAAAGAATATCAGTAACTATGGGCTTGCCTATATGTGACCAAGCAAAATACGTGAGTATGTAAACTGAGTAGCCTGCTGTAGAGTCTGCAGGGTGCTGGCACTGATATGTGGAAAATTACACACATATGCGCAGTTATTTAACTGAATTTGCTTGTACAGATTTAAAATACAGCTAATGTAATACTGGGCATTTATTCTAAGAGTGAGAAGTACCACTATAGGGTAGAGCAGTCAAAATTAACAACTTCTATCCAAATTTTGAAGATAGCCTATATCCGTAATTGGCAGCTTCTCTGATACTCCTCAACCTGGTGCAGGCACAAGCATGGTGCACAGATTTTGGCATTAGCAGATAATTTCTTTCCAGAAGGAAGATGGGACAAATAAGCATCCTGTTCTGTTCCTGTCAGCAGGAACATTTCTATCTGTTCCTCCTGCAGATGCTCATTCCTTAGGGCCACTCACACCAAACAACACCAAGCAAACAGTACAGGATTTCACACCTAAGGCTTCATCTGTGCCTTTGCAGCCACTTCTAGGCTGTCCCAGTGAAGTCTCTGTCTGGTCCAGCATGCTACTTCCTCTCTCTGTCTTTTACATGAGCTGCATTGACCATGAAGAACTAGGACCAAGTCTAGGACTAGGTTGTGCTGGTCAGGTGCAGCCATAGGGGAAAGGAGGATACGGTGTACAGGAATGTGACAGTGGGAAATGAGGGTTGCTTGAGGCCTGGCTACCTCGTAACTGGCTCTGAGAGGCTGGCAACCTGCCCTCCTTAAGGAAGATTCTGACAGCTCCTCAGAGCAATTGAGCTCAGCTCCTCTCCTGCTACCCCTGACCATGCAGGAATGGCATGGTTACAGAAAGGGGTTTATTCAGGGGAATGAGAAAATAAAAAAGGCTCCCCACACCCTTCAGTTTGCTGTCAAGCATCACTCGTCTGACAACCAGAGAAAATGGGGAAGTGAAGGGGACTTCAGATTGCACACCTCATCTCTGTTCTGCTCAGGCTCAAGAGGGGGAAGAGAGGATGGTTGCCTGCAGAAGGTTAGTTGCCCCTCATGTCCCTCAGCTATTTTGTTTCCAGCAAAACCAAGAATTTCATGAGGATGACAGGAGCTCAGTGGAGAATCTTGCCCATTGCTGCTGTGCTGCAGTGGGACCCTTGCCTCCCACCCACAATATTTAGTATTTTCTCATCAGTGAGAAGTAGGTAGGGAGCTGGGCAGCAGCAGAGCTTTGTGCTGTCAGAGGGCTTCTTAGTGCAGCAATCTTTTTTTGCTGGTTGTGTCTTGTCTCTCTGAGTGCAAAGAAAAATAGGGAATCTGCCTGTTAGCATGTGTCCTACCTAGACCCCAGCCTGCATTCAGGGACGTGGGTTATTTCTGGAACTGGGTACACTGCAACATGTATACATTAGCAAAATCAAGTCCTTATGCTGTTCAGGAAAATTTGGCTCTGAACTGAATAGCTAAAAAAGCTATCTGTCTGAGCTGCTTAGAATACTGTACAGCTTTTGCCAGCTGAATAAAACCAATAGCATTTTTATGAACAGAAAGCTTTTGACAACAGTCTTTGAATTATGCGTGGCAAGAACTGTTCTCTTCATTTTTAACTTCTAACCCATGATGAATAGCGTAGTCCTCATTTGAGGATAAGAGGTTAGTATCTTATTGACTTGGCTTTAAATTGCATTTCACTGTATTAAAGAGCATCTGTTTTGGTTTGGTTTGGTTTGGGTTATTTTTTGTACAGAGCAAGGTATACTGTAATGCAGGAAGTATTTGAGTTTCATGTAGCTGTAAGGCTAGACTTTGGAAAACAGTCAGCCTCAAAGCTAAGATGCTATTTAGTAAAAACATCCCAGAAAATTATGATTTTACAATTACCTTATTGGTAGTTTGATTTTAATGTAGTTTTGCTGATAGCTACCTTTGTGCTTAAGGATTGTAAATTAATTAGACATACTGCTTCATCTACTCAGGAGGCAGGAGAAGAGCTGAGCTAATAGCTATGGGAGTGCTGTACCAATTTGAGATTGGGGCTAAAATGATATGATGGAGGGAGAGGTTAGTCCTCTCCCAAGGTTGTCACTCCTGGTCACATTTTAATGTGAATTTATTGGACTAAAAGAGGTTAAAGAGGCAATTCTGCACAAGAAGAGAGAAATTTCTAACATAAAATGGAACTCATCAATAGTCCTGGTGTCAGTGGGGAGTTGTCAGATTCCATAATATTAACCATGTAATTAACAGGATATATAAAGTGATGTGCTTTAAAATAATTTGTATTTCAGATGCCTTTCAATGTGCTAATAATACCTCTCTTTTTTCCTCCAGTTTCTTGGAATCACTGTATTCCTTTTTTTTCCTTTCCTCTGTATAAAAACCCTTTGCATCTATCAGAGAGTTCTAACTAGTGCTCATTCCCAAGGGTGACTTAATGGACAAAGTATGGATAAATCCACATGACACATCCACTTTACAATATGGCACAGCTGGCATTCTCTGCTCAAGTTCAGCTCACAAATAAACCTGTAGGGAAACTGCATCGATGCAGAGTGCAGGGCAGTGCATATTGCCTCACTCTGTCCTGGAAATGACCTCTCATACAGGTGCTGGTGATGCACCTTTTGCATCACCCTTTTAGACGAGTCGGGGTGCTGGGGATCATTTGCAGAGTACTTTGCAAGAGGATGAATGCTCATTGGTGGTGTTTTTGTTGCTCTTCAAAACCTCATTTTTCTGTCTTTAATGATTGAGCTTTGAATACTTGTAGGGTCTGACTGACAGTTGCTAGAACTCAGTTATTATTATTATTATTAGTCATCTAGATAGGAAAAAAAAGCAGGTTCCCTGAACAGTGGAATTACCAAAACTACACCATACTTGTAACCCAGGAGTCCCACTGCATAAACTGTTTAACAGAGATGGCATCTTCCCTCATGCTCCTCTTCGGTGACCCAGATCTGGGATAGTTTCAGAGCTGTGCTTGAACTCAACAGGGCTTGTGTGCTGATGGACAGCTGGCTGCCATCAGCTGGCACGGATAAGGACCAAGTTATTAGCACTGCGTAAACAGCTGCTCATTTTCAGTAGGACTTTTTTGAAACTTCTGTCAGATTTGGTTGAAACCGATTAGCAGGTTCAAAGTAACAGCCATGAAGAGAGAGTAGATGGCAAGGAGACACCACAGTCTGAAACTTTGCTTCCAAAGGAAGCCCTGCTGACCATGCAGTATATATCAATCTGTGAAACAAACGTGGGTTAACAAGAAATTGAAAAAAAGAGATATGTATTTCTTGTTTCAAAACTGTATTTAATTGATAGACGGGAAAAAAGTAAGATTGAATATCTGGTGTAGAGCCCCAAACACATGCTTGCAAGAGATTTCCTGCTGGAGTAAATGAGTCTTTCAGAAGAGGTGAGGGGAGTGGCAGCTGGAGGAGTCCGTGAAGGGCAGTTGCTGTGCCTGCGCTGGACCTGGTGCAGCATCTTGCACCAGAAGAATCCTGATACCTCATATTTACAGCTAAAATGATAAAAAACTACAAAAAGTTGAAGGGAAAAGGAAGGTGGAGCCTGGACCTCAGTCTGAGGCAGGCCACCTCTCCCAACACATATTCAGCAGCATGATGAGAGCCAAGCCGAAGTCTATATCCACAAACCCTGCATGTCTAAATGTAACACCCTGGGTTTACAGGCTGACTTGGTTGCTGAATAGTCTAATGATTACCTTTTGCTGTGACTGAAGATGAAAATGCTTGGTCTAGTTGCAGGACATGGGCCTAAACCTATACCCAAGTATGAACATATGTGTCTGCACAGGATAGCTGAATGGTGTCAAGCTGGTTTTCTCTGCTATATATAAGCAGCATATGGGAAAAAATTCCATTTCCATTATCATACTAGAAACATTTTTCTCTTATATCTGTAATACTTATAACTGATCAACATAATGTAATGTCATTCTAGGCATATTCTAGTAACTGCATGTATTTCTATCAAATATTGTCAAAGAGCAATATTTTGTAGTAATATTTACAGCTTATCAGAAATTGAAGCATTTTCTTCTCCTATGCCCTGACCATACTATTGTGAAAATTCACTTATACAACCACTTCCAGCAACTGAACAATAAAATATTTTCAGTCACCCTACAAGTTCATTTTATAGTAATTTAAAACTACCCGTTACAACCAATAACTTTGGTGCTGGAAACCACTACAGCAGTTATAAAGTCCTGGCGTATAACTTCTTATGGAAAGCAGTGGTTTTATCACAGCCATGAACACGCAAGTGACCTGAGGCATAAAATTACTGCTCAAAAAAAAAAAAGATCTTATCTCTGGAAAATGCTCAGATATCTACTTACGACAATTACAACAATGATAATTTCGCATCTGTTAGGCAGACAGTTTTAATCTGTAAAAGGTTAAGTATTTGACAGTTACTTGTTCTTACATACAGATTAGCTGCTTGAAGGTTTAACCTTTAGATGTACTTAAGCAACTACTGTTTAAAATTTATTGTGTAAAACCACCCAAATAAAAATGGTCTCATCACTTGGAACTCAGGAATATGGAAGATTCAGGAGGTTCCCCTCCCTTCTTACCAAATTGCTCAGCTGGCTTTGCTTCTTGCTTTGTGCCTGAAAATATTTACAAGCAATGCTGCTTTATTCAGCAGACACTGGTTCATAATTAGAGGATAAAAGGAGGATTCTGTGATTAAAAGTGTGGAATGGGTTATTTTGACTCAGTAAAGGAATCTGGTGAAGAACATGATTATTCCTGCACATTGAATTGTCCTGAAAAGCTGGGTAGGGGAAGAAGGAAAGAGAGGATGAATCTTCACTTGGCCTTTGCACTTCCCTGCGAGTAGAGTCAGGGGAATTATTTATTTAGTAGCAGACAGATCTCCAGATTTCTGTAGGCTTTTATTAATATTTTCTGAGTATCATAAAACATGGGTTATTTTAAACCTCTCACATGGAGATGATTTAAATTTAAAATTATCATATGGAACTCAGATTTTCTTTTCATTTACGCAGCTACAGTGTGTCAGTGGGAAGGGCTTTCTCATTTACAGAAGCAAAGCTGCCCAGTCCTCCCTTTTTCCTTGATATCAGACTGTCTCTGTCTTCCTTTCATGCTTCTCACAGTCATAAACTTCTTATTTTCATCAGAATTTGGGTCCCTATGTGGGACATTGCAGGGACAGTTTTTATGGAAAAGAACTACCTTGCCAAACAAGGTTTGCAACATTGGGCATAAATATGTAATCGTATCAGTCACATAAGTGCTCTCTATCTGTGATTTCGGGGGGATATGGAAGAAGGAGACTAGGCCTTCTTGTGGAGAGTGCATCACTTTCCTTTTTTTTCCCCACATGATGTGGCGGTGTCTCGGAGTGCAGGGAAGGTGGATCACCTCTGCGGTTGGTGTGTGCAAAGGCTCACACTTCCTGCAGGGAGGGCAGTTACTGTATGTGTTGGGTAAGTGTCTCATAAAGGAAGCTGTTATGGTGGATGCACAGCTCATGGAGTGGAAGGAAGCCCAGTACACACACTGGGCAGCAGCTGTGTTGCTCTACAGACCTGCTCCTCTCCTCTCGTCCTACTTACGCTCTCCTGTAGACCTTATTTTGGTTATCAGCACTTGTGGAGACTGGTCCTTGCCTGTGGAAAACCGCCAAAGGAACTGAGGAAGCTTTTTTTTTTTTTTGCAGTGGCATTAACTATTGTGTTTTTATGCCCCACTTACCTTGCATCATTGTAAATGTGACTGCAGTAGGTCTGCCAGCCCCGTAATACTGTAGACCATTTCAAACCCATTAAAGTCTAATGGATATCTAGTGACTTCAAGTGTGCTGTGTGCCAATTAGAATATTTAAACTGTGCAATAAAAAGGAGTTAATAAAATCACCTTAGAACTTGAAAATATGATTGAAGGTAATGTACTGTTTTTTCTTCAGATGTTTGAACAATAAGATTGTTTTTAAAACAAAATTGATCTGTCATTTTTTAAAGGCCAAAGAACATGCAGAAATATGTCTTCTTTCCCTATTTTCTTAATATATTTTGCTATATATTTAACAATGTAGAGTTTTTTTCCCTCACATTGTAATGAACTCTTTCAAAACTGATAGCTGGTGGATTCATGTGCTTAAGCATAGGTTTTATTCCATATATAGAGCAAGAATTTCACTGAAGATACAGAATGCCACTGGCATGAATATTTGATAGTTGCACTTTTAAAGTTTTTCATCCTTCTTTCTCTCTCTGGGATTACCAAACCCATCTGTTTGACCTCTAAATCTGTATACACGTATTTAAATTAAAAAAAAAAACACAACCACCTCTTAGGTGCAATTTCAGAATTTTATGATGAAAATGGAGAATGCTCACCTTATTTGTGAACTGCAAAGTAAGTAGAACAGTTGATTATTTTTTCTTTTGGGTCTCTGGTGACATGCAGTATATTATATTTCAGTTCAATGTAAGAGATGCACTTTGTGGGAAGCTACAGGCCAGACACAGTGGTGTAAATTCGTAGAGCTCCATTGACTTCTAAGGAATTAGACCAGTTGGCTGATGGTTAGTTATGACTGTGGCCTACATCTTCATCAGAAATTATGAAATTCATACATTAGCTGTAGTTGTCATGTGTGGAAGCTATTATTTAGGTTAATCGAATTAATTAAAATAAATATTTATGTTTAAAGCAAAACAGTTTATGTTCTAATAAGATAACAGACACATTTTACACATCCTTTTCTTTGCTGGATTTTCTTCCCTGCAGATAATGATCTTTCAATCTCTGTTCCATAAATATGCATGTCATGTTCAGGTTTCTATTTAATGCATGTGTGAGTAAGTACTGCTGAATTTGATTAACTTCATTAATGATAAATAATGAAGAACGCTATATTAACTATTTTAGGACAAACACCTGGATAATGTTACTTGCTTGAGTAACCTTCTTCATCCTAATGGGATTGCACACAAGGGTAAAGTTACTCAGATATGTATGTATAGGTTCAATCTTTTATTATGTAGCAACCTTTAGAGCTTTTACTATCTGGCAAGCAATCATTTATATCCTTTTTAAAAAATATTTATGGCTTCCTTGACTAATTGCTTCTTACATGACTTAGAGCCTTTTGCATTGGTATCATTTGTTAAAATATATCCAGAAGCAGGCAGAGCAGAATCATTTTTCAACTTTTTAGTGTCATTTTTATAGACAAATAACACTTGTAAATGATGGATAATAGCCAGCAGAATGCTGTGTTGTATAAAATGAGCATGAATTATATTTGCTGGGAGATAGAAGGTTAACTTGGCTATGAACTAATTGAGGAACCTCATGGTAAATGCAAAGTGGTGTGTGCACATTATAAACAAGACTTGAACTGGCTAAAAGGAGGATTTAGGTTAATTCAGTATTTAATTTATTTTTTTGCACACTACCTGGTGTTTTCTTTAGAAAATAAATCTCAAAAGCCCTATTGAATCCTAATGAGCTTGTGGAAGGTCCAGAAGGAGAGACAGAGGCAGCATGTTTAGTAAGATGGGATATTAATGTGTCAGAGTCTTGGGGATGGATCTTGTGCTCCTTCAAGTCCAGTGCAGGCTTGGTCACTTCCATTTGCAGTTTTGGCTGGAACATTTGTTTCTTGTCTCGTAAAATACTGCTTGCTTGGCCAGTATTTGAAAAAGTCATTACATTTTTTTGTGTTCTGCAGTTCATAGTTTACACTTGTGCTGTATTTTATGGCAGAAATCAAAATAACTGCCTTTTCTTTACCCGAGAAATATATGCAGTTGCATATTACAAATGTATGCAACTGAATAATTTTTAAAGGAGAGTACTTGACAGATGCCAGTTAGCATCAAGGGATACAAATGCTCAGTGCCAAGCGATGGCAGGATATACAAATCAATCTGGTACCAATTTTTTTTCTGCATAAACAGCACAAGACTGTGACCTAAATGGACCCTATGCACAGGAGGAATTCCAGTGATTTAAATGGAATTTTTCAGGTATTTTAAATGTGTGTGCTTATGTCCTCACAAAATGGGGGCTACGTGATGTAAAATCAGTTTGAGATTTCAGGTTCTGTAGAGAGCTGTGTAAATGTTCTTTCACTCACTGTAAAATTCCAGATAATAGGATCACTTACAGAGGCTGGATCCAATTTGTCAGTGCTGCCTTACACTTTGGGGGACATTGCTGCAGAGCAGATGTAGTCAACCTTTGGTCTGTCCACTGATTAGATACTCTTCATCTCCTTGGGGTTTTTTGCACCTTGCAACTTGCAGGCTGTTTGCTTACCTCATTTCATTGCCTTCTTTGGGTATGAGAATTGAGAAAGCTGTAGACCATCTAAACAGTTATGGTGGTCTACAGCTGGTGTCTGTCTCAGGGGTAGGCAGCATCTCCTCCCTGATACGATCAAACCTGCCTCCAGCATAGCCCAAACAAAAGCATTGTTCTTGCTTGTCAGCCGTGTGCCAGCTCCTATAATGGGCTGAGCTTTCTTGCACTGGGACACAGGTTGGGCCCACAATGGCACAGGTTCAGCCCATCGTGTGATCGGGGTCAGCCGTGTGCCTACTCTGCGTGGTGGGAGAGAAGCCACACAGAGTCCTCCTGTGCCCACCCTGCCTGCAGGGCAGGCACCACTTCTGTAAACTCAGTCATCACAAGCCTTTCCTTAAGGGCTCCAAGTGCTCTCTGAAGCTCAGCTCACAGTGGGAGTTTGGGATGACCTTTTTAATGCATGTTCCCAGAGATTTTTCCAGTACTTTAGTAGGGCTAGTTTGCCCTTGTGGGTCATTGTAAATACTTAACATTGTATTTACTCATCCTGTCTTTAATTTTTGCAATGGTTTCAATTTAACTTTTAAATAAATATTTAGGGTGGGGATAGAAATTAAAGAGTTGAGCTCTTGCCAGCATCCCCTTTTTTGTCCTTTTTCAAAGGCACTCATGAGACTCAGATGTAAAACTCTGGATAATATCCTTCCAGTTATGGCATCTGGCTTCTTGGCAGCCTTTTTGAGAAGTTGGCAGGCTTGGTGTTGCCTTTAAATCCAAAACTAGCTCTCTTGTAATTTTTTTAAGATGCTTTTTCCTTCTGCTCATCATTTTTTGCTTGCTTCACCTTTTGATTCAGATGAATTCTTGCTTTATTAATCATTTGAGTCTACCGTGCTTGTCCAGTTTTCCATAGTAGCCAGAATCTTATGGTGAAAGGAGATTTGTTAATGGTTTTAAGATGCGTACATATATCTGTTTTAAAGTGACCTCCATCTGTGTGCAAGAATCTGGTTTGGTTTTGTTTTGTTTTTTTCTTCTGAATAAATCAGGAATAAAAGTAATCTTAACTCCAGTGGACTGAGTAGCCTGAATGTTACGTTTCAGTAGCTTCTTTATCACTATGGGTCTATGTTTTTAAAGTGTTAGCTCTTTGGAAGGTAATGTAATAGCTTTAGTGAAAAAAAAGTTTGGGTAGGGAGTATTTGACTACAGCTACTTTTCAGATATTCCACTCCCCCCATTTTTCTTTTCCTTGCGATTTGTTTTGGTATTCAGGATCCTTGTGGACCCCGAGTATATCTTTCAGTCTATTGTAATTTCCAGTTTTCTGTATTTTTTCCCCCATGTTGTACATAATGTGCAGCTGTGTATGTGTGAATAGGTGTCTGTGTGTGAGCATGTGTATGAAGCAGCATTGCCTCAAGGTAGCTAGCAAGCCTGGAGAGGGGAGTGTGCTTGTGCACACACACACTGCGGTGTAGTTCCTGTGCATTGCAAATAGTCAGGAAATTGGTTTCTTTGTTTTATTTTGTATTACCTTGCTGCTTCATGATTCTCCAAGCGGTTCTGGGGGAGGTGAATCCTCCATAGTGCAGTTTCACTGCGGTACTGGGGAGAGAAGGGCATTAAGTCTGTGATACTTCCTTTCCTGCCTAGGGAGAAATATTCCCATGCTGAGGTCAGTACTAATTGAAGCCTTTTGCACGACAGCTGCAGGAGTGGGCACCAGGAAGGCTGCCCGGGCAGCAGCCTTGCCTTTTAGATAGTGTCAGATCACAGGTATGGCTTAATGCAATTATTGCTTATCCGTCAAAATAGTGTTATTTTCTACTAGGAGTAATAAGGAACATATGACTTGTGTCATGTATTGTCTTTCTGTTTGCACTGGTGGGTTTCCACTGGATGCAATATCTTTGGATCATCCCCTTATTCTTTTGGAAAAGACAGTTACGTCTCAATCTTTGTTTTAGGGATAAGAGGAGGAGGACAAGAAGAGTATAAATGCAGTGGTCCATCCCCAGCTGGTTCCCAGCTGCACCAGCAAGGCAGAGTGCCCCCCTGGCTGGCTGGGCAGAGCTGAGGCTGGTGTGCTGCTTCATACTCAGTGAGCTTATTACCTGGTGGATGTGGGCTAAAAGTAATCAAAAAGCTCTGATCTTGGCCAACATTGTGAGCATTGAAGAAAATGTTAGGCTTTTCTATGGGTTTTTTTGTGTCAAAATATGCTGTGGTGGAGAAAAAAGAATTAGACCAAGGTCAATATTTGGTCGGAAAAGCAGTATCACTGCTTTCAGTCAGTTGTTGCAGATAAGAAAACCCCTTTTGGGGGTTGGGGAAATCATACTGAACGAGCCCCAAAAGAGCCAGCCCATGGTTACAAGAAAGTAAAATATTAGAGGGTATCAGCGGGAAAATATTAGAGTGAATAAATGTATTCGGGCGCTGGAACAGGCTCCCCAGAGAAGTGGTCACAGCATCAAGCCTGACAGAGTTCAAGAAGTGTTTGGACAATACTCTTGGGCACATAGTGTGACTCTTGGGGATGGTCCTGCACAGGCCCAGGAGTTGGACTTGATGATCTTTGTGGGTCCCTTCCAGCTCAGCATATTCTGTGCTTCTCCTATAAACTCAAATTTTTCTGAAGTCTGGTTAATTTAGCAACTACAGACCCCTTTTTAAAAGGCACGTACTTGCTTTGCATGTATATATTCTACCACTTTAAAACTCAGATGCATTACAACTTACCATACAACTAGGTGTATTTCTGACTTCAACAAAATAACATAATCAGCATAATTTCAGTTTTAATTGCTCATGCCTCTTCCCTGCTGTTGCAGAGGGAGTAGCCTAACTGTAGAAGCAGCAATAACATACCGTGGTCAGCTTTTCCTGACCGTGTCTCAGCAAGGGTAACTAGATCCATTTCATCAGTTTCTTCTTTGGGAAAAAACCCAGCATTTATAGTAATCCAAATTTTCTGGAGGTGGAGGTAATTAAAACCATGACACTTGAGGAAAGGCCAGAAATTGCTTGTGTACAGGCTTGATTATGTTACAAAACACTGATTTCTTCATTTTAATTATTGACTTTATAATAAAGGCACCATTCAGAAATTTTGACTAATTGGATTTGTTTTCAATTCGCATTTCTTTTAATTAGTTATGACTCAGACTAGATTTGTTATCTTACACTTCACTATTAAAGATAGTTAGCTATTAGAAATTGTCAGTGCACTTTGGATAGCCTCCCCTTCCCTGTGCCCCATATGTAAATAAAAGAGAAAATGCTATTAGTGTAAGGTCAGAGATGGGGTCCATTAAGTCAGCCTTTGCTACCAGTGACCACCTGGGGTAGATAAAGGTGACACCAGAACGTAGAAGGCACTAAATACTTGAAGTCAACCTGTGTACATTAAAGTGTGTTAAACCTCTGCGTGAACACTCTTGGTCTGTCCTCAAAGTGATCTTACATCAGTGCAGTTGATCCCTTTTCCTTTTGGAGGAAGGATAAGCTGCCATAATATATGTTCGTCTGACTGGGAACTGGCTTCAGTCCCTCAATTAGTTTGCGTTGACTTTCCTGAGAACCCCTGTGAAGATGAATCTTCAATTGCGGCACTATTTCTCTCCTCTTAACCTACAAAATAGTTGCCTCAGCTGAGATATATCTCTGTTAGTTTTTTAAAATGCTGACTTTTTAATAGCAGCTTTTTCTGCGTTACATGAGGCTTTCTATTTATACACTGTTTTCTTTTCTCTGTTGCAGTGGATTAGGAGAAGGTGGGTCTGTGATCTTTGGCCACAGAAGATACTGGCTTAATTCTTATTAGATGTTTAGATTTCATCATTCTTGTTATGCATTATATGTCCAAACCATGATGATCTAAATTCATATATTTGATCATTATAGGCAGCATTTGATATTCACAGCTGTTGCACATCATTCCAGAGGCAACCATTGCCCCTATTTGGGAAGCTATATCCCTGTCATAGCCACTTTGACAGCATCAGCTCATCGACTGCACCCGTTTGAGTGCTGTACAGATGCTCTGCCCATGTTGTGACAGTGAGATAGTGTAAATGTGTTAACCTTGATGGCTGAATGAAGCAGAGCACCTTGCGACATAGAACTCATTGAGGGTCCCCCCCGACTTGTACAATTTTATTTTCAGTTTTAGTTTTCAGAGTACTGAATTTTGTTGTAAGTACTGACATAATGTTATTTGAAAGCAACAGTACGTCATACTAGGAGCAGCAACTATCAGTTAGAAACATAACTCTTTTTTTAATCCTCACTTCAGATTTAAAACATAATGCTAGGAATGAGCTTCAAGGAAGTAATTCATAAAGAATTTTTATGACTCTCCTCCTTTTTAATCTGAGCAAGTGGATAGATAATGCAACTTTCACTGGAAAAGCTCAGAGTCCTATTTGTAAGGGATAAAGACATAAACTTTTTATTCCCAAGAAGTTTAAATTGCACTTGATTTGCAAATTTATTGAGCACTGTGTAATACATAAGACTAACTCTAGATATCAGTGGATGAGTATCAGTAGTAGTTTCACATTGTGCAGATAACTGAATGAGCTGAATACTTATCTTCTGGTGATTCCAAGCTTACGAATGCTAAAGACAGTTCTCCATGTCACTGGTTTAAGATCTTTGATTAAAACAGTTGTGCTTGTTGTTTAAATAAAATGTCATTCTGGTAATCTGCAATTATTGAATACACATTAGCAAAAATGGGAGAAAGCAGTGAGGTCACTAGAAAGTGATACCCAGTCACCATATGTATTTATTAGTGTCACATATGAAATTTATGAGGCAAAGTAGTGCTGAATGAATTTGCTGTCTTTCTAAGCAGTACTCATTTGAGGAATTGCCTAAGATAAATGGGTTTGGCTAATTGAATCATACGCTTTCATAGTGTGCTACATATAAAACTAGACTAGGAAATAAATATAATTAAAGTAAACATGCCCTTCTAATTAGTAATTGTTTCTGCTATTTTAAGCAAATTTCAGTGGCACAAAGTAGCTGTTCCAGTGTAAACCTAATAATGGAGGCTGTAATAACAGGTGTAAATTAATACAATGGAGAACATCTACAGTGTAACGTTCTGAATTAAAAATGACATTAACAAGTCTGATTTTTAAAAAGCTGTATAGTTAACATTTATTCAACTCCTGACAAATTAGTTCAATACAAATACTAGATGATTTTATTTATAG
This sequence comes from Pseudopipra pipra, assembly GCF_036250125.1. Taxonomy (NCBI): domain Eukaryota; kingdom Metazoa; phylum Chordata; class Aves; order Passeriformes; family Pipridae; genus Pseudopipra; species Pseudopipra pipra. The sequence goes on along the minus strand of NC_087550.1, from coordinate 88,293,654 downwards.
CTTGTGACATTTTTTCATGCTTTATTTTTGTTAAGCAGTAAATGGAGCAAGTGTGGTTCATTTTTTCTAAGAACATGTCATATAAGGGCACTGTCAAAGCAAAGGCAAAGAAAAAGAGAGAGCAAAGATATTTACCCAAAGGCATTTTTTTGTAAGTGATGTGCAGGAATTGTTTGAATACTTAACAACATCACCCCAGTCAGTGTTCAGAAATAAAACATTTCAAATGGTCCAGGTTTGGAGAAATGCAACTACAAACAGAAAAATATCTATTGAGCAATAAAATACTTTGATTCCCCCAAGTGCATCTTCAAAAAAAATGTAACATACTGCTAAGTGCTTAGCATTCATTTGTCTCTACAACTAAATATGGCCAACAGGATTTTCTTTTTATGATGGACATAATAGAATGCCATGTAGGTAAGAAAAAAGTATCCGAATAAGTTTAAAAAAAAGGCTTTACCATAATTTGTGACAGAAGATGCCATAATTTTCACATTACAGAAAATACTTAATCAGATCCCAAAATTGAGTATAATATATCTGCACCATACAGACAATTTGTTTTCTTCTTGTTTGATTTTTTTTTTCAAAGCTCATAAGAGTAAAAAACGTGTTCTGGTGAGGGTAAGGGGGAGTTATAATTTTTTTCAGCTTGCCTATCAACATGGGATGCTAACAGTTGTGACATTCGGTCACTAAGTGATCTTGCTCACCCCTTGCCTTTCCTGTTGTTATAAAAGAGGATTCAGATTCCTTGTGCCCCACAAGAGTTTGAAGGATCAAAAGTAAACTTCTGATAGCAAACATAAGCTGCCACAAGTAGGACCTTCTGGAATTTTTAGTGTCAGAGGTCGTTTAAAGTTCTTGGCCACCCGTGCAAGATATTTTAGAAAATCATGGGTTTTGCCTGTCTCCTTTTGTCTGCCTTGCATGTCTCTAGCAGCTAAGCATGGTTGATTTGGAGGTGCTGGAAAAGATGTTCCTGCTCTCACATCTTGCAGATCAGTTTCTGAATTCAGTGACTGAAGAAAGGAAAATATCTCTGTCCTTTAGCCCCTATATTAAAAAAAAATATCACAAATTATTCCAAATAAAAATTATTCCAATACTGGGCTGCATAGAACCTTCCTTCCACCCCTCAGCTCTAAGTCAGGAGAAGAGCACCTAGGCCAGCCTAACAGGTGAGAATATAACCTTTATGGCACACATGGGTCCCTTAAGATTGTGGAGCAGCTGCATAGGGACTTACGTCTGTAAGTCCCTATGTTCCTCCCAGTGAAGTGTCTTGATTGTTGCAAAGAACAAGTCCTGCTTTGGTAAGTGCTAACAGGCAGGTATGTATGAAGGAGGATATATATAATAATGTGAGGAGGCACTGTTGCTCATCAGGAAGGAAGATTTTCCATTCTTGTTTATTTTGTGTATTGAACCTGTCTGAGAAGGAACAAACTTAGCAGTAACTGTCTGCTGCTGGGGATAGGGTTGGGGGAGGACTGATCAACCTGTTCTGAGATAAAGAAGCCATGAAGGAGGCTGTGGAGTCGATAGCCAGCTTCTTGCAGCCCTCCTTTTTAAGTTAGATAGCATTTCTGAAATCATATCTAAATCGCCTCTTCTGCAAATTAAGTCGCATGACCTAGCAGACAGAGAACACAATTCATCACTGTCTGCTCTGCAGCAAGTTTTTATAGGTGGGAAGATCATTATCATCTTCTCCCAGTGTGTCTCCCAGTCTTCTCTTTTCTGAACCAGACAAACTCAATTTGTCCCTTTTCGTACCTCACTCTTTTATCCATCTGTTTCCTCTTTTCTGGGCTACACCTCCTCTTTCCTACAGCAGAGGTCCCCAGGCCAGTGTGTGTGCATTTTCTCGGTCCCCAGCTGCGGGTCATATGGGGATGAATCACAGAATCACAGGATGGGTCAGGTTGGTCATTTGGTCCAACCTCCCTACTCAAGCAGAGTTATCCTAGAGCACATGGCACAGGAAGTTTGTTTTCTTAGCTTTAAATAATATTACCTTCAGCTTGATACTTATGTCTGCCCAACTAATCATTTCCTTTTAATTTAGTGGAACACATCAGGAACAGCACAATGTTGTCTAGAATTACTGAAAAATTTCAGAACTCTTTGACAAACTTTTGTCATTGAGTTACTGAGATATGTTTTGGTTCAAAGCAAAATAGAACATGGGTATTACAATTATTTCACAGCTTTCCAAGAAACAGTCCCAAATTTAAAACTGAACAAATTCACTGAGCTTATTTTCTTTCAGTTGTATCAAAAAAATAAAAAAGAGTATTATTATTGAAGGTTTTTGCTTTCCATAATCAAGAAGGAAGTAATTCTCTGCCATTCCCTTTGTCACTGAGAAGCTGTATCAACATTGCTGCTTAGGAAATTCTAAGGAAGGCTAAATGTAGTAGCAGTTTTCTGCTTAACATGGCATGCTAGCAACTAAATATTCTCTTGCTAATAACAGCTTCTATTAATTTTTTGCACTGGGATATTGCAGTTACAAGTGTGAATGTTACCATGCTTTGTTTGGGTTCAAATAAAAACCAAGTTCACCTGTGATGTCTAGTTTTATGCTCTCTCACCCTCATTTTTTCTCACAGCGGGCCCATCCAGCAGGGTTAGGAGGGGACAGCAAGCAGCTCTTTCGCCTTTCTGTTCAGTGCTACACCAGGTTTCTGCAAGCAAGTAACACTGGTGGAGTAATGCCACGTTCACTCGTGTTACAGCCCACTGCAGGAACATCACCTCTCTGACATGCAGAGATGTGCTGGCTTTTGGTGGGGAAAAAAATGTGTTATTGTACATCTCCCAAACCCATGCTTTTAGAATAATACATAGAATTTAGATACTGTCTCATGCTTTTACAACAATATATAGAATTTAGATACCTCTTAACACTTTCAAAATGAAACACTGAATAATTTTACACCTTACACTATAAAGGTAAATAATACCCTTATAATCTATTGTGATACAAATATACATTTATTAACTCAGGCTCCAAATAAGTTTACAGTAAAAATTAAAATTTCTCTCTTTCAAGCTTTTGTTGTTCTTGCTAAAGCTAGCATTTGCTAAGAAAAAGTAGTCAGGGTGAGGCAGCTGTTAGAGAGAAGAGGGAATGATGTATCCATTCATCAGGTCACTCACTTCCCTGCTTTGGACTGGAACCAGGCTGATCCCCCCCCAAGAGACAGCATCTGCCTCTCTGGCACCATCCCTGCATGGACATGGAGTGGTTTCTGTATCTACTGCAACTATTCAAACTTCTGAGAGGTTTTTTTTGTCATTTTTATGTCATTTCCTTCAGATTTGGAAGTATTTAAAGGCATTTTAACCTACCTGAAAGTGAGGCACTTGAACAGTTGTACTGTATCTGCAAGTTAAAACACAGGAGCTTATTTTGCACTTATGTTACCTTTAGAGTTTTGTATTCCTGACATGTTACATTTTGGTTTGGGTTTGTGGTATGGCCATGTCACCACCACTCTTCTTGAGCAGAAACACAGTGTCAAGGGAGGCACAAACTGAAAATTGTGTTTGAAATGTTGTGGAGTTTTTTTCTATAATGAAGATAAATACCTCACTTCCCATTGTGTGTCACTTAAGGGGGGAAGCGCATGGGTGCTTCTCTGTGGAGCTCTGAAGGTGCACATGAGTTATGATACAGTTGTCTTTGTGGGCAAATGAATTGGGACTAGCATGTGTTAGAAGCTTATGTGCATTACACCAGTCACAGGGTATGAAAGTTTTAACTTTTTCGTTATCTTAACATGTACGCATTTTTATTCATATATGGACGTAAATTCCCGGCCCCGGCAGTGATACCCGCTATAGCAGAAGGAATTCTACCTGAAGGCCAATGTGGTTTCAGAGCCAACAGGAGCACCACAGACATGGTGTTTGTTCTCAGACAACTTCAAGAGAAGTGTAGGGAACAGAACAAAGATCTCTATGTAACCTTTGTTGACCTCACCAAGGCTTTCGATACTGTGAACAGAAAAGGTCTGTGGCAGATTTTGGAATGCTTAGGTTGTCCCCCCAAGTTCCTTAAAATGATCATCTCGCTCCATGAGGATCAGCATGGCCAAGTCAGATATGGCAACACACTTTCTGAGCCCTTTCTAATAAAGAATGGTGTGAAACAAGGCTGCATTCTCGCACCAACCCTATTCACAGTCTTTTTCATTATGATGCTCCAAAGGGCCACTGCAGACCTTGATGATCAGGACAGTATCTACATTCGATATCGTACTGATGGAAACCTATTCAACCTAAGGCGACTGAAGGCCCACACCAAGACCTTAAACCCTCTTGTCCGGGAGCTGCTTTATGCTGATGACGCCGCCCTTGTTGCTCACACAGAAGCAGCTCTGCAGCGTTTAACATCCTGCTTTGCAGATGCTGCTGAGCTCTTTGGGCTGGAAGTCAGTTTAAAGAAGACAGAAGTTCTCTATCAACCGGCACCTCAGGAAGTCTTCCATCATCCCCATATCACCATTGGCCAATCAGGGCTCAAATCAGTCCAGCAGTTTAAGTTTAATTACCTAGGTAGCCTCGTCTCCTCGGATGGTAAGACTGATGGAGAGATAGACAATAGGTTAGCAAAGGCATATAGTGCCTTTGGAAAGCTTCATAAAACAGTTTGGAGAAATAAACACCTGAAGAAAAGTACAAAGATCAGTGTTTACAAAGCCATAGTGCTGTCTACTCTCTTATATGGATCTGAATCATGGGTCATCTACCGCCACCATCTGTGACTCCTAAAATGCTTCCATCAACACTGCCTCCGCACAATCCTAAACATCCACTGGTCAGATTATATGACCAATACATCTGTTCTAGAACAAGCAGCAGTCACACGTATTGAGGCCATGTTGCTGAGAACACAGCTGCATTGGGCAGGGCACGTCTCAAGGATGAAGGACCACCGCCTCCCTAAGATCTTGCTTTATGGTGAACTTGCCACCAGCTGCCGCATGAGAGGAGCCCCGAAGAGAAGATTCAAGGACTCCCTGAAACAACATCTCAACCTTGGCCATATTGATCTTCATCACTGGTCTACTGTGGCCTCCAGTTGGGAGGTCTGGAGACACACCATCTATAACGCTGCTGATGCTTTTGAGAAAGCATGCAGGATCACCCTTGAGGAGAAAAGACAATGCAGAAAGAATCGTGCCCTGCAGAATATACCACCTAAGGAGTCTTTCTGCTGTGCCTTTTGCAACCAGACGTGCCTGTCTCATATTGGCCTCTTTAGCCACCAGCGTGCTTGTGACAAATGTGGATAATAGAGCCTTTCCCAAATCTTCATTTGCGAAGCCTAGCCATGATGGACATAAATTATTTTCTTATGCATGGTATACTGGTTTTGACTAACTTCCTAATCTTAGTTGCGTATCCCTTGGGGCTACATGTCAAGATATGACAGAGCTGCAACACAGCAAGCAGGATATAATGAATAAGATACTAAAACTCATATGGTTTGCATGCTGTGCACTCTTCTTGTGCAGGTTCCAAGGATATGTGGTGATACTATTGTCTGGTCAAGCATAGACCTCAGTTTACATTCTTCATTTTCACAACAAAGAACTGGGAAGGAATTTGCATTTTGCCTAGTTTAAATGTATACACTGACTTTTAAAGAAGTTAATTAGCTTTATGGTACAGTGCAATATGTTTGGCTACTACAAGTTTCTTGTGAAAGGAGAGTGAAACATCCTGTATATAAGCAGTTTTTTCATTGTTTGTACCTTACAGTTATAAAAAGCCACAACTTTCTTAGATTCTTGAACCCAGACTTCGTACATTGGTCCTTTTAGTTCTGTGAAAGCAAGCTGCCTACATAGGTACTAGACAGATAGATTTAGAGTTAAGTTTTTTATATTTATATTTATATGTAAATATGTAAATATATATCTCTCATTCCATTTTCTATTGAAATGTTTTCAACTGAGCCGAATGAAGATGGAATTTCATAATTCCCCATAATTAGATTTTATGCTTACAGATTGATACAAGCAAGTTATTGCTAAAAACAGTCACAGTTTCTTCTCATAGTGAGCTGCATTTGTGTGTTCATGTGAACAAAAGTACAGTTTTTATTGAATTTATTATTTAGGCATTTACAGAGGTTGATTTTTTTTTAATCTATATGATTGACATAGGTCTTAACTTCTTTGGTTGCTTTATCTGCATGTGCAATTATTGACGTAATCCAAATTTATTTTTATCATGTAGACATGCTAACATAGATCTATTTAAAACTCAGTTCAACCTTATGTGTATGTAGTGATGGTTTCTCTGCCATATATAAAATGGTATAATAAGGTCTCCATCTCTCTATAAAATGTGAAGGAAAGATAAATTAAAACAAGGCATCTCAAAACATATCAATTCTATTTTTACAGAAAGCAAACTCACTGACTATCCGCTGAAGATCCCAAGAAGTGATTTTCTGTGAATACATAAAATCTGATGACTTATGCACTGACTTGTTAATAACTTTTTTCCACAATGGGGCTGTTGCGTGGGTTCCATAATGCTGTAAATCATGATTAAACACATAAAAAAGATTGTTGCTGAAGATCCATTTTAAGCCAAGTGAAACATAATGCAATATAAAATTTACATCATTTTCTTGATTAACCTTGATGAACCTTCAGTCATTATCCATTATGGTAAGAGTAAATTGGAAATGTTACTTTGTTAATAAAACATGTATAGACATTTTCATGAGTCATAGATTTGATGGTTATTAACAGCTGACACATTCATAATGAAATACTGTGCTTTGGCTTTCCATGAAAGTACAATACTATGTAAGGCTGCACTCCTGTGTCCTGTACTTCAGGACTGTATTTTGGTACTCTTTGGACATCAGATAATTTTGAATATTGATTTAAAATCAGAACATAATACAATCAAGAGTTTTCACAGCTTGAACATTTTGGTGCTGAATCTCTGTGTATCTTTCACTTGTGTGTTTCATAGGGATTCTTAGCAGCACCAAAATAATTTAGCAACTTAAAACTACTCATCTTTGTCATCCATGGAAGCCTGTGAAGTTTTGTTCCTTTTGCCTCTATGCCAGGAATGTTTTCTAATACACACTGCTGTTGCCTGTGTAGTGGCCAAGTGCTCTTAGAGCTGGCCTTAATGATTTAAACTAGGTTTGAAGGGAGAAGGGCATAAAACCAGGCTCAATAGAGGTGAGCCTAGGGGTGGCATGCCAGTGTTGGGGGTGAAATCAATAGCCCAGCTGAAGCGCATCTATACCAATGCATGAAGTGTAAGTAGCAAACAGGAGGAGCGGGAAGCCATTGTGCAGCAGGGAAACTATGATGTAGTCGCCAACGTGGAAATGATATGGGATGACTCGCATGACTGGAGTGCTGCCATGGATGGTTCTAGGCTCTTCAGGGGGGATAGGCAAGGAAGGAGAGGTGGTGGGGTGGCTCCGTACATTAAGGAGTGTTTTGACTCTGCAGAGCTCAAGAATAGTGATGATAAGGTTGAATGCCTATGGGTGAGAGTCAGGGAGATGGTTAACAAGGCAGACATCCTGATAAGAGTCTGTTACAGACCACCCAACGAGGATGAAGAGACAGATGAAAGCTTCTATAAAAGGCTGGCTAATGTCTCATGATTGCTAGCTCTTGTTTTTGTGAGAGACTTTAATGTGCTGGATGTCTGCTGGAAACTGAACATAGTGGAGAGGAGGCAGTCTAGGAGGTTCCTGGAGTGTGTGGAAGGTAAATTCCCAACACAGCTGATAAGTTAGTCTACCAGGGGTGGTGCCCCTCTGTTTATGAACTGCTGACTTGCTGTTCATGAACAGAGAAGGGCTGCTGGGAGGTGCGCTGGTCAGAAGCCATCTTGGGCATAGTGGCCATAAAATTATAGAGTTTTCAGTTCTTGGTGAAGTAAGGAAGGGAGTCAGCAGAGACTGGTGGTGAATAGAACTACATCCAGTTGACAGCTGATCATTTATGGTGTTCCCTCAGGCTCAGTTTTGAGGCCAGTTCTGTTTAATATCTTCTTCAATGATCTGGAAGAGGGAATTGAGTGCACTCTCAGTCAGTTCACAGATGACACTAAACTGCATGGGAGTGCTAATCTGTTAGAGAGCAGGAATGCTCTGCAGAGGCATCTGGACAGGCTGGCCAAGTCCAGTTGCATGGGATTCAGTAAGGTGAAGTGATGGGTCCTGAACTTAGGTCACAACAACCCTACACAGTGCTACAGGTGGGGGACAGAATGGCTGGAATACAGCCCAGCAGTAAAGGACCTGGTGGTGCTGGTTGACAGCCCCTGAACATGAGCCAGCAGTGTGCCCAGGTGGCCAAGAAGGCCAATGGCATCGTGACCTGTATCAGCAATAGTGTGGCCAGCAGGATTAGGGAAGTGATTGTTCCTCAGTACTCTGCACTGGTGAGGCCACACCTCGAATGCCCCTTCCTACAAGAAAGACATGGAGGTGCTGTAGCATGTTCAGAAAAGGGCAACAGAGCTAGTAAAGGGTCTGGACTACAAGTCCTTTGAAGCAGTGAGCTGGGGTTATTTAATGTGGAGAAGGGGAGGCTGGAGGGTGACCTTATCACGTACCTCTACAATTTCCTGAAGGGAGATTGTAGCCAGGTCGGGGTCACCCTCTTCTCCCAGGCAACCAGCGACAGGACAAGAGGAACCTCCCTCAAGCTGTGCCAGGGGAGGTTCAGGTTAGACATCAGATTGCATCAGGGTGAATTGCACGGTAACATTTTTCTACCAGTTGCAAGCTTTCAATTTGTGTGTGCCATGTGAAGTATACCTTGGTGTATTTACCAGTCCTGCAATTAGCTGTGGGTGGATGGACCACTGTACAGAGCCCCCTGGAAAGAATAGGCTACTTATTGCTTGGAAAAAAGTGGCTACAAGGAGGTTTTTCTTTTCTGAAAAAGGCCTTTTTTTAAAGAAAAATATCATAGAGGCAAAACATATTTTTTCACAGTTTTTAGGAGACTTTTAAATTCATTTAGATTTTGCTAGGTTTCAGGAAACTTTTTAAATTTTTATTAGGTGTTGTTAGGTTAAATTTTTTTAAAGTTTTAATTTTTTTATTACTGAAACTAGCACTGAAAATCTTTATTGACTGAAAACCAGTTTTCAGCAAACGCATCAATAGGAAGCTCAACAAACATTTTAAATAAAATATTAAACACTTACTCCAAAATGTCAAATAGATTTTTAAAAGGCCAGAATTTTTTCATTACACTTTAAAAGTTCAGAACATCCCTAGAAATCACACAGTGATAGGAGTAAATTCAGTTTATTGCACCACTCAGTCTGACCAAGACTGTATGAATAATTTGCATATGTGTGCACATCCTCTACAGAGATGGGGCAATAAAAAAAATGCTATAATTTTTTACTAATTATGACTGTAAAGAGCCTAAAAAAGTATTATCAAGGAAGAAAACCACACAGGCTTGTCAGATCATAACTGGAACGGTTTCCCATGCATAAAGATGCAGTGAAAAGCAAAAGTCATTCTGGAGGTACACAGACAAGTGGGGAGTTGTGTCTGACATCTCATGCAGGGAAGGAATGTAAGAAGAAACTGCATCAGATATAGACATCACCAAGTTAGGTAAAGCCTTGTGTAGTAGCCCAGGGAATTCAGCATTGTTAGGTTAGACAGAAAAAAAAGGTTTCTCATTGATTCCCTCAGCTGAGAGAAGCCCTGAGGAGAAGGACTTGGGGGTGTTGGTTGATGAGAAGCTCAAGCATGGCCTGACAATGTGCACTTGCAGCCCAGAAAGCCAGCTATGTCCTGGGCTGCATCAAAAGCAGTGTGACCACCAGGTCAAGGGAGGTGATTCTGCCCCTCTATTCCACTCTGGTGAGATCCCATCTGAAGTACCGCATCCAGTTCTGGGGTCCTCAGGACAGGAAGGATGTGGACCTGTTGGATTGAGTCCAGAGGAGGGCCATGAAGATGATCATAGGGCTGGAGCCCCTCTCCTATGAAGACAGGATAAGAGTGTTGCGTTTGTTCAGCCTGGAAAAGAGGACACTCCAGGGAGACCTTACAGCACCTTCCAGTACCTAAAGGGGACTGACGAGAGCTGGGGAGAGACTTTGTACAAGGGCATGTAGTGACAGGACAAGGGGGAATGGCTTCAGACTGAAAAGAGAGTGGGTTTAGATTAGATATAAGGAAGAAATTCTTTGTTATGAGGGTGACAAGAGAGTGGAACAGGTTACTCAGGGAAGCTTGAATGCTCCATCTCTGGAATTGTGCGAGGCCAGATTGGATGAGGCTTGGAGCAACCTGGTCTAGTGGAAGGTCTCCCTGCCCATGGTAGGGGAGCTGGAACTAGATGATCTTTAAAGTCCCTTCCAGTCCAAACCATTCTGTGATTCTGTTGTATTTTTTAGTTACGACATAAAAGTAACATTAAAAAAAATAAAAGGGCTTCACTGTGGTCTGTCAGGTTTGTGCTCTTCAGTGTTGATTTCGTTTTTATCTCCACCTGGAAAACAGAGATGAGGATACAAAAGGAATACTTTGTCATATCTCCAGTATCTGTTTCTTGGCAGCCAAAATCTCCACTTAATTTCTGGAGATTTTAAATATAATTTTGGATTCTGAAGAAAAAGAAACAGTCATTCCAGGTGTGAGATGATTAACAGCGGTGAATTTTACACTTGTGAATATACTTTTGAAGAGTATATTGTTAGAGCAGTACAACATTAAAAGTGATAGTAATGTTTTGTTTCTAGTAACAGTGTTGTTACTAGATCTTCATCCATCTTAGGCATTTTTGCTAGCAGTTTTAGTGTTAGACAATAGTAAGGTGTTGAATATAGGATTACATATTAATACTGAGTGGCATATGTTTGGATATCTGTGTATCCTGTAGGTATGGACCGGTAGATTTTTATCATGTGATAAAGTTATTTTTCCTGAAAGTAAAAATAAATTAGAATTATGTCTCAATTTCTCTCATTGGGCAAAACTTCACAGAGGGAAGAAAATGTGCACGTTTTATCTGTAGCAGGGCTGGAAGAGGTGCTCTTAATAGTGTTGAACTAGACTGGATTTTTTTTTTAATGTTCCTCTGTTATGATGCTCTGGGTCAACAACGTGGATCCCAGTCTCAATTGCAGCCCTGGGTTTTCTCAGTATTTCAATATATATTTAAAATTCAGTCAGGTTGCATGCAAAGCACTCATACATTTTTTGAATGTCCAGTGTGAGTGCCTATAAGTTAATAACTGCACCCACAATCAGCCTTTCCTTGGTTCCTTCCAGTTGCCCAGTGTTAGCCCTCAGAAGACCTGACTCAAACGCTACAGTGCTGATTTTGCAGATATGATATGTATATATTCATTCATTTGGTGGATGTAATATATCTGCCCCTGAAAATATAGCTCCCCGTTTTGGACGTGGAATTTCTAGGCAGATAATTAAAGCAATCTCACACCTTCCAGCCTGCACCTGCCACTGTGCAAGCAGCCGCCCCAGCTCAGCCCCCCCGATCGTATTCATGTTTGGTCGGTAGTGTTTCATGGCTAATACAAATCATAAACAGGCTGTAAAAGCTGAAGCATCAATGAATCCTAGCTTTAAAATTGCTGGAAGGTAAAGTTTTAAAACTGATACTGCAAAGTGAAAAATGAAATTTAACCAGGCATTTTGGTGAAGGAAAAATAATTTATTGGATGTAAGATGAAAAGCTGTGAGAGTAAACATCAATCTCATCTTAGACACATGTCATTGATTGATGTTTGCTCTGTGCTGCTGCCTGGAGGTAAACTCTTTGAAATAGCAAAATAGGTACTTTATCTGTCTGTGGATTGGAGCACAGTTTGTTAAGTTACTGCTTTTTTGAGACCCTGCTACATCTTTATGTTCAATCAAAGTGAAAACAGTAAATCAGAGTAATTGCTTTATCCCATGGCATTCCTGTTTGTAAATGGGAAAAAATACTGTAAAAATCATCAAATTAACTTCTGCTGTTTAAGCTAGATAAAAAGTCTAAAAAGTCTAGTTGAAACTTAGGAAGGTATTTCATTGATTATGGCACTTGACAAAGGCAGCCCCTTTGTCATAATTTAAATAATAGTTCAAATATGATTAGGAAAAACATTTAATGCTCAAAAATGTAAGGTTGCCGTCTCTCAAAGCTCCCCTACCCCATTATCAATAAATTTCCAAACAGGTATCAGTTATACTTAGCTGGAAACGGAACCGGTACCAAGAAATTGGCCAGCAAAAACCCTGGACATGAACAGTGAAAGCGAAAACAGGCATTAAATGTTTTAACACTTTCATGTTAAGCACAGCAATTCAGCAAGCAATGTAACCCTGTTGTAATTAAATCATCAGAGTTAAGACTATTTTCTAAAAATGCCGGGGACTGTTGCCTTTACAGGGTTTCAGGCTGGTTAGTTGTTTCGAGTTTTAAAATATGGCAGAGATACAGGAATGATAGTATATTTAAATTCAGAATCCACTTTCCATTCTGAATTGAGTTTTGAAATCACTGTCCTGAATCAGGGCTGGACTGCTTTTTTATTGTGTTGTGTAAGTTTTTCCTTTGACTTTCTCTATTTAGCTACTTTGGCTAAATGTAGTAATTCAGAGGAGAATTAGACTATTAAATATTTAAGAAAATGTCCTCACTTCAGCCTGAAATTTAGTATATTGACTTGTGTGCCAGATTAAAATTTGTGGAAAAATGTTCAGAATAATAGTGGACCGTTTTAAAATTTATTTTCTTGAAATATTGCCTGTTTTCCATGGCTTTGAAGCAGTTCCAACTTTGTTCATAATTCAAAAATGACTGTGTGCTAAAGTTTAATTTCAAAGATGTATGTGTCCTTGCAGAAAACTTGTTCACAGGTCTGGTTTGTTCTTGAAGTGCACATATCTTTTAGTCACTTATGGTATGAGTTGTGTTTCTGGGATGGATTTTTGTTTGTTTGTTTGGAACAAAGTCAGCACTGTACGCTCCCAGGGGATATTCAGGGACTGCACCTGGCAGGTTGGGGATGATGTTGTTCCCATGACACTGGGAGTGAGTGTTGTAGTCTCATGGCATTTTGATGGAGCCTTTAAATGTGATTACAGAAGAAGGGTCAGTTTAGGAACAAATGGGGAGGTTGATAAAATCTGGTAAAGAGGCTCAGCCCTGGGAGCTATGTCTTTGCTAGCAAAGACCTGCCAGGAGCCCGCAGGAACTGTGGGTTTGCCAGTTTAAGAAATAGTTGAATGGTGAAGCATCAACTCTGCTTTTGTAATTAATATGTCTAGACTTCAGGTTCTGAAAGTTTTATTCTAAGTGCCATGGGTAGGTGCTGGGGTGAAGGACATCAGTCTCCTGGGTAAACATTAACTGCAAATAAACAAGCTACACCAGCTAAATTTATATCACAATATTGGGGGGGGGGGGGTAGAAGGAAGGTGAGTGTGTATGTGGGTATAGCAAAACCCTCACAATTCAGAAATAATGAACTAAATCTTTGGACTGGAAAATTATATTGGAAGGTCTGGAAAGGCAAAGGCGAGATTTCATGTTGCTGTAAATGATAAGTTCAGAAACTGCAGCCAGGTCTGCATATACATGTGGTAACACCATCCTCTGTCATGCTGGTAGGGCTGCCTGGGTCACAGCCCCCCACAGCCAGAAAATAAACTGATGCCAGGCAAGGGGAGTACCAGCAATCTCACTTTCAATTTACCTACCCATGTCTTTCACAGCCTCAAAGATGCCAGCTGTTATAAGGATAGTGATCTTGTAACAAAATAACACTACCCTTCCTGAATCTCTCCTTAGTGATGCAGCAATTTTGTGGTTTCTGAAAAGGTCAGGCAGCATCGTTAATACACACCATACGCCTGCAAAGGCTTGTAATTCCTCAGTGAAGGTGCAGTGCTTTCATTTGTGGGAAAGGACGTCTTCCTCTGAATGCAAATTTGGGCATTCCCTAAAACAGAAGGACAGTAGGATACATTGGTGCACTGTCTCCACCCAGTTCATTATGGAGATCAGACCTTTTTATTTGAGCTGCTCCAAGAAGTGATGTCTGAGGGAGGTAAATAGAGTCAGAAATAGTGTACTTTAAAAAAAAAATATAAAGGAAAGAAAGAAAAGGATATTTTTCAACATTTAAAACTTTAGGCTTTTTATATGATTACTTTCAGCCTAGCCTGAGGCAACATAACTCTTTGGACTTTGTAGGAGATTAAATCCAGCTGCAGGTTTTTCAGGTAAAATTATTGCTCTGCTCCTAGGCTGTCCCCTGAGCCATCTCTATTTCTAATTAAGGACTAAAGGAAATGGTTCCTTCTGATGTCAGGAGTAGCGTGAAGAAGGCTGTGAGTATTTCTGTGGGGAAACTTGTGTCACTACCACTCTCCCATCAGGCACCAGCATGCCTAGGCTCTTCTCTTCAGGCTGTTCACCTTGCACACAGCCAAAGAGTGGGTAGTCATCAAGGTGATCTTCCAAAAGGCATCACAACAGATCAAAACACTGAACATACGTACTCTGAGAAGTTTGGAAATCCATTGGAATTCTGATTTATCAAATATCTGAGAGTGAAATTACTCAAAGTATCCTGGAAAAATCAGAGAAGGTACGACAGCTGTGACCATGTGGTGGTGATGGTGTGCTGAAAGTGCTTTGAGACTGAGACATTGGTATTTAGACCCAATTAATTGGTAAATCCAGTGTGTGCCTTGGCAGATCTTAGGGTTGAGATAAATCAAAAAAAAGCAGTGTGCCAAATCTGAGATAGTTTAATTTCTATCATACAACCTTTATTCATATATAACTTTTGCAAGTATTTGACTTGTTTCCTGTGCTTTGGTTTGTGTCCTCTAAGCATGAATTTGAAACAGATGCAGCATTTTAAAACTAATGGTATACCATATAAAAACTATTTAAATTCACCCTTTTGGAATTTGACCTGTATGAAACAAATATAAATGACAGTGACTTCTGAGAGATGAGTATTTGCATGTTCTTTAGTTTCCAAGTCTTACAAAACTGCTTCAACATTTTGGCCCATACTAGCAAAATTCTTCATCAGTAAGCTGATGTATAAGCATGGATATTACACATATATATGTAGATATCACTCACATATGTACATATCCCCCAATGAAGAAAAAATCATGAGATTTTCACGAGCTTGTTCTTCATGTCTGAGCTGTGGAAATGACATGCTGTAAACGATTAACAAGTAGATGTACCTTTGGGATTGTTTTAAATTGCAAATTAAAAAAAATAGAGAAGAAAACTATTAAAAAGAACTGTTTTCCATTAACTGAAGTGTTTGCAATAAAGACAATTATAGCAGTTGGCAGTATTCTCCTTGAACCAAAACAAATAAATACATTTGGTGACATACGTTCAAGGAAATGTGATTGCTACAATGTTCATGCAAATAAGGAACAGCCTCACAAATGCTAGACATTTTGCCATCTGGTATTACCAAAGGAACACAACTCTCAACTTGTAGCTCTTTCTAACTTACTGCTTATAGATGGCATGTTAGGCATTGTCACACAGTTCTGCCATTTGCATAATCATTCTGAATTATTGCAGGTTGTGCATTGCATTGCCAGCAGTGAGCTCATTTGAGAAGGGGGTTCAGAGACCTGGTGACTTGTACGTCTTCATCAAGTATGTCTCCATCCAATAAAGGGATAAAAATGTCCTTCCATTTCAGGAGTATAACACCAGTGCATTTTTAAATTTGTATGAGACCTAGTGAAGAATGCTGCACTTGCTTACTTCTTAGAAATTGGGTAGAGATCAGTATTATAATTAATCTCAGGGAAACTGCCGATTCTCTATTTTATTGCAAGCTAAAGTCCAAATGCAAAGCATCTCAAAGAGCGAAGAGATTCCAGATGGGGTCATGTAGCTGAGGATGAAGTTATAACCCGATCCCTGCAACTCCAGAAAAACCCAACCTAACAACAGCTATTCATTGTGGCAGAAAGTCTGCTTTAGACACAGAGGCGGTTGCTAACTGACTTAGCTGATGGGAGTGTACTCAGTGGCATGATGTAGTAACTGAAGACCTTTGCTCCCATAGCAGTCAATGACAACTGCTCTGCCTCTGGCTTTGGCAGCATGTGTCGCAGATGATCTCGTGCACAGAGACCCAATGGGGAGGCCTTCGCTATCCCCTTCTTCCTGGAGGAAGGCATTTTCCAAAATTCTACCCCTACAATTGCTGCCTCATACACTGCTTTCCAAGGAGAGCATGTTGGCCCGAATAACATGTATTGCTCATGAAAAATATGGTATTAAACCCAAAAAACCCTCAACCACCTGTAAGTGGAATAAACAGATATGTATTTGGATGCTGTCTCCAACCTGCTATCCTGAAACCCTGTGCTTTATAGTAAGCCCCTGTGTCTGAGAGCCCTGCTCGGAGCCTGGAATCTGCCCTCAGACCCATCAGAAGGGTACTGTGCAGTCCAGTTTGAGTTAGCAGCATTAACAAGCAAACACAAGATTTTGTGTTCCTTTGGTGACTGCTGAGGCATTGTTTTTAAACGCTAATAGTGCCTAACATATCCTATGTATTTTCAGCTCCCTCAAGTCTTGAATTAGAATCAGATCACTGTTGGCCTTTTGGCTGCCTTGCCTTAGGCATACTAGGTAGCATCACGTGGGTAGCCAATGCAACATATGTTTTACTAACTGGGAAGTTGGTTAGTAAGACGATGTTTTTCTTATTAACACGTTGTGCACTTACATGACATTAATACATATTCCTACTTTACAGATTTACAGTGCCAGAAGAAAAGCATTAGCTGAGCTAAGCAAAACAGGCAATCAGCATACTTGGCACATTGTCCTGAAATAACACATAAACTTTCTTAGACACGTTGGTTTTCTCTGTGAGGAGAATAAAACATAACAGACTGAAATGTGTAAACCTGTGTGGCTTCTCTGGTTTATGTTGTCATGCATTAAACTAGAAATCTGGAGGGGGGGGGAGGTGAAAGAAAAAAATTATTCTGAATGTCTGTATTGGAGCCAAAGTAGTTAATTTCTAAAAATTAATTCTTTTGTGTAATGCAGTGATTTTATTCTCTCTCCAGCTACACTCTACCAGCCATACATGCACTGTCATGCCAGTATTCATTTATTCATGTTCTGAAGTTGTGGTAGTGTCAAATCCATCAGAGAGAGGAATTGTTTTAGTAGTAGTTTCACGACTTGGCTGATTAACAGAGATCAGAAGAAGCAACCTAACTGTGGAAACCACTACAGCATATAGTTTTAACAGCTCTTTAGGGAGCTAGTTAATGAAAGAATCACTACAGAAACACATCCATGTGAAAAAAAGGAGCATGCAAAACTCAGAGGATATGTCATAAGTGGAAATATGTTCATAATTTCTATTTACTCATAGCTGTAATTACCCTCTGCCTTAAGAGTACTTTCAGTCTTTGTCAAAGTTGCTTAGATATTTCCTTTATCACATTTCAAGCAGAGAAGTTCTGCATAGACTAGATCCTGCCCTGTGATTTCTTTTTTATATTTCTATAAGAATTTAATTATCTATTCTCTGCAAAGAAAGCACTAGCATTCCCAGAGACCTGAGCCTCCCCAGCCTACTTGAACTGGCATTCATCCGATTCATGTTGGTGCTTATTTGTGCCATCTGTCTGCAAAAGTTTTTAACTTTTAAGTGCACACTGGTTTATATGTTGCCGTCTAATTTTTAACTCTTAAAAAACTATTTCTCCTTTTTTTTGTTGCAGTGTCTATGAGCCAGATAGAAATGTGCTGCGAAGGAAAGAATGGGAAAGGAGAAATCAGGAGGCCCAGCAGGAGGATGGCACATTTAATACGAGCTATTCCCTCTTCAGTGAACCATACAAGGTAGATGCTTCCCAGCTGTGTGACTCTTTTTTAATTTATTTATTCCACAGTTCAAAAATGCTGTCTGCAGAAGGCATTGTCCAGGTGTCAGTACCCTCCCCACCAAATTCCCAGAGAATATGCATGATTCATTGAGAATCAGATTTTATGTATGTGTATATATATATATATATGCATATGTATAGAGCTTCTTATAGTATTCAGCAGCAAGAGTAAAATAAACTAGAACTATCCTAACAATATTTGAGATGGAATTAAAGCTAGGAGGTGAAGGTGACGGTGCCCTGTTTCTGCAGCACTCAGAAGAAAACAATTGTGTAAGAATAGTGGGTGAAGGTCAAGCAGTACAGTAAGCATTATGCCGTGGCAGGGTTAATGTAGTGAAATATGTTGCTGTTCGCTTCTTTTTTTTTCTATAAGCATTACCAAGAAAATTTATCTACTATACGTGTTTTGCCCTCACCAAAGGCAGAAGTAGCTTAGGAGTCTCAGCTCCCTGCTTTGCTTCTCGTGGTAACATTAGTTTGATCAGGCACAACCGTCTTTTCTCACTCCGTGTTAGAAGGCTCAAGCAGGATCTTCTGCACTTTACAGAAGGCTGAAAACAGAGCCCTCGTGAACAGGACCAGAGAGCAGTATCCCACAGAGGCTGCTTATCTTCCCCAGTGAAACCAATGACTTTGACAGCATGCATCAAAGCATCATCATGTATTGTCTGGTGTGCCTTTCCAGTAGTGTCGAAGTTACTGTTACAACCACCACACTGTGAAGTCTTTCCCTCCATGCAGCATCACTTGTCCTTGATGCTTTGGGTGCTTTAGTTCCTCTTTCCATGAGACGTATTTGGGACCTGGCACTTGGCTTCTGCACTTGACTTCCATGCTTCCATTTTTCTTCTCGTGCTTCAGGGTCAGCTTTTAGCTTGCTCTTCTTCCAGATTGTTTTTTGTATTTAGTCCCTAGTAAAAAAGAAAAATCTGCCACTTTCAAACCATGTCCCTTGATGGAACACAGCTCTATCTGCCTTGAAGCTGACATTCAGCTGCCCAAATTTCAGATTCATTACAAAGACATTTAGAAACCATGGCAAATGTCTTGAACTCCTCAAGGATCCACTTGAAAAAGTCTACTGTGAGACCAGTCAAGGGCTAATCCATGGAAGAGAGCCTGAAAAACATAAGTCAGCTGTGATTTCTTGAGGGCTCTGTTTCAGTGAAGACCTAATGATTTTCCACTTGGTAGGTCCAGTTGAATAGACCACTCACAAAAAGGACTGGGCCTTTTGCTGGGTCCTCACTACTGTTTTGTCTGTGGTGCCTCAGGTTGGTAATACTGAAGCTCAAATTACTTATAAAAGTGGTACAGTTGGAATATTTTGTGCACTTTGATTATTACCTCTGGGCTAGTGTAATGACTATCATGACACAGGCGTGATATGTCAGGGACACACCAAGAGTTTCTGAGTTACGATGTCTGAAGGCACCTCTATGCAACCACAGTTTAATTCTGTCAACTCTAATAGGAATGATTGAAAAATCATTACCAACTCTAGAAGCAGAGAGGATACTGAGTGGATATCCTACAGGGTGATCAGAATAATGGCTCCATCCTTGCTTCTTATCTTTAAACACTATGTCCCTCTTTTGGACAATCATGTAAAGAAGGTGCTGCAGAAATACATCCTACAGCTAACTTTGTCCAGGAAACATGGCGAAAGGCAAAGCCCAGGACAGCAGTATAACTCACAGCTCTGTTGGTGTGACAGCCACAGTTGCTTGGGGCGACCAGTCATTCTGGTAATATTAGACATCAAAACTTCATCAGTTTTGTAATGTATACACTGGCAGTGGACCATTGGGCTGTCTGAAATCATCCAAGCATTTGTGAACTTTCAGTATGGGGGACAGAGCTGTGGCTTGGGCATTTTGATCTTATTGTGGAGAGAGGCTAACTGCTAAAGAGGAAACCTTTCTGCAAAAGCAAAACTGAAACCCATTCTTAGTGCATTTAAAGATGTTCAGCTTTTGAGTGTTTCCAAAGGAGAATGAAATTATAGCAGACATTCACTGCAAGCTCTGATCAAATTCAGTATTCCTCTGCACAGCTTGAGAAACATGAGTTAAAGCCAAAGGATATGCCATTCAGAAGGCCATATCTGAAAATCAAAAGCAGACTGGAAATCTCTTAAATCTTATGTCCTCTCTCACCTTGACATGTATCACTACTACTGTAACATCGAATTTTCTCAAAAATCCTGACTCTTTGGGTTGCCCCTTATCCTGTTCAAAGTATCCATAGCAACCCTTTATGAAGGATTACAGGAAATCCAGTATCATTTACTTAAAATCTCTTTTAGAGGGGGATGTGAAAAATAGAAAATTAGTTCTGGATATTTTCTGGACAGAATATCTTGCCCCATTAACCATGTAAGTATTTTTAATGAGGAAAAAAATTCTGATGGCCTTCTGGGCAGCCATCAGGTTTATTTTTAGAAGTTCTGGATGTTGCCATCTTCAAATGCATGGATTCATCTTGCGTTGCAGAAGAATATCAGAGCACTCTAAGTTAGACATGTTTGGACAAAATGCTTTTCCTAGTTACTCATTTTGTGACCATGTTTTCCTTATGTGAATGCTTAAATAAGGCCACCAATGTTTCAGAGCAAATAGTGGGACAAACTAAAGCTCGTAGCAGGTTACCTCAGATCCCATCATGTTCCCAAGAGGATTTAGGTGAATTCTTCTTTGTGAGATCAGCTCCAAACAAAATCTCACCTCACATTATCCCCAGTGTGTTCTGAAGGAATAAACAACACAGACCAGTTGTCAGCACATGCTGTGATACCAGTTTGCTGCAATTATTCTTGTGGTTATCTGTGATCTCTCAATACAAGATGTCTATGTGTGACCTTCACATCACATCCATATAAAAGGCAACCTGATGACTTTTCTGAGCTAGTGATAGTCTAGAGATAATCTGCAATGAGGCTTTTATTTCCTTCCCATCCAAATAGCAGCCATTAGAAAAAAATAAACCTTCTTTTAGGGAAATTGGATTTTTCAGGGACAAAACTTGCACACAAATTCTTTTATGCTCATGGAGCTAGTGGCATCGGGGTGGAGAACTGCCCTCATGAGCTATGCATGCTGTAGGAGACTTGTGGATGCCAGGGGCCCCATCCCATTTGGTGGTCCTTGTTGCCATGCTCTGGCAGGGAAACAAACCTCATACACACACTGACTGAATCAGACTGAGTGCAGGCCCAAGGACAGATCTCTCTCCATAGAGGGAAGCTGGAAAAATATTTCTCTACAAGGAATCTGCACAGGGTGGAGAATCCACAGGAAACATAGAAGAGACCCACTGGGAAAAAGGAAAATTCCCTATGTCTTCTGGAAAACAATTCTGCTGGCCAAGGAGATGCCCAAATGTAGAAGTTATTTTATGGACTCCAGGAGACATGTGAGTGTATCTCCAACCTTCTTTCTTTTCAGATGTATATGATGCTTCCTACTTTTGAAGCCTCATTAATAGTTTCCTCTTCTTTAGGATATTGATGTGATTCCTGTGAAGTGAAGGAACACCCCTTTTTAAATCACTTGCTGTCTGTGAATTAATGCTTCATAGTTCTCTCCATAGCAGGTTGTTGTCTTTATGATAGTAACAGCTGTATGTGCAGAGGGAAGATCAGGCTGTAGTGGTTGAGCCATCTTATTCCCAGTTTGAAAAGCAAAGTTTTGGATGCAACACTTTTGAGTTTTTCCCTTCCCACTCTCCTTCAATATATATTTTCGATATATATTCAGGTCTATTAGCACAGTAACAAATATATATCAGAAAGCTAGATGGGATATATTTTACATAGTTACAAGGTAGTGTCCTTGAAATTTGAAGGCAAAAGTTTCAAGCAAAACAGGACTGCTTCTACTGTTTGACTTAAGAATGCTTCCACTGTAGTCCTCTGAAAATTTGCATTTGGCAATCACAACACTCATTTACGGGGCGTTTTTGCTTGGGTTTAGCTTTCCTACTAGGAAACCCTAAAAAAGCATTGTTCCAAACTGGGTGTTACCCTTACATACCTTCCCTTACATATTCCAGTTTTCTAGAGTAACTGATGTGGTCACGACATCTTTCATATTTTTTAACATAACTTTAGGGGGATCTTCTCCAGTCCCTTTTTCTCCCTTTTTTCTCCTTCTTTCTGTTTTCCTCTAAAACAGAGAGTCTCAAGATGAAAGCTTGGCCTTCTGAAACCACTAGGAGTTTTCCCATTCAGACTCTATGTCTAGAAGAGAGAAAGGAGAATTGCACTACCTCATTACTGTCTTCCTCTGAAAATGTAAAGTAAAGGACATCACACGCCTGAATCTTGGCAGGGTTCAGAAAAATCCCTACTGCATAAATGCTAATGATACACTCTTTTGCTTACAGTGGCTTTTTAAAGCAGGATTCTTCAATCTTTTCCAGTATGTTTTATTTGCTTGTTTTATTTCTTTGTGAAGCTTCTGCCTTTTCAGTCAGGAAGTAAATGGGTTATTTTTAAGACAATAATTAATCTTAAAGGGTAGGAAGAGTGTCTGTGTTCCCTCTGCTACTCACAGCAAACACTGAGCAATGTGAAAAACTTGGTGGGCGTTCTGTTTACTTCTTCTTTAAAAGAAGAGAGTGCCCTGGAATGAGCATCCTGTCAGAGCATTTTCAAAGAAGGGACATAATCATCTGTACTTTTCTCATTTCCCACAAACTGTTTTCAAGTCACCTTATAGCATTTGGCTGGCTTAGATTGATGAATTTGTTCAGTGCTTGCATGGGACATTGTGTGGCTTCCCAGATGGTTATGAAAACTTAGGCAGGCAGAGAAGGAAATTGGGAATGCAGTCTTTTCATTCATGGCTGAAGGAGAGCTTGCGTTGAGCTATAGGAAAAGTTTTATCATGGTCAGATTTAATCCAAACCATTCTGTGTAGTTGCAATAATAAATTTTCCAGTTTCCAGGTAATATACTTTAAGTACGGCATGATATCAGTGATAGATTTCTTTTTTTATATACTCTAAGGCCCTTTATAGCTTTTCCAGTTCAGGGTAGATTTAAGATGTTGACAAGTGTCTTCAGAGACAATAAGGATTTTCGATTTCATCCCTCAACGCTGCTGCTGAATAAGGCAGTGCTACTTCAGTAAGGATTTCAGCAGAATCATGCAGGGAACTTTGTTTTCTTACATTGATTGTTGCAGAACACTCAATTTTTGTTTTGCAGACTAACAAGGGGGATGAGCTTTCCAATCGCATCCAGAATACGTTGGGCAACTATGATGAAATGAAAGACTTGTTAACTGACCGATCAAACCAGAGCCATCTCGTTGGGGTTCCAAAACCTGGGGTTCCTCAGACGTCTCTCCCCAAGCCTGATGACCATTTTATTGCAGACTCAAGACTGCCACCTCCTCCTCCCATTTCGAGCACTACTTCTTCCAAACCATCATCCCTAGCTGCCCAGCAGAGCAAAAGTACCACAATGGGCTGGCAGAAGACTGGGCGTAATGCCGCTTCAGATGGCCAGCAGAGAGTGAGCAAACATGGACACCGGTCGCTGGAGTCACACAAGGGTGACTTCAAGTTGGCGAACCAAAAATCCAATCTGGAGAAACTAAAACGCTATGCATCGAGTCCCACCTCCTCTTCCTCCACTTCCTCCTCCTCCTCCTCCTCCTCCTCCTCTTCCTCTTCCTCCAATACTGCCCAGCAAAGCTCACTGAGGGCCACGTTAGGAGACAACATCAGTAGAGTGCAGCAGCCAGCAAAGCTCAGTTGTAGCTCAGAAGGAGGAACTCAAGCACAAGAGAGGCCAGCAAAGCATGGTGGTGGGCACTGCGTCCAAAACTTCCCACCCTCTCTTGCTTCAAAGCCCAGTCTCGGTCAGCAGAAACCAACAGCTTATGTAAGGCCAATGGATGGTCAAGACCAGGCTCCTGATGAGTCTCCAAAGCTGAAGTTACCAGCAGAGACGACCAAATCATATAGGGGAGTGCCTTCCAACAAGCCTGATTCGGCCAGGCCCAAGTCCAAGATAGCCAAGTTCAACATTCCTAAGCAAGAAGAAGTAAGTGTTTTTATACTTCTTATGACATACCCCTGTAGATGGATGGATGTTGCCTTATTGCACCTGTTTCTTTTACACATTTTTAACATATTAGTTTGCATGTTGAAATTTTTTGGTAACATTGACATAGTAAATTGCAAGTAGAAGTCTCACAGTAATTTAAATATATCTCAACAGTGTCATCAGGATCTCGCTGTCATCAGGACCATAACACTTCTGCAAAGGCACATTTTCTAGTAGTATATGTTATTTCACTGATTTTTTTCTGAGTGTCCACATATGAAATCTGGATTTTCTTTTACTAGGCAGGTATATTGCTTCTTATTGTTCATTGACTTATTTCTCTGTGGCAAAGATGAAATGAAGTGCATGTGATTAGGAGTAGTTCTGCTACCCTTGATGTCAAAGTAGTTTCACAATCTAAAAAAATTACTTATATAATATGAAATTTGTGAAAAACATTATGAAATTTGTGGAATAGATGAGAATACAGCAAGGAAACTCTCCTTTTAGTTCATAGTTTATGTTTCATTCCAATCTGTGAGAAGACTGAGGTTTGCTTCTTAAGGAATTGCCATCTGTAGAAACCTGGTGTAGTGGGTTGACCCATGCTACAAGTATGAGAAAGTGTCTGAAGAAGCTTCTAGACAACATTTCTGTTACCAGCAGTAAATATGAAAGATTTCTGCTTTACATTCATTTATTTCACATTCATTTTATGCCAGTAGGACATTTTGCTTTATCACTTCGACTGTGATTTTCTGTTTGGTCTTTTTGGATGGGGAGGAAATGATCGATTTTGGCAGAATAAAGGGTGATTTTTTTTTTTTCCCAGGGGTGTATTCAGAGGCCTGTATGCCATTTCAAAGATGGTCTCATCATCCTCTTATGCAAATTGATAGCACTCCCATGACTTTAAAAATTCATAGTATTTATAGGACTAAAAGACTATTTGACTGAATCTCTGTGACTTCCTCAGAGAAGACACAGTGATTGTTTACTCTTACTTGACAGCTATGGTGTGTCTTGATATGTTTTTAGTCTTAAAATTTTGTTTCTGGCATTGTTAAAGGAGAGGAAAATCTAATTTTTGAAAGAGTTCTCTGGCCTCTTAATGCCCATTTTTCAGAAATGGAGTTGACTCTTGTATTCCCCCTTTGGTTTGGTTTGGGAGAGAAATCTCTCTGGAAGCAATTACTTCTGTGGTTTTTCTATAAGTGAAAATTCCATCAGTTCCAAACAGCACATAGGTGATATGTTGTTCCGAAAAAGGGGTTGTTTAGCCTCTTAAGCCAGATTTCATACACAAATTTAGCATTCACAAACTGCTGTAATTGTGCAGATAGATCAGGTAATTGCAGATACTAATATCCATTTAGCTATTATTGCGTCTTTCAGGCTTGTGCTTCTATGTGCAAGTGGGAAATATTGTTAGAATTAAGGATGCCTGTGGCAAATATCTGGCTCTTTTGCATTTTCCCCCTTTACATGTATGCAATGCTCTAAGGACTAGTTTGGAAAGTAGTTTTGATAGGCAATCATTTTTTTGTCTGAAATTCAGGATTTACCATTTGCATTCAAATTCACCTACCTCAGGAAAGAAAGATTTCATTTGTTGTATGTAATCCATGCTGATGCATAACAGTAAGTTTATACTGCAGTTTCTAGACATGTAGACATATTTGAGATAGCTTTAAACTTGTTTGGATACTGATGGCAATGTAGATTATGGTAGGAGAGAGTGGACTGCAGAGTAACCACTAAAGTATCGCCAACTTCTCACAGATTTTATATGATGCAGTATTAATAAAACAATATTTGATAACATAAAATAAACATTTAACAGAATTTGAAGGACAAAAGCCATTGTATAGTAGGTTAAAAATAAATATTATGAAAGATGATGGACAAATTACTAAGAAGACAAATAGTAGGTACTATAGGTGTTGGGGTTTGAAACTGGAGCTAATGAAAGACAATATTTAGATCTGCAAGATCAATGCAAGACAATGTCAAGAGAGCTGAGAGTCCTGGTGATAAAACTGGCCAGCTTTTTTTCTTTACCCTGATGTTTACTTTGTTCTACCTTTTCAATCCCAAGTGGCACAAGTTGAAATTGGTAACCCACTGGTATTGCTACAGGGAGAAATGTTCACAGAATATCACAGAATATGCCAGGTTGGAGGGGACCCAAAAGGATCATCGAGTCCAGCTCTTAGCCCTGCACAGAACCATCCCCAAGAGTCACACCATGTGCCCAAGAGTATCATCCAAACACTTCTTGAACTCTAGTGCTGTGACCACTTCCCTGGGGAGCCTGTTCCAGCAGAGACACCCTCTTTCTAATATCCAACCAAAACCTTCCCTGACACAACTTCAGGGTCCTGTCACCAGCCACCACAGAGAAGAGATCAGTGTCTGCCCCCTCTCTTCCCCTCACAAGGAAGTTGTAGACTGCAATGAGGTCTCCCCTCAGTCTCCTCCAGGATGAACAGACCAAGTGACTTCAACTGCTCCTCATACGGCTTGCCCTCAAGACCCTTCACCATCTTCATTGCCCTCCTTCGGACACTCTCTAATAGATTAATGTCTTTCTTATATTGTGGCACCTAAAACTGCCACAATATTCAAGATGAGGCTGCACCAGTGGAGAGCAGAGCAGGGCAATCACTTCCCTCAACCGGCTGGTGATGCTTTGCCTGATGCTACCCAGGATGTGACTGGCCCTCCTGGCTGCTGGGGCACTGCTGACTCATACATTGACCAAAACTGAAAGTTTTTTCAGTTGATGTTGCCTCATCCATCATCCTCTTAAATTTCTGCTTTTAAACTCATAAATTTTCTTCAAATGTTCACCATCCTCTATTAGGGAGAGAAGTTTTAAGCTGCTTTCAGCTCAAAAGCTGTCATGATCCTGTAAATATTTGCAGGCAAGATGAGGCTTCTGTTTTTCAGGGTGAGGCTAAGGGTGTTGACCAGGAAAGGCCTTGTATCCGTAGTGGCTGTTGGAAAGAGTAACAATGCCATATAGGATGATCATGAGGGAAAGCAGGCTGACAAGTAGGCTACAGCAGCGCCTGGAAGCTACGTGGAGACAGAAATGAGAGTGGCAGAAAGCTGCCTAAGATCAGCCAGGAGAATATAGGAAGAAGGACGGGGGCAGGGAGCTTGGGGGTAGGGTATCTGGAATGCCGATGGTGAAATGAAGCTTTTTGTCTGCTAAAATAAAGAGTGAGTGGCTGCAATGGGCTAGGTAGGGCAGTTAGTGTGCTCTAGGGGTTAGTGTAGACAGCACTGTGAGGTGTTTCTGGCTCCTGGTCACCTTGTTGTCCACCAGAACCCCCAGGTCCTTTGCTGAAGAGTTCATGTCCAGCCAGTCAGCCCCCGGCCTGTACTGGTGCTGGGGTTATTCCTCCCCCATTCAGGAACTTATGTTTTCCCTTGTTGAACTTCTTGAAGTTGATGTCAACCCATTTCTTCAGCCTGCCAGTGTCCCTCTGGAAGGCAGCACAACCTTCACCAGAAGGTCCTATCAGTCACTCTTCCCAGTTTTGTACCATCTCCGGACATGCTGAGGGTACACTCTGCTCCATCATACATGTCATTACTGAAGGTGTTAAATGGTATCGGCCCCAGTATTGGCTGTGGGGACTGGGCTCCAGCAGGAGTTTGCACTACTGATCACCACCCTCTGGGCCACTTTTATAATAAAGCCTTTGCTTTCTGTCTGCATGTCTAATTTTGTCATTACACAGGTTTTTTTTACTTTCAGCTCTTAAAATGTGTTCATAGTGATACCATGGTCCAAAGCCTATGGTTTTCAACTTAGCCTAGAAAAGTTCTGCAGCTGCCTAACTGAACTGAAAACTGAGCTGCAGAAGGCTGTAAGAAGAAAAGTTGCAAAGAGGGGAAGCAGATTAAAAAGAGGAAAAATTGGAGGGGGCAAGGGGCAGGGGAGAGGCTATTGAGCCTGATCAAGTAGAGAAGTGAATGGAAAGAAGTGACCATTTCCCCAACTCTTGCAGAGTAGGGGCACATGAAGTGATGAGCACTTCTGTGTGATGTTTCAGTTTTAATTTGAACATCATGTGACTTTGGGCAATTTCAAGATCCACAGAGAAAATGAGGGAATAAGAATATATTGTTGTAAATCTTCTGGTTTACAAATCCACTTACTAATGCATCCAAGTTGAGTCCTCTGTTTCTGTGCACATATGTTTAGCTTATAGTACTTTCCAGAATCTATCAGTATATCTAATACTCCCTCTATACTCTGCTTTTGTAAGAACCCACCTGGAGTACTGTGTCCAGCTCTGGGGCCCCCAGCATAAGAAGGATGTGAACCTGTTGGAGCAAGTCCACAGAAGCGACACAGACATGATCACAGGGCTGGAACACCTCTCATATGAAGATGGGCTGAGAGAGTTGAGGCTCTTCAGCCTGGAGAAGAGAAGGATCTGGGGACACCTTTTAGCGTCTTCCAGTGCCTAAAGGGGGAGCCCACAAGACAGCTGGAGAGACTTTGTACAAGGGCATGTAGTGATAGGACAAGGGGTAATGACTTTAAGCTGAAAGAGGGTAGGATTAGATTAGGTATAAGAAAGTAATTCTTCACTGTGAGAGTGGTGAGGCACTTGAACAGGTTGCCCAGAGAAACTGTGGATGCCCCATCCCTGGAATTGTTCAAGGCCAGGTTGGATGGGGCTTTGAGCAGCCTGGTCTAGTGGAAGGAGTCCCTACCCATGGCAAGGGGCATGATTCTAGATGATCTTTAAGGTCCCTTCCAAACCAAACCATTCTATGATTCTGTGATACCTATGCACTTTCATTTGTGTTTACCAGTTTGAAGGAACCTTCAATGGAAAAATAAATACATAATGAAACCAAGTTAAGCCTCCCTGTAAGAACTGGAGAATAAGAAGTATCATAAAAAGTGTGTGTGTCTTCAGCAGGATACAAACTCCTCTTATGTATATCCCATGAGGTTTTCAGAGAAACAGGGCACAGAGTTGGCTGCAGTACAGTTATTATTCACTGGCAATAAAATCAGTTGAATACAAATTATAGACCATTACTTTTCAATACATGAAAAAGGTTGATTTTTAATGCAGTTCGATACCTCATATAATATTTTTAATCAGTTTTGGAAGGCCTTCAATACCTTGACACAGGCTGAAGCTTATAAATTTTTTTAATTGTTGTAATGAGAATAATTTGGATAGATGTGTGTAGAAAGGTAGCAGTTACTCATTTGGGAATTTAATCTTTAGGACCAAGGTACATCAGTGTTAATTAGAATCCATACCCAACCTCCTGGTCCTTCCAGAATTATCATACTGCTCTGTAGAAATGATAGCTCATCATCTCAAATACTGCTATTTCACATTTTAAACTACTTATAAATTACATTGCTTAGGTACCCACTGTATTGGATAAAAGGGAAGAGAAATTTGATACAAGGGTATAGAGAAAAAAAGGCAGAGAAATCAAGTGCCTCATTTTTCTAAAATGTTCTTGAGTGAAACAGTAAGAAAAACCTAGAATGGCAAATCATGTTCTTTATATTTGAGTTTTGTTTTCAAATTTTATTTCAGAGGCTGCATGCTGCTTTTTTATTACATTGAAGAAGCCTTACCTATTGTCCTTTACTTACTTCTCTTAAGGGTTATGGAACAAGGAAATAGAGGTTGTATTCAGGAATGACTATCAGTCTAATGGTAAAAAAGAAAGATTTGGTTTTGTTAAATTTGGGAGCACATTTATGTGAAATGTAGATAAGGTCATCGTGAGGACGTGTTCTTATTTCACTTCACGGAGTACTTACACAACTTCTTCTGCAGCAGAAATGCACAATAGATTAAATGTTGAGTTTGGTTTTTTCTTTTCATTTTTCTGGATCCCTTTCCCCACCCTCGACGTGGGGGAGCCCAGTTGTGGTTCCTTCTCCATCTGAAGAACCATTCCGACGTCTTGAAAGGACGGGGAAAGGGGACTCCAGCGACAGGGTTTTTCAGGCCCCGAGCCTGGAGAGGAGAGGTGCTCCCCCCTCCCCCCAGCACCCACGTGGTCCCATGGCAGGCACAGAGACAGCACACCGGGCGTGGAGAGGAGGCAAGAGGGTGTTTATTGTTGGGGATGTCACATTTATAGGGTTAGGGAGAATCACAGGTTAACCAATTAGAAGTCTCAAGGGGCTTACAGGAACACCCAATCACAGGAAGGGGTTAACAAGGACCAATGGGACACCTCAGGACACCTTTCCCAGGACATTCCTGCATGGGAGATAACAGTTGCTGTGGGGGGTGTTGGGAAGAAGAAACATGTGTTTACAAAGGGACCACAAAGAGCCATCCTAAGACATGTTCAAACAAGTTTCTCATCAGACTTAGTGCTACATCCCACCCCTTTTAATTCCTTAAAGATGAATATGTCTTTATTGATATATGGATTTTAAATTTACCCCATTCTCTTAGTGTCTGAGGGTGTCCCTATAAAACAGAATTTAAAAATGTTTTTATTGATGTATTCATAAACAAGTTTTTCACTTACACAAACTTCCAATTTACTGCTGAACCAAACAAACTACTTATTGCTGTTAATTTTAGTTTCATTAGAGTCCAAATGGTTGTTTTCTTCTGTTCCTCGGAGGCAGTCCTGGTGTCCAGAGGGGCTGCGGCGGCGGCTGCTGCCTCGGCCACATGGTGGGACGTGGGGGGTGCTGTGTGCGGCAGGAGCAGGGCGCAGGCGGGATCGGCGGGGGCCGCCAGCAGCGCCGGGGTCTCGGCGGAGCGGCGGTACCGCGGGTGTCCGGTCCGGTCTGTTGCGGGGCGGGGTGCGCCCCGGGCGGCTCGGCCGGTGGGAGCTGGAGCGGCGGGAGCGGGGCCGGCTGATGTAGGGGTTTTCCCGGAGTCGCGGCGCGGGGGGGCCGGCCCGGGGCCGGGAGCCGCGCAGGGGGATTGCTGCGGAGCTGTTTCTAGCAGCTTTAACCCTTTTTTCGCCATGCTGGCGTGGTCTAAGTCCCTTGTTAGAAACGGGACTATCTTTCAGGTTAGCAAAACAGTCTTATTAGATGACTTGCGGATGGAATTAGATATGTTCTTTAAGCTTTCTTTTTCTCTCTTAAAGAGGCATGCACGCTTCTTGTAGTTACAGGTTTACAGGGGGAGAGGTTTAGGGAGTATGCCGAAGTCTGCTTATAAGGGAATATGCCGGGTCTGCTCCTTACCTGAATGTCCTCAGGAAGGTTGAGGTATTCAAAACAGGCTGCTCTCTTGTGGTGATGCCGTCTGCTAATACCTTGACGCTTAGACTCCGGTCCACCGTTGAGCACGACTTCGCCCCAGTCTGTGCGTTAGGACTGCTCTAATCTTCACAGAAGAGTTCAAACAATCTTGGCCTTCACCACGTGGCACCAATTACGGCGGATTGAGGGGGATTGGGGAAGACTTCGGGGCGTCGGGGAACACAGATGTCGCATCTGCGCCTTAGGAATCACCTATCTTCATAGAAGAGTTCAGTAAATTCGTTTCCTCACACGGGGCACCAGTTCTGGATCCCTTTCCCCACCCTCGACGTGGGGGAGCCCAGTTGTGGTTCCTTCTCCATCTGAAGAACCATTCCGACGTCTTGAAAGGACGGGGAAAGGGGACTCCAGCGACAGGGTTTTTCAGGCCCCGAGCCTGGAGAGGAGAGGTGCTCCCCCCTCCCCCCAGCACCCACGTGGTCCCATGGCAGGCACAGAGACAGCACACCGGGCGTGGAGAGGAGGCAAGAGGGTGTTTATTGTTGGGGATGTCACATTTATAGGGTTAGGGAGAATCACAGGTTAACCAATTAGAAGTCTCAAGGGGCTTACAGGAACACCCAATCACAGGAAGGGGTTAACAAGGACCAATGGGACACCTCAGGACACCTTTCCCAGGACATTCCTGCATGGGAGATAACAGTTGCTGTGGGGGGTGTTGGGAAGAAGAAACATGTGTTTACAAAGGGACCACAAAGAGCCATCCTAAGACATGTTCAAACAAGTTTCTCATCAGACTTAGTGCTACACATTTTTACCCTGATCTTACTCAGGCAAATTCCTATTTGCCTGTATAAGATACTCTCTGCAGTCATTCTCCTTCAAGGGGCTATATATAGCTATCAGTATCTGGCACACGCACTAGCAAGTGTCCTTTAAATCTGCAATCTTTTTTTTACCTCTCAGCTCTGTCCCCACATATTAATGGAAAGCAAAGACACCCTACAACTTTTTCCTCCATCTGAAAAAAGTCTTCAACATTTGGCCTTAATGTTGGTAATTTGTTCAAAATCAGTCTCTTTTAAGAAGAGCTTTGGTGCATAGCACATATAATAAGCAGTTCCATTCCAGTTTAAAATTTGAAGTGGAAGTTCATGTGTGAAAAAAACAAGTGCTGCTATATCTTACTTGATAACAGAAGGTCCAGAGTAAACTAAAGAGGGAAGATACTCATTATCAATGCATACTTCCTCTGGAATTACCACATACCTGAATCTATGGGGCAGTAGAGGTGAAACAGTGTCTCAGGAGGAAGGAAAAGGGTTTAGAGGAGAACTAAGTGCTTTTCCTCAGAGGCCCAATGCCACATCCCTCTGGCTCCAACAGATCCTGTTGAACTGTTGCAGGACTAAGAGCTGAATCCAGGTTTTTCTTTTCTACTTCCCAGGCTGTTCATTTCAGTCCCAGAAAGGCAGAAATGAAAATAAAAGTAATTGAAGATGCTTTTAGACAAAAAGGGAGGGAGAGATTGAATGCATTAGCAAAACGGTCCAGACTTCTTCCGGCAGCGTTTCAGGATGTGCCCAAAGAGGCTGGAGACATAAGCTCAGAATTAAGTGTGTTGATACTCCTCTACCATTTATCGACTTCATTGAAGAACTTGCAGTGCTTGAGAAGCCAGTTAGCAATCACAACACTCGAGTACTTGTAAGTATGAACCAGTTGTAGATGTTTTCTTTCCCAGATGTTCATGGGAACGAGTTAGCAAGCTGCGTTTACAAGAAGACACAGATCAATTCATCCCTGTAATGGTAGTGCTGACCTTCCCCACAAATAAAGGATGTTTTTCCATGTTAAACAGGAAGAACTGCATAACAAGAGCAGTGTGATGCAAAGATCCCTGCTAGTTGTGAGTTATTCAGGACCTTCGAGTGTGTCTGTGGGAGGGCTGTGCATTACTGCCTGTTTTTATGTAGGAGAATTCAACAGAGTAGAACTGCAAAAAAAGAGTGTATTAAATAGAGTAGTGTTGGAAATGCTCTTAACGAACACAGTGGAGACCACAATGTGAAGGAATGTTTTTTTGGTATAGTTTTCAAGTTGTGACTCAAGCCTTTGCCTTTCTCGCATTCTGCAGTCACTGAGGCACACAACAACTCTGTGTGCAGGCAGCTCCAGTGAACACAGTGGGCCTGATCTCTCTGGTTATTCTTCCATGGCAGCTCTTGTAGAGGGAAAATCCTGTTTAGATGCCTTTACTTTTAGAGCTCCATACTGTTTCTACCCTCAGTGAAACAAGTTTCTCTTTTGAATTAATTGTCAGTATATTTTTTTCTTGGAAAACGCTAGCTAAACTTATCTATAGGTTTTTCAAAATAAAGAATTTAATAGAATCATAGCCTCTAAACTTTTCTGTATGGACTGATTATGGTGAATCTCTTGTTCCTATTTGTTTTTCATTGGTAGGATGACTATGATCAGAGAAAAATATCTTGAAATAGAATGTAAACTTACGATTGTCAAGAGAATTCCTTAATCTTTGCACCTGCTGTTTTGCAAGTTTTCTCTGAGGTTGCTGCTTTCTAATTACGGAAAAAATATTTGA
Organism: Pseudopipra pipra; assembly: GCF_036250125.1. Classification (NCBI taxonomy): domain Eukaryota; kingdom Metazoa; phylum Chordata; class Aves; order Passeriformes; family Pipridae; genus Pseudopipra; species Pseudopipra pipra. Next base: position 88,259,780 of record NC_087550.1, on the reverse strand, counting down.
ATTCAGTTCATTGGGATCTTTCATAAGTCGGATACTCCCTTTGATAAAACTGACCTTTCCATCTTTTCAAAAGTTGAAAAGCAACCACTTTTGGGGTAAGGATAGCTTGATTGATGTACGAATATGATTCATTGTGAGAAACGTTTATTCATCATGCCTTTTTGTTTTAACCCCCCAGAGTGGATAGTTTGGTTTATGAATCAGCTCTGGAGCTGATAGAAGAGTGAATGCATAAAAATGTCCACAACCATGTATAATTGCTTTTTTAGTTCCTTGTAGTAAGCACTAAAGTTATTGATGAAGGAAATAAGATTTCTGGAATTAAAAACCCCAGATTTTAATGGCACATTTTGTCTGATTTTTTTTTAATCCGTTGTAGTCCTTATGATGATAACTGCATGTAATAAAAATCCTCCCAACCAGAAACAAAGCAGTCTAACAGACATCGTTTGTGAAATGTGCCTGAGAAGATACTGTTATCACTTTTCCACCTTTGCCCTCATTAGCATGGATTGCTCCCAGGCCTGTAAGGGTATTCAGCAGTTGGAGAAAGCAGTCCTTTCTGGACACGGCTGCAGGAGCTGCATGCTGCGGCACGGTACTCCAGCCAACACGAGAAGCTGTCCTCAGTGTAAGGTTGTGGCTGAGCATCTTCTCCCCATCTGCTTCATGGCTCCTTGAACAGAAGAGCACTTAGAAAGGGTTAGGGTACAGAGAGAGAGACAGGGTGGCCTTGCTGTGGACTTCAGATTACTGGAGAAATACTTAGATGCACTCTCTTTTCCCAGACCTCACAGTGCACAGCACTGGAGCATTGTATCAGTGCGCAGTCAGGTGTGGAGTCCAAGCCCTTGTTGCTCCTACAGGGCAGTTATATTAATGCCAACTCACATTCTCCTTTCCACTAATTATAGCAAGGTAGGGCATTTCTGTCTACTCTTTGTCTTCACAGAAATCTGCAAGGTGGTTTAGGATATTTAAAAAAAAAAAGCAACAATGAAAATTATTTAACTGCTTTGTTCTGTAGTTTCCCAGTCTTCATGAATCAGAATGACATGAAAGTGTCACCACTGAACATACTCACTCGGGTCAGGTATGACTGATGAGCAAGAGAACCAAAGGAAAATAAAGCGAGCTTCACAGATCACTGTTAAATTCCAGCTAAATAAATAATGTATATGTGCCACTTGATGTATAAGGTCAAAGAGGTCAGATCACTAGTAATTGTTGTAAATGCATCCAGCCGGGCCAGAAGCAGTTAAAATCTTTATTTTTGGTCACATATTCACTTAACAGTAAATGAAGACAAATATACCCTTAAATATCTGCATGTAACATACTTTATTCACACTATGTGTCATAAAGTTGTCATTTCTGTAGCACTTCTGAATCTATCTGAAGATCTATCCCTGTGGTATCACAAAATAGCTTCCTAGAAAAGTAATTAACATAAGGCTTTTTTTTTTTTTAAGCTCAGAAAAGATAAATAACGTAGGCGTCTGATTTCCTGTCACTCTTGGTTAACTTTATATGAAAATGGATAGCTTCCAAATTAAAGCAGGCACCGGACTGTCTGGAGAAAAATGCATCTGTAAAGAAATGTGTACATTACATATTCATTTAGTTCCAAATCTCTTTAAATGTATTTTATATATAACAGTCGCATGTTCTGAAATATGGTACCTTTTTTACTTCATGTGTCAAAACCAGCATGCCAGAAAGGCTGAGGTTGTTTCTTACACAATTTAGGTTAAGCATTTCCTTTCCCAAATTCACTCATACATGTCCACTTTCTTCCTTCCCCACCAGCATGTTTCTCTGAGCGCTGGAGGCTTAGTATGAAGTGGCTTTACACCATGTTTTATTAAGAAGATAAATACACAAAAATCATTCAAGCTAGTGAGCAGCACGGTCAGGAATACTGAGAACCAGCATTTTCCCCCCAAACCAAAAATTTCTATTTGTATTCCTTTGCATTTACTGCAAGTGGCTGTAGGCTAAGCTTGTATAGCTAGAAAGAAAGGAAAACCAAGAGTATTTCTTGTTAACTCTTATGGCTAACAGGTGTTTAAGGAGAGATGAGATGGAAGACACTCTCTCTCTTTGTAACTATTTTGAAATGAGATGTTGTGGGTGATTTTTTTTCTTGCACATGCTAGACATTATTAGTATTCAAATACCAGCAGCATAACGCTAATCTAATTTTGCATTTATTTAAAGCTAGTTGCACAACTGCGGTCAGATACAGAGGCAGGTACAACTTTATGTGACTGCTGCAGCTTTGAGACCTGAAGTAGAAAAGGGGAAGACAGCTGTGAGATTATTGATTAGAAATGCAATCAAACCCAGTATTAATATAACGTATATAAAATGGCCATGATTTGGCAGTTCTGTAATATTTTCCAAGAGGCCTTTTCCAATTTTAATTACAATCCCAGGGACATCTGATAAAAGAAAACATATTATCAGAGACATCTGATACAGTAAAACATATTAGCTGGGTAATTTCTGATTTCGTGGAAGTAGCAGTCCAGAACAGAAGTATGCTGTCTAGAAAAAAGGCATGGGATGGAGGGCCAAGTGCAATGTGACAGTTGGAAAAAATACCATTAGCAGAAAATGAATAGTCTTCCCTGCACCAAATTGTCAATGTTTAGCCTGCAGGAAAAGTTAAAAATACATAGATAGAGAGGACATAACAATGAACTGAGCTCCATAACTGTGGAGGAGTCTGAGAAAAAAATTATGTGGGAGTCAGAAGAGGAAAGAATGAAATTATTCATTTGGGAAACCCACCAAAAAGGAGTTAGTCACGGTCTAAATGTTTGTCCTCATAGGACGACCAAGTGCAATGTGAGACAGTTTGAAAAATACCATGAGTAGCAGTCGTAATTTATGGTAAAGTCTGCATGAAAGATCTTTCAGTAGCTTAGAGATGGCTAAGCAGGAACCAAAACTTTATTGTTTTTCTGTAGTGTGTTTGTTCCCATGAGGAAGCCTTAGGGAACACCCATCCTTCCCATGCTGTTCCTGCTCCCAAGTAGGAATGGCCCTACATGCAGAGTACATCCCTGAAAAAAGAATCAAACTGCATGACAGTGGTTGTTTCTAAAGAAGCTTATTCTATCCCATGAGAAGAAAAATTTAGACAGTGGGCATCATCACCTTCACATATGTGAATCACTGTCTCAGGAGGAAAGCGCATTACCCTTCTTTTCCCCCATAAGCAGTATCACAATAGGCACAAATCTGGGCTTGTGTGTAGATGTAGCTTCAGTGGGAGGTGGAAGAGGTGAAACGTCACACTCACACAGGGTGTGCTAAAAGTCTGTGAACAGCCTCTACACAGAACTGACATTTTCTGAAACACAGCAAGTCCTTCCTCTCCCCCCCTTACCTCCCCAAAGGGATTAGTGCTCCTGATAACACCCAGTTGCATTCTCATCAATAAATAAAAATTATTTTTATTTTCTACTGCTGTAATTTATTGCATTCAGGAATTTCAAAGCTCTTCATAAGCATTAATGACATCTGTGAAAAGAATATTTTAAATCTGGTTACAGAGGGATTAGCTGGGGTGAAGGTGGATGGGGTCACTTTCTATGATGGTGCTGCTGGCAGAACAGGCCAACTTCTTTTGGCCCCATTTGCTGATATAGGTTGAGGGATCAGATGGAAAATAATGTGGTAGGCTGGGGTAGAGGACAGAATGACACACCCGGATTGTACGCCTTATTCCATCCCCAGACCGAGGCTGGACAAACTTGTGGCTGGCCACAGGCCCAGAGCAAGAGCAGCCCGGGTGAATTGATGTCAAAGCAGAGTGCAAAACTGCAGAGACCGAACCCCCAGTTCTTTGTTCTGATGCTTGTGCTACAACTTGCCACATTGCAGAGTGGCGCATGAAACTCTGCCATAACTTTGTGCTGGAAATGGAAGTTAACACAGAAGCGTAAATAAAGGCTTCTTACTAAATTCTGAATTAATGTTTCTCACTGTATTTCTTCCTATCATTTAGGTCGCTTTCAGACAGAGACAGTTTCTGAGTGATTATGTCACTTACGTTTTACCACCTGCATCTGAGTTATTCACTGCACATCCTCCACTAGAAATTAATAGGGGTTTTGCCATTGCATTAAGTGGTAGCAAGACCAGGGTTTGACAGGGAGGAATATTGGTTTTCTACATTGTACGAACTTCCTTTGGTCAAGACGATATTGCTTGAGGGAAGATGGTCTTTTTTCTTCAGTCTTCCTTTGTTTTGTTCCAGAAGCGCAGCTGTCATGCTTGTGGTTGTTTTTTGAAATCATTATTACTTTGAAGAAAGTTAACAATAGTAATACAGAAAAACAATTGGTGGCAGCAGTTGGCATTTGAATTCGGAAACACTATGCTGCATTAATCTATTAAATTCAGGACATATCTTTAGAGCATCAGAGGAGCTTCTTGACCAGTCTGAGGTGTTTGAGTAATTTTTTTCTCTCTTGTAATTAAAGTTTCTAGCTCCCTGTTCAGAATCAGTTTCTTCACCAACTGTTCAGTGAATAAATCTATGTGAGTGATTTCCTGACAGTCGTACATTAGGAATTATGGCATATCTCTGCTCATAACTTACAGAACTATCTCAATACAGAGAAGAGACCATAAAACATGCCAAATGGGGATTTCTCAGATATGCTAATTGCTGCTATATAAAGAGCACGGGATGAAGAGCTGACACAGAGGAAGTTCAACTAGAAAGTACCTGCCACAAATCTTTGAAGGTCCACAGAGAAGCAAATCCTTCTGCTGCCACTTCCTGGCAGAGCTCTGCTGAGCGAAGCCTTTGTAGCTGAGTGAGCTTGGGCAGGGAGGGTTGGTGGCTCCCTGCAGGTTCTGTGGCCAGACAAGATCAGGGACAGACGTCTTGACTCTGGGAGCTGCTGCCATCATCTAGGGGCCTGTGGAGTCGGCAAAGGACCAGTATAATAAGCAGACCCCACCTTCTCTTGCCTTCTCAGGTGTGGTGCCCAGGCAGGGTTCTCATCTGTTCTAAAATAGACCCAAATGCAGGCCTCATTAATTTCTCTTGAAATGGACTGGATTGCATTTGGCACTCCCATTTTCTTGTCTATGAGCTTGGCTCTCAAAATAAAGCTGCTGTTTTCTTTAGACTGAATGTTTGTGTATTCAGAGCAAGGCTGACTAATGGACATCCACTGCCTCTTCTGTGAAGGTTAGGTTTGCCATTCAGTGACAGAAAGATGGTGTCCATGTAAATCATCCTCTCCTTTTTTGCAAAATTTGTACTAAATTGACATTCATGCCAAACTTTGCAAATTAACTCCGTATCTGTAGAGTACCATGAAAGAATTTACAGAGCAGAGTGGGAGATACAGTTTAGCAAATTTGCTGTAAGCAGGTGTGAGTTACACTCCTGTAGCTTTTTTAAATGATACGTTTCATGCACTGACTACAGATAGGTATTTTTGCACTCAGTGGAGTGAGGCTGGATCACTGAACTCATTTTAAGTAGGCCATTAAGCATCTCTGTTTAATACTGATTTTTAGCCATTGCACTTGAACTCTTTGCCTGCAGGCTGACCTGGCAGACAAAAATCAAAATAGCTGTGCCCCAGCAGCTAACAGCAGCTCTGCTACATCTGCTGATACACCTGTACACCTTTTTTTTTTTTTGTAAACAAGTTTTTTGTACTATTTATGAAATACACATCTTACTAAAGGTAATAATTAATGTGGAAAGATGAAACCAAATAATTATTATTCCATAATTTCAATATAGAACACTTTTTAAAAATAAGTCAGCTAGACGAATCAAACAGCATAGAAATGGAATGTCCCTTTTCAGGCCCTGTGGGAAATTCAGCTAATGAACTGAACAATATCAGTTTCTAGACAGGCAAGAAAGTCTGCTTAATTTAAAGAAATAAATTCAACTATTTGCCTCCTTATTTAAAATCATAGTTTTGGGAATGATCACATAATATGAAAAAAGTAACTTCAGTATGGTCTGTGTGTTTTTAACCACCAAGCAAAATACAATTAACTTTAAAATGGTAAATTGTAATGCTAAAAAAAAAATTTTCTGCCTTCTGGGTGTGACTATCATTTGAATGTGGTGATGTCACCCTGTGAGCCATTTAAGCATTATCAATGAGCAGGCTGTGCTTTTTCTAATGATTACTGTGGGGTTGAAAAAGACTCTGCAATGTTCCTGCAGTTTGTTCATCATTTTTGTTTGATAATTGTCCTAAAAATCAATGACAGCTACTGAGTACAGAAATTTGATTTAACCAAGTATAAATATAGGCAGCAATTTAGACTGTTCTTGCTCAATAGGAAAATGTCTTTGGATAATAAGTGGATTCCTATCTAAATTCATGAGTTCTTTTATGACATTTTGGGTTAAGCCTGAAATAGATTAATCTTTTTCTGATAAAGTTGCATAAGCTGTGATTTCTCTGGTGACCACATTTAATTGGATATTAAATAAAGTGCTTATCTCTACACCAACAGGTTTTACAGGCTGGATTTCACAGATTAAATAACAAGTAGTAGGCACACACAAAATTTTTTTGATTAAACCGTGATATGCTCAGATTAAAAATTAGACTGTCTTGATTAAGGTAGGCTTTTGAGGTGCATGATTGCAACTGAGGGTTAAATGCACAGAATAGAGGGAAACTGCAGGGTGGTGCAAAGAGCCATGAGGACAGGTCAGGTCTGTGTATTCTTCCTTTCCTGCTTATTCTTCAGCAAATGTACGGTGGTGTGATTTTTTTGTTGGGTTTAACAAGAAGCTTGAATTCCTGATAATGTTTTTGAAAAGCTTGAGGTCGGGATTCATTATGCAAGGTGCTGTACAAGCGCACAGCAAGAGGTATCCTGTGATAGAGCCTATCAGCCCTGGAAAGGCAGAGGAAAGGTTAACAGAAGCCTGGAAAGTAAATTAACCTATCGCACCTGAAGAAAGGAGATAGGGACAATGCTGAGAGAAGTACCCAGATGGAAAAACATAGATGGTGTCTGGGAGGAGGAAGTCTTAATAGGGTGAGCAAAGACCACACTTGGGAGGAAGAGTGAGGTAAGAAGGAGGGGATGGAGAAGGTGAAGCTGAAAGCACAGCCTGGCTGTTACAGGAGGCATTTGTCTGGTACTCTGCTTGCTGGAGAAGGCAGACTGGCAAAAGGGCTCCAAAGGGGCGAGAGGTAGTTAGGACTCGCTGCATTTCCTTTAATGATAATGGAGGACACTCTTTGGAGCTGAAAGGACACTTCTGTCTGAGAAAAGGACAGGACGTTGAAGGAATTTGTCTGAATGGCTCAGGTACATTGCTGAGATCCGTTGAAAGGAATAGAGCAGCTGTGCAGAGTAAGACAGGAGGGGCACCACCAGTGTGAGCCGGAGGCCTTACAGGGGGAGAAAATAAATGAAGACATTTGCGTTGAGTAAGCTGTGCTAAACCAAATTATGTGGAGCTCACACTAATTACCATTTTCTCCCCACTGCTATGGCATACTGTGAATGTGAGAACAAACTGATGCCTTCCTATGTAATCAAGCCTGCTTTTGACTTTCTGTGCATGGAGCTGGCAGCCCTCTGATAGCATTTAGTTGGTTTTGTCCTCATATATGGGATGAGAGAATTGCAGTAGCACTATGCAGCCAGCTCAGGAGCTTGGACAACCCTTTCCTGGTGGATTTTTTTTTTACTTTGGTAAGATCAACCAGGAAGAGCTGTGGTGTGAGTTTATCTTTTTTTCCCCTAAATAAAATTGACCCATTGCACAAAGCATGCAGTTGTTCCCAAGCTAATGTCAGACTTGGAAATTGTAGTTGCTTGCTGAACACAGCTTACAGCAAGTCGGCAAAGGCTGGCAATGCTACAGGTGCCGTGCATTGTTGGCCAGGCTCTGGTGACTCCCGGCTGCTGGCATCATTTGGCTGAGATTCAAGGCACAAGGTGTTAAACAATCCCAAGTGTGTTACTGAAAGACAAAAATGGAAAGTAGTTCCACCAAGTAATGGGGACATGCATAATGGCCTCGTGCTATATTCCAGTCTGGGGTCACTGGGCCTGTCTTTTTGCCTGGTAGAAATAGCTGGTGTCATGATGATAAAGATGTTGACAATTATCTTCTCTATCCTCCAAAGACCACACAAAGCTAAGCCTTTTCTTTTTACTTTTGCCTAATTTTCTTTTATTTGTCTTGGTTTTTTTTCTTCTTTTTATTTGTCTCTTTATTTTGACATTGGCATGAGGCTATTTTCCAGAGGAATTTTTTTTGCCTTCTTAGCATTTGGTAATGCAAAACATTTTGTTAAGATTTTTTTCTCTGAAGCCACATTTTTTGTTAAGACTTTTTAGGATGATGTTCTCTTTCCTACCTCTCACAGAAGTCAGCTAGTACATTAGCAGCCATTATTTCTCCCTAGGCTTCAGAAAAATGGTAAATTACTTAAATTTTTCTCTGGCTTTTTTTATTTCCAGTAAAAAAATAAAACAGCATTTCCAAAAAAATGAAACATCAGGAAAGGGATGACAAACTTCAGAGCTTGTGTTCCTTTTGGAAACCAAGAGTTGGGTCAGGGGCTACATCAGTCCACAGCCACATAAACGGGTTTCTGTGGAAAGAAGGGCTGTACAGGGCTGTCCGGTGGCAGCCACAACCTGCCCTCGGAGATGAGTCAGGATGCTTCTCAGTGTCCAGCTGGGAATTCCCAGGGATGTCTGCAACCTCTGCTGTTAACAAGCAGGTGGCACGTTCCCTGTGCAGTCAAGGCAGTGGTAAACTGTTACATGATAGCTTGGAGACTTTTCTTACCAGAGCTGTATCTGTTTTTTAAACCTTGTGCAAACCCATGAATACATGAGTTAGCACATAGCGTACCCTTAGAGGTGTGGTTTGCAGGGGGGCTGTTTGTCTGTAGGCCTCCTTTCTCCCCTAATAGACCTGGGGAATTGTTCAAGGGGAAGCAGATTTCTTTAAATGTCTCTGCTCTGTTAGGGTGTCAGTGCTGAGATTGAAAAGATGGTATCTAGATCACCTCAAAGTGTAGGTATGTTTCATTTCTAGGTAACGGGGACCACGGCCTCTGCAGGTATAAATTGATCTCATGCCACCAACACTGGGCATTTACCTCTTTACTTACTGGTCTCTTACTAGACACAAGTAAGTTCCCAGGGTCCACACACCCTAACAGTAGTTTAATCTCTGCTTTAACAGCGGGTCTTTGTAAAATTCACGTATGCAAATAGAGTGTTTCTAAATTGCCAACACAACAGCAGAAGCTTAAGTGCAATTTTTATTCCAATAAAGACATGATGAAATTATGCCTAATGGTCTGCAGACTGCACTTTTATATGCACTTGCAATGCTCCCATTGACTTCAACTGCTGTTGTCAAGGTATTTCAGTACTACTGAGCTAAGGATCATTACCCTGTGCTATTACAATACATTAAACTAATGCTATCATTTTTCTATTATAACAACAATACCTGGCGACTAAAGGCTACCTCCGACCCAATAACTTGCAGTCAAATATTTGTTTCGGATTTCAAAATGCATATAAATTATGAGACCTGACAAAAATGTCCAGATTAGACTAGCCCATACCTCCACCTCGATCTTTAATTATTTGCATGTAAACAAAACAAACTTGGCACTGATAAACAGTTTAGACATACTAACATTTTTAGGAACTTGAGGATTTTAGTTTATAAGTTGTGAACTAAGCTTTCATTGACTTCCATGCAAACAGCGTTGGAATAATAGATCTATACTGTACATATCCCAAATCCCCGAGCTTGTGTCCTTCAAAAACAAAGTAATTCCCTGACTACTGTTGATGAAGCATGCATCAGGGAATGCTTATACGAGTGTCTTGGAGCTGTGCTCAGTTGTCTGACTTCTGCTATTAAAACCAGTCCACCATTTTGGGTGAGTCCTGTTTGCTCTAATGTAACGAAAAACACTGTACTTAAGTGCTGCAAGGAGATAGCTTTGCAGAGATTACTGGTTCCTAAGAAATTAATAATTTTAAATCCATAAAGGAAAGGAAATTCACTGCTTATATAGCCTTTGCTACACTTTCTGATTGCTTGCTACTTCTTTTATCTTTTTTACTACCTAAAAAAGAAAAGGAGCTGGAAAAGGGTTGAACATTTGACTGATATTACCTTTATGATAAAGTGAACCACAGACTAGGAGGGGAAAAAAAAAAAGAAACCAAGACCCTGAGTTCCCTTGGAAACCTCTGCAAACTCATCTTAAAAATGTACACACAACATCTGCCAGACAAACAGGAATGAGGACTCGATAACCAAAACAGAATCCAGATGTGCACAAAAATGGGCTTCTTACTGTTACTCCTATGTCGCTTCACTGCAAATTTACAGCTAAGAGATACGCAAAAACATAGTTGATTCACATAGTAGGTCTTTTTGATATAGTTTTCTCCCCAAAATCTAGGAGTTACTTGTTTATTGTTGCATGTTGTTCGCTGTTAAGTTGGGAAAAACCCTTAACTTTTCCTTTTTAAGAACCAGTTTTCAAGAGCTACTCTTCAAGACGAAAACATTGTTATGAAAGAACAAATAATAAAGTTATGTACAGATCTGGAAAATTGTACTTTTAAGACATCAGGCCAACAAGTTTCATTGCAAAGGTATTTCATGGTTCAAACTCAGGACTTATTCTAATATGCCTAAGAATTTTGCTTACGGAACACATTCAGCCCTGATTGCAGAAGTCCTAATTTGGCCTCCTTTTTCTGTGCACGCAAAGTTGCAGATGCAGAATCAGCTGCTTGTGCACGTGGGCATCAAGTTTGGTGCCCACTTACTTTAAGGGTACCTAAGATTGTCAGCATGTAAGATCCAGTGTTGGCATCATAGATGTCTCCAAGTGGCGCCTCTCATGTCCCTTGCTAAATGGACAGGTAAATCAAGAAAGAAAAGGATTGGTTCCTCCTGCAAGAGGAAAGAGTTGCAGTGCTGGTTAGGTTCAGGAGACCTGGGTTCGGTTTCTGGTAGTGTTACCTCCTCAGGGGTATCTCCCACACTCTGTGAAGAGCATGGCTAGCTCTCTGTACGGAAAGAACAGCAATAGAAAGCACTCCGGTGCTATCTGGGGGGTGCACAAATTGCCTCATCAGTGTTGCCACACTGGGTGAGTGTGGTAACACAGCTGGAAGATTAAAGGGAATTTCTTGTATTGTCTAGAGGCCCTTCCTGCAAAACACAAACAAGATGTACATGGTAAAAAAGCGTACATATCAGCACCACTCTGCTCTCCTGGCTGTGTAGCCCCTTCGTTATTAATGGAGATTTCATTTGAATTCTTTGCTTGCTGTTTTGCTGTTAAAATCTTGACATTTACCATTTGCAGCTAGTTATATACTTCTGTGAAATAGCACTGATGATGCAGTGGCATTAATTATTTGCCTTATAAAGGTGTCCATTCTCCAGAAACTGGTTCTCAAGCAATAACCTCCTTTTGTAAGCATGTGAAGATGTCCACACAGATATCTGCGGAACTCTTTACAAGTCCCAACCCCTCCATGTAAAGGTGTGTATCTCTAAAACGTGCAGATTTTAAATCCCAGTGCCTGTAATACAGAGCAAATCAGCTTCTGAAATGAGTACCAGAGGAAGAGGACTGAGGACACGGAGGTTTGAGTACCTACAGTAAGAGCTGTATTTGATCAGTCTGTCTGAAAAATAACTGTGCTCCAACTTAATCATCTAATTCTGCACAGTACTTAAAATAAACAAATTAATTCTACAGAGGGATTTAAATTGAACAAATGTATTCACTAAGGAAAGCATAATTGCATGACTGAATGGCTTAAAATACATCTAAGGCAAAACTGTTCTTCGAGTTACCAGCAGATCTGCAGATTTGCTCTTTAAACAGTCTATGGACCTTGATAATCACATTCTTTCCTTAATTATCACAGATTTACAGACAGGAAACAATTAAAAAAAATGTTATGTCAGTTTGCATAAAACCAGCTAGGTTATTTAGCTATGAAATAGCCATAGCTAAGAAAGATCTATTTTTGGAGTGAGGACAAGAGAAGCTAGAGTGTCATTGTGTTGTAAGAGAGGCTCTCGAGATACTGCATGCAACTTCTAATGGACATGCTGAAGTTGTGGGGGTTCGGTCACTGTTGCATTAATAATAACACTCCGCTTTCACAGGGCATGATGCTATACCCTTTTTAGTTTGAAAGGGTTGCATTTCTTCTCTACTAGATGATGCTAGGTGACCTTTGAAAATATGTGGATAAATGAAAGGGCAATAAATTTTGTGCATGTCATGATTAAGAGAAGTAATTCTCATATTTCCCCTTTTTATCTTCCTTTTAAGGCATGCCACTTGCAAATAGAAGTGCCTGAGGATGGTTCAGAAAGCAATTCAAGATTGTATCTTCTTGGACATGATAGGAAGTTTTGGTATTGGATTGCATGACTGAAATGTGGACTTAATAGGTATTGGTGTTGCATTATATTTCATATACTGATTGAATGGGTTTGATGAGCAAAGACAGAGGATTAGCATGCAAACCACCCCCATTGTTTCATATTAAAAAGTGAATATTTAAGAGCTGAAAAAGCAAATTTGTTTCAGCTACATGGCACACATTTTTTGGTATGCAAATGTGCCACATCTGTGTATTTGTTTTGCTGCAGATACAACCAGCAAGAGTTTAGTGATGAAATCTGTTCTTAATTATGATAGCAGCTGTTGGAGCAGTAGCCATTTTTTTCCTCCTGATGTGAAGTTGCCTGATTTACTCATTTTTGTCTGCATTTGTCAGGGCTGCCAGTGCAGAGAGAGAACTCTTTGTGAGGGGTTGCAATTTGTTTTCTGTGTGAGAGCCAGTGAAAATTGACTAAATCTGCACAGCAGGGTAGTTTTATCTTTTCTTTTCCTGCATTGCAAGCTGTTGTACCTCTGCTCCAGCACAAGAGTCCTATAAAAGTACCAAATAAATGAGGGAGCTGTTAAGTGTTCCAGCAAGTATCTTAAGCAGCAGTTTGTGTAAACGAACTATGCCTTAATGAAGAAGGAAAAAGAAGTCTGACATCATAGCTGTGGGACAGATGGCATTAATATAATGAATTGATAAACACTTTGGAAGCTTATTTTTCCTTTCTCAATTATTTCATTTCCATATATGAGCCCAGTACATAACTGAAGTTTGTAAATTCCAGACAGTTTAATACTCTATTTCCTCAATATTTTGGTAGTAGCAAGGAAGAGAAAGAGTGTGAAGATTATAAAAGGATGATAAAAAGCCTCCTTTTTGAATACGCAATCTCTTACAGTAATTTGTTAACGAGGCAATGCTGTTGCAAATCAACAGAGAAAACGACCAAGAATGCTTCATAGCATAATGAAAAATTGGCTAAAAATTGCAGTGGAAATGAAAACAGAATAAAGAGAAGACATAAGTTATTGATACTAAAACTTCTGTGCTAAAAGCCTGCTGAATGCAACATTTATTGTCTCCCTACAATCACAGACTAATAGTCTGTTTCACACTGGATTGTTTCCACACCAATATTTTATGCCTTGTTTTTCTTCTGATCTAGGCAACACTAAATTTAAACAGATTTCAGCCCTGCTCCTCTTTTGGTTAACTTTTTGATGCCTTATCTGGCATGACTGAAACCAGTGAAAATAGCCCCAGAATACAGTGAGAGCTGGAATAGGTCTTGAAAGAATGTGCAAAATTTGCCATTCTTTATTGAGAGAAGCAATTTTCTTCTGTTTCCACAAACAGAGTTCTACGGATTGTACAGCTCTTCTCTTAAGATAAGGATTCTCCCTTTATTTTCTACAATTCAACTTTTCCTCTTTCACTTTTGACCTTGGAGTCTTGCATATAGCTAAAAGAAACACAAGATCATGAGAAAATGAGACAATGCAGGTAAACTATACCTTACTTACAAATAAAAGTTATCTCAAAGTTAAGCTCTCTGAAGTAGTACATCTGTAAGTATAGATTGTTTCTCAGTAGAAGAATATGCTTCTATGTCATGGAGATGGTCATAATAAGAATTGATGGTCAGAATAAGAACATAGGCATGGATACCATGGGAGAATCATCAGAAATCTTGTCCACAAGTAGTTTTTTACTTAAAAAAAAGGCAGGAAAAGGATTATGCAGTCGATTCCAGCAAGGAACTGGAATGGTATACATGTGTAGTAGGTAGGCAGGAAGACACAGTGCTTTATCCAGCGATGGGCAAAGCATACTGTAGTAGGGCTCACCAGCGGTACCACTGCCTGTCTGCTGCCAGTGCAGCCACCTTCATGGTGGATGACAGCAGCACATTCTCACTGGAATAAATATCTTCTCTTAGAATTTACAGACTCCTAGTTTACTATTTTTCTGAGCTTTCCAAGATGCCTGGTCATGGGCAGTTTTATCCTTTTGAGCTGTATATATTGTTCCCATTAGCCTGTATGTTAGAATGCAGCTATGAATCTCTGTGGTTTCCCATATTTTTCTTTGAGCATGACTTTCTTTAGAAAGGTATTTTGTCTCCTGTCAAGAAGCCCAGGTGCTGTTGTTGATGGAATATAAAAAGGAGTTTTGGGACTTTTGTCTATATCACATGCATGTTTTCATGAAAAGTATAGTTGGGAGGAAAGCAAGAGTCATAATGAAGTTACTGGAGAAGTGAGGAAGGTCTCAATTTTCCACTAAAGTGGAAATTTAAAATTTGTCTTCTCTGACTTTTTGTTTTAACCATTTCATGTCTTCTGTGTGGACCTGCCATTAGATGTTTGTAATACAGATGTGGTCATGTGAACTAGTGACTCACGGCTCCAGTTGCACTCAGTTGCAATAAATAGACTGCTTTTAGATGCAATTAGTCTGACCTTCCCAAATGTCCATTTAGAATAAGATAAATCCTTGAAAGCATGTAAACCTCTCCATCAACCAACAAGGGAATGTAGAGCAGTTAGCTTACATGTATATGTCTGGTAAGTCAAATAAATGCCTCGTTTTCTCTGTCTGTTTTCTATTGCTGCTGTGCCAAGCATATTGCATACCTAAATAACTACTGTAGTTTTGAACAGTAGTCACTGAGCCTGTAGCTGTGAATTGCATATTATTCACTTAGTGGATTTTTTTCCTCTCAAAAAAGTACCATTTACAAGAGGTTATAGGTTTTAGCAAGGTGTCTTCGCACTTTACTATCATGGTTACAGTAATAAATATACAGAAATGTTGCTCTGTAGCATTATGTCACTGAAATTTGCTGACACAGTAAATGCAAAATTGAATACAGTGAATTATGGCTTATGACTTCAGCATATGTTACAGAGGGTACTTTAGTAGAAGAGGTGCATATGATACTAATTACACTGTGAAATCACACTATAATAATACTTCAAGTAATCACACTTCAGAGTGACAAAATTTTCTTAAAAGGCATCTTGTTGGGGATGCTGTCTGTTCCGACTTCTTATGCCTTTTCCTTATTACATAAAAAACATTGACTTTTGTGTTGGCAAATATTTTCAAATATATTCTATATAAAAACAGAAGTCTGATACTGCATTTGGATCAATGCATAGCATTTCAAAGCACTTGAGGCTGCAAAATCTTCAAACCTTTTCTCTGCCTCAATGAGAAGACCATCTCCTCTATTTTCACATCATGTCATCTAGAAGGAGCAAAGATGTATTATAGATGTCACCTCCTGCTGTCTGGTAACTTACAGTCTGTTAGGCAGTATAAGAGAAAAAGATGCCCTATACTCAACACCTCAAAATCTGCATGGTTGAGAAATGTGTTCTGCGAGGAATTTGGAGAAGAAACCATACCCAGTCCTTGCTGCTCTGAGTAGCAGCTTGGCAGCAGTTACCCCGGGCTGGGAATGAAAAAGTGGGATGTTTGATGCACTTCCACTTCTCCACCCTACCTCCTCATGTTCCCACAATTAAGACGCATTTGAGGATAAAGTAGACAGCCCTGCCTTCCTGATGGAGATGCACGCAGAAACACCCTAGTACTCACCTCCAACATCCTGCTCCATCTTCTTACGATCTTGGTTATCTTCTAGTCATCGTTGCCACTGCAGGATGTTTGTAGGGATTTATTTTTCTTTGCATAACATGAATTTTTTCCTCCCAGATGATTTGCACAACTACATGACTTCTGGAGCTAATGTTCAAAAAATAACAGATCATAGAAAAGTGTGTAATGCATAAAATCTATATCAATGTAGGTTAAAAATTCAAAATACCAGGTTTGTTCTCAGTCCTACCAGGTTTGCTCTCAGTCCTTTCTAGAAAAATCACAATATCTTTATTGTGTAGATAAAGACAAAAGGAGAAGTCCTGGCTCCATTGTCCTGGCTCTCATAAATTTCTCATGAACTTCGAGGTTTTTTAAAAAAATGTTTGGCATATTATTATTGAGCTAGGTTAATTTTCTGTTTGTGAATAGTAGATTCTTCAAGGCAGTTGGCGCAGAGACGAACAGAACTAACTGCTTTAACTGGGGAAAATAAAAAAAAAATAGAAACGTTAAAAGAGTTAATTCCAAAATTTCAAAGTAAAATGTTTCAGATTTTTACTGTGAAACAATTTCCTCATATAAAAATTTTCCTTGGTTTCTTACTCTTTCAAGGGATAAAATTATTATGATATCAAAACATTTGGTTTCAAATAAAATAAATAGTTTTGAAGAAGGTAGTACTATTAATTTAGTATTCCTTGTTTCCTTTTTGAAGAAAAAAACCAAACCCAAAAATATTCAGCTCAAATGAGAACCGTTTTTCTTACAATTTTCACTTCAGCTACCAACCCAGAAAATCCATTATTTTCACATTTTTAATTCATGGTAAAGTCTTAGGAGCTATTTTGGCCTGTCACTTGATGGGCATATTGCAGGAAATACCTTAAATATTTATGAATGTATCAAACTCTATGACACAAGTAGATTGACTATCAGATTTGTTTTCTGAAGGAAACTTTACAGATGTATGATCTCTGTATGATGAAGAAAGTCTTGCTTAAACTGATGCCAGAAACATTTCATTATAAAACACATGGTTTAAAATAGAAGTGGGGGGAACCCAGAAGGTATTTTTTGTCCTTCTGTCTTAGGTCGCTGCAGACTGAGCTATACTAAATGTTTAATTCATAGCCAAGAAATATGTGATTTTTAGTAGGTTCTCCTGCTGGAGTACAGCTCTCTGTGACTTAATTGGAAATTTAATTTAATTTAAATTGAAAAGTTTTTTCATTTGTGAAGTATTCCCATCAGAAATCTAGGATATCTTGCAGAATTAAACTGTATCATTGTTAAACCCTAATTGACTATTTCCCATCTATGTGCTTTCATAGTCATAAGTCTCTGTTTGAATTTTGCATTGTGTGTATTTGATGACACGTTCCTTTCTTTAATGCATCCATTTTTTCCTAAAGAAAAAGTGACAATGAAAATAAATAATTAACATTGAAGTTGAAAAGTGATTAATTTACTGAACATTTGCTGAGAAAGCATTGAGGTAAACCCACAATATATTTTTGGATGTGTTTTGGATCAAGGTCAAGCTAAAACAAAAGGCCTCAACTTTGCCATGAGGGAACTCACTGGGACCTTTCCAGGAGGATCAGTATTTGCCGTACATGGAGTGAACAGTAATTGCCATTTTCTTTAATACAGAGGGAAGGGCTGCAGAAGTCATTGTGTTTGGAGTCCTCCATCTAAATCAGAGTGGCTTCCTTCTCCTTCCAAGGTGGAGTGTTGCTTCTTGCAGCCAGTAGTCCCAAATGCCACATCAGGCAGAGGAAACCTAATGCTATAGCTGTGGAAGACAAGACAGGTACAAGCTACTCGAGGGAAGTGTATGCCTTTGGTCCCACTTCAGTAAATCCTATGCTAAGCTTTAGGGGAAAACCGATGTTTAATTGTCATTTTAAAAACTTGTATTTCAGTCAGCATAGGCCTTTGGAATATTTTTTAGTAAATCAAGTCACAGCATTTTGGCTGCACAAATTGCATCCATCAAATTCACTTTGCGTGTTGTTAAGAGGGTGATGGAAGGGAAGAACAGTACAAACTAGCAGGGAAGATTAAAACAAACCAAAAAAAAGCTAACTGCTACATTACTGACTGGCCACAGTCCGACTCAGATGGTTATTTCTGTCCTCACTGGTGGCTGGGCTGCAGACACAGGCAATGCACTGCTGACTGTGTCAGTGTCCTGGTGTTAGTTCTGTACCAACTCCTGTAGCAGCGCTGGAAAAGCTGGAGAGAGCTGGCTTCCCTCATGGGGGTTTGTATTTCCTTTTCTATGAGGCTGGAGAAAAGAGTGTGTAGAGTGGTGGACCCACATCAATACTGGCAGCGCTTGCTGCTGCACAATATTAACATTTGAAGGCTGGGACCGTTTTTTCAAAAAGTGGAAAACTAAATAATCATCTGTAGGCATTGACCTGATGTTCTTCTGTCGATTCATCATGCACCCAGTGGCCACTGCTGATGTGAAATGAAACTTTCTGAGGTTTTTGCAAGGAGCAGGGTTGCTGCTTTTTGTGTTGATTTGGCAGCTCTTGCTGTTGTTTTAGTTACTCTTAAGGTGAAGACGGTTTCTGTGGGCACAGACTGAGACTTTCTTTTCTGCGCTGTAGAAGCATGGCCCAAGGAGTGCCACAGCTGAAGTGGGGAGGAGCTCAGGAGGATGATGGGTGGCCAGCCTGGAAACCAAAAACCATCAGACCCCGCATACTTGAAGGTTTAATTTTGAAATTCCTGACTCAGACATTATTTTCCTAAGCATGATGTGCTGAAAAAAAACCCAAAAGGTGAGAAGTAGGTGGATCAATATGAACTATGTATGGCCTTATTTTTATTTATTATCAAGTCCCTTTATCTGCTTTTTATCTCCATTATAAAGGAGCCCTAAAATTAGTGTAGAAATTGCAATTTAAAATCCACTGCATTCATTGTAAAGAGATTCCCTATCAGGATGAAGAAAGAGAGACATGGTTTAGTGATAATGAGAATCAGGCCCATCCATTATTCCCAAGAAATTCGTTTTTCTTGAGTGAGAGAAGGGGAACTTCTAGGTCATTTCAGTAGTTGTTTTATTCTGTAAAGAATAAACAAAGGAGACTCTGTACCACTGGCAAATTTGATCTATAATGCCTCATGCACAAATCAGATTGCTCAAATGAACCTTGATGACTATAGAGAAGTGTAAGAGAGACTGACAGGCAGTATTAAGTTTGCAGAAAATAAGTCTTTGCTCTGCAGCTGATTGACTTGGTCATCAAAGAAGCTGTAGAGCTGAGAGCTGAGAAATGTATTTTACTGGTGGGTTTGCAGATACATACCCCATACTTCAGGAAGTTTCTTTTACTGTGTGTATTAGACAATATTTTTATGTGGATATCCATACACTTTGGGAAATACTGTACTTTGTTCTTCAGTGTGATCTCTAAACCGCTTTCACTGTAGTTTCCTCGAGTCAGGAGCATGTAACTGTCACCAATAAAAGTGCTCACCATGTTTACCAGTGTTTCAAGGGCTTTCTCCCCATTCAGAAAACAGCAGTAAACTATATTTGCTCAATTTTCTTCATGGCTTGAAGTTGGCTTAAGGGATTTAACTGAAACAAGTTATCAGAAAATACCGAATGTTAAGCATACTAGCCCAAATGATAAATATTTTGAAAAGCTGTGAGCTGACAAAAGAAAGAAATTAATATAGAGACAATTTTGAATTAGATGCAAGTAGATAACCCTTATGAAATCTAGTGATAAAAATTCTTTACATACTGAGGTAAATGAATTTTTACTTTACCTATTGTATGTATGCTAGCACCTGTTATAAAATATAAACTTCCTATACAGTAACCTAATCCAATGCTATTTATAACACTAATATAACATATTTCCGTTATCGTGCTCGTCTTGCTTTGGAAATAATGGCATGTAGATCCAAAAAACCCGGGTTCACTTTTCTGAGTTGTCTTATCTTTGCTTGCTTTTAATTCCATAAGGAGTGTTAATACAATTGGCTAGTGAACATAGAAGGGAGAACTTGTGTTAATGGTTTGTAGATCAGTCTCTTGATCTCCCAGGAGGATTTTATCTTCTAGCTACAGTAATATGATGAGGTATATGACTGGGTTTTGTTTTAATTAATGTTTTAGACTTCTTATCCCAGAGAGTTTGGATGGAGATGGTGTGATCATATTGCACCACTGTGTCAGGAGTGTTGAATAACACACTTATTTCTCAGCTTGGAAAGACTTCATAATGAGTTCACAGGTGTTAAATTAGAATTATTTTAATCTATTATATAAAGTCAGGCACCGATTAATTTCTCAGTACTGGTTAGGGCAAACTGAAGAATAATCAGTTAACAATTTTAAGCTCCTGTACTAAATTGCTTCTTTACCCCAATGCACTGCAGCCCTAGGTTTTGGATTTTTGTTTCTAAAGAAGATTGGACTTATAGATATGAAAACAATTGATATATGAAACAATAACTTTGACTAACTGTATCTCTATCTGTAATACATAAACATCCTTTTATCCCAAATCACTGGTAAGGTTAAATTCCTTTTGGAATAATATTTAAATGTAATACAGAAATGGTGACTTCTGGAATTAATGAATGTTTCTGCTGGTTTAGATGTCTCTTGTGTTCTGATTACAGGACTTGATGCAAGGCTCTTATTAAGAAAATGTCTCATTAATACACTACTTCTAGAAGGGAAGAATTCTCAGCAGACATTCACTCCCATTCAGCAGATCACAACACAAGGTCCTGGCCACAGATATTTAAAAATGAAATGGAACCAAGCAATCTAATTAAAATAATATCTGTAGAAGCTCTATGTGCCACCAAAGACCCATACATGGAGTAATAATTTTCTGTAAATGGTTTCATAAATAGAAAACAAAAGAAGCAAAAAAGAAAATTTCCAAAGGAGGAAACAAAATGTTTATTTGTAATTAATAACACATAAATTCAGCCCCATCAAAACTTCCTTTAAATTAAACCAGAGAGAAGAAGATTGAGGGAGTGTCTGTTTTTGCAATATATATTGCCTCAAGTAATGTTTTCCAAAAATGTTGAATGCTACAAAATTATCAAAGGCTATCTAGCAACCTTGACAAGATCAAAACCCATGAATATACATGTAAACAAGGACTAAAAAAAGAGAAGTGGATAAAATCCACCCTTCCCTGAACAGAATTGTGAAAAGGTTTTTTAAACATCATTTTAAACCTGTTTAATCCCTCTGCAAGAGTATGTGAAACTTGTGCTGGATTCAGGCAAGGGTAAAATCATCTAGTCTGAATTAGCAGTATTAGCAGCACTTCAGCAGAGAGAGATGGAGGAAATGATCCTTTCAGAGCTTGTTTTAAGAAAGCTTACACTCAGCGAATAAGTAGCTTCTGTTATTAGGGCATCTATAAAAATCCCTTCTTTATCTATGTTTGCATTCAGTTAATACTAATGTAGAGATAAGCAGCAAAACAGTGGAAAGGGCTTACTTTTGAGAGTTGCTCTTGTAGCTGATGACAAGAGATGATAGAAGTTCTGTCAGGGATGAGCGTGGGTGCAGGATGCTGAGAAGAGCAAGTTTAACTTCAGTGAGCAATCAATATATGGAATCTGAAGGTCAAAGGAACTTGAGAGCATTCAAAAAATATATAAGGTATGTCAAAAAACTTGAGGGGGTTGCTAACAGTACATCTTTCAGTCATTTTCTAGGCAGACATAGAATTGATGTGATTTTTTTTCACAGCGTGTGTAAGAGTGTATTTTGGTAATGGTATTAAGGCCAGGTATGACACTCATAACCACTTGTGAATAATGGTGAAGGTGTACTGATATGTTGCAACAAAGTGCTTGCAGGTGGTTTATTGACTCTTTATATGGCAGCACTTGTTCTGTTCATTGCATTTGATGTGATCAGCTTGGCCTTTTAAGGGGTGGTATCTAAAAGTCCACTAAGTAGAAAAAGGTATGGAAATCTCAAATCATTCCTCAAGAGCACAACAGAAATCCCCATCTCAAATCAGACTCTGTGTACCTTATTAAAGTACCAAAAGGGTATCTCGTTGAAGAGAGGACTAGGTGAAACCAGAAGTTTCTAGTTAGCAGTAAGTTTTGACATTTTAAAAATTTGTTGTGCTTTTATTCAGAATCCTTGACAATGTAGATATTGCATTGGCATATCCTGGCTTCTCCAACTAAGAAACATGCAGCTCCCAAAGTCCCTGGCTCATCTGGAGGCCCAGTAGTGATTGCTCCCAGCTCATCTGCCCAGTAGCATCATTCCACATCCTGGAGAGCTTTTGGGGAACCACGTGATCTAGTAAGAAACCAGACCAGCTTCAAGCGGGCCCAGGGACTCCCACCTGGGACATGTGTGTCTAAGGTTCACAGTGTTTTTCAAGAGCAGTGTACTACTGTGAGACAGACTGCAGCACTCTGAAAACAGGAGTTTCTCTCTTCAGATAGCCCCTGAGCTGTACCTGAAGCTTGAAATGTACATTATTAATTCAAGTTGCCTTGTTCCAGCTGGTATGTATAAAACTGGCTCCATAGTTATTATCAAATATGGATGTTCTTCTAACAGCTTCCTCTTAAGTGAACTAATGTAATCTGAAACATACTTATGTCTGTGTCAGATACCTGTGGTTGAAAGAGATAATTTCACTGAAAGTCCTAATGCATGTAATTTCAAGTAGTGTTTTACAAAAATGTTGCATTTTATAGATGAGCCAAAGATTCATCAATACCATTCAGACCATCTGTTACATTTCCTGATCACCTTTTCCACAGTACAGTGTGGTTTCTGTCCTGTTCCTTTCCTTCACTTCCTTTCTTCATGAAATGGAGACAATCCCTATGTATCAGACATTTTCTCAGCTTACAAAGGCAAGTGTTTTGAAGGATCATTATCTGTAAAATTCAGTGCCAGAAAAGGCAAAAGTGTGTTTTGCATATATCCAGCATATGTTATACACATTTATTATTTAAAGTAAACCTGTAAAAGAATAATGTAAATACATGGTAAGAATTTTAAAAGGTTCAGCACTGGCCTCAATTCCCACTGAATCAAATGTGAGCAAAGGGAGATTGAATTCAGCAAGAGTGCTCTTGAAAATCTCACCCATGGTTGTTTGTTTTGTTTTTTTTTTAGAAAAAGGCTGGGTTGGAAATGGGAAAACAGCAAGCATGTTCTGGTCTCTGTCAAATGATGTTTGCTGTCACTGAGAGCAGAGAATGTAGCAGAAATGGAGTATATTTAGAGGATGCCAACAATGTACCTTCCTCCCCATCAGGACTTTGATAAATAGCATGTGTTCTGCTGTGTTTCTCTCACAGGGCATCCAGAAGCAGTAGAATGACATACACACACTGATTTTGTTTATGTGACAAGTCTTCTGGTTGGAAAAACTTATGAATGAAATGCCACATGTACAGCAATGCAGGAGATCTCATTTCTCTTCGGGCTGGAAAATGTGTATTGTGCTGAAGTCACGTAATTGTGTGTGTGTGTGTGTGTGTATGTGCATGCGCGCACATGCAAACAGCCAACTTCTGGGAGCTGTGCTGAGACAGTACAGCTCAGGCCTTTGCCAGGGCTGCCTGCTAACACCTCTTGCAACAAGGCAGTGGGGACGCACATCCCTGGCCTTCCACCCCGTTTCTACAGGGGAGGTGATCTCACTTTGCTGCTGCCCTCCCCCAGCAGCACCCATTCCCTGCCAGAGCAGACTCTTTGGCCTTGCCACATACCACCTGCTCTAGATAGTATAAGGGAATTGGTACAGTCTCTCTGTACTTACACAGGTGAAAGGATATACCCACTTTTGGTTTTGGATTCCTGTTCCTTTGTGTCATGCCACAGTTAGTTGATTGTGACCCCTGAGCTGCATGCAGCTCCAGAGCAGTTTGCATGTGGCTCCCAGGTGGGAGTACATCCTGTGACAGCCCAAGGCAGTGCAGACAAGGGAGGAGTAGGGGTAACCCAAAGGGAGTTACCTTCACAGCCAGGTATAGGGCAGAGGGCTTATTCACACCGGTCCTATCTGCCTGGGGCTAGGCTTTCCCAGTAGCTTAATGGAGTGGGTGGTATGTGCCTAGTGGGTCAGTGGAATGTTTTGTAGGTGTCCCAGAGAGGCAGGGAGGTTGATAGCACCATCACAGCTTAATAAGCATAGCTCTTACATTTCATTTAGCAAGGCTCCAGCTCCAGCTTTGGCACATGGCATTTTAAAAGCACTACCTGAATGTTCTGTCATGTCATCTCACCACATTGCAGACCAAATCTTTCTGGCTAAAGGATGTGGTTTCTTTTGCAAATGCTTGTCCTTCATTGGCAAGCATGCCTAGCAGTTCATGCTTCCTCCTGATTACTGTGCCAGGGACTCTTTTTCACACAGATCCTGTCCATGATTATCTCATTTCTCATGCCATCTCCTCAACTACCCACAAACAGTTTGTTTCAGAGGCTCAGTCCTTGTCTGGCAGCTTTCTCAAAGGTCCACATCTCTGTTGCATAGAGCAGGATGGAGAGCATGCATACAGAACAGTTTGATTTTTGCATCTCAGGAGAGACCCTTGTCTCTTCACATAGGCTTTATGTTTCTCTGGGGCAATGGTCCCAGCACTGTCCTCCTCACAGTCCCCTTGGAGCACTGTCATTGTCCTCCCTGATGATGCTTATGAATTAGACAAAGCTATCTGCATTTTCTGTTTTGCAGCCTTCTGTTTTAGTGTCTTCACTATCTTGTATTTTTCTGTTGAAAAGGTCTGTGCCATGTTGTATGCATCTGAATGTGGTAAAATTCTCCAGGCTTAGCCCTGTTATCTTTTGATACCTGTGTAATCATTAGCAGGCACATGTGCAGATGTACATTTTTCTTTGCTTTATTTCTATTTATGTGTATGTCTTGCATCAGGTGCAATGGTAGATGTGTGAATTTTTGTACTGCGAATGATCACAAAGTGTTAACTACAGAAGTTTTGGAGGCTGACCCTGTAAACCATATCAGTAATAATTGAGAAGATGTGCATGTGCTATCTGCCTCACAGAAGCTTAAATTCATGCAATCAAATTATTTACTTGTGACAAAGGTGGAGGGAGAAAAGCATAAACTCTAGGCATTTTCTTCCTATAGTGTATGTGCTCTAGGAGGTACAGAAGATGAGAAAGGCAGCAGTTTTTGTGTTTCAGGAGCTTCAGCTGTCCCTCAACATTGGCTTCATGTTGTCCAGGATCAGCAGTACCAGCTCATTTTCTGATCAATCCATATCTAAGAGGCCCCTCCTGGGCAGCAAGCTTGAGGCACCAATTGGTGGATGCACAGTACCACCATATATCCCACCTGTGCTTTTCTCTCCACACTACTGGAAAGAGTTTACGCCCATGGTAAAAAGATGAGTGTTTTTGTTACTTTCTCCTTGGAAATGCTTCAGTCTTGGCCCTAACTTGCAGCTCCGTGTGCTTGGCCTCACTGCAGCCATTCAGATTAGATCCAGGTAGCTCCAGCCCCCTCCTCCTTTGCTACAAGAAGTTGTCTCCATTACCCACACCAAGCATTTCTCTTCTATCCAGCCTTGACATCCCACCCCACGTGGCCCTGCCCATCTGTGGAGGCCAAATGCAAATGTAGAAATGACCTGCAGTGACTGTGATCTCCAGAGCCCACCATGAAATACTTGGGATAGGGAATGGAGATCACCTCTTGTAGCAAAGGAGGAGAAGCTGAGCTATTGAGCTTTAAACTGGCCAACAGTAATGAAAGAAGCACACTTAGACTTGTTTGTTGTAATGGCATCATCTGATGTGAGGAGAGGAGATGGCTGGCTGTGGCTGTACCATGACTGAAATTATTTTTGGGGAGTTTTTTTCAAGTGCGCGCTTATACTACAGGGAGGTTGCATAGATGAATTCCAGTGATCCCTTTGAGCTGTAACCATTCTGTGGTTTTGTATTACCTGGTACCTCACCTCTTGTTGTCTTCCTGACTTCAGTGTTTAGGAGTCTTAAATCCAAACAGCATCTGCTTTTGTTTGGAAAATGCCTGGTATATTGGAAATGCTCTTGAAGTTAACAAATGAAGGCAATGGTGATGGCAGTGTAATGTAGACAACTTGGGAAGCAAAATTAGTGATTCCCCCAAAGTACATCTGGGTCAAATTTGGCTCTTCTTACTTCCATACAAGACAAGGGAGTGAAATCTGCTTGGATTAGTGGGAAGTCAGAAATCTGATTTTTCTGGGCTCAGATGTAGATTGGAAGGGAAAGCAAGAGAACTCTGCTCCTGATTATGCTGCAAATCAAATTAACTTTACATGTTTGCTACGTCTTTCAAGTTTAGTGTTCTCTGAATTACTGCCTTCATATTTACACTGTTAAAAGCCTAATGCATTAGTAAGCAGCAATCACCACAGCTTTGCTCCGCATTAGGGAAAAAAAACCGTACTCTCTTTACCAAGGAGGACTGTCAGGGATTACTGCATGTGCGCATTGTGACAAACCAAACAGCCTTCAGGGTGCTTATCTCTGCTGCTGCTCACTCCATGTTTTATCCATTAAATGAGCCTGATGATGGTATTTTTTCTTGACGTCACTTTTAGCACACTGGCAAAATTTAACATGCAGTATCTTTGCTCAGTATAAGCAGTAATGTAATACAAATTAGTTTTGAAGAAATAATTTTTTTGTTAATCATGGATTTAAAAAGCTTCCTTGTTCATGTTGTGTGTTTTGAAGAGAAATACTTCAAAATACTTCGTATGCTGTTTTCAGGGCCTCATAGAATCCTCAGTGATCTCCTGAATCTGCGCATAATTGAGTTTTTTCAGCTAGATCAATCCACCACTTGTTCTGGATGTCACGGAGTTTCTGTTGGAGCTTGCTGCATGCAAGACGAAAGGCTGTTTTTCTTGCGTGACAGGATGGCAGTGCAAGGTGTGCTTGGTGGGTGGTTCTCTTCTTCCTCAACAATTCCTGGATCTCTTGATCATTTTCATCAAACCAGTCCTTCTTCTTCTTGAAGGAGAACCCTAAGGATTCTTCAGAGGATTGCAGGACACTGTTTTTAATATGGTGCCAAATTGTTTCAGGAGAGGAATCTTTAGAATCTATGGAATGGTTTTCGAGCCTAGTCTGAAGGTTTGCCTGGAATTTGTCTCCCACTGTGGCTGATTGGAGATTGTTAACTTGGAGTCTTCTCCTTGGGATACTGCCCCTTTTAGGTTTGAATTTAAGATTGAAGTTGAGTTTGCAGCGCACAAGCGCTTGTAACAAACGTGGATAGAGCCTTCCTAAATCTTTGTTCGCGAAGCCTAGCCATGATGATGATGACTTCAAAATACTTCATTACTTGGGTTAGGCAGGTTTAAATTTGGTAAGATTAAGACAAATATGCAGGACTTTCCCCACATTATAGGGTTTTTATTATTGCCCTGTTCTTGTGGGAAGTGTATACATTTTAAACGTATTTCAATAATACAGTTAGGTTAATCACATAGAGAAAACCGTTAATATAACACTATGGTGATCTATAGGTATTTTTAAAGGGTCATTCCAAAAGAAGAGGAATTGTTTGAGGAAATGGGTTTATTGTAAATGTATTGGGATTACACTCAATAATGGAGTTGATTCCCTGGGAAAAAGCTTTTCCCTTCTTCTCTGTTGTATGTCAGTCCTTATTTGCATTTTTAAAACATTTTCATTGCACTCTGTGGAGTTTCCTCACTTCTTCTTTTAAGAATTTAACATAGTTGAAAGTGATATTTGTCTCCAGTTGCTCTGGGAAAAGAATAACAACTGCTACTGAGAAGACAGAGAATTTCTGATTGTTGGGTTTTTCCACACCACTAATTACAAAATTGCATATTGCCTGGCGTGATAGTCTTTGAGCTGTGGCTTCAATTGGTTGTGGCAGGATGAGGAGGGCATACACGCCCGGCCTGCCAGATGGGATTTGTATTAGCAGGAAAATTCTGGTTTTGACAGGGCTATCATAGTGTCCCGCTGCTCATCTTCTTTGGTATTGTACGGACTGCTCTATTCTTCAAAGACTAGCTCATCTCTTGTGCTTCTGATGTAGAATACACATCAGACACAGCAAGAATTTCCTAGATCCTGAGGTGGATTTCCCCTGAAAATGATTTAGCTTGCTGCCTTTATCTTCAATAAATCTTGGCAGCCAGACAGCACAATCCATTGCCACTCACATCTTGCTTTGTGTGAAAGTTACCCTTAACCTAATGGGAGCCATTTGATCCTTTTAAAACTGCAGGCTGTGTTTGGTGAGGTCCTGCTTTTCAAATACTGTGCTGCAGCTTCAAACAATTGTTTTGCCCTTGTCGCCATCCATTGTTCTTTTCTTCCTCAGCATACTTAATCTCCTATATCTAAATCCAGGCTTACATGTAAATAAACCCAGAAAAATTCTCTTTACTCAGTTGTGTATGATAATGTTTAATAAAAACAAAAGTTATGTGGGAGATAAACATTTAGGAATGATACAGGTGCACATTTAATCTGAGAATCAGTTGTTGAATGAAAAAAAGCTGCAATACCTTCCTGACCACAGCATTCTATGAAAAACAGACCTTTATTAAAAAATTATCTGTATCCTAGAGGAGAAACAAAACAAATGGTGAAAAAAAATTGTTCTATTTTGTGGTGGTTTTATGCATGTGGATGTTATTAATGACGAGGTGGTGCTCATAAGTAGGGCTGGTTTTGTTGGTGCACTTTTGTAGGCTAGGGGGAGTGCTCTCATCACTCCTGTTAGTGTCCATCCCTCAGAGATATTAACCACCCTTTAATTTTTGATGTAATAAAAAGACCTTAGAGTCAGAGCCCTGTACTCTGGGGACCAGAGTGAGCCTGTTGTATCACCCAGAGCTTATCTCTCCTCTCCATCCACAGGTCCATCAGTTCACATCCGCTGAGGGCAAAATGGGGTCCCATGTAGGTATCCCTGAAGTCATTTGAAGTGTAAGACAGCCAGGTCTCCTCAAGGAGTGGTCAAATATGACACAGGCATGATCTATGGTACCCAGGCTGGTCTGGAATGAAAGTCACAAGTTCCCCACTAGACACCAGTAGTGGTCAACCACATCCAGCACTAATTCCTGATCCAGGAATTGCAGCTACCACCACATCATTTTTAAGGTAGAAGTGTAATATATTCAGGAGGAGTGTTCTGCTTTGAAACTAGGTGAACCATGTGAACTCAAGTAATCTAACATTAATTTTTTCATTCTGGGTTTCAGATTTTTCAGAATCATTTTGCTTTACCACTCTGTCTTCTCTCCATCAACAAAGAAAGCACTTCAGTTCCTGCAGCTTCATAATTCACAACCTTGATTTGCTTTCAATATAGGATTTGGGGATACAGATGTTAAAAATTGTTTTCAAAATTAAGAATTAAAGACTCTGTTTGAATTAAACTCTATCATTCCAGATTGAAGTAATTGAGAATTGGCTCCATAGGCCAGTTTGTAATTATTCTTGTCTTTGATTAGTTGACAGAAGATGTTTAAAAAGCCAAGTCCATATCCAGTAGGAATGAAAGCTAGCAAAAAAATTGCTTTAAAAACATTTTTTAGTGAAAAATCACGGAGTTTTGCATAACATTATATTTTTTCTTCAGAATTCTTTGATTCATTCTTTCTTTTTGGGCTGAAACAACCAAAGCCTGAAAAACACTTTAGGTATTATATATGAATAGCCTGAATCTTTTAGCAGAAGCTATGCAAGCAGTTTGAGTAGCAACACTGAGACAATAAAGCTTGCTTGGAATTTTGTATCATTAATCAGGGTTCTTTATATAGAAATGTTGCTTGAATTGGCACAATCCCACACGTTGATGGGAAAGAACTGCAGAATGAAGAAGTTCTTTTATTTAAAAGCAAAAAATAACCCTGCAGAAGCATGACTAGCAATATTATACTAAAAATAGTTGCTTTCTTTGACTTTTTAGCTGATTAATTGGTTATGTAAGAGGAATATTTGTAGCATAGGAGCAGCCCAACCTGCTGCATACCCAAAAAGCATAGCATGACATGCAAAATTTGGGGAGAATAGCTGAAATAAAAAAGACTTGTCTTTACCTTCTTGTCATTCTAATGATATTATATTATAATATATAGGGTATACTATTTCATTTGATAATTTGATGTGATCTATCGCTGAGGCCAAGAGACACGACTGAAACCAAGATCCTTTTAGCCCCTTCAGTTGGTTTTTGGGGTGGCAGATTTTCTTTGAATGAATGAATGAATGAATGAATGAATGAATGAATGAATTTTCTAAAAGAAGAACTGGTTGGTAGATTTAAGTTTGATTGGTGGATTGTAGTAAATTGAACATAGCAATGTTAGTGTCTCACAGTAATGACAATTTCTCAAATGGCAGTGTCATTCCTTCACAATTTCAAGTGACCTTGCCTTGCTACTTTTACTATTTTTCTTGTAGAACAAGTGAAGGTGCCATATGCCAAATACGCTTCGTGCCATGGCATCTCCACCAACTCACAATGATACATTACATCTGCCTTAAAAACTTGATTCCGTTTTGTAGTTTTATATAAGAATGCCAAGGTTTTCTCAAAACAACTGAAGTCACTAATTTACCAATCTGTTGCCAACACACTAGGAGCAGAGAAGGAGTGGAGCCTAAGAAATATGTGAAATGTATTCTTTTTCCTCTTTCTAAGATTTTCAGCACTCCCAATTTCCTTGATTAAGGATAGGCTCAAGAAAGTGAACTTTTGTGCTCTGAATTTTGTCTGTTTCTGTTCCAACTCTTATGTTGTATGTATACTAGAAGAAAACTTTCCAAGTTAATAGAATATATGAGATTAAATGAGAGAGGTGAGATTAACAGCCAAATAACAAGTTTTGGCTGCAGCCAAAGTAAAGAAGAAAAGAAGGCAACACAGTGAATAAGGACAGATGCACAGAAGTGCTGTCTGCAGTGTGTTGTTGTCACTTATTTTTTCAAAAACAGACGAATGCAATCTTCATCATTATCATTGCCCCTTCTGTTATGCCCTGCCATTGGCAGTGCCACTAACTCAAGAAGAGTGAGTTCCATGTAAATTCTCAATTTATATTTTCTTGAAAGCAAACTAAGAAAACAAGCTGTTCTCAATGGAATGAAATACCTATTCTGGCCCTTAAAAGTTAAAATAAAACAGCATAAAGCTGTTTTTCAGGTGCATCTGCATTAGTGCCCTATTTTGCATCAGGAGTTGCATCTGAGGTCAATCTCTTGGTCATCCTTACTTAGCGGATTCTGGTTCATCTTGTCTGTCAGAGTGTGCAAACTAGGTTCACTTCAAATGAAAGCAGCCCCAAAATTTTTTTTAGAAGCACATCTAATGCTCTCCAGACACTAATGGGCACTCTAAGGAGTAGACTAAATGCTAGTCTAAAGTCAGACACACAGGAATTCAAGTAGGGGGGCCCTCGGCACAAACTGGTTTGGTCTACTGCTCCACTTCGTCCCCACTTGTCGATGAAATATTCTTCTTTACAGAGGTTCTCATTCACTTACTGTGACCTTTGTTCAAGCAGTCTGTGTCTCTCCCCCAGTTCTACCTGCTCTGAGGCTAGTTCTTTCCTTCCCTGTTAAAAATCAGCAAAGCATAAGGAAGTGAGTGAAGTGATACAGCCTCATGCCAGCTGAAGATCTCAATACTCCTGCTTTCACCTGCCAGTTCTGTCTCTCTCATGCTCAAAAGATTGTTAGAAAGAAAAGCTGATGGAAGGAGGATGTCTTTGTTGGGACACACAGAAGCATTTTTGTGATAGATCCATCCAGTTTTACATCAAATCTAGCTCAAGCAGCAGTGCACCTTTGGTTTTATTTTTAAATGGTAATGTTTGCTCCTTATTAATAACAAGATTGCCTTATAGTAGACAACTTTGGACCAAATATGTCCGGTGCTCACATATTTAAACAGTCACAAAAGAATTTTAACAGTTGCCTATAAATTTAATTGCTTCATAGCAATTATTATACAGAATAGTATATGTTTTTTATTACCCTGAGGTCCCTTTTTAATAGGAGTGCTGTGCTTTGTACAAGTCAATTATTTTTGATAGTTACAGTAATTAATGTTTAATTATATTTTATTAGTCTCATTTTGTTCAACTATCTTGGAACCACTCCAAGCATTTCTAAATGCTATACTTTGTGTGTGCACGTGTGCACACATCTGCATACTCTTCTTATGTTGATATGTGCAACCTTTGAGAGCATTATTCTCACAGAGGGGGAAATATGAGACTCATCTCAAAAGACTACAGAAACACATGTGCTGTCCTCTTTCCCATGGCTATCAATGATATCCCTCATGTTCATCTCACAACTGCAAGACCATTTCCCAATTTTCCCCTACACAGATATATTTCTGATATCTCCTGGTAGATGTTTCTCATGACTTTAGAACTGTATTTTCAATGGCTTTCAGTTTGCACATGTATGAGTGACTTTTTTCCTCTTTAATTATTTATTTTCACCTTTTTATCTTTGTTAGCTTTCTGCCTTCTTCCTCTTTTGTTTCTGTTCTCCCTGGAAATTACTTTTGTTACTCTTTATTTCTGATCCCTCTTCCTTTCTTTTTCTTTCTTCTTCTGTAATGTTTCTCCCTTTTCTGTCTTTCTTCCCCACTCCAAAGGGACTAGAAAACTTCTGTCTTCCTCTGAAATCTCTCTCCTAACTCTCACATTCCACCTGGTGTATACCCTGTCTCAGAAGTTTAACAGCTCTAGCATTTCATATTTTGGTTCACTTTTTCTGTTTGGGGTGGTGATTCTCTCCTCCTCTCTCTCTTTCTCCTCAGTTTTGTCTCTGTGTCATCTCTCCCCTCTTTCCTGAATACACAAGTTGTGTTTACTTTGTTCTTTCAAAATGCATACTCTTTATTTTCTGGATTTTCATTGAATCTTTATGCACTTCATATGTTTGTCATTTCCTGTGGAATGAGGATAGCACCGCAAAACTGATAATAATTTACTGGATTTTTTTTTTAATTCTTGAAAGAGGATACTGCTACTTGAATTGTGGTAATTGACCAAGCATGATTTCCCAGCCAGTTCAGGAGCTTGTGACCTTATGGATGAATCTCAAGTCCTGGAGAAGGCTCCATGTTAGGGAAAATCTATTGGCTCCACACACATTGCTAATCTTCTGTCTTTCTTGTTTGATTTTTTCTAGTTTCTAATTTGACCTTTTTCCATCAATGAAGCAGCTGTGACCAATTTTGTTCTGAGTACCATTTGTGTTATGGGAGTATCCAAAGGCCTTAGCAGTTTGGAGCTTCATAACCTGGGTGTCATACATTACTAGAAAAAAAGTTCCTTCATCTGGAGGATCTGCTGCTTAAATGGCTGCAATGAGAGTTTTGCTGTGTGCTGTTTTCAAAGCTAACCTTTCTAGCATATTTGCGCATATCACAGTGCAGTAAAAGGCAGCTGTGCACAACTTCTGGAGGCTGTAATTCCATTACCAGGTGTTTTCTGTTCCCTTCAGTGATGATTGAGTTCAACATAGTGAATTTTGCCCATAAATCAGGGATCAGAGTCACCAGTGAAGTGTGGGAAGGAGCCTGAGTCATCTCACTCATTAATTCCTTTTCATTCATATAACCATGTTAAACTAGTGTTGACATGTCAAATTTTGGGGATAGCTATTTTGCATGTTGAAGGACAGCCAGTGTTTCCTAGCTGTCCTGGCCTGCTGCCTGTTCCTGTGTCCTTTCACTTTGCTGTGAACACTCTCAGTGCAGTGTGTAAACTTGGACAGAAACTGAACACACCAGTAATGGAAGATGCTGCTGAGTAGTTAGCTATTGAATATAATCTTCTCACACTGGTTTAATAATGTCATGGGGCATCAGTTATGAAGAACATACTGCGTGTAATAGGAATAATGGTATATTGACCACATATTAAAGAACATGTTAGAACTGCTGAAAGAAAAGCTACTTTACACAGTGTATTAGATAGAGCAATGGAAACTGAAGAAAATTATCTCTTCTGAGAGATTAGGAAAAGAAAAAAACAAAAAATATTTCCAGCACTATAAAAAGCATTGACAAACGCCACAAAAAAGCAGGGTTCTGAAAAACAGATCACAGAAAGACATCCAGGAGATGTCTTGTATGGACTACATGACTCATTGAAGTGCTTCTAGAGTGGACAGAGTGGTCCTGGTGTCCTACAGATACTAAGGTAGGATGATGGTACGGGTTTACTTCGAGACTTCTTAAAGATTTCTGTGATGGAGAGATCCTTGCCTCCCTCCAGGCAGAATGCTTTTGCTAATACACATTATCAGATCAGACCAGATATTTGCCCAATATATAAAAGTTCAGTTTCTGCCCAAATAAATCAGAGTGGGGCCTTTGGTGAGTACTTAACTATTTGTCTATGGCAGAGCCTTAACGTTTACCACTGTACCCTAAGGAACCTGTCCAAAACCATTTAATCGAACGCAATACATTCCTATTAAAGGCTTGAACAAATCAGCATTTTCCATTGCTTATCATCAGAAGTTTACCAGCCAGCTCTAATAGTCGAATCTAATTGCCGAATGCCAATAAGCATTTGTAGGGGGACCCTTAATCCTTTGCCTGAACAAGACTGTGGAAGGCACTAACAGCTTTGGCAAAGGCACTGCTGGTCCTTTCTACCAAAACCAGCCCTGTTGACAGCCTGTTCAGAGATGTTCACCACCACATAAGGATGTGCAGTGAAATACTCAAGGGGGTTCTTCAGTCACATAACACTGTCCAGGAATTATTCAGCCAACTGAAGTGGCCCCTTTCCTCACTTCACTGCAGTAATGCTCATGGGCGTGACATTAAACAAACTCTTACCAAGCATCTAATTAAATGGGGTCTGAGTACTGTATCCCTCAGTGTTCTAATGCAGAATGTGGATTCTTCCATGGCTAACTCATATCAAGCCAGCAATGGCTGTTTTGTAATGAGAATACAAGACCCGATAATAGCTCCCCAGTTATTATCTCTATGCCAAGATGTGTAACTGTAAAAGGTATTACAAATAGGAGACTGGAGAGTGCACTCCAAAACCCTCTAACTAGTAGATGGGAAGCAGCTTTACAGCTTGAGCAGATTTACTACTTTCCCTAAAGAAATCCCTGTCTTCCAGAACTGAGAAAGACAAATCGTTGGAGAATGCCCAGATGTGATTGTGTGCAGCCGCTTTTGCTCCTGTCAGCTCCAGTCCCATGCATCTGCTTCCAGGCTTGGACTCAAACAGCATCAATCAGATGAGCTGAAACGGCACACAAAGAAACACCCATTCTAAAAAAAATATGTGGGAATTTTGTAACTGGTGTTTCTCAGCAGAAGACTTTAAAAAAAGACTGAAAACATTGATGTTTCTGGTGTGGTTGGTACTAATCTAAGTAGGCAAAGGCAAATTCAAAGAGATTAGAAGAGACAGCACTTAAAAACAGGGAAATGCCAAGCACTGTGCAAACTATTTCTTAATCTTAGTAATAAATGTAGACCGTAAAATATTAACAAAGATAATGACTAGCAGATTAGAATTTATTATGCAAGACTTCATTCACCATAACCAAGGGGGATTCATTAGAAATAGATTACAATGTACAGCAATAATAACAGACAATTATTGAACATAATAAATCTATGTAAAGAGAGGGATGAGTTAATGTCTGTCTTTTCCATTAGAGGAAGAAAAAATTCATCTGATCATGTAAACTCAAGTTACTCTCTTCTTGCTGTCCTCAGAATTTTCTAGCAAGAACAGGCCCATGTGACAGAAGAGAGCCATGAATAAGCAGAAGTGGATTCAAGGAGATGTTGCAGAAAGAGGCATAAGCTCAAAATGCCCCACTCCTTTTTACTTTTCAATTATTTTTTCCATAGTAAAGTGTAGCCTTACATAACAACCACAAATAAATGGATTGGGCAAGGATAAAATAAATGATTGGTAAATAGTACATTAATATTGCTATCGCAACCAACATATGCTATTTGTTAGTATTCTATATTTTTCTTTCTTACTCAGTT
This sequence comes from Pseudopipra pipra, assembly GCF_036250125.1. Classification (NCBI taxonomy): domain Eukaryota; kingdom Metazoa; phylum Chordata; class Aves; order Passeriformes; family Pipridae; genus Pseudopipra; species Pseudopipra pipra. Next base: position 88,223,673 of record NC_087550.1, on the reverse strand, counting down.
CAGTTAGATGGTAAGAAAGAGGATGTGTGGGGTTTTTAAAACAGCCTTAATTAATATTCACAGTACATCATGGCATTATATTTCTAATATTCAACTTTTGATGTTATTCTAAGTGTTTTATTAAAAAATTTATTCCAGTGGGAACTTATTTTATAGTGCTTCCAATTCAACATTGTCAAATGTTGTTATCTGTGGCAAGCTTTCTATGATTCCACCTGCGGGAAACATTTGCCTTGCAAATTTTCCAGATAGTAAACAGTTTTTTCTAGGTTCTGTCATCTTTTTTTCTGATTTTTCTCCTACCTTTTGGTCCTATACCATTCAGCACATGAGCTAGTCTTGGAATGATCCAGTGATCATGTTAGGCCATTTTTCTTAACCCTAACAGACAGCTTTTTGTGGATGTTTGCCAGCTGACTGTGTTGGGATCAAGCATGCTGGACTTATTCGGGAAGCTTCATGGATCTTAGAATGAGTTGTACTTTACATCCAACTTATGGGTTATAAACAAGTGGACACTGTCTGTGCCTTCTGCTGTTAAGGGAAGACCTTGTTTCACTGGCTGGTGACATTGTTCTTGTTATTTCTGTTGTTACTGACAATAATTTGATAATAAATATCTTGTCAATAGTTACTTATTTAGACAAATATCCTTCATTCCCCCTTTTCACTAAATAGGTATGCTCTCAAAGATAATTTTTTTTTTAGAAGTTAAATGCTTTCATTTTAATGAAGCAGTCCAGAGCATCTGGCAGATACTAACTGTTCCTCAGAATGACAGACCTTAAGTTGGATGGAGCATTTGTAAATTTAAGATTAAAAAAATCATGACTTTGAAAACAGGGCTCTTGATGCTATCCTGTGAATTTTAGCCCTAAATCCAAATTTCTGATTTCTATTGAAAAATACGAGTAAAAGCTGAGAAAGCTAATAAATCATTCTCTGATGTGAACTGAGCTCCATTATAAATAGAAATTTGTTGCTTATAATGTACAGCTCTTGGCTCTCATTAAACCCTTGTAGAAGTGATGCACTGTACTTGAAAACCATAGACTGGAAAATAAATACATTCAAGCTGCATTGCTGGGCCAGTGCTCTGTATCCCAGCGGTAAACTTAGCCTATTAATGGCTAATGCTTTAAAGAAACACAAAAGCCCTAAGGCTACACTTGTATTGCATTGTAGCTGCATAGTAGCTGCAAACACTAAAGCCTTTGAACTTGTGAAGTAGCGCTGTCCTTGATCATCTGTATCTGAATCTAGACCAACTTTTGACACGGTTTGACTAATTGCTTCTGCCTGAAAATGTCTGGTATCTTTTATAAAACAGCTTTATTCTCCATTTAATTGCCCAAATAAAAGAGTTGCTTAACAGGACAAGCAGCAGTGTTAGGCATTGGATGCTGGGGACCTGATTTTGCATAGATGTCCATGCTCATCTGCTTCATTGAAGTGACTAGAGGAACCCCCATAGAAGTCCCTGCGCTCTCCTTCCCCATCTTTGCCGTGAGCAAAGACCCTCAGCACTGGACATGTCTTTCTGTCTGTCTTCCCTCTCTCCTTCCCTTGCCTTCTTCGACCCTTCCAATGCAGTCTTCGTCCAGGGGCCCTTGTGACAGGGAACAAGATCTCTCACTGAGATGAGAAAAGAGTATTTGCAGCTATGGAGATCACAAGAATGTCCTTCTCTTTCTTCCCGGCCTTGTCCCTCCCCTGATAACAGAGCACTGGGCTCTGGGGGCTTTACCAGGGTACTGAGTGAACCCAGCAGCCCCATGCAAGGAAAGAAGACAAAATCCTCTCCTGGCCTCTCTCTTTTTGCCGAGTCCAATGGACACAGAGACACTAGAGGAGCTTTTACTTCCATCCTGATGAAGCACACAGTGTCAGTGGATACCGTACTGCTTCTTGACTGGCTCTGTGGGCCCAAGAGCATCCATCAGTACTCCTGGCTCAGGTCTGGACTGGAGGGATCAAATGTTTCAGTCTTCCAGCTAGCTGACACATATTATGCAGCATTCAGAGCACCAACACACAGAACACAGTGCAGGTGGGTTCCAACATTTTATCCATAGCTGCATTGAAATCCTAACAAACAGGAGTGTATGGAATGTGGCAGTCCCTCACTTCCAAAGCTTCCTCACAGGGGCTACACTTGCCACCTTGCATGTCATGAGTGGCAGTAAGGCTCCTGTGAATTAGAACGACATCAACATGGAAACTTGAGTTGCGTCACTGTGAAAAGAAATCTATTTAGTGAAGTGAGTCACCCTGGAGTGGCTGGCAGCTGATTGAAGGCCACAGAATGCTTCTTGGGAAAGTAATTGCTCAAGCACTTGCTTTTCCCAATCTCTTTTGTGAGGAAGGAGGGGAAAAACAGTGTTCTGTTCATTTTTTAGACTCCAGGAAGGTTGTCAGTCAATCTGACCTTTATCAATTTTGAAGACAAGAAAGCAGTCAGCAAGAGTTGCTCTCCCACCATGTTTGGGCAGACAGCAGGCATAGGGTTCTGGAAAAACCCAGACTTCTTGTTCTGAGTGTGGAAGCCATTGGGCTTGGCCTAGGTTTTTCACTGCCTGGTTTTGGTCTTGTCATTGCTCTATTTACATCTGGTTTGTGGGACGAAATTAGTGGTGCTACTGCACTGTGCATTCAAACCACTGTAATGCCTTTCTTTAATTTTGGTACTGCTTGCCCTCTATTTATCTCAGGATTTACAAATCTGCAGTGTAATTTGTTCACAGCTAAGGTTACACTTACTCAAAGTGAGAGCTGAGAAGCAGGAGTTGCAGATTGCTGTCAGAAGACATAGACCAGTATTTTCAATATTCTTTGTACAAAGCCCTTTTTTTTACTCATCCAGTGCTACATGGGAGAGTGATCATAAGGGATATGAGGGAATACAGTGGAAATTCAACTTGAAAAAGTTGCCTATCACTAACTAAGGAGACGCAGTTACATCATTTCACCACTTTGTTCTAGGTTCTTTTCCAAGATTTAATTATTTAGATTATGTCATTTTATTCAGACATGTACAGCAGCAGCGTGTTGAAGATTCCTTTGGCCATGATGTCTGCAGTCTCAAGATGAAGAATTGGACAGTAAAAGTAATCCACAAATTTAAGTTAATTTAAATCTATTGATTAGTTTTAAGATTAAATAATAAATATTTATAATTATTAAAAAAGTATAAGTAGAATCCCCAGAGGACTGAGCTTATATCCTGTATTAGTGACATGCAGATTTGTCTTTAAAGCAGGGAGTGTGGGGGGACATGTAGCTATTTTTTAGTTATAAATTAATAAGAAGAAGCAAGGTAAGCCGGAAAATATAGATAACACCACATGGTTCTTCTCTTTTCCAGATTTGTTTGAACTGATTAGGGAGGAGAGTGAAACCTATTTTGCAACTCAGAAAATGTGAACAAATTGCTTTTGAGATCTATAAAATTAAATTTCAGTGATTCCCTCTTACATTCAAACACTAGCATCAGGCTTGAGAATGAACATAATTATAAGAATTAATAAAATTACTTAGGAGACACACCATCATACTGAAGATTATCACTGAGCATAAATATCCTCAGCTGATATAAATTGGTATGGCTCCATTGACGTCAAAGGCTCTGCAGCAATCTGCACAGGCTGGGGAAGCAGTCTTCTGTGGCTAAGAGTGTTTTCACCCAGTCCAGACCTGCTGCTTTAAGAATTTTAGAAAGAACAGAAAAATGCCTCATAGTCTTGTGACAATTGCTTGTTGCTGTTGGAGAAAATATTGTACTCTACGTGCCTCAGCACAGGCTGCTGGAACAGAAAGACACCTTCATTTGTGAGAATTATATCTGAGTACTGTGGACATTATTCAGTTTTACTGGGCTGTATTTACTTTAACTGGGTTTATTTATTTTCTTTCTGTACAAGAATTTACTGCATGCACATAACACTTTCTCTCTTCTCTATGATTGGATTTGCTTTATCAACTTATCTCACTCCAATTTGTTTTGGTTATAACCGAGCTGTTACTTTTTACGTATAAACACTGAAATGTAGGAATTGCCATTCTGGGCAAGACCAGCTGTCCCTCCAGTCCAGCATCCTGCCTCTGGACTCAAGGCAAGGCACTGAAGTTCAAAATAACCTCAAAATAAGCCAAGGGGGAGCACTCAAGCCTCCCCAGTCTTGAGGTTTCTAGTTGCTTTATTCACTGAAATGTGAGGCTTCACACTTCTCATTAAGAAAACTTTGTTTGCCAACTAAGGTAACAGAACGTGTTCTCGTTACCTATATAAAGATCCTGTCTGTCTTTAATCCTGCTATGCTCCAGGCTTTTCTCATTAGTTTGTGACAGTGAATGCCACAGTTTCATTATGTTTCACCTAGAAAAAGTTAAATCTGTCTTCAGTGTCATCAACTGTTCCCTTATGTTGGTATTGTAGGAAAAGTCAAATGGCAGCATCCGACTGACTTTTGCTGCAATAATCTGTGACCCATTCTTCTCTCAGCTAAGCCATTCAAGTCTTTTCCATCTGTCTTCATCTGGAAGTCCACACATGCCTTTTATCATTTTTACCAGTTATTTCAACTCTTCACTCTGTTCTCGTTTGGTCCCTGTCCTAACTGTAGGGCAGTTGTGCTCCTCAAGGCACTGCGCAGTCCTGATTTGCCACTTACCAGAGGGATTTCTGGAGCATATTGTGGCCTCCTTACTCCCTACATACCTATTTTTCCACTAGAAATCAAAACACTAGTGGTGCTTAAAAATGTAAGCAAAGGATGTTACACAACTGGGCATTAGCAGGTCTTCTTCAGTCAAGACACAACTGTTGGGACCTCAGAGTTGACAAGTTCTCACACAACCCAGAGTTGGACAGCATGAACTAAACACCGCATTTCAAGGAAGGGTGAGTCACTAGTTTCAAGCAAAGCAGCCTCATCTCTTCTGGTTGGGGGGATTGAAGGTATGAGAGATGAAGGATCTCACAAGATGTGACCTTTTACCTGTACCTTGTGAGATGTGTCCTCCTACCTGAAACTGAGGAAAGCTGTTTGTAGATTTGTGCTCTAATTTTGTTGTCTTCCCAGCATGGTGACTTTGTCTTAGGTATATTTAGCAGAGTACAGTACTCATCTTCAGCAGTACAGAGAAGAGAGTGAATAAGCTAATGATATGACACATTTCATATGACACATATGACCTAGATGTAAAAAAAAAAAAAATTGCCATTATGATGAGATCAGTTTTAAAGCAGAACAGAAGATGAAAAGTTCAAAACTGTAAGATTGCCTAGGCAACATAAAACCATAAAATGACTTGCAGCAACTGGGGGGAAGAAAACCCCAACAAATCACCATGCAAAATAAAAGATAAGTTCATGGCACTGTTATAGCCCTTTAGCCCATGCAGTATTTATGCATATTGGTTTTACTTGTAACCATGCAAAAGAGAATAAATTTAAGTATTTCCTTCTTTTTGATAAAAAAAAGAAAAATGTTTTCATATTGCCTTAAATTTATAAACCACTTCTCATCATGAAGGAACCCTGACTGACAGGGGAACTGAAATGTAATATCATCCTTCAGAATGCTGTACTTCATACTTCCGGTAGCATTTGTCATTTATTTGAGACAAAAGCATCTTAAAGCTCTGTCTTTTCTATATTCAGTATAGGTTTAATGCTTTTGGAGCTCAACAGATAAAAATACCCGGTTGAAGCAGATCACTCTTCTAGTCTCGGGTAACTAAACTGAAGCCCAGAGATAACCTCTTTGCCTGAACTAATGGCATCTATTGGTGTGTCTTGGTGGAAGAGCCTCTCTCTTTTTCAGAGGACAACAGAGGTTACACAACAGAGGTTTTGCTGTATTCCTAGCAGAGTTGTTTAAAATTACAGTTCACTTATGCACCTTGTCTAAGAGTGTCCCCTGCCATCTCTGACAGGTAGCCCTCTTCCCCTGAAGATAATGCTGACCACAGTATTGAAAAGGAGAATGTTCTTGAGTGCCAGTTAGGGTGCCAGAGGAGGGCTTGCACACCCACACCTGCAGCATAGTCATCACTGGTGAAGTCATTTATGAGGGTATGGATAATGTCACTTGACAGGTGCAAAGGACCCTTCCTTTAGCAGTGGCAATGGCTGCTGAATCATTAGGTCTTTGTTAGGGATGTAGGTCTTCTTGCACAAGAAATGGTCCCATGCTGTATTTTGAACAAGTGTGGTTTTTCAGAAGTTCATTTTCTGACTCTGCCATAGGCCCTGAAATCTAGTGATATTTAGCAGTGTTTCAGCAAAAAGGATGCTTTTGAGAGCATCTCTTTTTTATTCTGTTTTCACTTTATTTTTCAATACTGTTATCTCACTCCTCTAAGTTACCAACCTGTGCTCTATGAGCATCTCAAGTTTTGTTTTAAGCAGTATTAATACAGACAAGCTGTCAGCAGCCTCATTGTATAAATACTCCATTGATTCCCTGAGGGAACCGTCCTGCTTTGAGCTACTTAGCACTTGGTCTACTGTTTGGTGGCTGTAAGGAGGCTGGTGTCCCTGAGGAATAAGGTTAAACAAAACCCCACAGCTTGTCTTGTCTTCGTTTTCCCCCTCCTGCCCTAATGAATGCAGAGTACTTTTGTTGACGGCTTGGAAATGGATCCCTTTCATAAAAAAGCAGCAAATTTCTATCACTGACAGCCATAAGGCTGAGTTTGACTGGGAGAAGGAGGGCTGCAGAGAGAGTTATTGTGGATAGTGGACCTTAGTTTGCATGTCAGAAGTATACAGCGTCAGCAGGCTTCAACCGTATCGTGCCTTCTCAGCATCTCCCTCAGCCTAATGGTGAAGCAGAAGCAGCTGTCAAGATTGCCAAGAAAATATATTGAAAAGGCAAACTGAAGAGATAAACACATGCAGACCGTGCTGCTGGACTGGAGCAGCACACCAACAGTAGGTACGAGCAGCCTAGTGCTACATTTCATGTCACACTGTTGTGCAAGCTCTCTGTTGCCTGCAGCAAATAAAATCTCAAAGCCATAATAGTGGAGAAAGTGACAGGATGAATTAAACAGCTGCAACAGCAAGGCAGTAATGCTCATTGGGTACCAGAAGGGACATCCAGTAAGGCTACAGCCAGCATCTGATGACAAAAAAAGATGGTTAGGACCTCTCTGCAGCGTTATAGTCATAAAGTAGCATCCATGTGGTGTTATATGGGAAGCCCTAGTGAGCCATCATTCTCCTGGGATAGTTCAGATGAATCTTTCCATATGAGTGCTGTAAAAAAGAAATCAAGTATTGACTCTGAGATCATGACATGCCTATATGTGATCCTCGGGAACTACATCAGTGACCACCAGTAGGACAGAAATCTGTGGGAGACGTGCTGGTATGTTCCTTACATGCATTAGAAAGAATATAGTTGACTAAAACTGATTTCCACTCCCAGGTAGCAAAATTTGTCAGAGAGTTCTATGTCCACATGTAATTAAAAATAGATTCATTCTATGTCACTTCAAAAATCATGTAAGTGGTTGCATAAATATATGTATATATACAGGAATGTAAATGCATGTTTCTCATATGTGCATGACTAGACACATAGAGTGGTTTGGATTGGAAGGGACCTTAAAGATCATCAAGTCTAACCTCCCCTTGTCGTAGACAGGGACACCTTCTGCTAGACTAGGTTGCTCAAAGCCCCATCCAGCCTGGCCTTGAACTCTTCCAGGGATGAGGCATCCACAGCTTCTCTGGGCAACCTGTTCCAGTGTCTCGCCACCTCATAGTGTCTCACCCTCACAGGAAAAAATAGCTTCCTTATATCCAATCAAAACCTACTGTCTTTCAGTTGAAAACCATTACCCCTTGTTCTGTCACTACAGGACCTGGTAAAAAGTCCTTCTCCATCTTTCCTAAGGTCTCCTTTATGTATTGAAAGGCTGCACAAGGTCTCCCTGAGCCTCCTCTTTTCCAGGCTGAACAACCCCAACTCTCTCAGCCTGTCTTCATAGGAGAGATGCTCCAGCCCTCTGACCATTTTTGTGTCCTTCTTCTGGACTCACTCCAGCAGGTCCACGTCCTTCTTGTACTGGGAACCCCAGAGCTGGACACGGTTCTCCAGATGGAATCTCACCAGGGCAGAGCAGCAGGGAAGAATCACCTCCCTCAGCCTGCTGGCCGTGCTGCTTTTGGTGAAGCTCAGGATACAGTTGGCTTTTGGGACCCTGAGTGCACATTGCCAGCTCCTATCTAAATTTTCATCTTTCCATATCCCAAAGTCCTTTTCCTTAGGGCTGCTCTCAATCCATATGTGCTTGTATATACATAGGATACCTCAGGAAAAGTAAGAAAAGGTTTTGGAGTCTCTCTCTTCTTTTGACCCTCTCCTATAATCTGTTCATTAACTGTTTGTTGCAAGGGAAATCAGAAATTGGAATTCTTCTCATCCAGACGACTGCCATGACCATCAAGCCATGTGATTATTTTCTTGTCATTAAATACTAGCTTTGTCATACTGTATGTCTTGCTATAAGAATTTTGCTGAGTAAGCACCTACCTTTACACTGGGACACTGTGTGATGACAAAAAGTTTTCATCACCTAAGAAAATGGATATAACATTTTTGAGGACATAGTTAATATTAGTATCTCTGTTTCAGTCTGTTCAGTCTATCTTTTAAAGTTTTGTTCAGTCCCAAACACAAGTGTTCCCCTTCTACCATACCTGTATCAATTCACAGAGCTGAATTTGGGATTTGACAACAGTCAGGTAGATGATCTTTCTGAAATTCCTAAAACAAAGAGAAAAAAAAAGCAGAAGCAAACAAAAGTCCTGCATTCAGGGAGCTACATTGGAAGTGTCTCACTACCAGACACTTTCTCTGGGAGAGGTCAGGCATCACTGACAGCGCTGGGATCTAGTCAGAAGTGAGCACAGAAATATCAGATCCAGGGAGGTTTATGTTGAGATGGCATCAACCTCCAGGAAGGCATGCTTTTCCTGGAGACAAGAGTGTCCTGCACATGTGGGTGCCTACAAGCGTGGTCTCAGGCATTTTTGAATATGTATAGCAGCTTAAAATTATTTTTTGATTGTCAGAGGAACCAGTGTTAACTCCTGCTGGTGATAAGCAGACCCTCCTCCAACTCCTGTACAATTTGTAATGCTCCTGGGCTACTTTTAGACAGTTGTTGTAGTGAATTGGAGGGAATCAGTTCAGGAAATAACTATTAACTTATCTGTTTTGCTTAAAATTCAGAAGGTTCAGATCCACTATCATCACGATCAACAGCAGTAGGAAAGAAAAAAAGGGGGCACAGGGCCTTGAGTAAGTTATATGTGCTTTGCTTCAGTTCTTTAGCCAAATAAAAATATATTAAAAATTGTTTAAACATTAGCTGAAATTGAAAATACGGGTTTTTTCATCAGAATGAAAAACTAGGGGAATTGTTTCTACTGGAACAAAGCATCCTACTCCAACCCAAAGGTAAAATGCTGCTGTAGAACGCGCTTGTGCTGAGAAAGCAAAGGCACTGACAAATTATTTTGCTGATAAAATGAGGTGAGGAAGAGATGGCACAGGTACTTTTACCTAAAAGCATTTGAAAGACTGTGTGACTGCAAACCTGTAGGATACTTCAGAGAGGACTGAAAAGGGTTTTCCACCCTTCCTTTTGGTGCTGTTCTACTTTCTCATTGCAGACTGGTCCCTGGAGAATGGGCATCCTGTGCCCCAAATGAACTCCCTGTAAAGCAAGGGAGTTATTTACTTGTTCCCTCTCTTTTTGAGTATTGAGTGTTCAGTGGAAAAAATGGAACAGCTTTACTGGGAGGAAATTGCATATGTCCCATCTTCACATTGAGGCATGGGAATTTGAGCTTGCTGCTGTTTGGACCAGGATGGATCTAAATGTAGCTCTCCAGTCTTCCCGGTGAGCATCTAGTCAGCACGCAACATGCACAGCAGGACCAGGCTCACGCAGTTAGTTCTGTGGGAGATACTCAATTTTTGCACCCTACTTAAACATGCAGTGAACCAGAGAGAGAAAAAGTATGATGACCCAGGCTCAAACCCCTGCTTGCAATCAATCAGGTTAGTGAGTGTATTTGAGCCTGGTTCTCATACATAATGTGTGCTAAAAGTGGGGCTGATGGTAAACAGATTGCTAGCAATGTAAATGTATACCTGATTTTCTTTTCACCTTAAACAATTTAATAAGTTTATCAGCAGTTCTGTGAAGGCCAGGGTTGAATTTTTAGTTAAGTCAAACATTTCTACCCTAAAATTTTCAATCCCTTGTCTCAAGAATGTGACCCAGGCCTCCTAGGACTTCACAGATAAATTACTGAATTTCCATGCAGAAACAGCATGAAGTAAGGCCTTGGGCGGTATGATCCATGCATGATGTTCCTGTCAGTAAGCTGCAGAAAGCAAGTCCAGGTTTTTATTCTTAGAGAGCAAAATTGTACTTTTTCAGGTGATGAAATATATTAAACCTTCATTTCTATGGCTCTTTGCCAGCCTCCAGATTAAAACAAAGCAATAGTTCGAAGGTTCTGTCCAGCGCTGTGACTTGGACCAGTGGTCTCATAGGCAGGCCATAAAACTGATCAGGAATTTCAGCCACTGCAGTAAGGATTTTGCAATGTCATGGGGAAATAATTATCTAAATCTAGTATTGTATTCATTCCAGTACTAGCAGTAGGATTTTGCTATATTCAGTCTGGAGCTGGAGTGATGACACTATTTTAGGGTGGCCACATATGTTATTTTTTAATTCCCAGTAGTCATTAAATTGTATTTTAGAGAGAGTTATCTTTCATTCCTGTCTTTAAATATTTTATGTAGTTATTTCAGAGTTTTAAGGGTCAACAGTTGAGTGTCAGCCCTCAAAATTATTCACAGGTCAGTGTGTATTCATCAGAGTTTTAGCTGAAAAATACATCAATGAACATACTGCAAATGTACCTAGAGACCACTTACCATGACCAGGAGAGTCATCAGTGATCACCGGAGCAGAAATTAGAAAGGAATCACACCAACAGCAAGGCCAACATAGCAAACATTTTTAGAAGAGAGTTTAATGCATCTTTTGCCCATTTCAAAGTGATGCACTAGTGTAGATCCCTCTTACAGTCAAGTAACCATGCTGTTTTAAAACACTGTGACATCTAAGATTTGAATGCAATTCAGAATCTCTGCGTGATGCCAAAGACAGTAAATGAGTGACTTCAATGTTGTCATTAAAAGATTTTGAGGAAAGGCTACACAGGCCATGCAGTTGTTCTCAGGAGTTAGATTCACTGCTACCTATCTGTTTGGGGAGGAGGTGAAACTGAAAAATTTGAATTGGAAATCTGATCCTCTAAATACTGTTCGTTCTGCTAGTAAATACTGGCTTCTCCCACACCAGTAAACTGATTTGAAAAATACAATTTAAAAGTAAGAATTAAATTGTTTCTCATCTGAAGACTCCACTAATATAGGCAAGTGTTGTGCTGTTTCATACATTCATTTTCATTCTGATCTTTTTAAGATTATTCCTCAAATACTTTAAATATGCAAACATTTGGGAAAACAAAGGTTTTTTCTTAATGATAAATTAAGGTCTGTCTCAAATTGAAACACTGTATTTTTTCTTAGAAATACTGAGTTCTTAATCTTTGAAAATAGGAAAAAATCTTCTTGATGGAAGCATTAACTAAATGCCTAGAGCATAATCTCCTCTGCTAAAAATGGAGGTACTTGAGCATTTATGGTTGTTCCTCTCCAAGAAATCTTAGTATCTGCTGGCCCACACTGTGCAGCCCTCTTGTAGACATGGTCACCTCTAGTGTTGGCAAGGTGCTCCAGCATTTCTCTGCAGAGTATTCTGATAACTCTGTTAACTGTGGGGTAGTGTCTAGCCAGCTGTGAACCAGTTTGACATCACCAACTTTTATTTAGTTGTATTAAGAATCATAGAATTACAGAATCACAGAATGGTTTGGGTTGAAAGGGTCTTTAAAGGCAATCTAGTTCAAGCCCCCTGGCATGAGCTGGGTCACCTTCCCCTAGACCAGGTTGCTCAAAGCCCCATCCAGCTTTGCTTCATTCTATATTAAAAATATATGCCTGTGTTTATAAGCTATGTATGGTTTTCATTTGGAAATGTGGAAATTGTGAAAATTTACATCAAAATAAATCCAGGCAGTCCATTACTGGTTTCATAAATACCTGAACTCTTGTCAAGCCATCAGTGTCCTGTTGGTGAGCTCACTTGACCAAGGGTGAGCACATACCTCTGTGTGCTCAAAAAGTTAACAGATTTTAAATGGTCAAATTGTAAACAAAGAGTGCTCTATGTGGTAAATGCAAAGTAGAAGAAATTTTTTAAAATAATAGGAGAGAAGTACCAGATAGAACAAACAGTAAATTATTTATTCCCTTTGGACAACTAAACTACTCTGAAAGAGAAAAGCTTTTATAAGAATTGATTGTGTACTAGCACATTATGACTGGAGCAATACCACACCATACTAGTTCTTCAGAGTTTTTATTTCTGTAATATTTTTATGTAATAGCCAAAACAATAAATAAACCCCAGAAATTTCTTTGTACTCTTTGTGTGGTGGGATAATGCAGCACCCTTGTCAGGCAAGAAACTACACAGTCTGTCATTTATTCTTATTATTGGCTAATATAGTATCTGATGTGGGGATGTTAGTTCATGAGAAACCTAGACAGGAAATAACGTGAAAGGCTGTTAATCCCTATTAAGAAGGATAACAGTGTCAGGAGAAATACGAGGATGCTGTTCCATTACAGGTGTTAGATGATGGGGAATGCACCATACCAAGAAGCTGTGACTAACGTCCTTTCTATCTGTGGGTTTCCGTGAGAGTGCATTTATGACCCTTTGCACAACATTTGTCTTCATGAACATAACCTTTTGAAGGTTTTCCTACTTAGCTCCTCTCTCTCCCCCTTTCTAACACCTGGCCTGGGTCACAATGCATCTGGTCCTTGCCACCATAGGTGGATGGATCTGTGTTTGCACACATCCAGTGCAAACACCGTGAGGATTACAGCCTCCAGCTGTAGGGAGAGGACAAAGACTGCATGGAAAAGCAGGTTGTGACCTTCTGCTTGGTTTTGTCACGGTCTCCAATTGCTCAGAAAGAGCACCTGCATTTGGGACCGGTAGTTTAAATATCACAGTTTGATCATTAATTGCTGTGCGAGCACTAACCCTAAATCAAAATCTATAAAATGACAGCCATAAACTTTGGGATACAGATTTTACTGCTGACCTCTTGGTGATATCGTGGCCAATTAAAATTGTTAAGGTGTGCTCACTGTGCTCCATGGAGTCTGAAGTTCAGATCTGTCTCCAACACATAACTTGCAAATGCTACTGCCTTGAATACCATATATGTGTAGAAGACTGAAAATGTCTAACATCAGTATAATTAAGGAAAATAGTTAAAATAGGGGTCTTGAATGCATAGCAACATATCACTATGAGCACTTTTTTCAGAGAGTACTGTTAGAGATCAATCAAATTGATATTTTCAGTCTATCCCATTTTAGATTCGTTCTGCTATCATATATATCTAAAAAGCTGACCTCCTAATGGATTTTGATTGTTGTATATTTCTGCAGACAGCTTAGTTTCTAACAGTTTAAAACTCCAGTCTGTTTTAAACTTGCCTCGCTGAACAGTGCTTGAAAAAATTACAGACTCTAAATTGTCAGAACAAAAAAGTTATTTATTGTATTTTTCACAGGATCATTTAGATAACTGTAAATCTGAAAACCTGCTGAGGCAACTAGTAATGTATTTTGGTGTGGCAAGACGGGGTGTGACTCTTTGCTAATAATTCGTACAATTCCAAATTATAAACTGACATTTATGAACTGTATTTGGCATAAAACATAAAATTTTAGCTAAAGGTAGAACTACTTATCTTTATGTCTGCTGGCAAATAGTTTTCCACAGGTCATAGTGGTTCCCACTCTGAAAATTTAATAATGCCATGTTGTTAGGTTAAGTATTAACTTTATGGCAAGTTAAATTTTATAGACCAATCACTTCCACTAATTAAAATTTACTTGTCTATAATAAGGAGAACACAACATTTTTTATACATTGCACTTTACATTTCTAATAACTGTTACTTTATAGTGTGTTTTGTCAATGTAGTAGCAATATATTACATTTAGATGGCACAATGCATGGAGAGGCCTGTGTCTGGGAGTAGGGTCCAGAAGCCTTACCAAAGCTGGCCATATGGAAATCTTACAAAGAGGGCTATATTTTTGGGTTATTCTTCTCCTCAAGGCTTGTGCCTCTAACTCTGAGCTGCAGATAGGTGCACCTGGTTACTCCAAATTCACTTGCTTGATCCACTACCGACCCTGGTGAGGTCCTCCAAAGAAAAGCTGCCAAAGATGATCCCTTTTACCATCTTTCCCCTTCACTCACTCCCTCTTCAGTAACAGGTGAGAAGTGAGAGCACTCACCTGGAAAAGAGAAAGCTCATTTTCCAGTCTCTCCTTAGTCTATCGGGTTTTCAAGTCCATGTTGTCTGTCTGCTAGATGCTCTTAGCCTCTGCCAGCTTCGCTCCTTCCCTAAGGGCAGATGGCTCTGTTTCTGTCCCCACTGGGTGTTTTTAATCTGCAATAGTAGCTCTTCAGACTGCTGGCGCCATGTTCCCTAACCTCAGCAAGGCATCCTTGCTGTGGAGGCACTGGTTAAAAGGAAGCACCATTCTCCTGAAGGTCATGTGTTTTGTGGTACCAGCCCTACAATTTGTTACATGGTGAGACCAGCAGATAGGTGATAGCAGGCTTGGAAGCCCATTACAGGACTTTGCTTTGGGGTATGGTGTGTGCCATGTCTCCAGAGCCTCAGTGAAATGTGCCTGAGACACTTCAGTGCAATCCTGGTGCCCACAGTAGGTGATACCAAAATCCTGTTACAGACCAAGTCAGCATTTTCTGAACTGGGGAACATCCCTTTTCCTCAAGGCAAGGAGCATGGAAATACTTACGAAGGTGGTGGGAGGAAGGGCAGAGCACAGCAGCCCAATTTTGATCATCTTGGCACATCCAGTGGTGAAAAGGGTGCAGTGTGTGTAGGGACTGGGAACTTCGAAGTGCAAAAAGTTACCTCTGAAGATCCCAGGCTCCCATGTAGTAGAGAGACTGAGGTGCCTGGGTTTAAGTGCTAGACTTTGTGGGTTGTTGATTGTTTGGATTCTCTCTGATTTTGGTATGGGGGCCTTTTTGGATCATTTAGTTGTATCAGCTGCATTTGTATATTCTAATTTGTCTAGTTACTGTGCTTTGTTTTGGTCTATTACACTTTGTTAAGTTATGCATTTTTATGGGTTTTTTTGGTACTGCTATTAAGCTTAATGGTATGCTCAAAAAATCCTCATAATGGGACTTAAACTTAAAAATATTTTTTTTCTGGTTTGTGTGCTTCACAGTAATGAGTCTGTTTGTATCTAATATAGTCCAGTAAAGGTAAGAAAGAAAATAAAGTCACAGCAGTTGGTATGTGTTACTTTACAGAGGAAAAAATCCAAAACAACCTAAACTGTTGCAAATTTATTTACGTGAGTAAAATAAAGGCACAATTAGTGCCCAAAACATCTGACATAAGGGCTATAAAATTGGCTTTATCAAGGGCACATGAAGGAGGATGAAATTTTGCATTTAATCTGAGCCTCCACAGATCCTTCAGAAGTGGCTGGTTTTTAATAGAAAATTAATTAGCCATGATACAGGGAGAAACAAGAAGGACTGGAAACAGCTGCAAAGAATTAGGATTGTGCCATGTAGCCCACAATGTAATTATTCAGGCATTTCAGTCAGGTGGGAGGGAGCATATTCAGGGAGATGTAGGCAGGGCAGAGGTTACAAAGTGCAGAGTAGGCAGGGGAAAAGTGCTTGTACCAGAGATGATGTGGCCATGCGTGGAGCTGATGGCAGGAAGGGTTGTGCAGCTGACAGGCAAGGACCCAGTTCTCTTGGTAAAGAGCTTGCTGTCCACCTCACTAGCTACTGATTCACTTCTGGGTCTCATTGTACATTATATGATGGACTGCAGGAAGACCCAGATGTCCAAGTTGTGAATTGTACTGACACAGAATGAATGTATGAATATGAATACCTGTGATAAGGGAGGCCTACATCAAGTCCTTGCATTCCAGTTGCCAGATCACAAATACTATTAAAATCCATATCTGTTCCATTTGCTTGGATCACTGTTGACCATCTGAGCCTGTGTGTCTCCTATGCAAGTGTCCATTTCAAGGCCCCTCGGAAATAATGTGCCTCAGGCTGCCAGACCCTATTTATTGAAGCCTAGGTGATATAAGAAGGAAAGATGGCAAATGGCATCTGTGTCGAATAAGGCCCATGTTGAAGTTCCAGGGCATTTCCTCCAGTCTCTCAACCCTCCTTGGTCTGGGTGGGGTATGCACCAATGGGCAATATACCACCCAGGACCACTTGTCCCATACAGTTCAGAAGGACAGTTATACTTTTGAAGGGGAGGCATAGGAGGTTAACGGGTGTGGTGGATTCACCTTGGCTGAACGCCGGGTGCCCACCCAGCCGCTCTATCCCTCCCCTTCCCAGCCGGACAGGGGAGAGAGTAAGGTGGGAAAAGAAAACAACACAAATCATGGGTTGTGATAAGGCAGTTTATATTTATGGAAAAAAAGAAAGCAAAAGCAGCGTGCACACGCACCAAGCAGAAGCCAGCAGTTAATCTCTACTTCCCATAAGCACCAATGAGCAGCCACTTCTCTGAGAAGCAGGGCACCAGCACAACTCCAGGTTGTCAGCAGGCAGCCATCAGAGACAATGACTGCCTCCAATCCTGCTCCTTGCCTCAGCTTTTATATCTGGGTTGACATCATATGGTATGGAATATCCCCTTGGTCAGTGTGGGTCAGCTGGCCTACTTGTGTCCCCTCCCAGGATCTCGTCCTCGATTGAATGTTATAGTGCTACGCTCAGCAGTAGCCAAAGCATGGGTATGTTATCAACACTCCTCTAGGTACCACTGCAGAGCTACTATGGGGAAATAAATTCCAGCTCAACCAGACCCACCACAATGGGCCTGGACATATTTGTGCTATTTCATTTGTTTGGCAAAAGTTGGTAGAGATAATCTATCTGAAGTGCACATCTCATGGTGGAATAGAGTCTTTTATGTCCATAATGCATGACTATTATATTACAGTAACAGGACAGGGAAATAACAGGGAAATAACAAATGGGAAGAAGATAAGAGATTAGTATAGTCTTTAAAAAATGTCTATTATTATTCAAAACTTTATAACTGTCATTGCTGAAGACAAATTGTATTATAAAAACACAGAGTAATATAACCTGAATTATGGAATCATAGCTTCTAGAGGCATAAATACCATCGTTTTGGCAATTCTGCTATGGTGTCAGTACATAGATCTGCTTGTTCTATAGAATGTGGAAAAGCTACATCAAAATTTCCTGACAACTTCTGATTCAGCAATTTTTATAATAAGTAAAGATTAGACTTATGCCTGAAAGACTGTTTTGGGGGACTTTGAAATACAAAAAAACGAAGGTGAAAACAGAGCACAGAAGAGAAAAGAAGGGGAGAAGGCAGCAAAAGAGACCAGAGACCTTAGAAAGATGAAGGAGTGCCTGCTGGATGCTACATCTGGTTGGTATACAGTCACTAGTGGGGTTCCCCGTGGCTCAGTTTTGGAGCCAGTTCTGTTTAATCTCATTATTAATGATCTGGATGAGGGGATCAAGTGCACCCTCAGAAAGTTCATGCACAACACTAAGTTGTGTGGGAGTGTTGATCTGCTGGAGGGCAGGAGGGCTCTGCAGAGGGATCTGAACAGGCTGGATTGGTGGGCTGAGGCCAGTTGTATGGGATTCAACAAGGTCAAGTGCCAGGTCCTACACTTCAGTCACAACAACTCCAGTTCAGCACTACAGGCCTGGGAAGAGTGGCTGGAAAGCTGCCCAGTGGAAAAGGACGTGGGGGTGCTGGTTGACAGCTGGCTGAACACGAGCCAGCAGAGTTCCCAGGTGGCCAAGAAGGCCAGTGGCATCCTGGCTTGTATCCAAAATAGTACGGCCAGGAGGACCAGGGCAGTGACTGTACTCGACACTGCTAAGGCCACACCATGAATTCTGTGCCCAGTTCTGGGCCCCTCACTTCAAGAAAGACATTGAGGTGCTGGAACATGTCCAGAGAAGGGTAACGGAGCTGGTAAAGAGTCTAGAGAGTAAGTCCTATGAAGACCAGCTAAGGGAGCTGGGGTTGTTTAGCCTGAAGAAAAGGAGCCTGGGAGGGGACCTTATTGCTCTCTACAACTGCCTGGAAGGTTAGGTGGGGATTGGCCTCATCTCTCACGTAACAAATGACAGAATTAGGGGAAATGGCCTCAAGTTCCACCAAGGGAGGTGTAGATTGGGTGTTAAGGAAAAAATTTGGAAGGGTTGTCGAGCATTGGAACAGGCTGCCCAGGGAAGTGGTTGAGTCACTATCCCTGGTGGTATTTAAAAGACATGCAGATATGACACTTGGGGACATGCTTTAGAGATGGACTTGGCAGTGCTAGGTTAACAGTTGGACTCTATGATCTTAGAGGTCTTTAGGTCCAGCCTAAATGATTCTATTATTCTGTGAATACTAGAGTGACTAAAACCTGAGGCCAGCAAACATGGTGAAGGTATGATTATTATCCCATTAACTCCAACTGACTTGCACATACTTGGAAAAGGTGTTCAGCCAACCTGGTAATGAATAGTTCATGAACTGCCAGTCTTCCTCTTCATGGAGAGGAGAACTGGGTGTGCTTTGATCAGCTTAAATGCCTGAGCAAAATACTATCATTTCAGTGGCATCTACTCAACTGATGTAAATTATTTGGATTACTTAAATTAATCAATAAAGTTCATTTCCTATCTCCTCTGCCCATCTTCTAAACAGATCAGAACACATACAGGAGAGGCAGAGTTCCTCAGGTCCATAGCAGTATAGGGTATTGAATGTTGGCACCTGCAAACATGCATCTAGAAAGCTGTGGATTTACAAGTGGGACCTGAAGACCCAATGCCAGGTCAGGAATTAGCATGACTGGTGAGGGGGAAAGCTTGCAGCTTGCAAAGAGTTTGGATGTACATGCTCCAGAAAAGACAGATAAACAGGCTGTGATATTCAGATCTTTTGAGCCTTGTTTTACATAGATACGCTTTGCACTTCTTGGCCAAAGTGAACTTCTGCTTAGGCTTCTGTAGCCTCTTCCCTCTGCGTTCAAAGCTAAGGATCCCAGTAAGCTCCCATTTTCCACCAAGGTCTTAAGAAATACACTTAAAACTGACATTTTAATACTGTTTTGTGTACTTGCAGCCATTTTTTTAACTACAGGTATTCATAATATTTATTTAACATGTGATGCCTTGCGATGTCATACTGATTTGGTGGGGTTTGGATTAACAGTGGCCAGTAAATTGGTAAGCCAGCTTGTCCTACATGGTGCTGGGGATTGATTTTTTAACTTTTTGAAGTTACTGCCTAAATCTTTCCACACAAAGAACCATCTCATTCCCCCTTTTCCACTGTGGTTTGTAAAGATGGGATTCAACTGATCAGATTTCACTGAGCTAATTGTCTAGACTCTCCTTGCTGTCACAGGAGAGATACAGGGTCTCATCGGTCTCAGTTCGCTTAAAGCAGACAGCTATAACAAGCCAGATGAGTGACATGTTCTCAATGCATGTTTCTCTCTGGTGATTCATGTGAATCAAGATGATGTGAGTGTGGATGTTTCAATGTAAGTGAGTCTTTACCACCTGCAAGTGACATTCTGCCAGAATAAGATAATTCCCCTTTAGCAAGGATTGCTGGTATAGGGGACTGCAGCCCTTACTCAACAAAGCAGGCTTTAGATGATTAATTTCCTGCTGATTTCTTATATACACTTTGTCTCCAGAAGAAGTATGCATTTCAGAATAATTTTTACATGATGGGCTTCTTTTGGACTGGTTTGGGTTTTGAGGAGGGAAGTGTTTTGCTTGTCCTCTTTTCTTCTCTTGAAATATTTAGCTGTGGTTTGTTCAGCCAGAGTTTGTTGTATGTCTGTTGTATGTATGTTCTTGTGGAAAGCACTGTAATCCTTGAAGTCATGGCACTGAATTTCATTGCTTTTGAAAGACGCTTTAGGAGATTCCTAGAATCAACTTGGGACCAGGAGGAAATAGTGCTCTGAATATTTACGTTTTAACACAAGATGTCATTCAGTGGAGTAACATCTGCCACTTAATGTGCTGTTTTTTCCAGGAAACTGAACCAGTAACAGTTAAGTTTTATCTTGAATTTGTGCTGATACTGTGATTCCTTGGATGGGAAGGGGAGAGTTTATCTGAATAGCCAGGAGGAATGAAGAGCTCTTCAGGTTCTGGAGGTACTACGAAGAAGTTAAGCAGCCTTTACATTGCTGCAAACTAAAAGAAAACCAGTCCCAACCATATCAAAGAAAGAAAGAGCCAAAATAAGTCCTACCTCTGGGTGGCCAGTTGAGTGGATCTGAGAACAGACTTCATCCTTGCTAAATAACTTGGACACTTGCCATGACTTTTGCAATCTGTGTATACAAGAGCAAAATTCTGCCTTGTACTGTTCTGCTGGTAACTAAGGCCAGATCCTTGATGTCCTACTTTTTATTATTTGGTCAAACAATATGTATTATTCAGCAGGCTTCCCAATTAATTGATTTTCTACTATTTGGGATATAAGAATTCAAGCTGATAGCATAAATGGTGTTCGTAGTGGTAACACAGACCGATGATGCTTGTAGGGAAGATTGGGGGATTTTTGTTTTTTAAGTGATACAGCTGTGTTCATCTGTTCCTTAGAAGTGCATTTAAATTGGCTTAACCATATGTTCATCTAGCTTTTCTAATACATAATGGCAGGAGTGAAACCTCCCAAAGAACAATTCCCTTATGCTTCCAAACATGATGTTAAACAGGTCTGCTTTAATATTCTTTCACTGCATAAAGCAAATGTATAAAATAAACTCATTTATCAAATGAAAAGAATACAAACACTGAAATACAATTACTTCTCTGATGGCAGTTGAGCAGGTGCTATATTGTAACATAAGACAGAATACCAAACATATTCATTATGATTATTGCTCACCATTACAATAAAGGTAACTTTTTTTAGGGTGTGATCCTTCAAGCATTTGTACACCTGCCTGACTTTGCAGATGACTTCAAATAAAGTGGTCCCAGGGGCATGTTTTTAGGATTGAGAATGTAATGCCTGGACTCTTAAATAATACATCACTTAAAGTGTAAGAAAGTGGATTAGTTAATTATTTAGTTTGTTTATTACTGTCTAAAACAGTTGCCAGCAAATAGAACAGATACATAAGAAGAGTCATGACCTGTAGAGATTTTTAAATATAGAGCAAACCAGAAAATGTTATGTTGCCATTTGCATAGATTCCTAGAAATAACAGAGAAACTCAGATTGAAAATCGGAAACTGTGAATGAATTCAGCAGATTTGTCAAACAACATGATTTAAAAATAACTGATGGGTATAGCATATGTCAAAACAACCTAGGCAAGGCAGCTTCACTGTCCTTGCTCCTTCTTCCGTGGGAGTCACCAGAGATGTGCTATCTGCCTTGCTGAGGAGGGAGGTTGACCTCCCATTGCTGGGAGAGGTCAGTCTCCCTGGAGCCTGCCTGTGCCCTTACCTCACTCTACCATCCTTCAGCCACCATTCCAGGGCACATCTACAGAGCTGTGACCAGCAGCGGCTCTTTTCTCCCCCTACTAATAGAATTTCTATCCTCTTTTGAGTCAGTTGCCTTCCCTGTCCTATGTGTTTTGGCTCAGACATGCTGCTGCTTCAAAGCTTTGCAACAACAAGGTTTTGACAATCTGTTGGTGTTAAGCCAGGTTTATATCAAAGCACAGCAGTGAAGTAATATTGCATATAGTGCCTGTGGGACTGATTTTTCCTTTCAGAGGTGTGGTTGATCTGCCACCTTCCCCAAACATACATATGATCTTCACAGAACAATGTTACAGAAGGGGAAGAGTTTTATTGTTGTCCAGTTCGTGAGCCAAAACAGCATCCCAGGCCAGAGGAAACATACACTGTATCGTGTATTAACCAGTGGGCAGTAAAAAAAAAAGGGGAAAGAAAGTCATACTGAAATATATTTATACTAAATATATACTTTATTATGTGAAAAATATTTGTATATCGTACATGAATATTGTTGCTGGAACATGGGAAATGTTATATCTCCACTGTTTTTTTCTGGTTACTGTTGAAAAATAAATGGTTTGCTGGAGCAAATAAATCACCACTTCGCAGCTGTTACTGGCAGGACAGACAGTAAAACACACATATGCCGTGCACAATATTTCTGTCTCCTTTTGTATGAGCGTAAATGAAATAAAATACTAGTAGGTGCTTCTGACCAACATTAAGCTACTCTTTGTTAGTCTCCAAACAAGGTGAATACATAAAGATTGGTTGTAGTTGGTTTTCTTTAGCACCCAGCCCTGGTTGATACAGCAGGTTGAAGTTATGTACATCTGGCCAGATTCAGACACGTGAATGGTTTTCTTGAAGCATGTTTCACCAAGAAGGATCTTGATGAGTGGACCCTAGAGCCAGTTGGTCTTCATAACTGACAAGTAGAGCATCATCTTCCCATCCTGAATTCTCAGTCTGAATTCATGTGTCGTGTGGTAGTCATCTCTGCTCTGCAAGGGAAGGTTGCCTGTACACCACTGAAGTTTGCCACGTGGTAGCCAAAAGCAGTAGCTGCTTTTGTTGGCTTTCATTAAGGCTCTGTCACTGTTAAAGCCTACAAAATGTTAGGATTTTTAGCCTCACTGGCAAAAAGATGGAAATAAAGCCTAGAGTTGCCTGGTGAACAACACCAAGGATCTTCTTCTTTGGCTCTTAGGTGGTCATGGAAAGAGCTGTGTGGGTGTGTGGAGCCCTGATGTCATCAGAAGAAACTTGAAGGTCAGCTCTCATTGCCCTCACCTGTCCATGGCATGCGTACATAAGATTGTAGGATACATAAGGGCTACCTTACTTTGACCAGTACTTCCAGACAGCAAGACTGGAAGGGCCCAGGAGGGCCACAGGGGCTATCTTGCAAGACTGAG
Organism: Pseudopipra pipra; assembly: GCF_036250125.1. Classification (NCBI taxonomy): domain Eukaryota; kingdom Metazoa; phylum Chordata; class Aves; order Passeriformes; family Pipridae; genus Pseudopipra; species Pseudopipra pipra. The sequence continues at coordinate 88,200,472 of NC_087550.1, read as the reverse complement.
GTACAGTGGTACTTATCAGATCCCAGTTGAAATGCCAAATCAGATTTTGTTTCATGGAGATCAAAAAGCACAGCTCTGAACTGTGCCAGTGTATTTCTTTCAATAGAAGTTTACATGCTAAACCAAAAGGAAACCTGCTTGTTTATTAAGTTGTCAGCTTTTGTTAGCTCTCCTTTTCTTCATGCCCTTCAGTTTCTTTCCATTAACCACTTAACACCATCCTTTTAACCTTTTATTTAGCTAGCTGTGCTTTTGTAGTCCTTCAGACTTTAAAAAGCCTCTGTGTCTAACCTCTTTTCTTTCATAAGAAAGCACCTCCACCACTTGCAGTAGACTTGTTTGGCCATGCATAGTAAAGTTTTCCTGAAGTTGCCTTTCATTGTTTCTTCCTCTCCCCATCTCCACTCTAAATGCGGTACCTTAGATAAGGAGCCCTTCTCAGAATACTTGCTCTTCTGGGAGAGTGGGGCACTGCCTTGCAAGTTTTAGTATGCTAAAACTGAGGTGAAATCACAGAATCAATTATGTTGGAAAAGACTTCTGAGATTATCAAGTCCAACCTATGACTGAACACCACCATGTCAACTAGATCATGGCACTGAGTGCCATGTCCCATCTTTCCTTAAACACCGCCAGGGATGGTGACTCCACGACCTCCCTGGGCAGTCCATTCCAACAGCTAATTACCCTGTGAAGAAATTCTTCCTAATGTTCAACCTAAACTTCACCTAGCTCAGTTTAAGAAATGTTGATTGTTCTGAGTGACCTTGTGCTTTTCCACTGGCAAAAGGGTGATAGTCTCTTCAAGTACTCTTCCCTGGGTTTCTTAGGAGGCTGCTGAGAAGTCATTAACCTAGTTTTTAAGAAAAAAAGACTCAGAGAGGTTTGTTCCAGTCTTGTCAATGATGTTTTCATTGAACCCCATGCAATCATTTAAAACTGCTGAAAGTTTAAAACCATATGTGTGTCCCTGGTTTTTTGTTTGGGTGGTTTTGGAGTTTTTTTTGGTTGGTTGGTTTTTTGGTTTGGTTTGTGTTGGTTTTGGTTTGTTTGTTTGTTTGTTTGTTTGTTTAGGGTTGTTTTTAATTTTTATTTTATTTTATTTTGATGACCATGGGAAAGGCAACTTCACTTGTTGAACAACTACCTGATGGTCTCTCATTCTGGTGAATTTGGGATGTCTTTCTTATCACTGATACGTTGTGTAGGGTTCATTTCTCTTCACTTGGAATTTTTAAAATTTGCACGTCCTAGACTAGCTTAGACTCTTTTTATAGTCAAAAGACCAAAGCAGGTGCCCACAAAGGCTGACTCATCTGGTCTTTCTTATACAGAGACCTCGGAAGAGGAACTGTTTGCAGAAAGTATTTGATTCTTCACAGGGACTGTGAGCAGAGCAAAGCTATGAGCTGAGGTGTCTAGTTTCTAAATACTTCAATTCAGATGTATAACACTCACCTATTGCCTAGGTATCATATAAAAAAGGGTTATACACCTTCTCTGCCATTTTATCTTGAAACCATTGCATTTTTTCTGTTTATTTACATATATAGGCTTACAAAAGTAGACTCAGTCTCTCCCAGTGACAGCAGTTCTTATGTCTTACACAAATCTCATTTTTGTCTTAATATTCTCTTAGTACCTTAAATGCACATCATAATAACATCATAGCAGGCTCTGCATGACTTTTTCACTGAAATCTTTATAATATCGTTGTAACTTTTTGAAGTAGCTATTATCCTGCTTGCAATTACAGCTGCATAAACTCACTTCAGAACATTCTTATTTTTGTGGGCGTATGTGGTTTTTCTCCCCCTGGAGTTGATGATGGATGGTTCTAGGGCAGACTTCCTGGTGCTGACCAGGAAGAGGGCCAATAGAAGTTTTAGTAACACCTCTGTGATAACATATTTAAGAAGAAGTTTTGTTGCGCAGAAGAAAATTCCAGCGAGGGGAGAGCTGACCGTAGCTCCCGGGCGGCCCTGCACCTCCCCGGCCGCCAGCCCGAGCCCCTAGCCCAGAGCAGGCAGCGGCAGCCCCAGCGAAGGGGCCGGGGCTGAAGCACGGAGTGCAGCCCCACAGCACCCCCTGGGCCCGCCCTGGCCACGGGCTAGGCCGATGTGGCAGAGCGGCCCTGCCGGCAGGGATTCCCCCCCTCCCATCCAGACTGAGCCGGGACAGGCCGGGGTGGCCCTACCGCGGTGCAGCCATGCCCATACTGGAGAGGGTGGATGCATGAAGAAGGCTGCCCTCCATGGAATGCCCAGGGTGCAGCGGAGTCCTTCAGGAGACTTACAGCCTGTGGAGAGGAAAGTCCACGCCGGAGCAGGTTATTCCCGGGGAGAGACTCATGGCCCTGTGGGGAACTCACATTGGTACAGCTCACCCTTCGTGAAGGACTGCATCCTATGAAAACCTATCAGGGTGTAAAGACGCCCTGCACTCCATGGAGGAATGATCTCTGGGACGGTACATATGGAAGACCTGCAGCCCAGAGGGGTGGAGCCACGTTGGAGAGGTTCATCAAGGACTGTTTCCCATGGGAGGGACTCCACGGACAGGGGAAGGACTCAGAGCTTTAGCACCCCCTGTAGCCTGTGGTGAAGCCTGTGGTGGAGCAGGCTGTCCCCCTGCAGCCCATGGAAGGGTGACCCATAGGATAGCAGACTTGGAAGACCCGTTGCCCTGTGGGTGGACTCCTCTCCCTGCACTGATGCAGGGGGAGGAGGGAGAACATGGAAGGAAGGAGGGGTGGTTGGAAAGTGTGTTTAAGACTGTTTTATTTCTCACTCTTTAGCTCTTATCCTGTTAGTAATAAATTTTAGTATTATCCCCATGTTAAGTCTGTCTTGCCTGTGTGACCCCTCCCAGCCCTTAGCGATTTTCGTAGGTGCCTAAATTCTGGCCAGGGTCAACCCACGACACTCATTGCTTGCCAACATGAATATGTGAGATGTTACCAATTTTTTTATTTTTTTTAAATAGCAGAATGCATCAGTACAAGTGTGATTCAGATTCATTGCAAATACAAAAATAAAGGCTCTTCTCCCTTTCCTTTTCTTATCATGTGAGAATTTCCTATCTTGTGGAGTATTCTACTCTACATACAGTAATACTCATCCTAATTCACCAAACCACATTAAGAATAATAAACTAGGCAGTGTGCATCAACAGTGAAATGTCATATTTTGTCCTCATTGTTAGTACTCAAAGCAGCATAAATATAATCCTGATTTTTCAGCTCAGTCCTGGCAGAGTAGATATTTTCCCATTGTTCTCAAAATCTTTGTATGGATAGTATTTCTTCACAATAACATTTATTTATCAAAGTTTATGCCACTTTGACTTTCTATAAAATAACAGCAAAGATAAATGAATCGATTGACCCCAAGAGCAGTTTATTTATCCCTTTAGTCACACTTCAGTGGCAAAATCAATACTCTTCTGAAATATCTGATATTACAGTGGTTCCAGTAAATACTGACATTCCTGAGCTATGTGAAAGGGGAACAAAAATTTATTATCAACTTAGATTTTTAGTACCTTTATTGATTTTTCTGGGGATGCTTGAATTTTTATTTATCTGTCGCTAAGTAAGTGACCTTTGTTTCAAAAAAAACCTCAAAAGCAAAACCAAAAGACCTTAAGTTTAAACCTTAAGAAAAGTAGAAAGGGAAAAACCACACATCTAACACTGTCAGTGACAAGGATCTTGGCAGAGAAGTGTGTCTGGTTTTAAATGATGCATAGCACATCACTGTGTGTTCTTTTTCATACCATCTCTGCATTTGAAAGAGCATTACATGTAATTTCTTTTATACTGATATTGTTGACATCCACTTCGTGCAACAGCTAAGATGTTTCTGAAGCATGCAATGCTACCAATTATTTTGATACAAGGGTGGAAGAGATGAGTGACCTGAAAGAAAATAAAATAGTGCACAACAGGTTATATATTTGATCCAACAAACAGATCTAATTCCTGCAAGCCTTAACAAATATTATGCACACATACGGGAGAAAATTTTCTCTCTCTTATCTCTGAAAGCTTTGAACATATAAAAACTGTCTGAGAAAGGTAAGATTCGAGGGAGTTACTGAGGGCAATGTGGAGTTTCCAGTTTGGGGGATCTCACTGAAACAATGCTTGGACAGAGTACAGCAGAGAACAGCTCATTTTTTTCAGTTGTGCTAAACTGACAGGAGCTCACTGTATCAAAATTTGGAAGACAGGTATTACTAAACCAATCTAATGTTTGGGACAGAGATGGTCAGGAAAGCCTAAATTCTGCAGTTGCCGAGTAGTGCAGGTTTGCCCTAGGTCTATACCACCCTTGCCATACTATGTGCTTTGAGTTGTGGCATAGTTGTCCCAGGATTTGTCAAAGATGGTCTTACAGACATTATGTGTCTTAGAATATTTCATGAGACTCTGCTATCCCTTCTGAGTAGATAAGGAGGCTAAGTGGTCAACTCAAGGTATAAATCAGCTTTCCTACTGTTTCGTGTCCTGGCCGTGTGCTGAACATCACCCATGTTACTCGGCTGTGCAGAAAAAAATTCGAAATGCATAGAGAGGGGGGTGCTTGCATCTGCATGTTTATATAAAACAGTGAAGCTCCTTACCTTGGAAGAAGAATGATCTTTCCAGTAGCAGAATATTTGAGACCTGAATAAAATTTTAGAAACTGGCAAAAAACAAACCATAGTTTGAAGTTTGAAAAGTTACTATCTTGCCAGTTCCTTTTCTTCCTGGGATAAATGTGCTCATTTTTGAACAACCTTAATGTTATTGATGACACATTTAGATTTAAATCTTGAACACTCTTCACCAAACTTCACCAAAAAAATATTTGATCGTGAGTGCTTTAACTTGGTCGTCACTCCTTCAGCTGTCACTTTGTTCAATCCTTATCTCAAACAAGTCTGTTCTAATTTCCGTTGGCATCGTTCACACAGAAACACAATCTGCCACCAGCAAGAACTAATGATATATGTCTGTGGTTCCTTGATGGAAGCGTACTTCTCTCCAACACTCCTGTTAAGAGCAAAAAAAGAAAAGGCTCAGTGGCCCTGTACCTCTTTAGGATGTAGACCAAAAGGTGTGAAAACCCATCACAAGCTCTGGCCATCAGTTGGTAGATACTACAGTGAGTCTCAGTAAAGCATAGGTCTAACCCTAATATTAAAAAACCCCAACATTTTCTATGGTTTTTTCATTCCTTTCTAGCTACATCCCTTGATAATCATCAAATCATCCAGAGAGAATTATCTCATTGTACATTTCCTCCTCTATAAGACCTGCCAAAAGATTTATTTTCCCCCGAGAAAAAGAATTCCATAGCTTCATTACATCTGTGTAAACCAGAAAATCACTTTCCTTCAAAAGACAGTATAATTAAAATACATTTTCAGAATTTTTATGAAAACCAGAAAGTTTTAAGTAAAATTTCTGACCCAGATGAGAACTAAAATACCAGTATGGTCTTAAAGTTAGTCATTGCATAAACTTCATGTAGACTGCAGGTTAATCACGACCATAATTTCTTTGCATAACAGGAATATATAATATTGGAAGCAAAAAAACCCCAAAACACAAGCCAATTTCAAGCTGTATAGCTAGAATAGAACTGCCTTATGGAAGAAAGATCTGGGAGCAGATAACTTTCCAGAAGTTTCAAAAACATTGGGAAAGTCATTGTAATGTCCTGGAGCTATAAGCAGGAGAGTACATGAGGCTAACCTTCAAGTATTGTTATGCTGAGTCTAATATTGAGACAAAACTTGCCAGAGGACAAAAGAAGGAAAATAGACTAAAAAATGTTCAGAATGGCTGTTATGTGATGGAGCTTTACTCTCCAAATGTTGCAATACTCTTTCCCAGAGACCTTTACTGGTGTTCTGCTCCTCCAAAGAACTGATAAGTTCTGACCTATTTTTCTGTCTTATATCCCTAATGTCATAGTTATAAATCTGCTGAAAATCAAGTATATTTTGAAATTTTTAAATTGAGTATCACCAGAAGGTATTGCATATCTAGAATAAATTTTCTGACAGGAACATTTCTCACATTTTTTCTTAAGTCTTGTTTCTGAGAGTTCATGCCTTTAGACTATTGATCACTAAATACCCCAAAACAATAGAAAAACCTGTTTACCAATAGGTCCAAAATTGACTGAAATTTTAAAACATGAGACTATTTATAAATGAATGGATTTCTCCACTTGCATTTAAAATCAGGATGTCTGACCAAGAAGAATCGCATCATAATTAGTAAGACTATTCAGTTTTACTTCAAAATAGCCCTGAACACAAAATTATTTTGGTGCTGGCTGCATGAAGAATGTTCCCCCTGCAGTTTAACATGTCAGGTGCTGAAAGGCTGTATTGGACCAAATGGTTTTGTACATGTTCTCTGGTAAATATAGGAAATAAAAGGATGTTAATAGACGTGGGGCGGGAGACTTAGAAGTCTCGGCATGCTTTTCATTTCTACTCTGTTCCCTCTGTGGCAAGTGCCAGCATATGTGTTTGAAGCACCAGCAAAGGTTCTTGCCATATGCTGGACCATTTCAGTGGTTTTGCCTGTATGTGTTTGCATGTGCATTAATATGCATATATGCATACATGTGCGAATGACATAAGGTCAGTGTGCAGTGCCAGATACTGAAAACAGTCAGTGTGGAGGAGGGGGAGAATCATAACTTTGACTGCTTTGAACTCAAATTAAATGTGAAAATGAGTAGTTACTTGAAATGGATTTGTCAAAATAGCCAAAGGGAGTTTGGACCTCGTCACTCATACTTGATTGGCTTATGGACAACTAAATCCCTAGGTTCCTTGAAAATCCCAAATCTAAAGGATATTTTTTAGAGCTAGCAACAAGACTCAGTGCCACTGACATAATTCTGAGAAATTGGCATCGTGAACCTTCAATCTGATTAGTTACACAGGTACTTGTGAAATTGCTTTATACCAAAGCCTTAAAAAAATGTACAGGATGTATTCCAATGCTCAGAGAAATTATCACTGTAAGAAATACACGTTGCCAACAGGAAAAAACAAGTCAATATGCCCCTGCCTTCGTATCTAGCCAATCTGCCTATCCAAGTATTTTCCGTAAATTTAAAATAAATTTAAAAGGTTTAAGGGAATGCAGTTGTATCATCATTTTTAAGGCAGCCAAATTAATTCTTTCGTGCAGTGCTTGAACCTAATGGAGATTGACTGTCCTGTTTTCCTATTGTAATGATGTGTACCGAGTTGAAAATGAAGATGTTGGAGGATAAAAAATAGTGCTGTGACTGCTATTGATTAGCTGTCTTGTTTGCTTCATTGTTCAGGCTCCATTGGCCTCTTGGGCAGAAGGACACCCAAGAATAACATCCCTGACATTTTCCTGAAAAGATGCATGCCTTAAAAGTGACAGATTTACTTTAAAAATGCAGTTTTGATGTATAAATGTGGTAGTTTTACCTGAAAGGATTCTGATGAATTAAAGCAGACAAAGAGAAAGATTTCTGAAACATACCTCAGGTCAGTCTTGTATTGAGAATAGATTTAATAGCAAGTGTCTTACATGATGATGACATCCCTAGTGTTTCTGCATTTCTGTATATGTGGGAATGAGCAAGAAAAGCTGAGTTTATCTTCAAAGACAGAGCGATTAGGTTAGTCTGACTAATGTGCTCAACTTTCATTAAAGGCTTTGAGTGGTCATGAATTCCAGAAGACTTGACTGTGTGCACTGAAGAAGAAAAGAGGCCCTTGAACTAGCACATAATTTTATCAAAAATACTGCCTGTATTTTTAAAAGCCCTGGTATAGATTGTTTTTCACAGCCTTCGGGCAATAGGAATTTAATACCATTTTGTTTATTTCCTTGCCTGTTTTCCATGCAAAATATTTAGTACAAGAGTCATATAATTAAATTTGTAAAAACAATTACTCTTAATTGCATACATACAAATTGAATACACATGGATGTGTATACTCAAATATGGCTCTTGCTTATATAGAAAACAATAATTTACCTACCTCTCTGTCAAGGTATTTAAAGGAGTCAGGTACACCAAGTGATTTCATGCATCACCTTTTAATGAAATGCATGAACGTATGAGCATGACTGTAGGACTTGGTCACAGCCATAGTTAGAAATGCCTCTGCTTTTATCGGTGTTACATTAAAAAGGGTCAGATTCTGCCACATGTACTGTCGTGTCTAGAAGAAAATAAATTTGCTCAAAAACTGACCTGCTGCTCAACAGAGGTGGAGATATCAGAGACTCAGTTTGCTAATGGCTCTGTGGCGAAACTATGCTTTTTATTAGTTAGCAAAAACCTACCCAATCTGTCAGGCAGTAAGTGGAAATCAGCCAGAAAAAACAAAGAGGTTTCTGATGTGCTTCAGCAGGAGATGTTGCAGCACAGATCTGACTCTTCCCTGCCTCTCATCCTGTGCCCCTGAGAGCAAGCCCAGGCACTGCTTCTCTGTGATCCATGCTTTGTAATGATCCTTCCTTCACAGAGCATGTCCAGCTTGGCCAGTTTCTCGGCTTGGTGTTTCTCTTCTCCTGGCTCATGACAAGGTCTCATTCTGCTCTTGCAAACCCCCCTCACAAAGACCACCTTCCACTTGGCAATGTTAGCCCATTTCTTGTCTACCAGATTAAATTTACTTTTCTCCTTTTCCCCCTCAAAGCCACTGAGAAGCCTGTTCCTGTACTCTTCTTCAGCCTTGTCCCCAGTGAGCTGAATGCTCTGCTCCAGCAGGGACACTATGTCTCTTGCACTTCTCTCCGTCACCATGGACAATGGAGCATCTCTGCTGAAACAACCCACAAGATCACTCCTCTTTCCCTATTCAGGATCTCCAGGGAATCCATCTAGCCTGCAGCATCCACTGGAGATATTTATTTATTAGAAGTAAACTATAGAAGATTGACAAATCCAGGCCAGCCCCCAGTCCATTCAGTTCACTGGTATGTTTTATTCCTCTCCATGCATGATGTTCCCTGTGTCTATTTTAATGGCAAAGTGTTTTGGGGACAGAATCTACTTCTTGCCTTCTGCTTAGTTACTTTTCTGGTTTGAACAAAATTACTTGAACATGAAGCTCTCAGAATTAAAGTAGTAGCTCAATTTTGGCAATGGTAATCTTAATAACAATCTTAATTTCCTTCCCATGCATTGTGATTTGATGTTTCTTTATATGGTCATGAACTATTTCTCAAATAATGCAGCATATATTTTTGGCTGAACTAAGATCTATTAAATACGTATTTGCAATATCTTACAAGCATGACCATGCATATATGTGTTCATACAATTACTTGACTTACAGAAAGTCGTCGATAAAGTGTAGATACACTGAAAATGGCATGTATAGACAGAAAGCATATTAAAATTATTTCAAGGAATATCAGACATTATCACTGAATTAACTACATGCATCTTATTTGAAGCAGAATCCCTGTTTTTAATTCTGTGAGCACTCATTTCAAAAAATGCAAGCATAGGGTGGAAAAATGAGGAGAGTGCAGTGTCAAATCTAGTACGGAAAAACGGGTCTGATATATTCAATGTCCATTTACATCCTTCAGCACTCTCAAAATCTCTTTCTTCTTCAGCATTCACATTTTACCCATTCTTGACGGGTTTTGCTTCTAACTCCTTTGTGCTCTACAAAGATATTAGGAGGAGGTTTGTTACTTCCGGTATAGCAAAAGCTGCCAAACTGCACTATATAAAGGATTTTTTTCTTTTCACTCCTTCTCTTTTCTGCCCAATGCCCTCTGTAGTAGTCATTTTTGGAGTCTGTGCAATCTAGAAAACTGTCAAGTGAATGGAGGAGTCGTAGCTAATACTGCCAGCGTCAGACTTACAAATATGTCCCATGTAGCCAGCAGCAACAAATGAAACCGGCCAAGGAACAGGATGCATGTGCTCAGGGGAGACGAGAACATTTTCCCCAGATGAGCTTAATTCTTCTACTTCCTTCGTGTTTTGATGTATTTCATTTCCATCATTGTTGTCAACATTGTCGTCATTGTCAGCAAAATGAATCCTGCATAATAGGACCATACCTGGGTCCCAAATGACAGCATCTATTTTGGGGTTTTAAATTGCTGCAGGTGCCAAGGAAGAGCAGAGGTTGTAAATTCTGTACAGCACTGATGGCTAACCTTCAGGTAGCCTCTCCATCCACTACAGGAAGCACTGAGGCTTCAGTGATGCTGAAGAAAGCCAGGATCTCTGGGAGAAGGCTCAGTGGCAGATCAGTTCCATTAACTTTTCCTTTGTTGCTATTTCTGTTAGATTTTAAAAATCAAATGAACACTGATTAAAAAACAACCAACCAACCACCACCAACAACAAAAAACCCAAACAAAATAACCCACTCAAAATCCAAAAAGAAACAAACAATATCTGCAACACCCAGTTCCTTTCTAATTATGCCATTAAAATTGTGGTATTGTGGATGATCTTTAAAATAGTGAATTTGCAGTATTCTTTTAATACCATAATGAGATGCACTGTTTTCTGGTTGTCAGAGAGTCAAAATAAAGAGTTTTCATTTTTATTTTCTCTTTTCTGGCTTCTTGGGTGTCCTGATGTCTAACAGGAAGATTTTTATGGAATCTCTGTTCCTTTTTGCTTTAGTTTTGGACAGCTGACTGGAAAGACTCTGACTGGAAATTTGCAGCAGTATATAGGATCCAAGGATCTGTGTTTTGACTGTAGTGTAAAAAACTTAGGTAATAAGAGGTACTAAACACATCAGTGTTCATGAAAAGGATGGTTAGTAAAAATACAGGTAGATGTGTTGTATGTGCACAAGGATGTGAAAGGCAGGCTTTTCATCTAGTAGCTTGTCTGTGTTTGAAGATTAGTTGAGCGAAGTATAAACTCAGATAGCTTCTGCATCGTGCGACTCTTTCCTACAAGCTGAGTATATTTGAAGTATCTTCATATATATTTTCAGCTTCAGCAACTTATTCTGTGTGCATAGTCTTTACTTAATTTGTAAATTACTGTCTTCATTTATAAACTACTATAGTGTATGCATTTATTTTAATCAATCACTGTAGTTGTGCCAGTCTGATTTCTGAATCAGCACTCAAAGACAGATGATAGATGGTCTATTAGGTTCTCTCAGCTAGGGTTCATGATGCTTAATTTTCTTAAGTGACAATATTTCATACTGTAATCCTGATGGGTTTTTATTCTTCTTTCTGCTTAGTGGAGTTTAACCTAATTACATGTATGGTCTTTTTAACAGTTGCAGTATGGAGCCTTCACTGAACTTTCATAAATCACCATTTTAAGTTTTTTAGAAGACCCCCTTCAAAAGGTCACCTGTCATCAAAGATATTCTAGCTAAAAGTTGCAACACTTAACCCTGTCTCTAAGCTCTCTTAACTCAATTACACCAATGCATCACTCATCTCTCCCTGGGTTTGCAATAAAAGGAGTATTGGTCTAGCACCACTTTTTGGATCCCTGGCAGCAAGACACCATACGTGTACTTACCTCTTTCACAGCTGGATGGTTTCATTGTAACCCCTGGTGTCTCACTCCAACGTTTCGACCTCATAAAAGCATAATGTCACTGAATGCTGAGATTTTACGTAATTTATTCTGAAGATTGTGGCTTTTAAATCTTCCATATGCAGTTTAATACCGTATTCTTGTCATCAGGCAACCTTTGCTCTCTCTATTAATATTTTTATCTTCATTTTGTACACACAGAAACATATATACACCCAAAATAAGTTGAAGATGATTTACAGAAGCATTAGGAAGGGAAAGAGAAGGAAACAAGATAACTGAAGAGTAATCATACCAAAACCAGACATGCTTTTGCTATGTTTTTTTCCATTCCTGTTATATTTTTGTTTGGATTGGCTCCAGAGAAGCACTGTTCCTCATTGCTCTTGTTGTTGAGTGTGTGCTCATGCATAAATTCAGGTCAAGTATGAAACCTCTTTTCTGCATTCCAGGTGAGAATGTGTAATGTCCTTATCAACAGATAACAAGAAATCTCAACTAATTCAGCTCATGACCCTGGATCCTTTTATTTTTGCTGCCATTACCAAAAATACGGTGTTTGCTTAATCATTAATGTATTCAGTCCTGTAAATTAGAGCTGCTTGAAATTTCTACTAATCCTTTTCCACTGAGGGTTTCCCTGTACTAAGTGACGCTGAATAAAACAAAAACCACATGCATGCACAGGTTTCTGAGATTTTCCAGATCAAATGTAATTTAAGGGGCACAACATTTTTAAATGAAGTGTTGTGGTTTTGTTTTCTTTTTTTTTTTAATTACTGTACCAAAAGTAGCAATGAATAAACAGTGTTTACTGAAAATATGCTTTGCTTGAACTTGGCCATTATAGTATACAAGGGCTGAGGGGTTATTTTGCAATGAAAGAATGAACCAATATGTAAGGACAAAAGTAGAGAAAAGGTTTAACACACAGCACAAAGATGTTTTTGAATGAATCAGTCCTTGCTATTTAATTTACATTTTGAGGGCTCATTAGGATGATGAATGACAGTGCTTGAGAATAAAACATACTTCCTGAACAAAAGAAAATCTCTGTAGCCTAATAACATTTTATGCCAGCACTTACATTTGTCAGAAGTGGATGCTATTTATCCCTATGATTATTTAAAAATCATTTTTATTGTCCTTTGTGCTGTGTCCTCTTCAGGGAATTTTAATTCAGAGTTTGACACCTACTTATTAACTTCCATGAAGTATGGAGTACAAAGGCTTATACTATATAAAGGATTCTAACCAGCCATGTTTATATTGCCTGCAGCTGTATACAAATTAGCTGAGTTTGGATTCATTTCTCTTAGAAGTGGAAAAAAATTTGAGTTGTGTAACCTTTACCACCTCTGTAAAGTAACTGTGGGTTGAGTATGGCTGACCTGGGCATACTGGGAGACAGCAGTAAGTCAAAAGAGCAAAGAGGGGAAATGTATGGGATTAATGCCATGAGTTAGGAATCTGTATGAGTTGAGAACATTCTATTTCATGTCTTCTCCTTTCTCCTCTGGAAGGATGAGAGTGAAATAGGAATACTAATGTTTCAGACTTCAAGCCCATCCTCTCCTTAATCAGTAAATAATTACTTGCTGTCTTGCCTTCTTCAGTGCTTATACGTGTCTATACTCTAGAGTCAGAGGTATGCAAATTCCAGAAAACAGACTATTTGGAAAAATGTCAAAATATTTTGGTAAATTACACACTATTATAATAATTGTATTTTTATGGTTTGTCTCAGGAGACATACTGCTTTTTTATCAAACATTAGATTTTAGAACCTTATCGAGCAGAAACCATCATTTCACTTACCTTCTCTCTTCCACCTTTCGTGTTGTAGATCTGCTCAGCAGCAGTGATATCCAACCTTAAGGGTGAAACAAATCAAAGATTTTATTTGCCTTGCTGGGGGGAGTTTACTAGTTGCTCAGTTAACTTTTTGTGAGAACATGTAAAAGATGACGTACAGATTTGTTTGTTCATTATGATAGGAGATGGGAATGTTTGATCTTATTTTCTTTCTGCTTTCCAAAACCATCCTCCATACCCTGCAAGAAGTCCAGCTGACAGTAAAGCATTTCCTTACATCTAATTCTGCAGTTTCATACTGATTCTTCCATGTGCGAGGTAGAAGATGAGATCCCAATTTTAGCTATATTTTTGATTTCTGAAGAAATTGCTTGTCAACCACCAATATATTTAGCAGATTTTTGCTATTTCATGTTATATGGGCAAATAAATTACGGGAACATTTCGTAACACCGTGACCTGACTATGTCCTCGCAATGGCTGGGCACACAGAAACTTTTGGCTACTTCTCGTCCCAAGGTGTGGTAGAGGTATTTCTGGGCATCAGCTGTTTGGAGAGCTCCTAAGGAGTTCTTATAAACCTCCTCTCTGTAGCACCCTGTGGTTGGGTCCAGCTGCTGTGAGTGAAAGCCCTGGGAATACAGCTACAGGGTGGACCGTGCCTTGACTGCTGTCTTGTGAAGGACTGAGCCTGAGAAATCAGCTTGATGTCTGCAAGCTTGGTTTGGAAAAGCTGGGATCTTGTGGACAGGCCTGTTTGGTTTCAGAATACCCATTGTATGTTTTTAAGGCAGGGGTTTGTTAGAACTTTCCTTTAGTTGGTACTGTAATTTTCAGGGGGAATTACATTCTACCTACCTAAAAAGATTCCAACCCTTTAGGCTGCACAATGTACTCTTTGTTATCTTTCCTAAAAATATATAGTGTTGCCCATATAGAACTGTAGCCATATTCTGTATCTAAAGTTAGAAATACCACTGTATGTCTAGATTGTGAAGTGCTATGCAAGCCTTCATGGTAATGTGCATGCATGAAAAATGCAGGTTATTTCAAACTATTTTCAGTCAAGACATCTATTTAACGTCTTTGTTGGTGACATGGACAGTGGGATTGAGTGTACCCTCATCAAGTTTGCTGACAGCACCAAGCTGTGTGCTGACATGCTGGAGGGATGGGATGCCATCCAAAAGGACCTTGACAGGTCTGAAAGGTAGGCCTGTGCAAACCTCATGAAGTTCAACAAGGTCAAGTGCAAGGTCCTGCACCTGAGTCAGGGCAATCCCAAGCACAAATACAGGCTGAGAGATGAATGGATTGAAAGCAGCCCTGAGGAGAAGGACTCGAGGGTGTTGGTTGACGAGAAGTTCAACATGACCTGGCAATGTGTACTTGCAGCCCACAAAGCCAACTGTGTCCTGGGCCGCATCAAAAGCAGTGTGACCAGCAGGTTGAGGGAGGTGATTCTCCCTTTCTACTCTGATTTCATGAGATGCCACCTGGAGTACTGGATCCAGCTCTGGGGTCCTCAGCAAAAAAGGACATGGACCTGTTAGAGCAAGTCCAGAGGAGGACCACAAAGATCATCAGAGGGCTGCCTGTGATTCTGTGATTTAATATTTTCCATCTGATCAAATAGCAGGATATGCCACTTTCAAAAGTCACGTCTTTTATGTTGGTGGCTTTGATCGAGCTCTGGACCCTAATACACAATGTTTGACTTTGGGTATATTCACATGGCAATCTCTGCTGTGGTTATTGCTTGTACAGCCTGAGAGGTCTGTTGCACAGGTGGGCACAGATGAAGAGCTGCTTCTGCTGTAGAGATCCATCAGCTGTTTATGCAAATTGCCAAAATTAGTGCTAGTTTATTTTAATATGCCAGACAGTAAACTATAGCAATTCAGCAGCTGCTGTGCAAGCAGGAACTTCCGAGAGAGTATCAGTACAGAGAGATAAGAATGGAAATGTAAGCTTGGCTTCTGTCTCATTTTTGCTGGGTTTTTTCTTCTTTAGCTTAGAGGTATGGATATTCTGGGTGGCAAATGAACCAATATCACACTTTTTAAAAGGCAGTGGTTTGATTTTGTGATTATTTTCCAGGAATGAGTAATCCCATTTTATCTTGAGTTTATATATAGGTGCTGTCAACAAAGTATCTTGGGCAGTGAGTGAGAGGTGACTGTTACCCTGCCAAGCCTGAGACCTGCCTAGATGAACTGTGCAAATGGACTGCTGTGTCTATACAGTCCCCATGGATAAAGTGTTGCAGGCATTCAGCCCATACTGTTGACTGATGTGCCGACTGCAGGTATTTAAAATCCTGTTGTGTTTGTAGTGTAAGTATTTATAAAATTTAAATTAGGTAGGGACTGCTCTTTAGTGGGGATTTTTCCACCAGCCCTCTGGCAGAGGCAACAGTGACCAGCCAGTTTCTGAGTGCCAGGGCTGTGCATTCTTTGCCACAGAAACAGTTAAAAGTCTTTGCGTGTTAGAGTACCTTGTTTCATAGCTGTATTTCTCTGTCAAAAAAAGAATCATGAAAAAGAGAGTGTTTTGCCAAGAACATTTTATTCTTTTCCTCACAAAATACCTGTTGCTGCAAATAGTGCAGAGCAATCCATGTTCTGGAATACTTCCTTATCCTCTACCTGCCCTAAAATTTTAACTGGGCCACAAGTGACTTGAAGTGACATCTGCACATAAAATATGCATGAAATGCTACTGGAAGTATGGCTGGGGAAAGGGAGCCAGAAAGCTAAAGGAAGCCTGTAGAATATGCATAGCCTTTTGCATCTTTGTTTTTTTCTGGTGTTATTGCCTGGTGTCCCTACATGGCAATATGGGCACACAATTAAAAATCAGAGCCCAAGAATAGCTTTGCGTTTCCCTCCTCTCCAGGAACAACCAGGACTTGAAACTCCAAACCCTTCATCAAATAGTTAATTCTCAGGAGAATGAGCCATTCATCATTCTCTTCATAAACAAACAAATAAATAAAAGATACAAGGATTTGATCTGTTTAAAACGCACTCTCTGAAAAAAGAGTGCAAACTAAACATAGTAATCTGATGATTACAAATTATTCAGTCCTATAAACAAAGCATGACAATTGATGACAATGTGGTATTATATATCATAAACGCAGAGCATCTTCTCTCATCCAAAACAAATAATTTGGAGTATTTCAAACCCATAACAAATATATTTAATGCAGTTCACTGTAAAATAATGTGTGTTTCTCTGTTTCTAATGCTGTATACAAAAGCCAGCCAAAAGCTTTTTGTGTTTTATGCATTATATTCATTTATGCTGCCAATTCTACTTACTATTTTAGTATTCTGATTTGAAAAATCAAAATTTAATGTATTTCAAGGAATGCTTGATGCATGCTTGCCTTCAAATTATAGGAGATGGTTTATAAAGTAAATTATGAGACCTTAATATAATTCCCAAGTTTCAGATAGATTTTTATCTCGCTAATTAAAGTATTGATCTCAAACCTTATATTCTATTGGTAGGTTGTTATGTGAGACAAATCAGCTGCCATTGTTACCAATGCTGAAAATCTCCCTGAGTAACCCATGATAGGTTTATTACATAGGATGCTTTGATCCTCAGTACTCAACTAAGATATTCAAAGTTCTTATAAAAGTGTCTTAGAGTCTGCAATACAAATTCAGATGTCTGCTGTCAAACGATTCCTATTCAGCAAACCCCTGTGAGCCACCTTTGAAAGTGAAACAGCAAGATGACACCGTTCATAGCTTGGCTTTTGGAGAGGTCTTTGTGCTCCCCTGCCTTTTGGTACCTGACAACTTGTTCCAGGCCCTATCAGAGTTGCATAACAGAATTTCTAAAAAGCCACACAGAAGGGTTTAATGTGTTGAGAACAAATAACTTTTTTGATATCCACTGCCAGATCAAAGAGACTGAGAGTAGTGGGCCCAGGACTGCATTACCTTCAGTTACACCAGGGAACAAAAGAATAAAATAAAACAGGGGAAGGCAGCAGAGAACAATAAAAAGGGAAAATACTAACAAGTTTAAAGGATTCAACACCCTGAAACATGAATAAAAGCCACAGAAATAAATTCATCAAGATCACATAACAAAAGGGAAGCATGTAGCTTCTCAGCTCAAAGGCTTTCCAACTGCAATCTTGTTTCCTATATATGTTGTTATAATTCAGGGTGCCACAAGACCTGCCATTTTCAACAGGGACAAAGAGCTGGCTCTGCTGCTTAAAAATGCAGATTTGTTGTACTTGACCTAGATGGAAATGTCTGTGAGCAGTATTAAGGATTTTCTCTCCATGTAGCTTCCATTTAAAATGCAATGGGGGTACATTGAACATTTCTTCCTCCAGAGATAAAATAACCTGGGTTTAAGTGAAGGATCACCTCATATGTTCAAAAAAATAAATATGGAAGTCCAAGAGGCTTTTTGAAGCTTTCCAGTGAATGTTTTGGAAATAACCCAAACCAAAGCGAAGGGCAACATAACCTTTCTGAGAAAACTCACAAACCCGTCTCATACATTGTAGTACTAGTTTTAGTCTGTAACCTAGAAAAAATTAAACTCCAGTATCACTGTCCGTTTCTTCCTTTTATTTTTCCTGACTGTATTGTATGTTGCATGTGCACAACTCCTGATACATACAGGATTTAAAATAACTTTTTGGCACTAAGGCTGTTGGGAGAGCAGTTCTGTGTAGGCACCAACCAAAGCTTTGCAGTCCATAAACCAGTTATGCCCCTATGGCAGTGCACTGTTATAGAATGACTTGTGGCTCATTTTCTGTATTAAAAAGAAAATTGTTAATGTAACAGTAAAAAGTGGTTACAGCCCCTGAGTATCATGGCCAGTAGTTGTTCTCTGTACAGTTTTGTATTTCTGGGTTTTATAAGTGATGCTCCATTAGCCATTACCTGTGTGGGAGAGCTCAATGCCAGGAGATGGGAAATGTGTACTCTACTGGAAGGACAAGCAAAGTCTTTCAAAGACACAAAATCTGGAAAAGCTGAAGCCAGTTTTTCTTTATATTTTCTTTCTGTATTTCACTGTTACTTGTAACAGTGACAGGCAAAAACAAAATCAGAAAGCTTCGCGATGTTCAGATGCAATATCCTCTTTAAAAGGGGATAATTTGAGAATATATGGAAAGAAAAGTGAAATCCGAAAGAGAAAGAACTAAGATCATTTTAAGCCAACCTTTTGTCCTCCAAGCCGAAGAACGAATGTGGCTTCCATCAAAAAATGTTAACTAGTAGTGTACAACTACTTGAGAGCTACCTACAACCCTTCCCCAAACCTGGGGCATCCTTTATTATCCTGCTCCTGGTCTTTGTGATTGCCCAAAGAGTAGAGTTCTGTCATGGAGCCCAGAGGAAAGCAGGGACAAGTGATGGGAAGCTGACACTCCTTGGGGCAGATGGTTTTACGGTGTGAAAGTATCCTCACCTCTGGAGGTAAGGCAGCATAGCAGTCTGCTATGGTGCCTGGCTTCTGCTTAGCTCCCAACAGAGAGGACTGATATGGACCTGAAGTGAATCAGTGGTAAAAAAAAAATCGATGAGGTGTGGAGGAAAGACAGGACAGGAAAAATAAAGAAGGTATTTCTCTATTCTGCAACTTTATAGATTTGCTGAATTTATTGATTCCCACATTAAGGCTACTGTTGATAAGATTTGACACTTGTTTGGTTAGTTTGGGCATTTTCAGGAAACAAAAGTTTTTTTGTATGATGTATATGTACATACATGCATATATATGCATACTTTGGTGTATATGTATGTATACTGTGATGTATGCTCAGTGTCATGTACATTCTTAACTGGAAAGAACTTACATGCCTGAGCTCTAAGACATTCAGCACTGACATTTGAAATTTTTCGTGTCCCATTAACTGCAATACCTTCAGAGTGTACTGTTTTCAGTAGCTTTGCAGTGAGTGTGTTTCCATCAGTCTGTCAGTGACTACAGTATAGCTGGATTTTTCTTTTGACTTTCAGGAATGCTGAAAGCACAATAAAACTTTGCGGAGATTTTCAGTGCAGCTTGTAGAATTGTGCTATTTATCATCTTCCATGTGGATTTTAAGAGAATCTACCTGAGCTGACCAGAGGCATCAATGGATTGATTTAAAGATGAAGATGCATACAATTGTTTATCTTCATTGATAATGCTTTGGGTTTTCAATAGCAAATTATATTCCTCTTGGACAAATAGTTGTCCAAGCCGTGATTGCCATTCTTAGCAATGAGACTGAGCTATCATTGTCAAAACCATATGATGCTCTCTTCCTTACACATAATCGACTCTTTTTTTCTAACTCCTAATTCTGGTCCATATGTTCGATGAAGCAATTATATTCTGTGCAAATCAGGGAAAGCAGTGCAATGTAAGTGTCTTAGGCCAAAATTAATTCACTTTTAAGTCATGATCCAGAAAAGAAAGGAAATATGCATGACCTATGCCTAGGCAAGGTAGAAAAAAGGTTGAGCTCTGAATTTGCAAATAGATTTAATTCCACTGGCTTTATCACCAGATACTCTCTGCTCTGCCTGTACTTCAGGTCTGCTTTGTCAAGGGTTCTTGATGCTTGTTGCCCTTATGAAAGCAGTTATAGTGAAAGATTGAGGTTTATTTTGCTGGGGAGGAGACACTGTCAAAGCCAAAACTGTCAGATGCTGGTGACATCCTTAGACTAGCAAAAGGCTTTAGCAGAAAGCCAAATGTTGCTCTGGTCTCCAGATCATAGGGGTTTTTTACCATGTAAGTTTAGATCATGTGTCAGTCTCTAAAATTCAGAAGGCCGCTTTCAGCAATAGGGATTAATGAGAGTTTGTTTCTCCCCAGGAAATTTTTTCGTCTCTGTGTAGCAGCCTGTTATGAGAAATAATCCAGTGTTAACTTCTGGAGACACAGGCTGCTGCTCAGTGTTTTGGGCTCTTGGCTGCCATTTGAAGTTCCTGTAATCCTCTTTTAGCCCTCTGTGAAAGCTTTTGGCCCTAATCTTTGAGGGAGGTATGGGGTAGAGTAGTGTCTTTGTTACCAATCATGACAGAAAGCACCCCTGTGTCCTTTGTCCTGTCCTCAGCTTTGTTAACAGGATCATCACCCAGATTTTTAGTAGCATTTCAGTGTTAATATCTTCCCTTTAGACTTCATAGAGATGGTTTTTTGTATGATTATGTTTCATTAATATTGAATTCCTTGTGCCAGGTTCCATTTCTTTTTCCCTCCACCACTGCCCAAAGGGTAGATTTTTTTTTTCCCCCATGAGCTGTTTCTAAATCCATGTAAATACGCTTTAAGGAACACCTGGTAGATGTTACTCTTTCCATCAACACTCATGTACAGGAGCTTTCTTCCATTGGGGGCCTTTCGTGGGAGAGATTTCTGCGGAGTTGTGTACCATAAAACATTCTGTCTGTAAGAGGTTTAACCCTTCCTGCACAATGGTTTGTAATCACATACCCTTTAACTCAGTGGGAACGAATACCAATTATCATTTATAAACAGTTCCTCTCATTATGTGCCTATTTATGGCATCTTTTATAGCTTGCTAATTACAAGCACACAAAACAGAAATGTTTGTAGTTAAATAATGTAAACAGGGATGTAATTGATTTTCATGCTGAATAGTTTTTATTGATTTATTGTTAATTAACACTTTTAAAGGATCTCTTGGCAAAATAATCCATTTAATTTATTGAGTATTATACTAGCTGATGGTAAATTCACATTAACATTCACAAAAATATTAACAGTTCCATAATACTTGTTTTTCCAACTGTTGCTGCTATGGAGATGTTATATATCCTCCCCAAACAAACACAGACAATATATTAAATGCAATCGATTGCTCTCAGTCCAGGTCCTAGTGAACAAATGTCCACATCACTAAAAACACGGCATTCCAGTTGACACTAATTGACCATCTGTGCAGCAAGGAGGACGGGCATCTAATGGGGAGAAAAGCTGACATCTCTTGGTCCTAGGGCAGGGTCCTTGGGTGGGCTGTTGGAGGACTGCATGGGTGAGGGGAGCACATATCTCCACTAAAGAGCCTTTCTTGCTGCAAAACCAGAAGACTCTGGTGTCTATAATGGAAAGTTTCCAACAAACAGACCACTGTGTCAAGCAGCAGTTACTCAATACAGTTACAGAGCATGCATGCGGTGCTGGCTTTTTCTAATTTTTGGGTGGGAGGAAGGGGTTGTGGAGTCCATTCAGGGGGTCGTTGACAGCATTTTCAGATCTGTCAGTTACCTTCAGCTCTCCTTGACTTTACTGAAAGCACAGGTCACTTACTTAGCACTTTTACAAGAAGTAAAAGTGCAAGTTGCAATCTTCATTATTACCAACCCATTATATTTTTCACATGGGTAGTAAGAGAGTGTAATCACATCAGACCCTGTTTTTTAATTAGCGAAGAAAAACATTAATATGCTGTGACATGGTATTGATTTGATAAAATCAATCTTTCCCAATAACAATAAAACCTTTATATTTTATTAATAGAACAATGCAGTTCTTCTCCATTACTGCTCCTTTTTATTGTTCTGGGTCACGGTGTAATTCTGGCATGTTTGGAATTTTATTTTTATTAATATAATGTAAAAGCCTGTAAAATCACTCCACTGTTGTGCCAGTAGGTTTCATTTGAGGCTCCCAATCATTTGTTACTAGATGAAATGTTACAGGTACAGCTCCAGTCGTTGATTGTTCAGTGGCCCCTAGAGATGGAGAGGGGGAGAGGGTTAAAAAGGGTTCGTGGCCTTTAATTATCTTGATTTTTTTGTTGTGTGGGCACTGAGACTTGGACTCAGACCATCTCATCAGAGATGACCTCTCAACACATGACTTGACTCAGTTCTTCTAAATCCCCTCCAAACTGGGCTGTAGGTGTCTAAGCTCTAGTGAAGCTCCCAGCAGCCATCCAGACAGCGGCCCTTCAGCATCACTTCACGTTGTGCCCCTGGGTTTCCTACACTTAGTTCAGGTCAGGTGCTACATGGCCAGGAGGTGCCTCAAGGTCTGGGACAGGCCATGGATATGCATTGGTGGAGTTACACTCTTAACATAATTTCCCTACTATTTTAAAAAAACTACAATATGGTGAATGCCTTTACTTTCACATCCACAGTAAATCCATCTTCAGTTAGACACCAGCCTGAACATCAGGTCTACATAAAGGGCCAGCACAGCCTAAGGCTTGTGGTACTCTGGATTATGGCTTTATGATCTCCTCTCCTTTATGAACTTTCTTCTGGAGGGTCTTGCTCTCCAAAAGCTGCTGTCCTGCCGTGGCTGTGGGGGAGCAAAACGTGCTCTTGTCCAATTAGCTTCTCTTTTCTAGTGTGCGTGGCAAATCTCTTGGATCATTTGGCATTTCTCTCTATCTGCAGATAAATTTTGGATTCATTGTCTTTGACTAGCCAGAACATCTTCTTGTTCCTAGTACAGGATGGGCATCATGGTATTCCAGTTGCAGTGAGGCTCCCAGTTAATACAACCAGATACTTTCATTAAAGCAAAGCTAGATGACATTCATAACTTGCTCTTTATTAATTTTTTTCCTGAAATAAAATCTTTGTTAAACTTACTCCTCTTCCCTTTTGAACCAAGAACAGTGTTGCAAGATCCCTTGGTAGAAAAAATAATCCCCATAATAAATATGAAGGCTTCATTTTGAAAGAGATGGGTTTATTAAAGGTAACAGTTTATTAACATTCACTGCAAATTAGATGGATTTAATAACTTTAATTAGTGCAACACTTTCTGACACAGACCTTGAAGAGAATTCAGCTGTTCTTTCTCATCTCCCTCCTGCACTTCTCTGTGTCTCAAGTGTCAGTAGTTCCTCATAGTTAAAGTGAAACAGGTCCTACTTGCAGCAATGCAAACTGCAGAAGAAAACTACTATATCAACAGATCATGGCCACTGGCCCTACAATTAGTAGTAAGACAAAGCATGAGTGCAAAGTAAAGCTTTCAAATATCAGGAACAACAGAAAATCAAGTTTCCTGAGCTCTCGCTTCATGTCTCTTTCCCTGGTGTAACCCGACAAAATGGAGCCCTGCTTGCCTGCATCCTCAGGGAGAGATCAGGAGTCTTCTGCATTTAAGGCACAAGCATTGCTAATGCCAGCTGGTGAAATGAGGGTGACTGCAGTATGCTATGGCTCACTGAAGTCCAGCCCTCTTAAAGTAGATGGAAACAATGCTGGTAGTTCTTACATCACCCATCAAGATGGAAATGCCATTCTTGTTAGGGGGGGTGGTGGGAAAGGATAAATGCCATTTTTAATTCTGTTCTGGTCAAAGGTTTTTCCTGTTCCATCGTTTTCCTATGAGATGTTCCAGGTTATCAAAACTGAAAATGTCTGCATCTATGTTGATTTTAACCAAACCCATTTTCATTCTATTTTGAAGAAAATTTTTTCTTAAAGTGAAAAATCACCAAATTTGGAAAGAAACATTTTTATATTTTGGTTTAATATCTTCTTGATTTAGGCCATATCTTATTCTGTGACTTCAAATTATATTTGTATTTCTTAAAATTTACCATTGAAGTATTTTGATCTGATCAAACTTTGATTTCTCAACTTAATTGAAGAATGCTTCTTAAAATTTTGTTTTTAAGGGAATGATGTGACACAATTGCATTTTGAATAGGAACACAGCCAATGGAATAAAATTTACATGGAGGTGCCTGCCCCTCCACCCCCCAATTCAGAATGAAAACACGTTGCAAAAAGTGTGCATTTTGTGAGGGACAGAAAGGTAAGATTTTAACCTGGTTGAGATCTGTTCTTTTAACCAGCTTCAATTTAAGCCTTAACCTTTCCTGGCGTTCAAAGCCCTGCCTTTTCAGGACTTTGTGCTGAACCTGTGCAAGTTCAGCGCTGCAACTTCATAAAGAACATTTTGGAGGATGTAGCACATGTAAGGAAATCAACAAGTTAAGCTCTGAATGTCTTAAAAACTCTTCCTGGACATCTGCAAATGACACCTCCCAAAAAATTCCTTTATACAGCCTGGCTGTATTTCTACAGAATCTCCGCAAGTCACATCTCTGATCTCACGGATGAATCCTAAATTCCAACATTTTATTCCACAACTTGAAGGTATTATGGTCTCTTTAGAGAAATAATCAAAGGGAAACTTTGGTGAGCGTAATGGTTTTCCACAACCCAACAGGCAGAAGCTGCACGTATGAATAAGTAGAAAGATAAGGAATTTATTTATCTTCCTCCTACTGGAAATTCCTTTCTAGCCAAATGCATTGTATAGAAAGTGTTATATATACATATGTGCATGTGTTTGTGTGTCTTGCCTGGCAAAGAAGCATTTCTAATATGCTTTCAGATCCAGGTCCATCAATATGGGCTTTTTTTCCCCTTTTTTCCCCTATTTAGTATCACCATGGATTTAGGTTATTGGCTGCCAGCATTCACTGCATGAAGCTTCCCTTTAGGCTCTGGGGGAAATTCCGCAGCCCTGCAGGAGCAATGCTGTGCCATGCCTGTGCAGCAGGGGCAAGAGCTGCCCTTGGGGCAGAGGTGGCACCCAAGGTGCCACGTGTGCTGGCCACTGTCATGCCGATGGTTGCCGATGGTGTTCAAGCACCGACACAGCCAACCTGGCTCCCACTGTGAGTGGAAGAGGATGAGTATGTACCTCAGGCTTCTGGAGATTATAATCATGCCTAATTGATACTGGAGACAAAAATCCAATGACTTCTGGATACTTTGTAAAAACACCTAGTACAGTCCAAATAATAAAAGCACCAAAAGCTTGCATCATAAAAATCACTTAGGCTAAAATGGAAATAGATACTTGCAGAAGATTTTTCTTTCTTTCCCTAACACAAAGATTTGAAAGGAGGGAAAAGTATCACAAGATAGGCAATTCCTTTCAGAGAGGTTTCTTTATATATCTCCATGTGAAAGCTCTTGGTAAGGGAAGAAAAAGTAATGCTCTGAAATAAAATTTGTACAGAGGTAGCTTTTTTTGAAATGACATCCTGTTTCCCAAGAATTTGATGTAGCCTTTAGTCAGCCTTGTTTCTTACAGTTCTCTGTGCTTTGCATGGTAATTAGCTGCTCGAGTTATCAGCAGTGCGATGCTCCTGGCTATTTCTTCAGCAGCCACTGCTGTCATCCTCAGCAGCAGCTCCTCACATCTAGCCTGCACTCCAGCCCACCCATGTGTGCAGATGTTTGGTGTCCCAGTCCATACTGACTGAGGGACGGAGGTAATGGGCACAGCATCATCGGAGGGGGAAGAGACTGGAGCCCACTTCCCCTGACAGCTCCCCAAGACTTGCCACTATTTCACTGATGGTCCACTGGAGGTTCAGTGAGGCAAGTTTGTTATGACATATTGCAAAACACCACAAAGGGAAACAAATGAGACAGGTTCATCAGTGTCAGAATAAATACAGGGGAGCAGCTGCTTAGCTTAGTTGGCAACAGCAGCCTCAAAATCTTTATCTTGTTTTGATTTTACATTTTTTTTAAGTAACTAAAACATTTATTGTACAAGTGTGCTGTGGCTGTTGAGGGGGTGGATGGGACTGCCTTGCACAGCCTGCCAGCACTGCCAGCATAAGCCTCACGTCACACAGCCAGCACTGACGCAATAGCCTTCGGATCAGGCAAGCTCACTGAAGCAAATAGCACATCAAGTGCTCTGTGGTGCTTGTTCCCTGCAGTTATTACAATCTTTTCTTTTAATTCAGATTTCAAGAAACATTTTCCAGCTTTTGTTTAATTTTCTTAATTAAACTATGGCCACAAAGTTTAATTCAGGTTGCCAGATTCCCGGGCAGTGTGTATTCCTCTGTAATGTGAGTAGAGATGTAGTGGGGAAGAGCTTTTAAAGTGAGAATGGGGAGTTTTTTCCATGCCAACGTCTACAGACCCTTTTCAGACATACCTTAGGTCCCACAATAATATTCTGCATTGTGTTATATGATATCATGACAAAAAAACCTCAACAATGGCCCCAGGCCATATCAAATTGAAGTCACTTGATGTGTGTAGAGCATGGTCTCTTAACTACATTGACCTTTTTCTAGAAAGTTTGATATCAACAGTAAATTTAGGATCCTTACAAGTGTTCAAAGCAAAAATAAATTTAAAAATTTATATTTGGCACTCAAAAGGTGAAGAACTAAGAGGAAAATGTAGAAGTTTAGGGGGTTTTTTCCAAATAATGTTTCAGTCGTGCGTATCTTGTCTTTGGTTTTGTGTTTCCAGCTCATTGTTCATCTTTTGAAAGGCTGTGTGATGATATTGAGGGAGAGATGTGAAAAGTTTTTTACTTCCTGCCCAGAGAGATGATAGGCTAGGAAGACTAGCTAAAGTTTTAGTTCTGTGGTGATAGAAAGCAAAATTTCTTGCTGATGAGTATTTGAAGACTTATTTAATTCCACTTCTAGGAGAGTTACTTAATTTTGTAACAGAAGCTTGTTTCTAAACCTAGTCTGAAATAGCGTGTTGCCAAATTTACCTTCAGTAGTTTTATCCTCACACAGAAATAGAGGTCATTATTTTATTGTATGTTCAATGCATTGTATACAGCATAAGATGGTAAGTCATTTAATCCCTTCTTCTGTAAGATGGCAATGGACTTGAATAGAGAACTTAACATTATTGTTTGTGGAATAACAAATTAATAGAAGGGGATTTGGGGACAGAAAGGGAAAAAAAGAGAAGAGAGAAATAGCAATTATCTAGTATGAATTTTTGAATTATTAAATATCCAAAGATCTTTGTGTTTCTGTCCATCTTGTTAGGTTCACTGGCAACATGAACACTGTTCCCCTGCTCCAATAGCAGGAAGGTTGCACATGGTGCTATGCAGCTCCTTGGGGATAGGACTGAGGTCTGAACTGGCCTATCTGCTCAGGCTGCAGCTTCTCTTCTGCATTTGTACATCAGATATGAGTAATTCTCCAAAGGCTGACTTTATTGCATGCTTAGTTCCTTTGCCTTTGAAATCAGCAATGTAATTCGTGGTGAACTGTAAAGCTGATGGACTTGTGTTGCACAAAAAAGAGTTAATGCGATTCATTTGTTTAACAGTCAAGGGCCATATTCAGCAAAGATTTAGCAGGAGTGAAAAGACAACAAAGGACTTAGGACTTTCTATGAATCAGTGTGAAATAATAGCCACAAAAAATTTAAAACCAGAAACTGTTCCCATGCATATGCATGGCTGCCGTTCTCCTGCCCTTGGTTACAGCTGGTGGGCTGCAAGCGGCTGCAGATCCAGACCTCCTCAGTCGCTCAGCTTGGGCTGGGGAGTGGTGGTGAAGGTGTCTAGGAGCAGGATTTGCACAAACTGACTAGTGGGATCATTTGGTGCCAGTAGGCACAGAGGTATTCATTTTTGAAAGTCCCTGATGATTTTTTTGGGTGCATAAATACACGTCATAGAGAAGTCTGATTTCCAGATGAGAAGAGTTCGGCAGTTTGGAAAATCATATTGCATTGATATATCTCCAGGTGGACACCTGAAAATTAAGAACATCCAGGTGTTTTTTGAAAATGAGAGAAGACCAAGCTCACCTCTCTGCTCATTTTTTGGGGACAGTAATTAATCAGGTTGGGCTTTTTTTCTGTCCTCTCCTCCCACATGGGAAGACCTCGAGCCCCAGTCCCCTGCCTCCTGAGTTAGTTCTGTTCTGCAAAAGGAAGAAAGCCTTTCTTTGGGGAATTGTCAGGGAGTTAGGGTGGTGAAGTAAATCCCCAGAAAACTTGCTGGATGCAGCAGCCACATGTGTCTTGTGGAGAGCTGCAGGAGACAGGCATCCCCTCAGCATAAGTATCATAAGGTATGCCCTCTCTTCCCAGTTGTGTTGGGCAGCGCAAGCAAACTGGGCAGAGGGCAGGCAGGAGAGTGGGGAGGGCATAATTGTTGGAGGCTGGTGTCTCACACTTCCTTGTCCTTGCTGGCAAAAGTTTGTGTCCTAACAAACAACTAAGCTGAGCATGTAGGTGAGGCACTGGCTGGATGGTTCCTGTGGGAGGATAGCTGCTCTGCCAAATCTCTCAGTTCCTCTCTCCAGAGTGGCTCTGGAGTGAGACAAATTTGGGAGAGCCGAATTCTTCTGCACCCTCAGACCCACAATGTACAGGTGGCTTTAAGGTTGGCATTTTGGGAAATGGTAGTTCCTCAGGACAGCTGTGCTCAAGCTCAGTGTTGCTGCCTGTGCTGTAATCTCTGCAGGTGTCCCCTCAACAACATAGGTACATACATGGTCAGATTTCACATAGGCAGTGTCACTGCAGTCTTTCCTTCACAAAGGATGTGGAGAGATGTTATTTATTTGATATAAATAAATGCTCATATATATAATACTCATGCAATAGAGCCAAAACAACAGGAATCGCACCCAAAAATGGTGTAAACAAAATCCTATGAATTTATAAAATATGTTGCAATCATATGTAGACTGCAAATATTGCATCTTCCTGTTGTGCTGATGGGGAATAATTTGAGAATTTTAAACAGTGCAACTTCTCAGATGCTGGAAGGACTTGCCCTCATTTTGAAACTGAAGTAGAGGGTGAAATATATTTCATGTGACAAACCATGTCCTCAGACCTATTTGTTATTTCTTTTAAAAATATAAACAAACTGTTTTCTCATTTTGTTTACAGGACAGTGGAACAGGAGATAACAGCTGCATTGAAGAAATATTACGGGTAGGAATCCTTAAAAACCACATTTTTCCAGTTCCATTTTGTTTACTCTGAAAAACCAAGAGAATAACAAGAATATTGCAGTTACTGCTGTTAAAATATTGCTCTTTTAGATTGTAATCTTTCTAAGAAAAAAGTAGGCAAAATTATTTTCTCATGAAAAATAGTTGAAAAATCTGTGAGAACAACATTTCAAAGCCTGTGGATTTCACTGCTACTTTATGCCAGTACAGCTGACCTTCACACATGGAGAAGCAGATAATGGGATAAATTATAAACTGAAATGTACAATGATGTTTCAGGTTTACAAACCATGCAAAGTGCATGTTTCCATTAATCATGACTGTCAAAAATCTTAATTTTGAAGGGAGGTCTAGGAAGGTCATTTTCCACCTGGATTTAATTATGTAATGTCATTATGTTCATTATGTCCATTATATACTGACAGTGTGCAAAATCCATACTTATTTCCATACTTCATTATTATTTCTTTTATCTTAGTAATTTCTAGTTTATTTTCATGGAGTAAATTAACATACATCCAGACATGTCTTGGCTTGAATCAACTTTGATAGTGATTATTTTCTGTGGCAGACAAATTTCCAGACAGTGAAACTTTTCCATATATTTTAACTCATGGGGTTTTCGGTACTTTTTCAAAAATTATAATTCAGTAATTCATAATGCTTATAAATCTGATCTAATAGTGATTGAAACACAAAGGAAGGTAGATGGAATGATAAAACCTCCCTATTACTGTCTGTGCTTCCACCTCTTGGATATCAACTACCCAATATTTCTGACAATTTATAAACTACAGGGCTATAAATATTTGGTTTAGAGATTAGTAGTGGATTACACCCGTTGTTTCTAAAGGCATTTCTCTATTCTCCCTCAATATCTTAAATGCAGCTTTTAATTCTTAAGCTGGACAGTTGATGATATATTGCTTATGACTTCACTGGCAGAGTTTTTGCTTAGCTAACATTTACAAAATAGGCTTTTGTAAGACTGAAACGTATATTCCACAAGCCTTAGCCACAGTCCTGCTTGTTTGTCACAAATTAGTAGCAGATATCACGAATTCATGATTTGATGAGGCTCAGACACCCCTTTTTTATGCAAGGCTTTTAAAATTAAAAGTCAGAGAAGCTGACTTTAGGTTCTGTAATTTGTGTCATGCAATTAGGAAAAACGTAGAAGAGACACAATTGCTTCCACACAGAGAAAGATGGATATGTAAGAGATCCCAGCTGAGAAGAAAAATGCACTGTATGACTAGAGGTGTATCTCCAAACCTGTGAACACAGCTGCTACTCTCTCTTTTTTTCCCTTTGGCATGTTCCTCAAGAAATATTTTTATCAAGCTTGATGATGGGCAACCTCTCCAATCTGCTCATCCTCCAGGTCTGCAACCTGGATATCGCTTACTATTCTGAAATTCCCTCATGTCTCTGTGTCTAAGATTAAACATAAATCTTGTAGGCTGTTACTCTCTATATAGCATTTCTACCTGAATCTCTATATTCATAAGGGTGTAAGTCTCAGGTCCAAAATTCTCATTACACACTTTGATTGCTGCAGCATCCTTCCCTTGTTTTTGACAAATGCAATGTTACCCACCTCGATTCGTGCTGCTGCACAGATGATTTTCCTAGCTTGACATCTTGCCCAAAAACATTTGTCTTTACATCTCACCAATGTCATCTCCTTCTCTACACATCAAGTACAGCTATTTGTCTCTGGTTTTGAGAACTCAAGTCTACCAGTCCATGCTAACATGTTAGATCCCACTTTCGCTTACCCAGTGATACCATCCCCTGTCAAAATGTTGCTAAGTTTTACATCAATGAGTTTCTCCCATGCTTCCCCTGAGATCTGGGAAGAGCCTTGAAGACTTTCCCAATAAGTTCCATAGCTATCTTCCAGTCCTTTCTTAAGGGCCTCCTTTTTCCCAAGCATGGTGGAAAACCAGTGGTGAGGTCAGGGCAGTACCACTGTTTCTCATGCCTGCACATTTCTGCTCCACTTGTACTTTCCCTTGTAGTACTGTCTCAGATCGGATATATCTATCTGCTCTCTTTTGTACTGAAAAGTGGATTTTCTGTGTCAGGAAACTGCTGTGTAGTACAAAAGCACTGCCTAGGTAGTCTCACAATACACATCCAGATCAGCAGTGGTGGTTGTCACTGCTAATTGGTGAAAACAGCAACAGTAATAACAAGTCTTTGCTATTCACTTTGTAAATTACTGGCATCCAGATTTTTCCAGCCCTCCCCATGCCCCCTTTTTGTCCCAAACAGATCCATGAAGTTGTAACACAGATTTTCTGCTTTTCTGAAACAGACTGTTTATAAGGAATGCCATTTCTATGTTTTTTGTTGGAGATGCTATTACATAGTAAAGGCAAAGTTTAGCTTCTTTTCAGACAGAATATAGGAAGAATATATACAGGTGCCCAAAGGCAGACAGGCAAAAGCCACAGGAGCTTCAATACCTGTGTTCCCCTAATAAAAGATAGCTGGTGTGCTGAAATGTATTTATTATAGGAAGAACCAGTCCTACTGTATGGAGCATCAGCAAAAGGAAGAAGATGCTTAAAATTCATCTTTTTAAGGAACATTGCACCCTGTTTTAGCTGTCTCTTGCACAACACAAAGCAGAAAACATCCTCTCTTTCTAGGTAGTGTGTTTCTTGGACAAGTCAGGATGTGGCTTTTCCAAGGAACAGATACTTCCATGGCATGTCCATGTTTCCTCAGTCAAGACCAAGGGCAGTAGAAAGTGTACTCCAGATCTGCTCCATCTGCTTCTCTGCATTCCCTTCCGCCCAGCAGGTGGGGAAAGGCAAGTGCTGGTTTGTGCACAGATCTTGTCACCCTCTTTTTTTGGAACATCGCCATGGCCAGAGCTAACATCTGAGCCTGGGCTGCAAAATCAGTTTAGTCAGGGTTTAAAATCACCAAATCTTATTTTGCACTAACTGAAACAAGAATTTATAGTCTTTTTACTGTCTGGTGCAACACAGGGTGCCACAACTAAAGTCTAGCCTTTTTTTGATGTTGTTTTACCAAATGTATCAAAGCTCTGTAGACTTTGTAAACTGACAGATCCTTCTGCACAAAACTGCAACTTCCAGAGAAAGCCCCCAAGAACTGCTTCCAGTCCTTAAGGAGGTTCACACAGTCACACTGTCAAGATTGGAGCTGTTGTGAGGTCTCCTGCTGAGTTTATAATCACTGCAGGAATCCTGAACCTCATCTAACCCCATGCACTAATTTATATCAACTTCTTCAAAGTGCAGTGACTTCTCTGTATAACTGCAGGCACACACATTGAGGATAGATAAACTTCCAAGAGAGCCTTCAGTGTAAATAACTATACTAAGACCAAGTTACACATGTTATGTCAAAACATGAGATAGAAGACTCATTACTTGCTAGTAGATGTAAAAGGCAATTCCTTGTAAGCTTTTGCATTGTTTGTAGAAGACATGATAGAAAACTTTGAAGTGGAAAATAAAAGTTAAGACTACACAAATATCCTTGATGCTGGAGCAGTTCCTATGCGAGTTCCTGAGACATGGTCAAAGCCAACCTATTCACTTCCTTGCTAAAACACAGGCTTGCTAAGCAAGATTAGTTCAGTTCTGGGATCCCCAGCACAGAAAGGACATCTACCTGTTGGAGAAGGTCCAGAGGCATGCCACCAAGATGATTAGAGGAATGGAGCACCTCTCCTATGAGGAAGGGCTGAAAGAATTGGGGTTGTTCAGCCTGGAAAAAAGACAGCTTAGGGATGGCCTAATTGCAGCCTTCCAGTGCCTGAAGGGAGCTTATAAGAAAGATGGAGAGGGATTTTTTACAAGACCATGTAGTGACAGGACAAAGAGGAATGGATTCAAACTGAAAATGAATTTAGATTAGGTTTAGATTAGATATTAGAAAAAAATTCTTTACTCTGAGGGCGATGAGGCCTGGAACAGGTTGTCCAGAAAAGCTGTGGATGCCCCATTTCTGAAAGTGTTCAAGGCCAGGCTGGATGGAGCTCTGAGCAACCCAGTCAAGTGGAAGGTGTCCCTGCCCATGGCAGGGGGGTTGGAACTAGAAGGTCTTTTGAGGTTGCTTCCAACCCAAACCATTCTGTGATTCTATGATAGTAATTTTGGCTGATTTCTATTTGAATATATTAGCGTGTGGAACCATGTATTTTGTTACAATTGGTGGAGTTTGGAGTAAACATTTGTTTTGCTGTAGTACCTTCAACAAGAGTCCTGCCTCTCTACTAAGTTAACTGTTGCAACCAATATTGGATGCATTCTGAGCATATTTTGCTATGGATTTAAGGAGTAAGGAAGTGTGTCAAGTGCAGGCAGCTCTTGATTTGTAAGGTAAGTGGCTGGAGATTGATCTGGCTATTCTTACAGTCTTAACTGTGATTTCCTACAGTTGCAGTAGCTTTGTTGAAAGGAAACCCACAGGTGAGCTGGGCTTTTAATTATTGAAGATGTTCTTTGTGAGTTCCCTGGATTTTTTGTGTTGACATGACAGGTGTCATTGAACTGGTGAGAGACCAACATACTTTGAGTGTTTAGCCTGCAAACAGTGTTCATCTGCAGGATGAGGAGACAGTAGGAAGCTGATGGAGCAACAGGAATGCAGAGAAAGGACTGGAGAGAAACCAAGCTCAGCAGTTAACACAGAAGAAGCCACCTCCTTTGAAATGGCATGGAGCAGTGGGCAGACAGGATGGGGTGTGGGGTGGAGAACAGATAAGTTTCTTTCAAGGAAGATGGAAAAAGCGGTTGGGAAGGCAGTGAAAGGACAGGAACTCTAGCTGTGTACATCTGTCCCAGTGAAGGACAACTCTCTGTGGTGCCATGAACCTCCTGTCCAAGGATGAGCACCCTTTTGCAAATTACCTTGCAAATGTCACTCCTCATGGCCATAGGACATCCACTTAATGAAAACATGACACTTTAGGTGTGATGGATCTGATGAATGATTTGCTTGAATCTCTCTACCCTGTGAGTCTAGTCAGAGTATGTAAAGTACTGTACTTCTTATTTGAGCAACATAAAAAAAAATGAATAAAAACAGAATCTCATTCTGTATTTTTTCCCTTCCCCACTTGGAATCCCTTGGCTCATTACCAGTCTTGCTAATTCTTTAGCAGAAGGCATTAAGGATCAACCTATCAAATATTCAGGGCCTTTTTTCACACATGAACAGCCGTATGTGCTTTTAGATCAGCTGCACTCCATCAGCTGACTGAATTAAAACAAGAGCAGAGGTAAATTATAAACTGTCTGCACAAGACATGTCCCATGAAAACATGATATCCTACCAAACACACTGTCACTGTGAATAAGCATCACAGTCAGTGGAGCACGTGTCAATACTTAGAGGAGAGAAAAATCAGTTTCTTAGAGGTAAGTTGTTAGTTCAACAACTGTGAACTGCTGCCTTGTAAACATTAATGACTGTAAGATCCCACTGGCTATAGTTAAGCTCCTGGTGGAGTTGGACATGTGAAGAATTACAGAACACAAATACGGTAATCAGCAGTATATTTCTAAACACTACTCTTGCTTTCCAAAGCAAAGGGAAAACCCTACACATGGAATGAGACCCACTTTGCTGCTCAGTGCTGGTTCAGTAACTGCCTCTGCACTAGCAAAGCATTTCATTGCAGTCTCACTGCTGGAAAGAAATTGCTGGGCTACTCTGAAAAGGAGAGGAGGAGGCAGCACCTTCATGGAGAATTTCAGATTGGCTGTTGTGATGGAACTGGGTGAGAAACTCCTGGAAAAGTTGCAGGAGGAACACACCAATTTCAGGCAAAATAGAGATGGGGGGTGAGACAGAAGGTGTGGAAACTTAGAAGCAACCCCAGTCTGCTGACACTTGATTAGTCTCATTGAATACAGAAGTACTCCAAAGTGTCAGAATCGTATTAAAAATGTATCAGATGCATAAAATATCACTTTTTTTTCATTGCAGTCTTTCAGAACTTTCACAGCACAGCTTTGCTTTTAGTATCCTAAATTTCAAGCAATTAAAGCATTATTTTGGCTCATGTATACTGTTAATTGCATTTCTTCAATATTATTCTTCTTGTCTTTCTTACTCAAATAAATGAAAAATCATACATACCCAAGAGTGTTTGAAAAATCTGTCATTTTACCCAAAGCATTAAATCCCAGAAACATTAAAACATAGTTTGAGCCATTTAATACAACCTCCAATACTCAGCTATTAACATTGCCCTTCTTACCACACCATACATCCAGCTCATTTGTACAGTATCTTTTCTATTGCAGTCACTGTACCTATGTCAGCTTTCCCCCAGCCAGCCTGGGTACAGCTAGTGGTGTGGATGGCAGCACCAGAAAGCTTCAGCAAGCTCTGTCTGGAGCTTCTCCAGCTTCTCAGTGAGAATTAGCATTCTATGCAGTACCTTGTGCTGCTAGAGCAAAATTAGCAGCAGTACCAGAGCTAAAGATATTTTGTCTTTGTCCATGTAAGCTGCAGTGACTAGAGGGGACCCATACCTTTGTACACCACCATCCCCTTGACTCCTCACACCATGACAGCTTTCAGGATACGCCAAATGTATGTGGTGCCTTGGACTATGTGTGTCTGCTGCAGTCAGGGTCTCTCTGTTACCTCTTTCTCCATCCGAAAGGCTGGGGGGAGGTTGCTTACTTTTCACAGATTTTGGCCCTTTTGGGGCTTTCTCAAATCATCACAGTCCCTCTTCTAATGATCTGTTACTTGTTATCAGCTCATCTGAACAGTAACTGGTCCTGGCTTGGGCACCATGAATGACACATCCTCTTTATTTCCCACATTGTGATTTTCAACTGTCAATAAACCTTCAGAGCCAACATGTTAAGCCCAGACATGTAAACATAGCTTCCCTGGCCCTTAACATATAGAGTCTGAAGTACAGAACACCATGTAAAATGGCACTAAAATACTCTAACAGTGGTGATGTCAACCAACCATAAATCAGTTGTACATCAGCTGCCCCCCAAATTGTCATAGTTGGATTTTTGCTGCTGTCACTGTTTTTGTTGAAAATATTGTCTCAAAGGAGTCTGAGACTTGAAATATGCTGTATATTTAAAAGTTGAACATAACAAATCTTGGTATCAATGAAAAAATACCACCTTGAAAAGGCAAAAACTATAAATAGTTTAGTGGAAATAGGAAATCAGGCTAGAAAATCTTACATGGGACTAAGACGTACAACTAATGCCACTCAAAAGTAATGTCTTTCAGTCTTCCAAGTTCTAATGCAGGACATGGAGGCACATTCTGTGGCATTAGCTACCAATATGCTGGCACTGACATTTTCAAATACAGCAAAATCTGATGTGTTTTGAATTCAGTAGGGTGGTACAGAGGAAAGAGACCCGTATTCTTTTTAGAACTCAAGTAGCTGATGTGCAAAGGCTTTGTGTTAGGGAAAGGCAGGTCAGTATAAAAGACCCGATGAAACACTATAGTGCTAATGTGGTGGAATTAATTTTCAAAATTGCTGTTTTGTAGTGAATGTATACACTCTGTTATTTGACAAAGCAAGAGAGAATCCAGAATGAATTACCCATCCTCTCTGCTATGCAAAAAAAAAAAAATACAGTAAAATACTTAATAATTTTTTCTTCCATTTAGAGTGTTTTACAAAGCTGTAAAAAAGGCACAAGCACCATCTTGTTCCAATACAGAGAAGTGATTCCTTGTTATTAATGGCAAAGGGCCAAAGACATCCTCATTTTGTATATCCCTGCTACTGATCTTCTGAGGCCAACAGAATTAATACCATAATACCAGAAAGGATCTGTGATACCAGTCCTGATGAAAGAAGAATAAAATTTGGGCAATAGCAAGTATCTGCACTACTACGAGCCTGAGATTTGATGCCTTCAGTTGCCGCCTTTAGAGAACAATCTACATTCTACCCCCTTGATAAAATTCACTCAAAAAGAATTGAAGTTACAAAG
Source organism: Pseudopipra pipra (assembly GCF_036250125.1). Classification (NCBI taxonomy): domain Eukaryota; kingdom Metazoa; phylum Chordata; class Aves; order Passeriformes; family Pipridae; genus Pseudopipra; species Pseudopipra pipra. The sequence goes on along the minus strand of NC_087550.1, from coordinate 88,163,378 downwards.
GAAGTGTAACTTGAGATGACAGCAGCATCCTCCAGTATACCCGATGGTGACAGTGCTTTCCTCCTTGATTAAATAGGCACTAAGGAACCAAACCAATCAGAGAATAGAAGTAGATGCTGCTACATGATACATTTTCCACCCAAGTTAATGTTCCCATTTTCTTTGCCATGTCTCCAGGGATAGGTGTAGAGGAGGGACAGACCTGCTGCCATCCCCACTGTAAATCGTGTCTCTGAAAACCTGCATTAGATCAAGATGTGAGTTTCACACATATTTCCAAATACACAAATATTTTCAATAGACATTCTCTTATATCTAGGAAATTCCTCTCTGGTGCTCGACTTTCCACAACTGGAGATGATCAGTGGGGACTCTTCCACCACTATCACATTTTCATCTGACCCAGGATGCATGAGCTCCCAGTTTATGTCTGAGAGAGGCAGCTTTCCTCATCTGGGGGCTGAGACAAATACTCTTTTGTTAATCTTATTTAATCATCTTTAGGAGCAACACATGAGTTAGCTTTGCTTGGCAGAAAGACTTTAAGGAAATTGTGGGAGAAAAGAGGAGTCTAATAAAAGGAAATTAAACCGCTTTCAAGAATAATCCACTGCAATGTCTGTACTAATAAGTAAAATGGACTAATAACTGTTCTCTTAGCCTGAGGCCAATTGGTGTTGCATGGCTCATGCCCAAAGAGCTAAACTCTCTTACAGCCACTCATGAAGCAGAGTGGCTTCACCCATGCTGCCTGTTGGGAGAGACCCCAAGCATGCAGGGATTTTCTCTGGAAGAGCTGACCCCAGTCAAAACCATGCTAGTGTCAGTGATTTAATGATACACACAGTTGTGGGCCATCACTGTTAGGAGAGATGCAGTCTAATTTTCTGTACAGCACACTAGGCTTCCTCTGGCTCTGTGAAAAAACTCAAAGACTTTGGAGAATACAGTACAAGCCACACTGCAAAAAAAGGTGATTGAAAATCTCTAACATTTTTAATTCTGGCATCTTTTTGCTATTGTAGTTCAGTGCTCTTGGGAGATATTGGGTTGAGTTTTTTCTGTGAAAATGTGAAAGGTAAAATTTGTTTTTGAAGGAAATTCAAGAACGTACACAGCCATTTTTCTGCAGTGCTGTTAATAGGATACTTTAAGAGAGACTGACTGAATACTGATCAAGTTTTCACCAACCAAAATGCCATAGTATCTGTCCTTCATGGTTAGTGCTAAATGCCATTTACCGTGTATGGTACATTGTGTCATTCTTAGAGTTATTTTGGATTTAGTAGCTTAGGAAGTAAAATGCTATCAGGTGTGATGCAAAAGTGAGGTACTTGGAAAAGACGGAGTTATTTTATGCACAAATTATTAATGTTGCCTTAAATTATGGGATTCTGAGTCAGCCATCCAAACAGTACACTGTACAGATTATGATGAAGATGGTGATAAACCAGCACATTTCTGACAATTTCTGAAAATCTAATTTTTGCCAACAAAATTAATTTAATTAAATATATATATATATATATTTCCAAGAATATTGACTGTCCTTAAAGCCACACTATGTGTAAGGGCTTACACTTAAACTTCAGTTAAAAACCATGCAGTTTTATATAGAAATTGCAAGCCTGTCACTTTACCCTCGGAGGGGGAATAAGTTATTCAGAGTAATGACAACAGCTTAGTGGGAGAGAAGGTGGACTTCATGCAGTAAAAAAGTTTCTCTCCAGCTGCGTGGGTTTTCCACGAGATTCTTTTCATTAATATTATCAAGTTATTTGTTATTTACTCATGAATGCTGAATAAATACCAAGCAAATTCAAGACATTATTAATTTTTCTGGTATCGCATGTACGCATATGTAATGGATCATTATAGCGCTGCATTTTCAACATACTCTAGTGTAAATGAGAAAAGCCCAATTAAAAAAACTGTAGACCCTGATCCAACCTTTGTTGACTTCAGATTCTGATGTTGAATTGAGCACCAAAAGAGAAAATTATGCCTATTGAATTGAGTAAACATTTTCTTCATTTATCTGGGCAGCTCTTTTCTGTCACTGAAAACTATTTTTTGCTAAAAATGCCAACCCTTAAAAACTTAATGAAAAGCTGGAATAATTTAGCATGGACAAAAGGAGGGTAATTTTCCTTAGACGTTTCGTTTAATATGAACTGAATCCTAAAAGGTCTATTCTCCTTGTGGTTTGTCAGAATAATTCTCATTATAGTCAATAGGTACCAGGTATATATGCATCAACAGCAGAACAGACTGCTAAATAATATAGTTGCTGTCACAGCAGCTGGTTCTCTCTCATGTTCATCAGGTGGGGAAGCTCGAAGCTGCAATAACCTCATAGTATAAGAAGGTGATGCTTGAAGAAATTTTTTTTCCTGGGAACAGGGGCATGAGCTCAGTTTTTCATTTCAGGCACTTCAGACTTTTTCCAAGAAGATGGACAGTCTTCATCCTGTTAACCGTAGGCCCACACAGGGATGAGGGGAGTGCAGGCTTTCCTTCATCTAAGCAGGGGACCCAGATTTTCTGTATGCATCACATTGTCCAGGCTCTGTGACCACTGCAGGTTCTTCAGTCTTTCTAGAAAAATAGGTGGCTGGGCTTTTCTCTGTTAGCTGTAGAAGCAGCGTGTATCTCTAGACAAAGCAATAAAAGAGCTGCATGCTTTTCCTCATCTAAATTTCCCCATCGTTTTTGCTGTCACTCTGCAGCTCCCTGCATCTGAAGATGACATTTCCACCCTGTCTTCCAGGCTCAGCCTGGCTTACTCTCTCCCTCCCCTCCCTGGCAGCAGCATCTTTCATCCTCCCTGGTGTCTCCCTTCGAAGAGAGCTGCCCCCAGGCTCTCTTCTCCTAAACAAGCTGCCTTTGTCTCTGGGCCCTGGGAGTCTCACAGGAATCACTTAGGCTCTGTGATTTTTTTTAAGACCCAGGATTAGTATCTGCTGTCTTTTTTCTCTTGTGTGGGATTTTCCACTATCCAAAACCTAGACCCCTCTGGAGAGGCAGGGAAAAAACCATGGCTCCTTAACCTTTGGTTTTCCTTGGGTAAGATCTATTCAGGTGCTGATAATCTTTAGCTATCAACCTTTTCACGGACAGACATCAACTTCTTTTCCTTGCCTTCTTAGCACATGGAGTGTAAAGCATTACACAGTAAAAAACAGCCATAAGGAATTCATAAATTATACATAGGCAGATTCCCCAAATCATCAAACATTCCCTTCTGTTAAAGATGTTCCTTATCAGTTATTTTTTCTGTGGTGTATGTACCTTTCCATATCTTGTCATCTATGCTTTCATGAATTTTTTCTTTCTTGTGTTTGGTTTGATTTGGTTTGGTATTTTGTAATTTCAGTGAGTTCTGATTTAAAACAAACCAAACCAACAGGAGTCTGTTTTTTTAGCCCAGTCTCTGTCCCTCTTCGCCAGCAGAAATCACACAGCTTGGAGGGACAGGTGGAGGGATTTTTCAGCACACAGACCTAGGGTCTTCGGTTTCTGTGTCCTTTCTCACACACTTTACTTGGTAAAAGATAATTCAAAAGTCATGCCGGCTAAATACTGTGAGTACCAGCAAGCTCAACACATGCAGAAATGGGCTGATCCATGACTGCATCTTGTTCTGTCTGTTCAAATGTCTGTATTTTGGCTAAGAGCCATCGTATTGGTAGGCAGACTACACCCTGAGAATCATGCAGGATTTGTGGCCAGCAAGATGTACCTAGTTATGGTGTTACCGTAATTGTATGATCCATTGCAATGTTTCCTCAATTTTTTTCACGAAAGATACCACTCTTCCTAAATTTTTAAGGCCATGTCTCACTCTACATGTGAGCTTTCCTGCAGCAATGATAAAATCAAGTATTACAAGTGAAAACTTAGGTGTCTTTAAAATACAAAACAAGGATTTTGAAGCATTGTTGGTTTGGCAACTGCATTTTTACAAAGCTCATATCCCAAAATAAAAGCACTTTAAGAATCCTGTAACTTAAAGTGTGTTAAAGTATATGGAAATGGAGCATTCTGTGAGACAAAGATAAGGGGAATCAAGTGCTGAAGCCAGCAGAAGTAAGAGGGAAAATGTAGCTGATCATACACCAGCCATCCCAGCCATTCTTCTCCAGCTCACGTCCACTCATTTCTCCACTGCTCTGTTGCCATTTCTGAATCCAGTGTCAGTCCAGCCAAGCACTGCACTATTTTTCTGATGTGCAACAAGTCAGTCTCCTGCTGTGAATCACCTTTGTACTGCTGCCTACTTCGTTTGCTGACTCCTGTGAGGGCCTTGAAGGAGCAGGCACCCAGCCACAGGTTCAGTGTCAGAGACGCTCAATTTGAGCACCCCTTGCAGAACAGACACAGCACTGACAGGTAAATGCTTTGCATTAGTTCTGAGCAGGAGGAATGCAAGAACCTCTAGGCAGATCTAATATGTGAAACATGTTGTATAGATCTGCAAAATGAGATAGGTTTGTGTAAGAATGCACTGTTGGTCCATCTGACTCCATCTAAACTGGTGGTGGCCAAGAGGTACTTTTGATCTCACGTCTGGTTGTGTCCTATCTGCACAGGAGGACAACAGACCTATGTAAATCAGCCCACACAACTTTGCTGCACCCTAGTTTCAGCCCCAAATTCCCTGGGTGCATGAGTTGAAGGGAGTCCCAGTGTAGCTCAGCTGGTTCATGGATCTGGGTAGTGAGACAATAAGGAGCATTGGGAGCAATGTACAGCTCTGCAGGTGAATTCAGACTAAGCCAGAAAGAAATCATTACATTCATGAACTATCCAATGTTTATGTCATTTATCTGTCATTAAGATGTGAGAAAGCCTATAAAATGCACAACTGCACTTCTCTGAAAAATTACAGTGTTTCTTCTGTTTGGAATAATGACTGTAAATTCCTTGCTATTATGGAGACTATTTAAGGTCACACCTACCAAAATGTATTTAAAGAAAGTTCAGACCTTTTGTGTCTGACACATTCTGATTATCTGTCTGGAGGCAAGGCTCCTCATTTTGATATGTAATGAATAAAATGCACAAGTGGAAGGAATCAAGATAATGAATTTGCAGGATAATTTTACTAATTATCTTGTTGCTGATCACAGAACCAAGGCTCTGCAAGTCAATCCTACCACAGCTATTAATATGCAGTGCCTAAAGCTGTTCTTACAACATTTATTATGCATTTCTCTGGTTCTACACAAGCTGATAGTTTACTAATAGATTTGTGAAAGCCAGGTTGCTAACATGTTCATTGTTCTAAGCATGACATGTAAAATTATACATATTTACCAAAGTCTAGAGTAAATGAGAGCATTAAAAATAAGGTATTTTTTACTCGGTGAGTTGAGATGGAATTTATCTCACCTTTATCTCACCTATCTGAAGATAGGTATCTAATTTACATCAGTAATTCAATCTGTCTAGCCACAGGAGAGAGGATGGGACAAATTATTTTTTGAAGATGCCTCTCTCCTCACTGACTACAGAGGGATCCCAGTCGCTTTGCCAAAATCAACAGTTAATTTTTTTTTTACTAAAGCTAAGGGGGGTAAAGGTTTGTTGTTGGGAAATAATGAATAGGAAACTTTTCAACAAGGAAAAAAGCCGGAAACAAGTAATAGTATCGTGAGGTTATAACTGACCCACCAACTGTTTGGTTGGCAATGCTTAAAAGATAGTTGGAGGACTTAAACATAGAATCCACAATGATCATCTGCCTTTGGTAACAGATGAGGAATATGAAAAAGTATCTGTCAAAGTGAGCCATGGAAATCCAAATCACAGCAATGAGGGAGACAAGCTCAGGAGCCATAATGTGATGCACAGTGTGACTTAAGGAATAGGAACAGGTGAATGAGGGTGAAAAATTGTTAAGTTAAAAATATATGCAAGACAAAAGCAAGCACAATATTGGAGAAGTGACCAGCAGGAGGAAGCAGGTGGATCCTGTCATTTACCTATCTCTTCTGCATCCCAGAGGACCAGGATCTCAATTTTCTCACTCCCCAGAGCAGTGAAGCGTTGTCTCCCTACCTGTGTAATCAACCACAAATCTCTTAAACTGGTCATGTGACCTTCACTGCTGTGCCCTCCCTTATGCAAAAGTTTAGATATTGCCCTTTATTTCTCCCATGTAAAAAAGTCTGGTGTTTATTACATTACGGTGCAAAAGGGAATCAAAAGAGAAAATCTGTAGGCATTAGAAATGTAGAATTCCATAGACTGACCCCATGGAAAGGGAGTGCTCTGGGAAAGTGGCTCAGCAGATCCTGACCCTGTAACCTCAATTCTGCGTCATCGTGGCTGGGCACCTTGTCTCTGACTCGCTCAATGTTTGTTTAAGCAGACTTAGATCTCCAGCCCATAGTCCTTGGCCCTGCCCATGTGATGGATAGCATTGTGATGGGTATACAATTTCTGCTTAGAAAAAACAACAAATCCTCCCAAAAAAACCTATTGAGACTACTCCTGCAGCAAGCTAAGATCCCATAAAGTTTTTGATAACTAAATCCATTTGCTGTTTTATCTCTTGCCTCAAATCATTTCCCTCTGATATTAGACAAAACTACAGCACAATAAAAAACAATAATGGTCTGGCACTTGGCTTAATAGAAGAGTCTTTTGAACTGCTATAACAACACAGAAAAGAGGTCACCCATTTCAGCATGGATCTTAAAGTTAGCTGGAAATATTTGTAATATTAACAGACGAATCAAAGCGGCTTCTCTGCCAGCCATGCCACAAATAAGGATTCTGCAAGTAAGGACTTTATAAGCTCCAGAGGACTCTGCTTTAGTAAGCAAGTCATCTAAAAGCACTGTTGCAGACAACAATAGGGTACAGAATAATCCAGACCAGAAATGATCTGGCTGCAGAGAGACACTGGAAGGCAACAGGTTCTCTCTAGACAACTGGATAAAAAACAAGACAATTCTGAAAAATGAGTATCAACTGCCTTTGTAGTTTCTGTTTCATGGTTGCTTGGGCTTTTCTCTCCCATAAAAGTTGATCAGAAACATTAAAAGTAGAAATTGAGTGCTATTTGCAGGTTTTGGTTTTGTTGTTGTATGAAATGGAGAGCGTACTGTGCTATAAATAAAAACTTGTAAGCAAATTAAAACCTGCCTAACTGGAGATTAAGATGATCTGAAGTCACTGACTCAGATCATAAACAGTACCGCCAGTAGCTGAAACTATTAATCACTGTGGGACGAAATAAAAGAGGAAATTTGTTAAAAAATAAGCAGGGGCAGGATGCTAACTCCAGGGGCACGCTGTTTGGCTCGTTAATAATGTATAACGAAGTGTGTGCCAGATCAAAAGCAAATCACATGCAGCTGGCAGAAAATGAAATGGTATTAGGCAAAGTATTTGTCTAGCTATGAGGCTATTTAAGAAACTGCTATCTATTAATGTGATGTTGATTAAAGCTTTTCAAATTAAGCTTTTCAAATTAATTTTTGCTCATGGAAACCCCATCAATAAAACATGGTATATGCCATTTATATATATTCATGCACACATATGGGGATATCCATATGTATGCATTATATATTATAAATACTGCAAATATTTAGTCACAACTTTGCAAAATTACCAGGCGTTATCAGCAGCTTATTTAATCATCTTCGCATTCTTATTGTAATTGTCACTGTGTGTATGTACTAAATAATTGTTATTTGACTGTGTTATGATGCTATTTCTGATGTGACAGAATTTGACAAAAATCTATGGCAGAGGGAAAAGATGAGTGCTGATGTCACATTCCTGTTCCTCACATATTAAATTGTTGGCTTTTAAAATCTAGAAGGGACACACCTGTCTGCTGAGCTTCTTCAGCTTTGAATGGGTTGGCTCAGCAGCCAGGAAGCTGATGAGCACTGCTTACACAGGCAGGTGCTTTTCCATCAGCATTCAGTTTTTAAGACACTGATATACCCATCAGTGGCTGAGGCTAGGCTTGTGCAGAAGTCCAGAAACATGTGCTTCTGCATCTGGGTTCAGCATGGACCTGTTTTTAATCCAGCGAAAGTATAAATCCTGGCCTGAAACACTGAGGCTATCCCTCTCCAGCCCTGTGGTCTAACTAAATGAGACCCTTCACTGTGCCTCTTGGGCTGCTGGCTAGGGCTTTGCTGCTTCGCCAGAGGTCCAGCTTCAACAGGAGGGAGTGGGCAGTGTTTACCCCCAAAACTCAGTGTGGCCTAAAAGTCTCCTGAGAAGCAGGAGCCACCTGAGGCCAGTGATAGCTTGCAGAGTCCCCACTCTTGAGGTTGATCCGAGTAGCAGAGTGTCAACCAGCCCCTCTGGCACTAAATATTTGAAAGGCAGCGTTGGTCTGTGCTGTTACACAATGAGCGACACCACATCGCCTCAGACCGCCCCGTTCTTGTCACTGTGCAGCAGAAACCGTCGGCTGACGTGAGCGGCACGTGTGGGGAAAAACAGAGCTCCCGCAGTCTGGCAGCCCTGCGCCCTTCTGCAATTACCATCAACACTTCGATTCTATCACCGCTTACTAAAAACATGGCACAGTTACCGAAATAAGTGAGCACTTAAGGGAAACCCAGACCTTTTATGTCTGCCACTTATTTCCTGATTATCTTCCTGGAGGTCAGGCCCTTCGTTTTGACACTTAATGAATAAAATGCCCACGTTGCAGGAAATGGGATAATGAATTGTGAAAAGACATAATCAGCAATGACTAAATAATTAAGGGAATTGAAATGTAGAGTCATATGGGAATGTATTAATAATAACATGATTTTTCCATATGCTAAAAAATTCTGCCTGTTTTTAGAAAAGCAGTCATCACACGTGCTCTGTGGCAAAAAAAAAAAAATTAACGTAGACTAATAGGAACTGTAATTAGACGTTCTGCTTTTAAACAGCTGAATAAAAGATGAAATCATATAGAAAGTATATTTAGATACAAGCCAGAAAGTAAACTGATTATTATTCATAGTGCTGTTAATAGGAGCTGTAATTTATGCATCTAGTGGGAATCATGTTAGGCAATTAGGAAAGGGAGTCACACTTGACTTCCCTTTATGCATTTACATATTTATATATTTTTCTATATCTTGCCAATGTCTCCATCTTTCCAGTTACCTTTAATCTGCATAACTGCCTAGAATAAGACCTTTTACAGTGAAATTCTCTGTTGCAACTCAAAAGTTGGCCTTCACTTAGATTAAAGGAAACCACACAAGCTTCTCTTTGATCACGTTTGTCTCCTGACACTGGACTTTTGCAGGTCCCCAGTACTAGATGAAGAATGGGACTTTATAATTTTTCTCATCACTTCACCTTCAAAGGCTTGCAGCAGAAATTATCCTGGCAGCAGGTCAGAATTGTGCCTGCTTGTGCTCTCCTCTCTCTGTGTTACTCTCTCCCTGCTTACTCAGGACCTGGGCTCAATTGTTTGGTCTCTGTTATTTGCACCTAACAAATCCTGGGATCCTATAATTCACCACACTCCCAGCACTGAAATCCCTACGATTTGGATTTTGGTTCTGGTTGGCATTGATGAGTTTGTGGAATATATGATCCATTACATATATCTAATACTTTCAAAAGTTCAATGAAAGAATGATTTATGGGGGTTTTGTGCAATAACATGGTTATTGTTTTCATTTGAAAATGTCCTAGTGTCTAATCACATGTTAATGCAGACTCGCAGCCCTCCCAGAAAATGTGGGTCAGCTGGAGAGGATCACATCGCCAGATATGTTTGAACAGATGGGTGGGCTGAGGTATAGAGAGCTGTTGCAGTTTGCTCAAGGTAAAAAAGCAAGTCAGTGGTAGAGCAAAGATTAAAATTCAAGGCATTAGATCATCAAAGGATTAAGTGCTGTATTCATCTGCTTCATTTCCAGACATATGTAACATGTACCCCAGCTAATCTGCAGGTTTGGAAATATTCCAGGGTTTGGAAATATTCAGCACATAACTTTCAAAAAATGAGAGGCAGGGAGACTCAACAGGGACTGGGAAGGGATGTCAAGGGAGGAGTGGAGCAGTGGACCTTTTTCCCCAGGAGCCATGCTGCTACTGGGTTGCAGGGCTGTTTCACAGCTAGCCTGTCCCCATGAATACTCAGGAACAACGCAAGGTGATAACCTGAGACAAGTGCCCACTCACAGCAGATAAACAAAGTCTCTCTTTTCCTCTCTGTGTAATGCTGAACTGGGCAAAACTGCCCCATAAGCCAGATGCCAGCTACTCCCAGATGTGTCTGAGATGACTTCTCAACAAGCCTTGTAACACATTACCAGTCCTAAACTTTGAGTTATTTATCTGGTTTTGCTTGCCATGTTTTGCTAAGGCTGTTCTTCTCACCGCTTTGTTGAGTGCGATGCCTCAGAGGGAAAGTGAGAATGTCCCCAAGACACAGGGTACATCCCCTCTCCCTCTGACCCTCCGCAAGCACTCCTAGAGATGAGGACCTAGTGTCTTGGCACGGTCCTCTGGCTGCAGGGCTTGCATTTTGGCTGTGGACCATTTTTAGTAATTGGGCTGGCGAGTGCTGCCTCTGCTTCTGCTTGGGGCTGGAGCTGCCGGTGCCAGCTGCTCCCCCTGCGTCCCGAGCTGCAGATGGCCCCACCAGCACCCAGCACCTCACCCTCTGACAGTCCCCTCATTCCCCCTGTCTTGTCGAACCATCTTCACAGTACTACTTTTAGCAGCCATTATTGTGTAATGACCCACTCTTTGGCACACCCTGCCACCCTCCTCGCCTCTCCCATTCCAGAGCTTGGAAGCAGGAGGTACTCTGTGAACAATATTGTGTTAAGCTACAAGTCATAGGAAAAAAAAAAGCAATAAGTGCATTCCCATGCATTCCAATAATGCTATTTTTTTTATCAGGCAGCAGGTGATTTTAATTCACCCCCCATAAGTGCATCTCCCTCTCCTGGACCTTGCATGAGTCTGGCTCACTGCATTTGTTCTCTGTCAGAGTGTGATATCTTGGGATGGATTCTACAGGCTTAAAATAGAAATGTTCCTGCTTGCTGCTGCTGATGTATCATTGGGTAATGATTAAATAAATTCAGTGTTTTACTGCATTAACAAAAACACATGATTGTTTAACAGAGTGTATTACAGAAGATGGAGGCTTTAATGGTCTCTATGGATTTTTAGTTTGTAAGAGTACATTATGAAGCTGTCTTGGTAGGGTGCTGTTTTCATATGTGAAAGAAGTTACTGGCGTTATACATCATTTTTATATCTTGTTGCTAGGCAACATATCATAGTGCAGTTATTGCAAAGGTGTCTGCTTCCTCGTTAAAAATCTTCATGTTACTCCTTAATTCTGCAAAATTAGCTCTGTTATTGATCCTATTCTGCTTCCTTGGATCTCTCTTGATTGAGGTTTCATCTGTTAAGTTTTGGAGAAATATAATAGATTTTTTATTAACTGAATTTGGGGCTGAAGCATGTTCATTAGTGCTAATCTTTAGTTTCCCCCTTCATCACAATTTGTTTTTATGCAGGGAGCCATGTGTTTCCATTCACTTGAGATTCAAAATCAGAGAAGTAATTTGAGTGGTGGTGTATTTAAGATATGGCCTATGACAGCTAGGCTTAAAAAACCAGCAACAACGAAATGCAGGGGCTACCTAGGATGCTCTGGGAAACTTACAAAATTCACTTTCAAACTCATTTCTTTCTCTCTTCAACATAATCTGCAGTTCCTGCTTCAGTGTGGTGCTGTTGCAAACTCTACTATGTTAGCATTTCCAAATCTGGGGACAGTTCTGCCTCAGCTTGGGTCAGGCTGTGCAAGATTTGACGCTTTACAGGACCAAGCTGACTTCATCACCTCACTTCATTCTCAGCTGGAAAAGGCAAATCTATTTCAGAAAAATGCAGTTGGTAATAACAGGCAGTATCACTCACAAATATCTTCCGCACAACAAAATAACATTTTTTTTCCTGAGTGCCAGCATTTATTCCCTTCATTACCACTCCTCCCAAGCTTCTTTGATTTGGAGAGCTGTCTGCCAGGGCCGTTATGTGCTCCCCAGGCAGAGAGGTGGCTCTGGCACGTGTATCCCCAGATGCCTTCGCAGGCTCACATGAATCCACAGCACGTGGAGGGGCTGCCAACACCAGGCAAGGGGGAACCAGGGGCTCCCACAGACCTCTGCATGCAGCAAATGGCTCTTTATTGTCCTTATCCCTCATACCTTTGTTACTAGTGTATTATAATTCCTTTCATTAACTAGATTTAATGCACTGGCAGTCAGTATTGCTACTGTTCATTTTGGGGTAAATAGTACTATTATAGTATCAGGTTTTAATTAAGCTGTTTTGGATAAAAGCTGGCATGCTAAAAGCCTTTATTAATGCTGTTCCTTGGTACACACCCACATAACAACAACCAGTAAGTCAATGGGATTTTGTTTAACATCTCCCTTGGAAGATATAATTTGGCATGTGGTATCAGGGCAGTTATTTCTAAAGGCATGTGCTCCAGAGGGGAGGAATGAAAGAAACTTGAAAGAAGTTAATTCTCTTTTTTTTTTTAGCTGTAGAATAGTTAGAAACAGACATAAGAATTTGTTGTGCTCTAAAGCCCCTTTTTTAAGGAAAATGTGCAAATAATTAATTTCACAATTCTGTGAAATTTTAATAGATGAAATTGCAAATGGAAGAAAAGAAATTGCCAAGGCCAAAATGTCTAACTCCCAATCAGTCAATGTACTTTCCTAAAAAATATCTGGAAATGATTTTGACAACATTTTAAAGCTGATAGTTACCTGTTCACTCTGGAACAACTGCCTACCCATGGATTTCTCCCCAGGAACACACTGGGCTGTTCCTGAACAATCACATGGCTCCATTTGCACTCTTTCTGCTTCCCTGTAATTTGCAAGAGAAGGTGTAGGGTGGCCTCACACTACTCTTCCATTGCTTCCAGCAACACAATTTGCATTAATATTTGGGACCCTGAATCATACAACATCTTTAGCTCTGTTCCTCCAACATAATTAGTGAAAACAGCATTGTTTTCCCAGTAACAATTCCACTGCTCTGCACCACTGGCTGGCCCTGATAAAAGTGAGTGATAAATATCCAACCTGACTAGCTTGGTCTAATTCCTTTCCTCCCCCATCTCTGATCAATTTGAAGAGATTGTTAAAATGGATGTAACTCACTGTAGTTGCAGAGGTGTTGCCAGTGTCCAGAGGAACCTTCCATCCATTTCAGAGAAGAAAGGAGTTTGGGGAATCAGCGTCATTTTTATTATCTGTTTATACACAAAGTCGGGCCCCCTGGTGGTCTAGTGGTTAGGATGCGGCGCTCTCACCGCCACGGCTGGGGTTCGATTCCCAGTCAGGGTAGCGCTCCGGGCAGATGGAGCTCGTCAGCCCTGTAAGGCCATCCATCTAAGAGAAGGTCACTCTAAACAAACCTACGTCCCGAGGACTTCGCTGCCACTGTCCGAGCTTTGCTCGGCTCCGGCAGTTGGACCTCAGGATTAAAGGGTGGGCTCAGTTCAGTGCACACTGTGTCTCACCTAAAAAATCCACTGCGCAGGCTCAAAAGGTAATGACCTTTCCCAAATCTTCGTTTGCGAAGACTGGCCATACATATACACCGTCATATTTTTTTGAACAGTTTTACCAGTTGGTCTCTTGTTAGCTCCTTTGGTTCATATGGAAACCACTGCAAAGGTGATTGCATTCCCTCATGGCCTGCGAACTCAGTTATCGGTTAGAATCAGGTTAACTGGATGATTGTTTCATTCATGGGAAATTTCTGACATAGGTAGCTGAGTTGGCTCAGTTAATCACCTCGTTTTTCTCTGTGCAGAAGACTGAGAATTCTCTCTTAACCCACAGTCAGATTAAAGAATTAACCAAGACAGTGCCACAGGAAAACACAAGCACACCTGTGAGCACTGAAAAAGCTGTTACTTCTCACCTGACAACTCCAGAACAAAATGGAAGGCACTCCAGAACAAAAGAAAAGGTGAGGCTCCAACTCACACACCACATTATGCCCCATACCTATGTTGTTTATTATTTCACTGGTTTATAAAAAATTAATCTGTGGTTTCCAACAGCAGTGTAGACCCATTGCTTCCCATTTCTCTAGAAAGGCTGTCCTTGCTGATCAGCAGGACAGACGTGCAGCAGGATTGACTCATCTTCCAGCTACCACAGTATCTCCCCTCATGCTCATGTGCAAGTGATCAGCTCAAGAGGTGAAGTGACAGCCTCCCTCTGGAACTTGCTGGCAGGTATGAGACTGCACGCTGCCTGTTCAGGTGATGACAGGAAACCTAGTCCTGAGCTGTTACAGCCATGAGACACTTTATCTGGGTCCTGGGGAGCAAGCAGACACACATCTTTCAAGACGATGCATATTTCTAGCTGCCACCAGCTGGCATGATCTATAAAATGCCCTACCCAATCAACTCAGCTTTTCAGGGCTCTGCAGGGATTTGTGGATTAAAAAATAGCTATGACTTGTAAGAGATATGTTACCAACATCAGCACCCTATAGCATTCATTCTTCTGAAAGCTTTCAATAAAGACCAGATACAATAAGTGCAACACTGGAAATGTTGTGTTTAGATCATGTCACAGCCTGTAGATAGTTTTAGAGACTTCTGTAGATCTTACATCCATCTCCAGCTCCATCAGTTTAGCCTTCTACTTGTTTTCTTCCCCAGAATCTCAGTTCACTCATAGCATAGGATGAGAAGGGGATGAGAATTCATTTAACTCATAGATGGGGATGAGAAGTCATTTAACATGTGTGGGATTGACACATTTAGGTGATCCTCTAAAACTGCTCAGGTGTCCAGTCTGAAAGCATTAGAAGCAAATTTATTCCTATGCAGACCTGTCATGTAAATTTTTTACTGTATGACTAGTTCCCATGAATATCCTCCAGAGCGAGACCACTCGTCTCTGTTTGCTGAGGTACTCATACCTGCTTCCTAATGCTTTGTTTACTTCAAGTCCCAAATTTCAGGTGGCAAATCAGAGTGCTGATCAAGTTGTTCTTTGCGTAAGATTTCTCCTCCCACATCTGTATTTAAAACACAGCTTGTTTGTTACCAAGGAGGGGTCTTTGTTGACAGGCACTTGGAGGAGAGAAGCAGCTTCCTTGACGCTAACTGTGGTTTTTCACAAAGAGTTTTCTACACAGACTCAATGACCCATGTTCCCTCAGTGCTGACTTGGAGCCCAGTGCTCTGACATACCTCACTGGTGAGGTACCAAGTGGCAAATGCCCTCCCCATCACAACCTTACTGCTGGTGCTCCTGAAAAGGTCTGGATGGAGCTGGTGCACCTGGGGCCACTTCAGGTCTAGACACTGTAGAGGAAGCTGGTGTCTCCTGCACCAGAAGCTTGCCCCTGCAGCAAAATCTGTGGAAGCCCCTCTTCAAGAACCACAGTTAATGTCAGGTAAGTTACCTTTTTTCCCCCTCAGTCTGTAATTAGACATCCCAATTATGCAGTTTAATCTAATTAAAGTAATGATGCAATTATACAATAATTGATACATAATCGGCATGCAAAAACCTGTGTAAGTATTATTTAACCAACAGAGCAAATTCTAGATAAACCTTTTCAGTCTCTTAATAGTATATCATTTTAGCAGCCAGCTTGAGGAAGGGATTTTGCTTACTCAAGCATTTTTAAAGCCTTACTGCCACTAGTGAAATGACTTTTTCTTACTATTTATGGGCATTCAGCTTCCATTGACTTCAACGCGAGTTGTCTGTGATCACCCACAGACAGAAGTAAAGCTTAGAGCCTCTGAAAGACCCACCACAAGTATCTCATCCAAAGATGGCAAAGTGCTACAAAGTCATTTCAGGAATGCCTAATACTGGAATACGTGCTGGTAGAGATGATAAAAAAATGAAATAAATCTCATTTTTGATTGCAAGAGAAAACAGCTCTGTGGTACCTGTACTATCACTTTCTCAGCAAACCTTACCACTTAAGATATTTTTTTAAAATTTGCTCCCTCATTATCCAAAGTAAACATGCAAAATATGCGTATTACTATGCACCACACACAAATGTATAAACTAAGCCTTAGCTGTGTATCCACCCAAGGTCTCATGCACCAAAATGAGAGCATGAATGTGGATTCAGGAGTCCTGGCTCTAATGGCACAAACATTGGTTCATTTTTCTGAAATAAATAAACTGAGAAGCATATGTTTCATTGTATGAGTATGTTAGCTCTATCTGTAATTGCCAAAGACCCATGTTCTGAAATGACATCAGAGACCTGGGGGCTTATCTGATAAGAAATGGGATTTCTTCTCATCGTTGGATATTTCCTTTAGCCTACTCCCCATCCCCTTTCTGTTGTGCAGTGAACTGTGTACCCTGTGTGGCTTTTTCTCATCAGTGATATGGCTGAATGTCTGCAATATTTTACCCTTGTTTTGGAAAGTACTGTGGAATCAAATACATCCACATGTATTTAACACTCTCTATGTAATCCAGCACTTCTGGATGTGTGAGGAAATGAGAATGGCCTGTCCCTTTCTTGGTTGCATAACTCATGCTTTAAACTAGATGCATTATTTTGAGAGATGTTATATAGTGAGTTTGTTCAAAATGTCCCAGTATCTGCGTCAGTAGAACTATTCACAAATAGGGAAATTTCAGAAGAAAATGTGAATGTTCCCTCATAAGCAGTCACTTGGAATTTTTTTGATGTTGTTTTTGCACAATTTGCTGCTAAGGATCTAGTCTTAAGTGTTATTACTCATGTGTGTGGAAGTACAATTTTGATTTGAACCATATTGTCTTTAATGCCAAAATTGCTTTAAAAACTTGTAAAATTTGGTTTCAATTCAAATATGATGGTTTTACTGTCATCTTTTAATTGTCAGTATTCATATTGCTAGTATAAGTGTATGATACTTTTCATGACAGACACTGAAAATATGTTAAAAAGCGCCTTTGACTGAACAGTTGTTCATTCATGGTGATATAAATTGGGTTATACATATGGAGCCACTGATAACTTGCACATATGTTTCCAAGCTTGAGAAGAACTCACAGGTGCTTAGGTGACCCTCTGGTCACTGGTAATGGTAATAGAGAGAGCATTTTTTTCTTCCACCATTTTTCTTCCTCCCACTTGGTGGTTTCAGACTGAATGTAAGGGCACAGATTTGGCTGGGCAGTGTATAAAGGAAGTTTCTGGTTCATATTGAGCTCTAGTTCTTTGACCTGAAGGATTCATTTGTTTCAAAGACAGAAAAAAAAAGCTATTCCCATGCCTTTGTTGAAAGAAATTCTCTTGTTAATGGACTAGAGAACATCAGTAGGTCCATTAGAAAAAACTTCCCAGGGAAGTTATTTAAAAGATGTGTAGATATGGCACTTAGGGACACGGCTTAGTGATGGACTTGGCAGTGCTGGATTAATAGTTGGACTGGATGATGATCTCAGAGGTCTTTTCCAACCTAAACAATTCTATGATTCAGTAGCAGACACCTGGAGATGGGAAAAAAGCAAGGTAAATGAAGCTAAAAGCTATGAAAAAAATCAGCAGGCACGCTACTGCACAAAACCCCCCAAAACTCTAACCTATTTATATTCCATGGATAAAAATCTAATATCCACTTATTTCACAGCTCTGCTTACATTCATTGCTAACAGAAGTCTCTGTAGTGTAGATCACAGGCAGAATCATGGTGCTAATTTTTCACCAGTCTTTGTTGTTTTAGCAGGAATTCACACATATTTGTTGTAGGAACTTGAGCTGAATTTGCCAACAGTTTGGTGATTCTGATGGGCCAGGAGCTTCTGTCTTTGGTCAAGATACAATAACAGCCAAAATACAGCTGATCTCATATTGCTAAGTGCGATTTAAAGGCAGATCTTTGAAAGAAGTATAACTGCCCGAATTACTACTCTTTTATATGTTTTTAAATGAGAATGTAAAGGCCAAGGGCATTTTTTCCTATTTAATACTATTAAATTCATCAATAAATCTCTTGCTGAACACTGGATTTAATGGTGCCCTCAAGTGCTGATGCTGATGCTTGACTGTGTTAATATTGTTGTATATACAGATACAATAAATAATACTTAGCTAAGGTAGTGTTAGCAACCTTATTAGGTATATCAGTACAAATAGCTGCACTAATGAGATTAAGCATCACAAACTAACAGCAATGCGAATCTAGGCAGAGGCTAAAATATGGGAGGAGATTCAACACACTGAACCTATCAATAAAACCAAACAGACTCTACTAAAAGCTTTACTGCTAGTTGGCATTAAAGGATTAATTTGAAAGTACAGTTTTTATCTTTTCTCATCACACTTTATAATATGCTCTGTCTTAAAACTTCTGTCTGTCTGGTACACAGGTATTATGAGTGTTTCTATTTGCAGAAGAGTTGGCAAACGCCTGAGCAGGCCAGTCTGCTTTGCCTTGGTGTAATGTGAGTTCCCTTTGGTTGATGTAATTCATCAGTGGGAGTGGACCGGTTTTGTGCTGGTTTTTTGTATCAGTTTTTACGTCTGGTATTCTAAACACAGAGTTTCATTAGTTAAGTTACATCTAGATCACTGTTTCTTCTCTCCACATATACCCTTTGGATGCATGGGTATATATATTCTCTCCACATATACCCTTTCCCATGCAGATTATTTTAATCCACCTTAATTCCAGGATCCCCAAATGTTCCTGATTACAGTACTCTTTTACCAGTGTAGTAATCTCCAACAGTCTCCATTTAATTCTGAGGGCCTTACCTATTTATGTTTTTATTGCTGGTAGGGAAAAAAGCTTCATGTTGTAATCTTTCTTCTGATGGGCTTCTTTGTGTGCTAAAGATTTGAAAGATATATCCACTGCTTTGTTTTACTAAGAAACTCTTTCAAAGTGAAAAAAAATTGACCTAAAGGACTAACTCTAATAAACAGTGGTGAAAACCTTGCTTGGGTCATCATCACGGCTAGGCTTCGCGAACGAAGATTTGGGAAAGGCTCTATCCACATTTGTTACAAGCACGCTGGTGGCTAATAAGGCCAATACAAGATAGACATGTCTGGTTGCAAAAGGCGCAGCAGAAAGACTCCTTAGGTGGTATATTCTGCAAGACACGGTTCTTTCTGCATTGTCTTTTCTCCTCGAGAGTGATCCTGCATGCATTCTCAAAGGAAGCAGCAGCGCTATAGATGGTGTGTCTCCAGGCCTCCTGATTTGAGGCCAGAGTAGACCAGTTATGTTGATCAATATGGCCGAGGCTGAGATGTTGTTTCAGGGAGTCCTTGTATCTTCTCTTCGAGGCTCCTCTCAAGCAGCAGCAGGTGGCAAGTTCACCATAAAGCAAGATCTTAGGGAGGCGGTGGTCCTTCATCCTTGAGACGTGCCCTGCCCAACGCAGCTGTGTTCTCAGCAACATGGCCTCAATACGTGTGACTGCTGCTTGTTCTAGAACAGATGTATTGGTCACATAATCTGACCAATGGATGTTTAGGATTGTACGGAGGCAGCGTTGATGGAAGCGTTCCAAGAGACACAGGTGGTGGCAGTAGATGACCCATGATTCGGAACCATATAAAAGAGTAGACAGCACTATGGCTTTGTAAACACTGATCTTTGTACTTTTCTTCAAGTGTTTATTGTGCCATACTCTTTTATGGAGTTTTCTGAAAGCTCTATATGCCTTTGCTAACCTGTTGTCTATCTCTCTGTCAATCTTACCGTCCGAGGAGATGAGGCTACCTAGGTAATTAAACTGCTGGACTGATTTGAGCTCTGATTGGCCAGTGGTGATATGGGGATGATCACAGAATCATAGAATCAGCTGGGTTGGAAGGGACCTCTGAGATCATCAAGTCCAACCCTTGATCCACTCCCACTGTGGTTGCTAGACCATGTCACTAAGTGCCACATCCATGTGTCTCATGTTAAAAACCTCCAGGGACAGAGAATCCACTACTTCCCTGGGCAGCACATTCCAATGTCTGATTACCCTCTCTGTAAAGAAATTCTTTCTAATATCTAACCTAAACCTCCCCTGGCACAGCTTAAGACCATGCCCTCTTGTCTTGCTGATAGTTGCCTTGGAAAAGAGACCAACCCCCACCTGGCTACACCCTCCTGTCAGGTAGTTGTAGAGAGTGATGAGGTCTCCCCTGAGCCTCCTCTTCTCCAGGCTGAATAGCCTGAGCTCCCTCAGCCTCTCCTCATAGGACTTGTGCTTGAGTCCCTTCACCAGCCTAGTTGCTCTCCTCTGGAGATGATGGAAGACTTCTTGAGGTGCAGGTTGATAGAGAACTTCTGTCTTCTTTAAGCTGACTTCCAGCCCAGAGAGACAAAAGGCTGCTTTTCTTACGTGGCAGGATGGCAGTGCAAGGTGTGCTTAGTGGGCGGTTCTCTTCTTCCTCAACAATTCCTGGATCTCTTGATTATTTTCATCAAACCAGTCCTTGTTCTTTTTGAAGGAGAACCCTAAGGATTCTTCAGAGGATTGCAGGATACTGTTTTTAATATGGTGCCAGAGTGTTTCAGGAGAGGGATCTATAGAATCTATAGAATGATTTTTGAGCCTAGTTTGAAGATTTGCCTGCAATCTGTCTCTCACTGTGGCTGATTGGAGATTGTTAACTTGGAGTCTTCTTCTTGGGATACTGCCCCTTTTAGGTTTGAACTTAAGATTGAAGTTAAGTTTACAGTGCACAAGCCGATGGTCTGTTTGGCATTCTGCACCGGGCATCACGCGGGTATGGTGGACATCGCGGACATCTCTCCGTCGCACCAAGAAATAATCAATGAGATGCCAATGCTTAGATCTGGGGTGCATCCAGGTTGTCTTCAGACTATTTTTCTGTTAAAAGATAGTATTAGTGATGGTGAGCTGTTGCTCCGCACAGAATTCTAGCAGAAGCCGACCATTATCATTGCAGTTTCCAACACCATGCTTGCTTAATACTCCTTTCCAGGCTTCAAAGTTCTTTCCTACTCTGGCGTTGAAATCACCAAGGATAATGATCTTATCATCTGCAGGAACCTTTTGGGTAAGGCGGCACAGGTCAGTGTAAAATTTATCTTTTTCGGCAGGGTCAGCTTGGAGAGTTGGGGCATATATACTAAAGAGGACGACGTGTTGCTTGTTGTGTAGTGGAAGGCGTAGGGAGATAATGCGGTCAGAATGACCTGTCAGCAGATTTTCGAGTTTAGGAACAAAAGAGTTTTTGATAATGAAACCAACTCCTGAGAGATGCCTTTCGGTTCTGGGTTTGCCTGACCAAAAGAGTGTGTAACTAGCACCATGTTCTCTGAGGCTGCCTTCCTCATGGAGACGGACTTCACTGAGACCAGCAATGTCGATGTTGAGATGTGATAGTTCATGGGCAATTAGGGCAGAGCGACTCTCAGGGCATCCACTATTCGCAGAATCAAACATGGTTCTGATGTTCCAGCATGCTAGAGTCAGTTTGGTTACACCTTTGGAAGGAGGTGTATGCCTTTGTCTCTTGATCTTTGTGTGACCGCATTAGTAGAAGATGCCCGTTGGCTGCAGTTAACCAACCGGGTGAAAGTGGAGATGAGCTTTGTTTAGGCCACCTTTTCTAGGCCCCTCTCCAAGTGGAGCAAGCAGTGCTGTCCTTGAAAAGGCTGCTTGGTCGTTCAGGGTGCTGCCCCAAGAGACTGTCATCTCCAGTCAGTCTCAAATGACCAATATCCTGAACCGCCTGCATGCAGGGTTGGGTCTGCGGCTTCCAGTGCACCTTTCACCTGCCGTTTCGACCCTCGCCCGTCGCTACAGGGCTTTGTGAATGTGGGTAAAGCTTTTGAGCCTGCGCAGTGGATTTTTTAGGTGAAACGCAGCATGCGCAGAACTGGACCCACCCTTTAATCCTAAGGTTCATCTGCCAGGGCCGAGCAAGCTTGGACGGTGGCAGCAAGGTCCTCAGGATGTAGGTTTGATTAGAGTGACCTTTGCTTAGATGGATGGCCTTACAGGGCTAAATGAGCTCAATCTGCTCGGGTTTGGAGTTAGAGTTGTTCTTCTCCTAGGATGACTGCCAGAAGGCTAACGAGCTCATCCTCCCCATGGATATATTGTGTCTGACCCTGCGGTTTTGATCTGTCTGGCATGGGAGACCCTGCCAAAGGCATGTACTATCGCCAGCATAGCTCGCAACTGCGAAGGGGTACACAGGCTTCTTTCCACTAAAGCAGATTGGGGCAAGCCATTCACCCCCTACGTTTCTGCCACCCATCTATGCTCAGTCTCAGGGAAATACCCAGGAACATCCCTTTGTCCTGACCATCCATTCAGGACACAGTAAATATATCCAAGACATACTGAACCTGAGCAGTAGCCTCAGGTGAGCCAAAAACAAACTGTTCCAGCCCCCGCACCCACCTGGGGCTCGGGTACTTCCCAAGGCCCCAGCCTGGCTGAGACCCACCAACCCCCCCACTATCCACCCTGATCTTATCCTCCCCCCACCGTGTTATCACAGATCGTCCCACGCACTGCTCACCCCTGACACACCATACACTCCATATGGGACTGCCCTGCCCGGCTTCCCGCCAGCCCGAGGACCCTCACGGCCCACCCAACATCCCACCCCTCCCCCAAACCAGACCGCCAAACCTCTGTGTGCTCCGAGGTTCTCAGTCTTCTCTCCCACGAGGACGCAGTCCTCGCCGGCAAAGCTGCTCCTTCGGGGCCGGATGCCCAGGGGCCGCCCCGGGGCTGGGTACCCACGGTGCACACTGAGGGGGGCCACGCGCCCACGGTGCACGCCGGGCTTGCTTGGGTAGAAAAGTCATTGAAGGCTTAAGTGGGTGTTAATTGCTACATAGACGCTATCTGAACCTTCTCATTTCAATGAATTGCAATTTGATGTTTCTCATGAAGAGAAATCAAAATACATTAGTGTTTGCTGCCACAAAACAAACTTTTGTGACTTTTAATATTTTAAATTTCCAATGCTAAGACAGTTATTTTTGATTCCCTGCACTCTAAAAATAGGTAGCATAATTAAACAGTAATAATGGTATGTCTTCTTCCCTTTTTCTTAATGTATTACTGTAATTTTTCCACATTATTTCTATGAGGTTAAAAAAAAAAAGAAAACACATACATCCTCATTTTTTAAACATCAGCAAAAACATGTTAATTTTGTTGTAAAGTGGATAAGTAAATCGTGTAGTTAAGAGCAAAAAATAAACAAGCGTTTGTAACCATCTTACTTTCTTGCATACCTCTGTCGATACAGCCTATAATTTTATAATCACCTACTGCTTGCTGGCAAACGTATTGAGGAATTTTTAGAGAGTTGTAAAAACTTTCATTAGTATCTTTTTTCATATCATTCTAGCCGTAAAACCAAGCTGTCTTTTTACAGAGAGTCTGGTGTAACATTGACAGAGGGTACCCAGAAATGGTGAGGCAGCAAGATATGTTATTCCATGTATGCTTTCTGTGCATACTGGGGCTTCAGCAGTTCAGGTTTAGTTGTTTCATAACCAGTGTACTTACAAACTGTTTAAAAGATCTATTTATTTTACTTTCCATTTACTTAATTTGATTTTAAGCAATTTAGATAAATCTAAATATATTTGGGTTTAGTTAAAGTGATTTAAAATCATTGGGTTTTTTTTAAATAGATGCAAATTTCTTATGCAGACAATGCCAACAATAATGAATAAGATACTAGTATTACTCTGCTTTTTAATGAAATAAATTGTATAATGGATGAAGCTAGAACGTGCTTTCAGAGTAGAGTTAGGGCTTTAGTGTATATTTTCAGACCCTGTTCTGTTTTTTCCAAGTGGAGTCACAGGTTGGCATTGTGCCATTTGTGCCAAAACAGGGATTTTCTTAAGGGATTTTCTGACTCAAGATTCTTTCAACCTTCGTTCCAGTTTTATGTGTTTCAACTCATAATAATATTATGGTACTTACAGAGATTACAAGGGTACCTGGGATGCCTAATTCAGGTTTGCAGGCTACCTTGCAAATGAAATGAGTATGATAAGCACTAAATACTATTTCAGGGCTTAAAGCAGACAGAGCTTGAGACAATGATGGCTTTGAAGAACCGACTTAATATAATCACTAGTCAAGTGTGAATTGAACAGCTACAGTATGGTCTCCTTCACTGCTCCATGACTGTTTTTGCAGCTAGAGAGAAGCACAACTTGAAATGAGTTTTAACAAGAAATGCCAGATTGCCTAGGGACATCTGAGGCAAACAAATGGGCTCTGCCTGCCTCCGACAGCATTGCAAAGGCCACCCCTTGTGTTGCAGGGAGAAATGGTAAGTGCAGTTTCGTGCTCCTGGCACAGGCTTCTGAGAACATGATGGTGAGCAGAGGCATAAAGCCCTCGCAAGGACTCCCAGAGGCACCATGCTGCTCGCTTTCTACACAGCAACAAGGGACTGGCCTCCAGCCCTCTCCCCACTCTTCCAGAGGATGCTCCAGATCTTAGGTCCAGTGATGTGCCCCATGCTAAAGTCTGTCTTTCTGCTGACCATAGCAAGAGTGTTGGGCAGATACCTCCATTGTGTTGACCCCTTCGTAAGATCCCCAAGGTTAATTGTGGTGCATCTGGAGCCTGTACAATCAAAAGTAGCAGAGAACAACTATAGGCCATAGATTACTCATAAGGAAAGAAGAAACTTTTGTTTCTGTGTTTTCTAGATGTGAATCTGAATGGTGTATTTTATCATTCAGACTGACTAGCATTCTGAACTGTGTGACAAGCCAGATAACTGCAGCCCCTCTCCCCTGTCTTGAGCCCATTATCTTGTATTTGGCTGAAGCATATCATTCAGAAAATCATCCTTTCACTATCTTACAACTTAAAGAGATGAAGACAGGCATTTCCATAGCACTGCGTCCTAGGAGTAAACTACCAGCTCATGAGAAGTTTTTCTTTATTCCTAACTTCACTTTGCCTTTTTGTTCTTCTCTCCACTGGCTCATGATGCTAGAAGTAAGTATGTTGTATCACTAATGAAGTTAGTGATTTTCATCTTTTTCTATTATTGTGAACTGACAACAGTTTCCAGTGAGACATATTTGGAAATTTTGTATACACTAACTCTATTAAGCATGAACAACCTTGATTTTTTCAGTCATCTCTTGAGAATCCTGAAAGCATCCTCTTGAGTTGAGTAGAGGTTCTGCCTTTACCTTGGGAGACTTGACAGTTAGCTACAAATAAGTTTTATAGAAGTCTTGTTAGAGAAAGTTTTCCCCCCGTGAAGACACTTATGCAAATCAAGCATAGTAGCTCTTAGTCTAACAGAGATGATCTCTGTAAACATCTGTGATCTCTTTTTGTTCCTTTTTTTCACCTTCTGAGAATTTCCAGCATTTTTGAAGAAATGTTTTCAAAGAAAGAGGCTATTCCAGCATTGGCTTCACCAGTTTTACTGTGCTAATTACTTATCCATTTTCAAATACACCCTGATGGATTGAGCTCCTTGGACAAGAGTATGAGATGTTGGGAGATCGTTTTTAGTTTCTTGTCCTCTGACAGTCCCTAACACCTTTCTGGATCCAGTGTCCCAGTCTAACAGGTATATATCGTGTTCTTCCTTTCCAGACATGAATGTGTGTTCAATTCTGTACACTTCTGTACTCTTAGCTTGAACTGCTGTCTGTTGGCTTCAGCCATCACTTTGTGCCACTGTGCTGCTTCTAGAATACAAACCATCAAGATTTAACATCTTCCTGTCAATTCAGATCTAGGAGGCACACGCAACCTTGAGAACAGATGGTTGAATTCACGTACACTGAAGCACACAGTGCTAAACTGATTTCTTAATCTCATTCAGAATAAATGACTTGCATATGAATAGATTCCCCACGTTGTCAGAGCATCATAAACAAAATTGTTTGCTAATTGCAGTCAGCCACATCCATGCAAGGTTGTCCAGGAAGGATTTACAGACTGCTTTGCCTTGCAGAACCTCTCTGTTTTACGACAGAGAAAAGGGAAGAGTCCCTGCCTTGATGCTCAGCTCTGTAGTCTGAGGTCCCAGCTTGGTGTAATTTTCACCTGTAAATTGAGTACATTTAATCTAATTTCATTAAGAAGCCACAAGTGCAAAACCTCTTGGAGCTGTACTTTATAGAGCCACATTTGACAGCATTTTAACCTGTAATACTTTAATTCTGACTTTTTTTTCCTATGGTCTTTTCTTACCCTCTCTACCATCTTTTCACACTGACCAAGTTTGTTGTAGTAGCAGAGAACAGAAGCTTCCTTGCTTCTTGTTACAGTTGGCAGCCTTCACAGGTATGTTAGCCAAAAGACATTCTGGTAGCATCTTAAATTTTAACCCCAAGCACAAGGTATTTACTTCACGTAATGTCTACCCATAACTTATGTACAGAGCACACAGGCATCACTCTGTTACCTCGAAGTTCATGAAACTTAACATAATCAGTTGGCTGAGCAAGCTGAGCTAAAAATACCAATTCATACCCACTGGTGAACCTCCACTGTGGATGCACAAAAGAGCTCTTTGTATGAGCCGTCAGGTTCCCAGGAACCAAGAAAGTCTTTATGGTACCCCCAGTCCTCTTAAAAGGGCTTCAGGAGTATGAAAAACTGGAACTAAGAAAGAAATCACAGAATCACAGAATATGCTGAGTTGAAAGGGAGCCATCAGGATCATCAAGTCCAACTCCTGGCCCTGCACAGGACCATACCCAACAGTCACACCATGTGCCCAAGAGTATTGTCCAAATGCTTCTTAAAGTCCTGTCAGGCTTGGTGCTGTGACCAAACCAAAGACCTGCTATTTCAGCTTCTGTCCAGGG
Organism: Pseudopipra pipra; assembly: GCF_036250125.1. Lineage (NCBI taxonomy): Eukaryota > Metazoa > Chordata > Aves > Passeriformes > Pipridae > Pseudopipra > Pseudopipra pipra. The sequence goes on along the minus strand of NC_087550.1, from coordinate 88,136,539 downwards.
TGTGATCCAGGACTACTGATGTACCTAGCAGAAAGCTTCCAGCCTCCCACAAAATAAGAAACTTCAAAAATTTGTCTGGTTTCAAAAAATAATAGATTTTTTCGCCCACAAAACTTGCTTCAATGACCTCCATGCATTTAGCAGTATATTTTTGCCTGGATTAAAGGGATGTTTATATTAGAACATTGCATGCATTTGTGGAAAAGATATTTCAGTATTGATAAATATTTACCGTGATGGTATTCTTGTCTTCTCCAAACTGCGGATGTTTTCCTTAGTAAATGTGCCTGTTCTTCAGCTTTGGACACTTTTTTCTGTGTTCTTTTGTCCATATTAATACAATCATCCATCAAAACCAGAATAAGACTATGACCAATGTCCTGGTCTTTTTTTTTCAACAGTCTTTGTTTTAACTTCTGAAATGTTTTCAGAGCAACCCTGAGGCCACTACCATTGCTTTGTTAGCAGAATTAAATGCTTGTTACAGTCCCTGAAAATGTCGGCTATGTGTACTTTTTCATTATTATCTGAAATCGTGCAGAGATCTGGACCTTGAGTTATCCTAGGTCTTTTCCTTTCCTCTTTCTTCTCCCCGCACTCCCAAGAGGCAGCTATTCATCTTCATTAGCCACTTCTGTTAGCTTGCTGCCAACTGAGACTAGAAAACTAGCTGCATCAGTCTTGCATGGCAATTCAGGAATTAGAATCCATAGTCCTTGGGTGCAGGAGGTTAATGCACTAATAAAGATTGTACCTTGATTAACCACATCATCTCAGCTTGCCTGGGCAAGGCTGGTTTTCAGACAGTTTGTTGTATCATATGGTTCAATGCATTCATCTAAAAACATAGCTTCTTAGCAAAGAACAGATATTCGTTGTTGTGACTAAAGGAGAAATTTTGTCCTTTTTTTTTTTTTTTTTTTGCATTTAAGTGAAAACTAAAAGATTTTAAGGAAGTCCTCTAGATGTTGTTGTATGGTTTACCTGTAAAGGGACACCTTGTTGCAGGTTATTTGCAGGATGGTTCCACTAAAGCAGAGATAACATATTCCAAACAGAAACTTACTCCACTGACATTTCTGATTTCTTAGTGAATTGATCCACAGTTCACATTGCAAATGTTCATGATTTGGAATCCTTTAGTTCTGTAGATACAAAATACCTGGAGATTTAATGCTGAATACATTCTTTAATGCTGCAGTCTGCAAAATCTCTTACCTTCTCCCTTTCCACGGGCCTCATTTCTCTTTTTTCTTTCTTTCTTCCCAGCTCACAGGCATGTGAGTGCACGCACACACATGCACACACATGCACACACACTCACACACAGAATCCTGTTTCTATCAAGCAGTTTCTGCTGATGACCATCTGTGCATGTCTAAAGAACCAAGCACAGCACAAGTGACACAATCGGAAGCTGTACAATTACCTTTATTTCTTTGTTTAGAACAAAAAACAAAGCATTGACAAGCACTGTCCCCTGGATTGTCATATATTTTTGGATGTTATACCAATGAAGCCTATTGAAAGGAATTCATATTACAGAAAGCAACAGGGCGTTTGAAGAGTCTTGGGATGGTGCCAAAGAGGAAATGTGGTAGAATGTGTTTGCAGTAGATTGCTATGACAAGAGTGACTCCTTGAAATCATTTTAGCAGGAGTAGGGCAAACCAATTAACTGCTGACTGAGGTTCAGTGCTGAACTGGTACCCAGCTCAGTGTCCTTGCTGCAATTTCAACACCTTGACAGGGATCTCATGATCATTCCCTTATTTCCTCCTCCAGTTAGTGAGTGGGTAAAACTACATATGTCTCTTATCTCAAGTTTAGAAAGCATTTTGCATCTTACATGACATAAATATTAACTATAAATTAAAACCTGCCCAAATAAATGGACAGAAAGGAAGTAAAACAGGAAACAATGGAAGCTGGAAAATGGCAAGTTATTTTGTTGGGTGGTGGTGGTTCTCGATAACATGCTATCAAAAAGATAATGACAAAAAAAGTTGCTCAAATGGAAAGTGGAAAATTGTTAATTGCTCAAGAGAAACTACAGGGCTTATGAGGAAGAAGAAGAGTTCTGAGTATAGATAAGTGACATAGAGAAACGAGGAAACGGCTTTGTCTTTCCATTTTATAGGTGCATATTTGAGGTTTGGGTTAGAAAAGTTACAGCAAAAGCAGATACTACAGAAACCAATTTTTGAAAAAGAAAATTGGCTTTTCACATGATAGGAACCTTACCGTAGTGAAATGCTGTCAGCTTCAACATAGTCTCCAAGTTTCAGCGCCAGACTCTTTGCTTTGGGTGTTTGACACTAAAATTATAGCCATGTTGTCAGCTAGTGGCAATGTAGCTTCACTGAACTGAAAGGGATATTTGCCAACTGACAGCAGTTAAAAAGTCTCCTGTGTTAAAAAAAAAAAAAAAGGGAAAGACAAGAGAGTAACTGGATTAAAGGTTCTCAAACTGTGTCTTGTGATCACTTGCTAAAGGGTCTTGGAAAGCTCTGCATTAGCTTTGCGTTGCCTTGACTTCCAACTGAATAAACATATCTAATGCTTCCCCTAAAATCTGCATTTCAGTGTAGGTAACTACAAAGACAGATCCTCTCCAGTCACCCTGAGCTAACCAGCAGAATATTTGCAAAGGAAAATTGTGTCTCATGAATCTCCTATAATTCTGTGACGTGTCAGTAAAGCAGTGGATGAAGTTGAGTCAGCTTAAATAATTTCCAAAAGGTATTTGACAGGGTCCTTTATAAGATGCTACAAATATTTCTTAAATCATCATGTGTGGAGATACAAAATATTATTAATCAAAAATTGGCTTGGTGAGCACAAGCAGAGAGGAGGATTAAACAGTCAATTTTCGTAATGACCCGGTGATCATTTCTGGTTTTGGCAGTGAATGAACACCAAGTTTATACATATGGCTAGACTTTAAATCTAGATGATACCCATCTCCCTACTTGTTATTAATCAAAATTTTTTTTAATCAGTTCAACCATTCCTGGTATCATGTGCCACACAGCAAGATTGATGGCACTAGATAAATAGCATTGCCTTAAGTCTAGAGTGAATACTGTTATTTACCTCTGCATGGTACTTTTCCTGAAAAATTACTTACAAGCTAGGGTTAAAAGCCCCAAATAAAACACTGCCAAGCAGTCATTAATCCACAAGAAATGTCTGGTTACTTAATTGTTACTGCGGAAACTGAATTTGGAGCAAGGATACACAATACTATAGATTTCTTTATTTGAAGGTTTTCCCTGCAGTAAGAAGAAAAGCCAAGTTGGCACATTGAGTAAGATTAACTAGGCTTGGACCTTTATAGCTTGTAAAAGTGGACATTTATGTATGACTGCTGAAAACTGATTTACTGCAAGTAGAGGCGAGTAGAGTTGCGGAATTGTAGAGTTACAGCGTGAGTATGAATGAGATGTGCCATCACCACCACCACCACCACTACCAAGATGTCTGTGCAAAACAACATCACTGCAACCCTCACAAGGAGAAATGTGTGTTAAAAAACAAAGAGGGTGCCTCAGAGCTGCCCCTCAGACTTGTGCATCTGGCTGCAGGAGGAGGAGGGCAGTCACTGTCGTCTCAAACAAGCTGTCCTGCAGTTGGGCACACATGCTCGCTCACATGTATTTTTAAGCAGTCTAGTCAGGGCATCCTTCTTTGATCCAAAAGTCTTTGTTTTTCCCACTTCTGGACCCCAAATGTCAGTACCTTCTTTAGTTAACATTGTTCAGGACTTTAAGCTTAATATAATCAATTTTGAAGAAGGATCTAAATTGGTTTTAAATTAGACCATTATCTTGTAGTGGCTAGAACATTTTCTGATGCCAGGTGTTTCTGACTTATTTTTTTGTTTAATTTGCTTTTTTTCTCTTTCTAATTTCAAAAATCTTTTCTGTCAATCAATGTTCTAACACCAAGTTGAAGCTTCTGAGGATCTTAAGTACATTTAAATTTTCGTCAGTCAATTCAAAACAGTTTTCAGTCCAGCGGGTGCTTTATGCCAGTACTGCCAAACCCAAACTCCAAAGACAGGCAAGTTACCTAAGCAGAGAAGAGATGCTGTGCATGAAAGTTAATTTTAACATTAAAAGTTGAGTCCTTTCTGTTTAGTTAATTAAATAGTTGCCATTTGGGCTTGCATTTTCAAACATTTAACACAGTGTACTGAAAAAATTGATCTTGATTTCATCATATGTCACCACTAGTGTTTTTAATCTGTCTCAAATATCTTCAGATTGAGCCTAAGATCCCAAGATTTGGCACACAGCAACATATTCTGGGGTTGTTTCTGTTTGGCCTTGCAAGGTGCTGACACTTGCTGGATACCTAAATTCTTTCTCCTGATTTTTGAGATTCTGTTCTTGGCAGCCAGAAGAAGACTGTGCACATAGTTTAATGTTTCTCTTTTTAAAAAATATTTTACTACATTTAAATCTTACCACTCCTCAGTGGTGACAACCTATAGTTTGGGATATTTTTCATGGTAGTTTTCTGATTATTTTTTCCTAATTCAATTTAATTTTCTAGTTGTCTGAATTTTAAAGTGTAGTGATAAATATGCCATATGATCACAACTCAATATATTATTCTAGTAAATTTCCATTCAGCTATTCATGATAATGGCAATTATTAACCCTGACAGATATCAGTGGTCTTACTAAATCTTTGTGTCAGAAAGGGTTACATCAAATTTAAATTATGTAGAAAGCATTATTATATACCACAACTCAAACTAAAAAAGGAGAAGAGAAGCTAGCTAGGAAAAAAAAAAAAAAAAGAAGACGACCATTAAGGCTATTTTTCATTGAAGTGTGGATGAGAAATAATCTTGGGGAAAAGAAGAAATGAAAGATTTTGACATGTCAAAAAAAGGTCACCCTTATTTTTAATCAGCCCTCTGGTCCTTTCCCTGGATGAAGGCATCATTGTCAGACTCAGGCAGGCAAGGTGGGAGGAAGGAGCTCTGCTGCCGTAACAGATTGGTTTCTGCATGGCATATAGCAGACTTCTCAGAAGATGTTTCCCTGAAGGTGACAGTGGGGGTCACCAGTCATATAACCTGGAAGAACTGCTTCTTGAGCAAATGGAAATCATAAGTACTGAGTAGAATATTTCACAAGTAGGATAACTTTAGGTCAAAGCTACCAGATGTTCCCAGTCTGTCTGCTCCCATTCTTCAATTGACAGAGATCACGTGAAGCATTGCCCTTCAGAAGAAAGGGACACATAGTCATTCCTATGCATTCTGTTGGGCTCAGCACCTGAACTTGTAGGGAAAAACCCTTCTTTTTTGGGAACAGGATTTACCAGTGGAAACACCTTTAGTCTATATACACAACATTACATTTTCTACAAAGTAAGCAAATGGTCCCGTAAACAAAAAGCAGAGAAAAGCAGGTGTGAAAATTATGCTTTTTTTTAGTCACAGATTTAGGGTTAAATATCCACATTGCAAATCTCCTTTTTGTCAATTTATTGTCATAAACCTTTACCATTGGAAAAATTCTTGATATGTAATTCCTTAATATTTTGCAAACAATAGCACGTGTGCCAGGTATTTGTAGCAAACAACAATCTGATTGCCTATGATTTTTGTTGCCTGAGTTTTAAGAAGTTACTGTATATTAAAAATTACTATATCCTGTTATTGCTGGCACTTATCAGATAAGGAAGTCATAAGATGAATGATCTGCCTCAAAGAACTGAAAAGCAAAGCAATTCTGATACAGAAACTGCAAACCAGATGATGCTCTGATTAGAGGCACGCACATAGATTGCAGACGTATAATAAATCATGTAACTTTTTAGCCTCAAATAAAATAAAAGAATGCAGTTTTTATTAGGAAATAAACTGTTTATCAAGAATGCTTTAAAGGTGACATTTATTACTAATAAACCACGTTGAAAGGCCTGATCCTTTTATTGGCAGAACAGTCAGAGACTTTCCACTATGTAAAAAATGCCACAGCTCAGTCCATGCTGGGTCAGGAAGCAGTTCCATCAGCGCTAATGAAGGATGGGCAAGAGACTCACATGCACTTTTTTCCAAACAAGAACATTTTCTCTTTAAAAAAGAATGAGTCATAGAAATATAACTCCAGTATTATTTTGGGACTGATTGTGGATCTCTGCATGACTCCTTGGAATATCACTGAGAAACAATTCCACAGTCAGCTAAGGGTAGCATAACCCAGTAAAGCATCTGCCAGGCAAACTCTTGATAGTGTCAGCAAGCCCCCTGCTTAGGCAGGATGTTATTTGCTCTTGAGCTCTTCAAACGTATGGGCCAGATCTTCAGGGTTGTCACGCTTGGCACTACTTCTCATATTAATTCTATTAAGTTACTGTGTACCAAATATTATGGCTGTTAGTGCTGAACATGTCAAAAAAACATGCCCATCCCTTAACATCCTGCACTAGAGAGGAATATGAAGCCTCTCTCTTAACGAACTTCTTGTCTGAAGTGTTTAATTTACCCCTCCCCAAAAGCGGCCTTGCTTTGGAGACCAACTCATTCAGGCTTGAGTGATAACCGTATTGAACATGTGTCTACCTGCTGCCTGAAGCTGTGTCAAGGATGATCGCATACAAGTCAGGTCAAGCTGACCTGTCTCTTAGGTGTTAAAAAATGTCCCTCAAGACAACACAGGGAGGAGACGAAGATGGAGTCCAGCACACCTAGTTTAGGGCTTGCCACATATCTGTCCTGAAATACAGGATGTCCACAAATACATTGTAGTTAGGAACTTATTCAACTCCTTCACAATGATAAAGGCAATTTTAGGAATTGAGTTTTGAACAAGTGCTAAGCATTTATTATTCTGACCTTGTCTATGAAATCTATTTTGTGGTGAGCACATAGTGTGTACCCCATTACTTGGTCATGAACTGAAATTTCTATTCCCATGCTTCATGTTAGTCTTACTAGCCAGAATACGTTGTGTGATTAACATGTGTTTGCAGATTGTCCGAAAAATCAAACTTGCTACTGATATGCTATCATTGTCTCCTGTTCCACTGACTTTCTAAACACAGTTTGCTGAATTATACTGTTTTTCAGGAGATGACCCATTCCTGGCCTCCACCACTGTCAGCTATTCACACACCAGGAAAGGCAGAGCAAAGCAAGTTTCCCTTCTCAAATAAGGTAAGATGTGCTGCATCATGTAGAACCATTCCTCCTGCACCTCACAATATGTCCTACACAAGCCCTGACTGAGTGTGTGAGGTCTCTAGGCTGAGGTTGATGCTGTGCTGATGATCTTCTCTGTATGTGTGTGCCACTATTCCCTGCTTTTTCTCTGCTTACAGCCTCAGGAAGGCTATACAGTCTTGTTTGCATCTCTCTTGGCAGCAGAACTGATGCTGATGTGTGGGTCACACATTCCTCACCGCAAGGCAAAACCACAGGTGTCTTGGATGGGATGTCCAGATGTGGTGCTTTCTGTGGGCACCTGTTGAAGCTCCTGCCTCAGGGCACAACAGCTGTGGAGAGTCAGGAAGCTCCTCCTTGCACCCATTGCTCCTGCATCATTTGGCTTCACTAGCTGAAATTTTTGTTGAAGCCTTTGAGGTCTGAGGTGGCCTTTACACTGGCCTCTGTAGTCGGGGACTGAGGATTGGGCATACATCTCCTGCCACCAACCCGACTTCAATGGGCAGCTTTGCTAGAGAGGCAGCCCAGTGCCATGATGCCCAGAGGGGCCATGGAAGCATTTGCCAGGGAAGTATTTGATTCCCTCAAGGGACCAAAGCCACTGGTCCTGCTGATGGTCCCTTAAAACTAGCTCCACTATTGTTATGTATTCCAGGGAAGATACAGTGCGGCATGATAAAGCTCATCAGCACGAGCTTGGGGAAACCACATTATTTATACATGGTAAGTCAGGAGGGAATGAAATCGGCTATCCCGTGCAAGAGCCAATAAATTTCACGTTGTATCACCATATACTGTTTAGATGTCACAACCATATTTCATGAAGTGTTCAAGCTTGAAAGATGATATTGATGCTGTTTATAGTCTTTCTCCTGTTAATGCAAGCTCCTTTGGCAACTTTTAAGTCCATTCTGCAAAATTTAGTCCAGGGAATAATTGTAACCAGAAAGCCAAGAAAACTTCATTTGCCTACAGTAAAACAGCTTTTCTGTGGATGAGAGTGTCACAATTTTGAAGTATCAGGGGTGTAACCCAAAATATGTCTGGCATTTTATGGAAGAAAAAGAAGGAAATAACTCACAATTTTCTCGTTGAAGGCAGACAGATGACTGAGGATGGTAGGGGGGCTAGAGGCTTGTTAGGTTAGGGTAAGTCCAGTAGGAGATAGATGGATTAGCAGCTTACAAGCAGGTGAAGTGCCAGATAAGGGGTGACAAAGTGAAGCAGTGCTTGCAGCTCTGCAGTTTCTGACACAATTACCACCACACTATGTGCTTGCATGGCACGTATACAGATGTGCATAGGCAAGGTGCATACACGTACCTGTATGTGTGTGGCCATCGTGAATGCACTTCCTTACAACTAAATGTATTGTGATAAATATAGGAATAGGAGAACCACAGATGAGAGAACAAACATATGTGAATAATGCTTGATAATTGACTTTCTCATATTCTGTCTGCCAGTTCATCCATTTCTCTGGGAAATTTTCTATATTGCAGAGCCATTTCAGAGATCTACCATTCATTTTTAAAGATCATTCTTAAGGTGTTTTCCCTTATCAAAGTAGAATTTCTTTTTTTTTTTTTTTTAAGCTTAGGATGGACAAGATTTCATTTAGCAGTATATAAGCATACTTTTGTACATATAATAACATCAGAACTGTATTGTGGTCTGAGTGGTCTGCATGGTCAGAAATTAGAGTGCTTTGTGTGAGATGGGGAAGAAGTACCTTAAAAAACTCATCACAGTCCTGGAACAATCTTGTATTACTGATCATAGATTATGTTAATTTTAGACACCATTTCTATTTTAAAATAATTAAAAGTTAGTCTGTGGCTTAGTCTGAATCTGCAGTCATGGATTTTAGAAGGTATCTGCTTTTCAGGCTCCAAAATGCAAAGAATGGTTTCCTAATTTTTCAAACGTGTTTTTTAAACCTTCATAAGCTAGCTGTTGTTTTTCACAAAGTGTGGTGTAAAATCATTTTTGGACTTCGTAGGGGATGTCTCCATAGCTCTTAAGAAGCATTCCTGTAAGTAAACTACATAGCTGTACCAACTTTTTAAAGCTTGAGGACTACACCAAACTGTTGTGGATCACGCATTATTCAGATGAATGGGCCTGTCAGTTAAGTAGTGACCAAGGCCAACAAAGAGACTGCAAGGCTAAATTTGGGGCATATGCTTTATCTCTTAGTTCCAAGCCATGCATGGTAACATGAATTCCTTTTCAGTCTTAATGTCAGTATTGAGAGATCAATTCATTTGCAATGACTCTTCCAGCAAGAGAAGCAAGTAGACTGCAATCCCTTTTAACAGAAGACAGTTTCCAAGCATAAAGATACTCATCATTTTGGGAATGGAAAGAAAAGAAGCTTGTAGGACTCATACCCTGTTGCAAGGGTGCAAATCATAATTACTTTTCTGTCCATAAGAACTGAGTGTCAGCATCATTAGTTCGCATACCTGCCACACTGCTTTTAACCTGCAACTCAAGTAATTAGCGATCTGACAGCTTGACACTTGAAATTTATTAATTAGGCTATTAAAGTTGCAAAGGCCACAGCAACTGTAGCTAGACTGGTTTTGAAATCAGTCTAGTAATAAAAGCCAAATAACCGAGATTTATATATCACAAATATAACAGAATTGCACATTTGAAACTGCACGTGTGGATGTATCCATCATTATAACTATATGCTGATTTGATGGAGGGTATGTATGTGCATATGCTGCACTTCTGTATGAAATCAGACCTCATTAACGTGGGCGATCTGCATTGATTCACATTCTGGAAGGAGAGTCTGGGTCAGGTTTGACACATGTGGCAGCGCCCAATAGTCTTCCAAGTACAGCGCTGCTGGAAGAATACCATTAGGGAACTGCCCTTTATGTAATGGAGGGCATAAAGTTACTTCTCATCCTTAATTTTGAATTTTCTTTCTCTCTAGAATTAATTTGTACTCTTGAATTTACTAGGAATGGGCAATGACAGTCTCTTTATTTCTTGTTTTCCAAAGCTTAAGGAAAATTGAATCAGTGTGTGATGTGATGGGCTGTGTGTGCTTTCCTTTCTCCTATCTCTGCCACATGTTGTTATGCACAAATGATCAGGCATTTCATGATTGTAATTTTATTAAAAGCATCTTAATAAATAAACTTTAAATGAATAATTAAATTTGTAAATAAGAGCTCACTTGATGCTTGTGCAAATGAGCTTTCATCTTCAGGTATTAGTTCTCTTGTGCAGGAAAAAATGCTTTTAATTCTGCTGCCTGCTTTGCTCTCTTTCTTCATTTTTACTGTGATTTCATGTCTTGAAAGTTTGATCAGGTGTTTGATTTCTGGTTATGTATATGTGATATTATGGGATCATCATTTTGTTATTTGAGAATTTAATTTACCCACTCCAGGTGAACTGGTGTCTTGTCACAAAGCTATTGGGTGATTATTCTTAGCAGAAGCTAAGTTATCATAGTGATGTTGTTCTTTACATGCTCAATTAATTTACTTTTTCCTTTCTTGTTGATTTAAACAAGCTGGAGGAAATACACTGGACAATAATCTTCAGAAATGAAGACTTCAGCTTTTTTTAGCCATACTTTTATAAAGCCATACTTTTATAAAGCCATACTTTTTTTGTACCTCAGTGGGAGCATTCTGTATTTGTCTATGAGATATTTGTATTAGCCTTTATCATTAAGACTAATTTGTTGAGAATCAACAAATTTTAAAGAATTGGTTAAAAGGAAACGTGAAAATGTGTACAGTTTACATGTTTGGCTGATATTAAATTTTAGACTATGCATAGCCAATGGCAGAGTTAAGATACTGTGCTAGGCAATTAAACAGGAGGTTAATGAAAATGTAAAAGAGTAAGCAAGATCCTTGTTTAGAAGTTGCAAACACTTTTACAAATATGAGGGTGAACATGCTCTAATAGTCTACATTTATTGGGAGTGTGACAGGCTACAAGAATAGCATTTAAATTCAAGTGTACATACCATTATATCACCGCTGCAAACTAATCTCGACTTTTTAAGATTACATTCAGAAAAAACAGCTTTAATTTCTCTTCATCAAAAACATTCACAAAAAACTGACTCAATTTGTCAAAAGTGCACAGTTTCACATTACTGGGAAATTATTCTTGGCATGTTAAACATGGTACAGATTTTCTCATATTGCAGTAGAAGGTAGAAATTCTTAGGGCTTGCCCAGAAATTTGACGTCTTGTATTACAGGTATGTAAGATGGAAGTGAGTTGCTGATTTGTATTGTAGTATTAAAATTACAGATCAAAGTCATGCAGTCTGGAGAGCCTTGACTCCAGAGCAAATCGTGCAGATCGAGGGGTTTTGATCAGCTGAGCCTTCAAGACCTCAGATCCTGCAGTCCACCCAATGTCTGTTTAGAGAGGCCAAGAAGCTCTTGGGACCCGAGCCCCTGAGGTGTGCTCCTGAGGGACTCAGCAGCATAATCTCAGCTTGGCCAGGTCAGAGCATCCTTGAGCTTTCTGGAGACTTGCAGTTCCTTTCTTGATGATCTGTGTGTTTGGCTCATCACTCAGCCTCTGAGGACCAGGGATCTAGTCTAGAGCCCATTTCCTCACCAAAAATGACCACATGTGTTGCTGTGGGTGCCTGGCCTCTCTGAGTAGTCTTAGCTGCAGTTGTAACTGCAGCATGTATAGAAGGTGTCATTTCTCTGTGTGTCTGGGTTATTCAGAAGCAGAGTTATATACAGGATGCCTTCCCTGCTGTCATCCATAGCATTCTTCTTTCCCTTAATTTAAATATCTTTTTGTTATAGTTTATATTTGTATTCCCTTCTATTTATAGGCTTCTTTTATGTTTTTGTGAATGCAAACAAATTCTGTGAGTAAAACGCAGTGAGTGAACATTTCATGAGGAAACAATGGTCTGATTTATTGCACCATATTCACAGATATTGCTGTTGTCATACAAGGTTGACCTTGTAATCTCAGGGACACAGAACTAGTCTGTATTTCCATTGTCTGATGCTGTCAATGTCAACATGAGAAAAAGAAAGACCAGCTGTGCTACCACCTCAGGAATCCAATGGTCCATGAAACAATATTGGTCTTCCCTTTGTCTTCTCATCTAAACTTGTAGAAGATAACAGACAAGTTTTGGCTGATCAATAAATGAATAGTGAGCAGGAGGACCGTAATTGCTATACAAGGAATTGCACCATTAAAAGGTTGTTGCGAAACAAGTTTACAAGCCTTAGAATTAATGGATTTTCCAAGAAATATTGGATTTATTCTTGTAATTGAAAACTACTTTGAAACCAAATGAACAATCATCAATGCTGTTTGTGTTGTTAAGGTAATGTCCAAGCAAGTATTGCAGCTAAAAATTGTTGTAAAATAACACACCTTACCTTTTTTCTGTTATTATTGTAGGAGTCACAACAGGGATCTACAGGACACAGCAATACAAGTAAGTACCAACTCATTTTCTAGCTAAATTGTGGGGGGTGACAATGACTATGAAAAAGAAGCAGCTGATGAGCAAGGGACTAGTAGCAGACTGGGACAGTGCAGAGCCTCATCAGGCAGTACGCAGCTATGTGGCAGAATGTGGAGAACCAAACTGAAGAGTGACCATCAAAATGTCAGATCTTTTGGTGGCCTGGGAAGAATAAAAAGTATTAATTTTGTTATGGCCATTTCATTACGTAAATGAGAAAGACTGAAAGGGCAAAAGAGTGTCTTTTTTTGGAAAGCCAGAAAAGAGCTGACCTAATTGCAGGCCCAGATCCAGACTGCAAGAAAATTCTGCGAGAAGACTTGTTATCATTTATCTTTCATAGGCAATGGTGTATTTTGTGGCCACTGCACAGTAATAAGCTACATAAATCCTTGCAAACTAACACCAAATAATGTTTTGAAGACCGTATGGCCATGGGTCTTTTTGGCTGGCATTGTGGGTACGGAAGCAATATTTGCTTGTTTAGCTTCTGGTCAGGGCTTTTCGGTGGACTCCAGTTTACAAATCATGGTGCAGATCAGCAGCATTTTAATTACATTTAGTTACGGTAACAAACTTAGCAGCTGTATTGAAAGGGAAGATTGAATTGTTCTGCAAAACAAAATATTAATCCTCTCCCCTGACACCTCTGATGGTTGTTGATGTTGTCTTGCATATTAAAAATACATGATCCTGTCCTGCTCTCCACATAAAATGACTGCAACCAGAGGAATTATTTTGCTAGCTTCCTGACCTGTCAGCCAACACAGAGCCCTGTTTGCAAATTGCAGGGCTGTGACTGAAGACGAAAAGTGCCCTGAGCTGGTAGCTAGGGCCCTGAGCTGGTAGCTAGGGCTTTGAAAGGGTCTAGTCACTCACTGTGTGAGGGAAAAGACATCCAGAGAGACAAGGCTGGGAGATGTAGGCTTTTATAACAGTGTGGCTCTTCACTGGGGAAAGGTCAGCATGTGGAAGGCAATGTTGTGAAGAAACATGCAGTGGTGTCACTTAATTGCTGGCGTTGGTTTGATATCAGTTCAAGTACCAGCACTAAGGAAGTAATAAAAGGCAAAGGGGATGAGGTTCTGTCAGAAAATAATGAATACAGTAATGAGAGAAGGAAGCACAAAAGAGCCATAACAGAGAGGGCTACGCAAACACAGGCAGAGGCACAAGCATGACAAACACACCAGCTGAGCTGAGGGCTTTGCAATAACATCAGAGGCCACAATACTTGGCCAGCTTTGGTCATAGCTGAATATTTCCTTCTTTCAGCAATTGAATAAAATAGGTTTTTTCTGCAGATTTAATGAAACTCACTTTCCTGTAGATTATGCAATTGATCCCACGTCCTTAAAAGTTTCCCCTGCTCTTTACTCCAGCAGTCTCTGACTCCACTTCACTTCCAATTCCCCCATCTGCCTTCCCACACCATAGTACCTCCAGTTGCTTATCTCCTCATTCATCCTGTTTAGCAAAATCAGCATATATTTGCAGCTGTGCAGAAGCCAGACTCGGTACTGACTGGCTGATGGCAACCAAACCAAAGAATAGCTGAACCAATGCAGAAACATTTTATTCATTGGTACCAAAAGTTCTGGTCACTGTCGGACACCCAGACACTTTTCCTAACATCACAAAGAGAGTTTGACTACGTCTGAGACTGTATTCTTGAGGATTCCTGTTGAGGTGCTGGAATAAGACATCAAATAAACACATTAGAATGAGATATAGATTTTACCGGTCCTGTGTGTCAAGCCCAAGGGAAATTTGGGGAAAAAATTATTCAGATGCATGGTGGGTTTACCCGGACCAGGTGTCCACCAAAGCTGCTCTATCGTTCTCCTCCTCACTTGGACACAGGAGAGAAAGGACAACAAAAGGTTCATGGGTAGAGGTAAGGGCGGGGAGAGATCACTCACCAATTACCATGATGGGCAAAACAGACTCAACTCAAGGAAATTAATATAACTGATTACCAGTGAAATCAGAGTAAGACAATGAGAAATAAATCTTAAAAGCACCTTCTTCATGGGCTCAACTTCACTCCCAGATTCTCTGCCTCCTCCCCACCACCAGTGTAAAGGGAACGGAGAATGGGGGCTGCAATCAGTTCATCATACCTTGTCTCTGACACTCCTTGCTCCTCACTCTCTTCCCCTGCTCCAGCATGGGGTCTCTCCCATGGGAGATGATCCTTCATGAACTCCTCCAACACGAGTCCTTCCCACAGGCTTCAGTTCTTCATGAACTGCTCCAGTGTGGGTCCCTTTCACGAGGTGCAGTCTCTCAGGAACTGACTGCTCCACTGTGGGCCCCCTGTGGGGGCACAGGTCCTGCCAGCGAACCTGCTCCAGCATGAGCTCCTCTCTCCATGGGTCCACAGGTCCTTCCAGGAGCCTGCTCCAGTGCAGGTGTCCCATGCTGTCACAGCCTCCTTTGGACACCCACCTGCTTCAGCATGGAGTCCCCTATTGGTTGCAGGTGCATCTGTGCTCTACCATGAACCTCCGTGGGCTGCAGGGGGACAGACTGCCTCACCGTGGTCTTCACCACGGGCTGTAGGGGAACCTGTGCTGCAGCACCTGGAGCACCTCCTCCCCCTCTTTCTTCACTGACCTTAGTGTCTGCAGAGCTGTTTCTTCCCATAATCTCACTTCTGTCTCTGGCTGCAGTTGCTTTTGTGCAGCATCTTTCCGCCTTCTTACATCTGTTATCCCAGAGGCGCTACCACCATCACTGATGGGCTTGGCCTTGGCCAGCAGCAGGTCTGTGTTGGAGCTGGTTGGCACTGTCTCCATCAGACACAGGGGAAGCTTCTGGCAGCTTCTTACAGTAGCCTCCCCTGTATCCAGCCTCCCCATTACCAAAGCCTTGCCACACAAACCCAGTACAGGATGTGAGGAAATACTAGCAGATTACTCTGTGGAAAAGAAATCTAATGATCTATGTACTGTATTATCCAAGTGCACATCTTCAGAGTCCGAATTAGCTGTTATTTCCCATTGCACCGTGTCTTCTTTGGAGTGGCTCTTGAGCCTGTCATTTGCAATGGTTTTACTGCAGCTGCCAACACTGTCTTTCTCATGGATAACATTTGCATTTGTGTTACCCTTCCCCCACAAGGAAATCAAAGCATTAAAAATCCAATAATGACTGAAGTTATACAACTCCATCACAATAAATATTATTTATCCCTGTTACCCAGAAGGGGAAACGTGTCCTGGTTAGGTTGAGTGATTCACAAAATTCCAACTCAGAGGAGAGAGGTCTTTTTCTGGCCACCTACTATTCAGCAGGGAAATCCTACAGAAGTTCATTTGAAATTTATTTTGAAATTCGAGAAATCTGGACACATATCTTCTGCTTGTATCTAAAAATGTTAGGAAAGAAGTTGCGTGAGATGAGGTAGAAACTAGCAAAGAACTCCCAGCTCTGGGGGTAAGGATCTGAGGACTGATGATTTCCACTGTGTGTTTTCTGGAGGCATGTGTGCACATACACCCACCAACACACAGACACACCTGTTTCAGGAGACCTACACAGCACTTAGCACCTGAAATAAGGTGTGCTAACAGCAATCCCATAGCAAGGTGGGGAGCATGTTCTTTGTTAATTCCAAAAAGACTAAGAAAAACAAAGGATGACACTAATTGACCCAAAAGAAGAAGCCAGAAGAATCTAGAGAAGATTCAGCAATTTGGCAAATGCCAGTCTCCCACAATGGTACCTGCATGCATTTGGCAGGTTACATAAAAATGAAGAGGAAATCTTAGTCTGGTCAAGGCTAAGTATAAAAAACCAAAGTTGTTGTGACAGGTAATTCTCTTTTACATATGCTTGTCCAAAAACAAAAACTGTACCATGCCTGTGACATTCAACTATAATTAAGCTATATACATTTTTAAAATTTCTAAGATTCAATCAAGTGAGAATAAAATAAAGCATTAATGGCCAGATTTTCTACTCTGATAGGCTGGACTGATGAGTTTTTACCATCTGTACAGGCTTCATCCTTGCCCTCCACACAGAAGTATGTTAAGTGACAATTAGCATAAAAGCAGCTACAAATGCTTAGTGTAGGGTAATTCATTAATATCCAGTTTGGCTAAATCACAGAGATTCCATTTCCTCTTTCCTCACAGTACATATACTGTTTTCCTTGTTGCTGCATTAACATATATTGCTGAAAGTAGAACTAATGTGAACTCTGCTGGCAGAGCACTCAGGAATCCATATTCCCTCTCACACTCAAACAAACCAGGGTTCATGGTAATAATTCATGACTTAGAAAAAGCCCAAGTTACAAATAGAAAATCTTTGAATATATGCCAACTGTTACTGTTGGTTTCTTGTTCCAAATTACCATAATGCAGATGAGCTCCAGTGCTCCAGGCACCCTAAGGCTGACAAACACATACTGTAGCAACAGCCTTCTTGCCAGCGAGTTTATCATTTGGATATACTTTCTGAGGTCTCTGCTAAAAGTGAAGAGCAGCCTAGAGATTATGAAGTGGATGTATTCTGTCCTATGTGGATGCCCCACTCATGCCTAAATTTTGGGTGCCTTTAGCTGTCCTCTTACAGAAAGTGCTTGGCTTCTCTAGAGGCATCAGTGAGTTTCAAGTCATCCAGAGTTTTCCCCATCCTGTTTAATAAAGTTTAGGCACCTCGGTTGGGTAGACACAAACCCTTCCAGAGGGGAGAGGACAAGATCTGAAAGTGTTTGCAATACTCAGAACCTCCTGTACAAGACACCTACTTCCAGAAGGTCACTGTCTAGGCTAAGTCCTTCAGCTTCTTTCTGTACAGCAATGGAAGAACATTGGTAGCAAAATCCTGCCTCTTCTGAAGGCAATAGCAAGTTTTCCAGAGGTGCCCCTTACAGCCATTGCTCTATGAAAACTGAAGGTGAGGACTTTACCAGCAGCAAATGGATGATGCATAATGCTCACATGCATGGATGTGGTCGACCAGGACTTGATGCAGAACTCACTCAATTCAATGAGCAGAAAATCAGGCAACACCACTACAGCCTGGCCAAAATAAGCATTTCTCATATTTTTTTTCAGAAGGCACAGGTGGATTTTGGTTTAACAAAGCTCATTAAAAGGTAATGGAGAAAAACACATCCATCAGTAAACCAGTCACATTCAACCTCTGTGACTCCTTGTCTGCTAGGCAACATAAACTCATGTATAGACAGCCATTAGCATCCAGTGACACACGAGGAGCAGCAGCTGCACAGTCACTAGGTCCAGAATTCAAGGTGATTCAAGTGGAGTGGCATAACCTGTACATCCATGGTAGAGCTAAACAGAAATCTTACACTGAAGTGCAGCTTTCTTGGGTTACTCAGAGAACATTAAATACAAAAAACAACATCAGCCTTCCTGTGTTTTGATAGGGGGTGAGGGGTAGAAAGGAGGGCAAAGGATCTGGCCTGACTTAGCAGAAGCAGTACCACCTCATGAGCCAGCAGTCTGCTCCCCCTGTCTGTGCTATGTAACTAAGTTGTGTTGGGCAGATGCATTATTTTGGACTCAGTATGGGGGTTGTAACAAGCCAACATGCCAGGACCCATGTGAGTCATAAGGAAATGTGAAGAAGCATCCCTTGGGCCTCTGAAAGTTCTTAAGCATTTGGATACCTGACCTCTCTGACGCTGAGTGCCTTTGCCAAAATGTACAACATAGCAAAGAGGGCTTCCCCAGCCCCTGATTTACAATTGCGAAAGAACACATCCTTAATCTGTCAAAAAGAATGTGAACCAAAATATCCATTGGCAGAATTGTGCCCTAATCACTGCCTTACTATCTCCTGCTGATGCTGTTTTGCTTTGTATGAAATAGTTATTGTTCCTGGAGCAGGGTTTTGGAGCAAGTGCATGTTGTATGGAGTACACTCTCAGTAGCAGAACTGTAGGGCCCTAGAGAAATCCTTTCCTTTGCTCCAGGGTCTGCTGTCCCTGGTAAATGCTGTGTCCTCTAAGCAGCCTCTCTTGTGGAGTTTCTCTGCCTGACATTTAGAGAGTATATGTATCAGGGACAAGAAAAGTCAAGTCAGGATTGACCCCCTACTTGCACATGCTCCAGCAGTGCCCCTGCAGCCCTGTGGTTGCCTCCACAGCCGTTTGTGTGTGTGTGGCAAGAGTGGTCAGTGTTAGCAATGAATAAAACATTGACATGTCACATCTGAGCAGTTTCCATATTGACCCATTTCTGATGTCATTTTCTTCTTCTTTTTTAAAGGGAAAAGTGATGTAGAGCCAAAGAGCCCAGAGAAAAGCGCAACCCATACATCGTAAGTCACATTTGCGTTTAAAATTAGAGAAGACAGCTGTGTTTTTATCAGATTTGTGGGCAAAATAAAATTTGTTTGTTTTCATTAAGATGATCGCTTTCACTGATGCTTTTCTTAAACCGGCTTTTTAGATAATGACTAAACATTAATTATTCCTATAACTTTTGCATGCTAGTAAGTCAGAGATCTTTGCAATTGAAATGGCTCCATATCACACTGAATACATATGAGATTATTTTTGTGGGTGTGCGAAGCTGGCCTTTACAACCTTACTTCAGCATTACCTTAATGCTGCTGGAGTTTGTCACACTTGCTAAAAAACATTATGTCACATATACCTTTGATGTACTGATGTAATTTTAAAAGACTGCAGCTTCACCTCCGAATTACTTGGAATCCAATTACAGTTATCTCTGGTCTCTCACGATTTTGTTGATGTTTTTGAATTAACAAAAGAAGTCGAGAAATAGATGGGAACAGGCACTTGTAATATATCAGTGTTCACCCTCACTCTAGTGCAACAATAGAAGCTTTTACCATTTTTAACTCCAGTATACAAAAGATTAAATTGTTTTGCCAACATAAACCAGTCTATGAAACAGATAGGCTGCAAGTTAAAAAAAAAAAGCATCAGTCTCCCAAACTGAGCAAGATAAGTGAATTCTTTTAATAACTACCAGGCAGGAGCACTATGAATTTCTGCAAAACCATTCACCTTTTTAATCCCATTTGAGGGAGGGAAGTTCTTGTAACAGTCAGTCATGTGAATTTTAGAATGTGTCTAGTCCATAATTTATGTATTCTGATTCCTGTTATTTAAATTCAGAACATTATATCATGTAAATCTCATAAGGTGTCACCATTTGTTACATGGCCAAAAGTATTCACAGAAGGAGGTACAATAACAGTGATTTATTGTGAGATGTTTTGATTTCTGCTGCAAATACGCATTAAAAAATCTTCTGGAAATGAATCTAGAAAAAGATTTGACACAGTGTAAGAAATGGCTTGTCCTGCAGATTGTGTTGTGGAATGTAATTATAGTATGCGAGCATATTTAGCCAAACTTATTAAATGAATTAAGCATTAGCAGCCTTATGCCTTCTGATAGTATGATTGCTGGGAACGGTTAAAGAATGATTCCAATAATTATCATTTTTTAAAATAATATTGCAGTAAGAACCAAAAGAAGAAGGGTTTTAATGCCATCTGGAGGTATTTTGGAGAAATGAACATATTTATTTTTGCTCATATTTAGCAATATGTAAAACGTAAGCTGTCCTCCAAAGTGTTTTTCTCTAGTTATACAGTATTTTATTGATGAGGAATGTTCCTTTCTGCTCTTTCATCGGACCCTGTACGATGTCTGAACCCACAATAGTGGGATCTCTGAACCCAAACTATGAGTTCAGAGATACACCTCAGTATGGTTACAAATTTGGTTTGAGACTACATATTGTGTCATATGGTGGGCTGCGTTAGATTGAACAGACTTCAGAGTCTGGTCTAGTGTGAAAGGTTCCTTGCCTAATAAGAGATCTTAGTACAACTTTCTGAAACTGTGCTGTCTACCAGATACAGTATATTTATAATGCTTATCTTTAAATTGTTACTATATTCTAAGGCTATTCCACAGCATACACTGGTTCCCAGAACAACTTTTAGAGGTAGAAACAACTGGTTACTGTTGATAAATGTCTGCGTTCAAGAAGCAGAGGAGCCTCTAGTTAAAGAAATTCTGCAGAAAAGGAGGCAGAAGAAAAAAGAGGAGATGAGAGGAAGGGAACCAGCAAGTGCTGTGCCAAAAGAGGAGGAAGAAAATGAGAGGGGGGATACAGCTAAGAAGTAGAAAAAAGAATTGCAAACATCACGTTTTCAGAAAGAGATACAAAAGTGAGAGCAGTAGAAGAGAAAAACCAGAGGTCAAACACTGAAAACAAGAAAGAAGGGAGAGTGATACAAGTAAAAGCTATTAACAAACTAAAGTGCATGTATTAGTCAGTAGAGGACTGGGTCCATAAGCATTATAGTGAAGGAATGCGACTCGTGTTGATATGTAGGCACACACCAATGCCTCAGTTCTCTTTATGCTACCCTGCTCTTGACCTTCCACAAGTTTCTTCTCTTTTCTGTCTTCTTCTAGGACAGGCTTTTATCCCTGGTATCTCAGGCAGTCATGGATACAGACTTTCTCTGCTCTTTTGATGGTGTAGCAACTCGCACCTGTGTACACAATGCACAGGCAGAAGGACCTGCAGTGCAGGCACACACGTGGATGTGTGAGTGTATGTGCTCGGTTTGTCCACAGTATGGGATGTACTCTTCCCTTGCACACATGAAGAAGGCTATACCATTGTGCAGCTGGATGAGAGGTCCAGCAGTGCCCAGCTAGGAGCTGCAGGGGTGTGCAAGGAGGCATGAATGCTGCCAGGGGTCCCTGTGAGTAGAAAAGCCTGCATCTTCTTGTGAAGTGTCACTCCCCTGAGTGTCAAAGGAGTCCAGTTGGCACCTCTTGGCAGGGGTGCTAAAAAGGAACAACACTGATATAGGAGAGATGGCACGTTCTGGCCTGACCAGGAAAATCTGTGAATTCATTTCACTGTGAATCAGTGTTTCCTTGTGAAAATGGAACAAACAGCAACAAAAAAATCCCACAAAGTAAGTCATGTTTGCCTAGAGGAAAATAACAGAGAAGATGGGGAGGAGTAAATTAATGTTTCTTCCTTGAAAATGTCTTTTTTATTTTCCTCAGGCATGTTACAAGCCACACACTCAAGCCAAGTTTATATGACTCAATGGCAGTTAATTCATCCCTGGTGTAGATATACTACCTCCATCCAAACATTATTTATGCAGCTTCAAAGGACAGGTTGATTACCCTCCTGAATCAGGCAGTGAGGCATTTGTGCACCAAGCATGTACATGATGTCTCCGCTTCAAGACATTCCTCATGCCTTGTCCGCTGGTCTCCAGGTCCTCAAAAACAAATGTAACTCTGAGACCTGCAGCACTAGGGCCAAAGGTGCTAACCTCCCAGAGTATAGAAACCTAGAGTGCAGGACATGTGGTGGTCTGTTCAGAGGGGTTTGGGTACAGTAATCATACAGAATGGCATTATGCATAGGGGTTTTTTTCCTATATGCATTAACTCCCTAGACAGACTTGGTATGATACAGCTCTCCACTGATAATAATATTAAACATTAAAAAACTAGTATGCATTAGATGATGCACATTAATTGATGCAGCATCCTAATGAGGCAGCTAAATAAGGGCAGTTAGTACAATGCTAAGGATAACTGAGATGGATTTAGGAGAATGAAACTAATGAGAAAGCAGGAAGGAAATCTGAGCAGAGCTGTGTTGTTTTGCACAATATTCCTATGGCCTTCACCACTTTGGCGTGCACAATAATCACCTGAGCTGGCACTGAAGAATTGCAGTAGAAGATACCAAGGTGTAAAGCTGTCTGGGGTCTTCCCCAGTTGATTCATGTTCCTTGTAATTGAATGCTTTTAAAGCTGTGAGAATTGTGGATTTGAAGGGATTTTGTTGTTGTTGTACTCAATATATATATAGCTCTTTAAGGGTCATATGGTTACAGCTTCAATGAGCATTTCTAAACTTTTAGGATTGCTCAGAAATATCCAGCAATGTTTTGTTCTTTTGGTTTTATGACAAGAGGGTCAATTTTCAAGGGTCAGAGAACTTCCACAGTTTTTGTTAAAAACACCTAGTTTTTGTTAAAATCCTTCTCCCCCCTGGTTTTGCCAGTTGTAGTCTGGAGGGCTACAGACTGTATTAAGGAGTGGGGAATGAATAAAGAAAGAGAGCTCTTTGGTTCTTTAATATTTGAATTTATAGAATTTTAGTCTTTCTTTGGCAGACACTGTGTCCTCTCAGTAAGCTTTGGATTGTTGCAACTAAAACTTTTAATTTTATAAAACTTGTGTGCAAGGCAAAGTGATTCCAACCAGTACACATGTTTCCAAGGACCTTGCAGTGCCACAGAAACTCCTCCATGAGTGAGGGTCTAGGACCCCATGAGGGGTCTAGGATCTTTCATCCTCCCATGTGCAAAATATGACAATAATTAAAAAATGGCATGCATACACAAAGCACTCAGCATGACTCCTGCTCTTGGAATGACTTTAGATGTCTGTTGAGATGTTCTTCAGTACCTTTGTGTTTGTAAATGATTTCCAGTTCAGACTACCCAAGGTTAATCATGCCTGACTGTGATTCACTGTTATGCATTTACCTCGACATTTCTAGTGCACTTACTTAATGATATCAGGGCTAGCAACTAGATACCTCAGTGCTGTCTCTTTATTAACCCTCCAACAATTGTTTTCATGCTGAGCTGCTCCAGATTTTTCCCTCCCTTTTTACAGGAGAATTAACCAAGATTGAGGGACACTTTTATAATTTATGGCAGTTATGCAGGTTTTATCCTTTGCTAATATTCTCTGAGAACCACAACGACCACATTGTGTGTGTGTTGGCTTGTTTGCTTTTGCCAGGCAGAAATAGATGTTGACTCTGTTCCTTTCCTGCGCTGGTCCCCAGCATCACTTGCAGAATGGTTTGCTCAGGGGAATCTTCATTAACTACTAAATTCAGCAGCTTCCAAGCTGCCCATTTGCAGACAGTAGTGCTACAATTTCTTGCCTATCCAACACCTGCTCATTTTTCTCACCATCCTTATTCTTCTTCAGGAAGGAAATAGAAAGTGGCTGTTGTTGCTTGATGTGACACAGCTGTAGTGGTATAAGCGGTCACCTGTTGGTTCTTTCTTCCTCCCTTCTGTGTTGCCCCTTGTATCTTCAGAGTGACTCATGGATAAACAGCCAAAAACTCCTGCTGGTTTCCCCTTCTGCAGGTGGGAAGACTGAGGCAGAGGGGTTACAAAGTGCCTGCAGAGAACAGAGAGAACCAGTCCCAAATGCAGGCAGTGAGCTTGAGTGAGTGTCATCAGTGCTCTGTTCCGCTCTTAGCCCCCAGGGAGCTTGGCCTGTCACATCTAACTGATGTGTGATCTTGACCTTAAGTCTCTCAGGCAACAGCTTAGCTCAGTTGATTAGGGCATGGTGATAATAACATCAAGGTCGTGGGTTTGATCCCTGTATGGGCCATTCCCTTAAGAGTTGGATCTGGTGATCCTTCTGGGTCCCTTCCAACTCAGAATATTGTGTGATATGACCTTGGGAGTCTTACTGTGATATGAACTGCAGCCTGGTGGAACACTGGAAAGAAGAGTAGCCTTAATCCCCCCTCACTTCACTGAAAGGCCCGGTGCAAGTTATTTTAAGTTAACCTTGGCTTTCCCCCATCTAAAATAATTAGACCACCATGAAGACTGTCTTACTAATATTTGTACAAGGTGTTGAAAAATGTAATGTTGTGTAAAAAAGGCTGAGGATTACTCACCCAAAACAGTAAAGGAAATGAGTAGTAGTTTAAGTTTTCAAAGACAAACCTGGGTAGTAAGTAGTAAATGTCCTGAGGAGTGTAGGGAGAAAGCTGTAGCAGAAGATGCTGCCCCTCCCATGTGCCTGCAGACCTGGTGTGCAGGGGCAACTCCTGACCCATCACCTCTCCACCCGGAGTTTCAGTCTTGGAAGAGGGGTCATACAATTTAAATTAGAAGGATCTGGCTTTTGTCTTGCTGAACTGGAGGGAGGGGTAGATGGCAAATAGGGAAGGGACAAAGCATTCAAGCTGCAGAGGAGAAAACCCCTCCAGTGGGTAAATCTTCAATATCCTTCTCTTTGTTTGCCAAAAGGACCCTGATGGTTCAAGTCAATTGAACCAGAAAATAGCTAACAGATGGGTTTAGAGGACAATGGAGGGGGTGAAATCCATGCTAGTGAGGAAGTCGGTTCCCAAAAAAGGGGTTCCCAAACTTTCATGGGGTGTAATCCACTTTTTAGCTCTCAGATTAAGATACTGGGGCAGCTTCCCAGTCTTCCACAGCTCAGATTGTGGACATTTTAGGTGACAAGAACATCTCCAGAAGATACATCAACCAATGATTTGGTGAAACCTCTTTTAGTAACTCCACAGGCTTTATCGGGGGCTGTCATGGAGTATATCAACCCTCTCATGAGCCACAGATGATGCTGCTCTGCTGAGAAGCACAACTTCCAGGAGATGGTAACCAATATGAAATGGTGTATTTTATGTTAATTTTTGAAATTTGTTGTTTCTGAAAACATCAGTGTGTCAATAGCTTTGAACGTACATCTGTGATGTTTCTGAGAGAAGTTGTGCAGTCCATGATTTCAAAAAAAAAAAAAAAGGAAAAAACCTCCTTAGAATGATGAATGAAGGCAGTGTTTTTCAGAGCGATGGAGGTCTTGAAAACTGTAGAAGTGAAAGTCTGGTGTTTATCCATCAACTAAGTTGCTGGCAGAAGAAGAAGGCTGGCTTCATTGCACTATTCCACCTGTTTACTTGAGCCTTGGCTTGCCGAGCTAACCCCTAACACTGCCAGACTGTCACTCTGCTCAACCAGTCCAGCGAAAACAGCTAAAATTTTAAAACACTCCCCTCAGCTTTCAAAGTCCCATGAAAAAGTTCCTTTTTCTGCCCTGTCCCCTAAAGAATTACCTTCAGTCCATGTATAGGGTGTTTCTCTGCATATTAAATATATAGACTGTTAAAAAATATAATTCCACCATAACTTCCCACTCCCAGAAACAAAGTGATTTCACCTGTTGGATGCATCAGAGCCACTGTGGTATTGTCAAAATACTGATGTGAACCTTTCCTGCCAATTCCTAACTTTTTCTGAGCACAGATTTTTTGAGTTTACAGTGTACAATGCTGCTGATAGTTCACAAAAAACCCTAATGTAAGTTCATACCAAGATGTCTATTTTCTTCAAATGCTATAAAGACGTTTTCTTGGAAGACATTTGCTCTCACAGATCTTTACTGAATCTGTCTTTAAAGCTTACAAAGTTAAGGAGGAAGAATAAATTTGTATTATTGGTCTTTTCTTTTTTGCCATGTAAAAAATATAGACACATAGCAGTCAAAGATGATACAAGTAAAAAAGAAATCTCTAAATAGCACCTAAAGTCATATAAAAATATCTTAAAAACATGATCTCCCTGAAAGCAGATGAGATGGAGCTGATTTGTTTGGTTTAGAAAGAAAACACCTGGAAGCCCAATCTGACCTTAATTGCAGCTGTGGTTTTCCTGGGACAAAATTTAGCTTCTGTTGATTTCGAGTCAGACCAAAAAAAGCATTATCTGAGATGTCAACAGAAATGGGGATAGGTGAATGCTAAATAAAAGTACTACTGAGTCTTGTTTGACTTAGATGGGGTGAGATAGGGCTTTCACTGTCCTGTTTTTTAAATTCTATCCCTCTCTTTTACCAGATATAGCCAATAGCTTGAGTTAACCACCCTTATTGCTCTATTCAGAGGTTTTTTTACCAAGTACCCTTGATACAGGCCCACCTTCACCTTTACTATCTGCCTGTACTCTGCACACTGTAGGGAAAAATAATTAGCCATGGGAAGTTGTCCTTGTTTTGATGCCACCCTTGGCTCAAAGCTGAAGAGAAACCTTATACAGGAGAAACCTTCACTCTGAAACAGCAGCTTTTGTCCCATTGGAAAACTTACTATATTGATGGGCATTATTCTAATTTTATACCAAGTCAAAAAATGCTTCTGTATCACCCATGTTCATTTAATGTCATTTAGAATAAAGCTGAGTAATTTAACTGGCTAAAATATCATCAGGATTGAGGAAATGTTTTCCTGTATTGCACCAAAAGCATATTATTTTTCTCTTAGGCACTGTTTTCCTTGGACTTTGTCATTTGTAAGGGACTAATTAGGAATTTCATATTTATTATATATTTGCTTAGAATACAGTGGTTAAAGAGAGGTTGCCAGGAAAATGGGGATATGCGAATACCTGGGAAGAAGGCTGTTTCACTGGAAATGCCTTCAGGAAGGCAGACACCATCGACCCCGCTCTGTATTTTTTTCTCAGAAGAAAATGATAAATGGAAGCTCAGCGTCTCACACATTGAGTTTGTGGTGTGTGCATGGTGGTGTTTTTTGCTGGGCTAAAATTCCTGGTTGCCAGGGTAACACATTTTGGAAATCTCTACCCTGGGCGAAAGCGGCTGCAACTTGAAACCTGCCAGGGCTGATGCTTGGCGGGGCACCACCACTGCTGGATGCGGGGGGCTGCTGGCTTCCCCCAGGGGTTTTGGGGAGGGGAACAAAACAAAATGGGTCCAAAAGAAGAGAAAAGCAATTGGGAGCATTTGATACTTCCAGGGTGTCGTAACCTGATTTTTTTCTCCACACTATGTCCCGTCAGCCTCGTCCCAGGGCTGAAACGCTGAACTGCTGGGTGATGGGAAGAGGAGAGGAGTGTGTGTGCCTGGAGGGTGGGGAGAGGAGGACGGCGAGAGGGGGAGAAAGAGAGATATAGGGTTCTGGCCACCTGCCAAGAAAAATAACTAGTATTTTGCAAAAGAGAAATCCTAAGACTGAGGTCATAGTATGGAAAAAGTCTGTTTCACAGACTCTTGAGCCTGAATACAAGCCAAGTTTTTTTAGGGTTATTTTTTGGGGGGGATTTGTTTTGTTTTGGTTCTTGGTTTTTTGAGGGTTTGTTTTGTTTTGTTTTGTTTTGTTTTGTTTTAATGCAGGCATCCTATTAACATTTGAACACTAAAGCTTGTCCAGGAATGGAAAGATTTGGGAATTTGAAGTGCCTTAGTTTTCTACTTTGATGATGCACAGATAATTTTTTTTAATAACAAGAAAGTGAGATTTTGAATGAGAAGCTCCCTCATTTTGATGTTAACTTATTTTATGACTACGAAGACCAAATTAAGGGAATCTAAACAAACGCCTGTTTCTCCCAAAGAGTGACTAAAAAAAAGAGACTTTTCAGACTTGGTGGACAACTTTTTATTTGCCATGCAAAATACAAAAAGATACTGAAACCTGAAATGATGATGAATTTTCCTGTGTGGAAAAGCCCTACTCTTCAGCCATGAATAACTATGATTTTTTAACCTTTATAGTGGCAGCCTGGCAGTTTCATGACGAATTACTTTTCATACCTAACTAACAAATTATTGAAGTTCTTCTGCCTTAATCTCTGGATTTGGATTAAAAGTCAGTGTGTGGATATTTTTTAACTGGGGAAAAAATAACTCTTTGGATTTGTTAGGATGTTATTGCAAGCAAGTTTTCTGGTCTTTGATTTGCTAAGCTACAACTGGAGTCTGTCTTCCTCGGGGTAAGAATATTTCCACATTATTATTTCACCTGTGGTATTTTAAAAGGGAGAATATTGTATCTCAGCATGTATCTTGGCTTTTTGCATTCTGTTCTTTGTTTAGCATGCAGACAAGCTTCATCTCCCCAAAGAGATGTGGAATATATTTATCGGCAATTTAGAATTGATGATAGATTTGACAAGCAAGCAGGGTGACACACTGAAGCTATCAAAGCTGGAGATGAATCAGGACAAAGGTTTGGATTAGGTATATTGTTCCTGAGATTCAAAAGGGTTATATTTATTGATCATTGCAAAAGCAGGGCAACTCTGCCATTGACTTACAAAGATAAAAGCTAAGTTTTTCCAAAGAAAAAAAAACAACCGCATGGTTTGATTGGCCCACAGACCTTTTATGGCAAAATAGTGCAATTACAGCTGGCATCTCTGCATGCTGATTTTTATTAGTTTTGTAAGATATTTTGTCAGGATTCATTTGTGCTGATTCCACCTTTCATGACATAAACTGTAAGCAATTGTCAGCAGAAAGAAGGCATCTCTCAACATATTTCTTCTGAGATACGCTCCAGAAGGTGTGATAGATAAGGCATACTAAATTAAAACAGAACTGATCTGTTACCTGATAAACATGTGGACTTACTGTGTATTTAATTGCATTAGAATTTAGTACAGTTATGGGTACAAATCCTATACATTCACATCAGCTTTCCTACTATCAAAGCAAAGACAAATCAGCAAAAATAATCTCTCAAAAGTATTTAGTAGCATGATAAAGACAAAGGATAAGCAAATTACCCTTTTGTACCTGGTTTGATGACCAATTTTTGTGGCATTTATAATGCGGGGGTAGAGGGGGCCTTCTGGTCCGAAGTCCCTTAGGGAGATGAGGCAGGCAACCCAGATGCGTGACCCGTCTTGATGTAGTTCAGATGGAGGTAAAATACAGCAGAGAGCGAGGAGAAGGTCTGGGGCTGAGAACCCCAGAACATCACAGAACGTAAACTCAAAAATAATTTGTCATGACTCTGGTCTATACTGGTTTTAACTGTTGGACTTAAGAAAAAATTAACGTTCCTGCTCACATAAAATCTACATATGTTCCCAGTAACTTATACAAAAAATGTAATATGAGACACAAACTCTAATACTTGCAATCACTGTAAGTAACAGCAGTTTCTGTAGACTTCTGTGGAAGGAAAAGGATAAAGTCTTTTGCCACAAACTGTTAAAAAATCCTGGGTCTTCCTCTGTCACAGAGCAAGGTTTTGATCTCATAAATAATTATAGACAAGCATGATGCCTTCCAGCAGGACTTCTTTCAGCATTATTGTTTGAAAGACCAAGAATTCCTGTAGGTGCCTAAATTGGTGCTTATGCTGTGCTGTCCATCTCTAGTTCAGTTAAAAAACATTTCCCCAAGAGCAGCATGCTTTACTGTGAGCAGTCTCAGTAAAGCAGGATGACTTGCGTGTGTTGAAAAAGTGACTGCACATGAAAGACCGAGGGGAAAAAAAAGAAGAACTTGTGTTGGTCAGGGTGGAGGTCTGCTTCTTCTCCATATCCCTCACAGCTGCCATTAGCACACTGATCATTGCATCCTGCAGTGCAGTAATCCCAGCACAGCTCCAGTGAGTGAGCAGTCCAGCACCGAGGCCAGGAGAGGAACAGTCAGCTCAGGAGGGATGTCCTTTCCTCCCCTGGAGATGTTTACTCTTTCAGGCTTTGTATTCAAGAGAAAGAAACCTCTCCCTGAGCCTTTTCCGTGGGTTTCATTACTGTCTAAGAGTGGCTGGCTGATGCCACTGTTAAGCCCTGCAGCACCCACAGCAGCCTCCTGTGACCAATGCTGAGTAGGCAGAAGTCAGGACCAAATTTCCAGCTCTCAAGCCTGGGAAACAGTGGAATATAAAGAGAGAAAAGGGAAGATCAGTGGTATAGTAAAAGAAGACTTGTCAGCCAGAATTTTAGGAGCTCCATTACTCTATGTAATACATAAGACTAAATAAATACAAAGACATATATAATACATGAACAAAGAGAGATGGGCACGAAGCTGGATGCTAAAAGTTAAGTATGTAGAAGGACCTATAATATCGATATTATTCCCAATTTGCATATATTTCCTTCAGACAACAGTAGGTGGACGACTTAATAACCATCATCTCCAGACATTGTGGAAAGATTATAAAAAGCAACAGCCCTCCTTTTAAAATTATTTTGATTTATTTTTATCTAACAGAAATGGCCAAGTGTATCTTTAGCATGATCCCATTTGGCTCAATGACATTGCAGAGCTATGAATTCTCTATAAGAACAACTCTTTCTGCGTGCTGAAGAACATAAAAGCCTTGGTGCCTAGCTGGAAAGCAAATACCTCTTGCTCAAGCCGCTTATGTTTTCCTACTTGAGAGAAATTAAAATCCCATCTTATTTCTTTGCATGCACTTGTCATCCACTCAGAGTTTTATCCAAATAAATCTCTGGTTCTTTTCAAAGAATATCTTCTATATAAGTTGTATTAGCTTTAAAGACTCACCAAGAACAGCGCAGTCCAGGCTGACACACTTCCATAAATCTTATCCTACAATTCTGCAGCTCAGTTAATTAAATATTTGATGTCCCAAGAAGCTGCTGCCTCCCAGACACAAGGAGAGGAAGCCACCACACTCCCTTCCTATCTTTGTCCACCAGACACAGTGATGTTAGAGACTTTCCACCCATCACACCATGTTACACAACTCTTCCCCTCTCCCCAGCCCACAGCATTGATGAAATTAAATAGCACAAAAAATTAACCCCACTGTTGTTGTAATGCAGCTCGGTAATGTGTGGCCATTTCCTGCTACAGGAGAATATGTGTTTGCTGCTTTGGTAGTGGGTGCTTTGTGGATGGGGCAGAGGGGATCCCAGTAGCACAAACCTGGAGAGCACTTCTGCAGCCTCACATCCCTGCCCACTCTCCAGGTATCCTTGGGCACCTTTGATCCAATGCTCAGGATGATCTCTGATTTGTCTTTCCCTGTCTTGTTACCTGCTATCCATCCCATGCCATTCACCACTCCTGATTTTCTTTCCTTCCTTTTTCTTTCTTGCTGCACCCTCTCTGCTGTTCTCCTACCATCCTAGCCCTGGTTTTGTAAAGATTCATCACCTGCAGTCTCATTTCTTACTGCTTTTCACTTCTGCTGGCCCTTCCCTTTCCACTTTTTCCTCACAAAACACGTCTTCATGTTTTCTGAGAAACAGAAAAGAAATAAAGTGATATATGTAACAAGGGATACACAAATACACCCACAGTAGCTCAGGTTTCTGGATTAGTGCATGTCACCATTTCTCTCCTTTCTTCTTTCTCCTTTGATTTCTCCATCATATCATCTTGGCTTCACGGTAAAGAATAACTTATAACTCTTTTGTCAGGTGCCCAGGTGTTGCCCCAATCTTCCTTTGAGGGACATAGTTTTCCATTCCTTCTCTTTTAAGAAATACACAAGAAAAACAAATTAAAATAAGAGAGAGAGATTAATATGGAGAAAAGTTTTACTTAGCTACAAAATGTTTTCCGTTTATAACTTTGGGCATGATTGACAGATAGGTTTATTTAATCAAATTGCCTTTTCTAAGAGTGTATTATTTAATGAGGGAGTCATTTTTTTGATTGCATAGGAAATGTGAAAGCATCTGAGAATTTCTGATGTGCTATTTACTCATCCATTATGTTGGGAATCAGTGTAATTTCAATGTCAGCAGTGGAATTAATAATCATAACTGTTATCTGTCACAGAATGATCTATTTGGGGATTTTCTCAGCAAACCGGTACATATCCCCCACCCTTTCACCACAGAAGGAAGTTTTAAAAAATAAATCAAACTTGAACATGTTTTTGTTTTGATTATCCCTTCCGGGCTGATGGTAAAGGCACATATTTTCAGGCTTTAATTCAGCATTGAGTCACTGATATGAAATCCTTAGTAGCGTAAATTACCCCTACTTTCTTTTCCCCACTTATTTCACTCAGACTTTCTCAAACACTTCCATCAAGGACGTCTACCCATTGAAGTGCACCCTCCTTTCCTGAAAAAAAAAAAAAAAACACCAAAAAAAACCAAAAAAAAAACCCCAACAACAACAACAAAAACCATAGAAATCACAGTCTATCTTCCAGAGATAATGCAAAATGCCTTTTTGGCAGTAGTGTTAATTTGGACTGACTTTGTTCCATTTTTGGTGTGGTACTTCACTGTTGGGCAAACAGGCTTCCCATGTGAGAGCAGGGGAGTGCTTGAGCAGACGAGTGGACAGATGTGAGGGAGGCAGGCAGAACCCAAATCTGTTTTACTCTCTTTAGGTTATGTGCAGCCTCACATAAGTAAATAACTGATAAATTAATAAAAGCTTTCAATTGATACATTAAATAAGTACCAAGACTCCAAAGTAAGGGCAGTAGCTGTTAACTGAATTTCTTTTTAAATAAAACACGTAAGAGAAATTTTTAAATTCGTCATTGTTCCTTAAAGTGTTTTAGTGCCTCATTAATTCTTGATTAGCCTGGTTGTTAAGAGGCCGTTATTATATGGTAATAAGGTGTAGGAAATTACATCTAGGACAATAGTAATGTCACACAGACCTGCTACAGTTAGCACCTCATCAGGTGCTCACACCAGGTGCCAGGGGTTCCCTGCCTGGTGGTGGAGCTCATAGTGGTTGTCTACCATGATGGGCTGTTCGCTGAGATGAGGTGAGTCCTCTGGTGCAGAGAAGTAGAGAAATACGACAAAATAACCCTCTCAGCAGCCTCCTGTCTTTCAAGGGCTCATTGGTCTTGCCTTTGGCAGAGTAGGACAACTGCTGTAAAACAGTGGAATAAAATTACTTTGCAATTATATTCATTTAAGTAATTTCAAATATGCCTGAAGCTAGCACAGGTGAAAGTCCACTCTTTGCCTATGATTTGTTACATAGAGTAAGAGGAGATTTGGTGCCAGTCCAACACAATGTCCCCAAACTAATGACCTCTTCAGGTCATTAGTATTTCTTTTGAACATACAATCCCCCTCAAAGCCTGCTACTCACATTGGAAACGCTAATCATTATTACCCTTTTACAAATAGTAAAATGAGCCCTAGGGGCTATTTTTGTTGTGATTTGATGCAACATTAATCAGCATTCTAAAACAAAAGACATATTTCCATGTCCCAAGCTGCATATATTTATTTTTCACTGTGTATTATTTTTTTTTCCCTTAAATCTCTTTGAGGTTGATGCTCTGATGCTCACAGCATACAGCTCCCATTCTTTACCTATACAGGGAGCTAATGTTATACAGTAGCATCACCATCTGAAGAGCCCCAAAGATGCTAATAATTAAAGCCACAGAGTGAATTCTCATTAATGTACTTTCCTCCTCGGTTTTCAGTCTTCACACAGTGGATGAAGCACAGTCCTCGGATGAGGGAGAGCAGCTCAGGGCCAGTGTGGCCACTGTCACTCCCTCTACCAGCGCACAGGCTAATCAAGAATTAATGAGGCACTAAAACACTTTAAGGAACAATGACAAATTTAAAAATTTCTCTTACGTGTTTTATTTAAAAAGAAATTCAGTTAACAGCTACTGCCCTTACTTTGGAGTCTTGGTACTTATTTAATGTATCAATTGAAAGCTTTTATTAATTTATCAGTTATTTACTTATGGATACCTCGAGGAGTGTGCCAGTGCCTGCTCCCTGACATCTTCTTGATGTCAGGTGTCGGAGGGTGTTCACACCTCGCGAGCAGTGTTGGAGCAAAGCTGTGAGGGAGGCTCATGTTGTGCCTGAACTCACAAAATTGGGCTGTGGTCTGGGTTTCAGTCCCAAATATCCATGTTTGTTGTTAAATAGTTACTCACTCCTTTGTGCTTTCACACAGGTCTTCAACATTCTCAAGCCCCTAGTGTGGTTCTTGGGCAATGTGTGACAGTGTCCCTCACCCCAGCCCTGAGTACCATCCCAGAACTCCTCAGGGACTGGCCCTGAGCTGCAAGCAGCTGGAGGAGGGAACATCTTGTGTCCCCATTTAACCTTTTGTCCGCCTCAGAGTTGGGGCTGTGGGACAAAGTCTCCACACTGGGTATTTCAGCTGCTTCAAAAGCCAAAGTAGCCCCAGGACCCGTGCAAGGGTGGCTGCTGCAAGCTAAGGGCAGCACTCCCTCTCATTCCCAAGCCCCAGACCCTAGAGCACCCCAGAGGACATGGCCATCCTTCCGAGCTAATTTTCACCTACACCTTCTCGCTGTGACCAAGGACACCGCTGAGTATGGCATTTGGCTTTGGCTGATTTTGGGTGGGCTTGCCTGCCTGCTTAGTAGCAGACCCACACCAGTGCTGAGCCAAGGACAGACCCGGTCCCCCCACAGAATGTCGTGCTGGCAGCAGACCCCGTGCAGCTTACAGGCAGTCAGGGACCATCATCCCAGCTGTGGTTGACATCTCATGCACAGCACCAGTGGTCGCAGGCCGAGGTGCAGAAGGCATATATCTGCTGCTCCTTCACAGATCTGCTGAAATGTATTTTTAGTATTTCATGGTAATAATTAGCAGTGAATTGTCCTGGCTTTTACAAGATGGAAGGAAAATGCCACCAAAACTCAAGTATTTAAAGAGAACTTTTGAGTGCAGTTTCAGGTCTCAAAAAAACTAGTGGAAGGAGCAATTACAGCCCAAACCGAAGACTATTAGGAGTTAATAACTACATGAGACTAACAGTAAAGAACATCAAGAGTTAACAGTCCCAGCGTGATAAAAGTTTATTTAATCCTACTCTAAACAATCAATATAACAAATCCCTGTTAAGAATGAATGATCTCTCACATGTAGCTTAAAATGATCAAATTTTGATTTAAAATACCAAAATAGGTCAATTTTATTTTGTATTTGCAACATTTTACAGATGAATAAATGCATTCTTTGCATAAAACCCACTTGCCCCATTTCAGGCAGGAATGTGTGTTTGCCAGAGGATTACAGACTCTTGAGTGTTGACATATTCTTCTCCAGTAACTGCTGTGCTCCTCTGATGGAAGAGATATTGTTGTATGGAGAAGGGGACTGTTTTGGCACATCTTCATCTTCCCACCTTGTCTTCGGCTTTCTTTCACTTTTTTCTTTCCTCCTAGTGCAGGTTTCAAAAGTGAAGTGGAGACTGAACTGCATAAGATGTTGGGTCATGGGTGCTTCTGAGGCAGTGCCTATGCCTTCTCATCGGGATCTGGAGTTTCCTTCCCAGTTCTGAATCTGATTGAACAGTGTGACTTTGTTAAAAAACAGTGAATATCTTTGCCTTGGTTTCATCTCTCTGATTGAATGAGAATTATCATGGGTTGGCTTACTTTTGGCATCATAGGGCTTTGGGAAATGTAGCTGCACAGAGCTCTCTAACTAGAAAACAGTGCAGTAGAATGCAGCCCAACAATAAATTGGTAGCTGTATTAATGTTTCATACTAGTTAATGATCCTGGTAACAAAGAGAGTAAGTCCTCA
Source organism: Pseudopipra pipra (assembly GCF_036250125.1). Taxonomy (NCBI): domain Eukaryota; kingdom Metazoa; phylum Chordata; class Aves; order Passeriformes; family Pipridae; genus Pseudopipra; species Pseudopipra pipra. The sequence continues at coordinate 88,100,750 of NC_087550.1, read as the reverse complement.
TGCTTTAGTGTTCAGCTAGGAGGAAGAGTGGGAAAAAGCATCGATAAGAAAATTCAGGCAGACCTCTTTTTTTACTCCCTATTCTTCCCTGGCACTCCTTTCAGTTGCAAATAAACTTGAAGCATGAGATATTTATTAAAAGATGTAATGAGGGCTGTTTGCTGCTGCATCTTTGGAACAGGAAAAACCTTTCTGCAGTACACTGAAAAATACACAATGATTTCTTTGGACTAATAAACTCTCTGCTGGAGATAGTCTACACGTTTATAGAGCTTCTGAGAAGTTATTTAAATATTTCAAAGGTCTTTATTGTCAGTCTCCTACATTTTACCTATTTTATTTTGTATTTTTATCAGCCTTCTCTGCTGTTGTCAGCACTAAAAATATTTAAGTGCCTGATATAACATGTACATCTGAAGTTTTTTCTCAGTAAAAATCATCTTCCTTGAATATAATAGAGTGGGATAAATTAATTGCTGATGAAACCAGTTTCACTATAGTGACACCAATGATGAAACTAACCCAATACATTTTGCTCAGGTGATCCACTTTTGACCATTAACAGTGGTTAAAACTACTGAATTGAATTCTTTAGAAGTTGTCATCTCTTGTATACATGACTTTTTAAATATATATTTCATAAGATATACATAATATTTTATCACAAATTATTTGCAGTTGTACTAAATTATCATGTTATTATCTATAGGGTTTATTCTTACCTAAATATAAAACAGATAATTACCCATTACCCACAGCTCTGTCAATGTTAACTCCTGCATATTTTATTTCTACACCCAAAAGTACTTCTGAAATAATGATTGTTTTGATTGAACTCAATCTGAGATCAAAATAATGACAAGTTAAGCCTATAACTTCCTTATGAGAGGAAGAGGAGGGACAGACACTGATCTCTTCTCTGTGGAACCTGAGGGAATGGCCTGAAGTTGTGTCAGGGGAGGTTTAGGTTGGATATTAGAAAAAGATTCCTCACCCAGGGGGTGGTTGGACATTGGAACAGGGTCCCCAGGGAAGTGGTCACATCACCAAGCCTGACAGAGTTCAAGAAGTGTTTGGATGATACTCTCAGGCACATGGTGTGACTCTTGGGGATGGTTCTACGCAGGGCTAAGGGTTGGACTTGATGATCCTTGTGGGTCCCTTCCAGTGCAGCATGTTCTGTGATTCTGTGGTACTTAAAGCCATTTTTTCGAAGGTGGAGGCCATAGGTGGATCCACTAAAAATCCAGCAACACAAATCCTTCCATTTCAGTCATTTAACAATCTGGTTCATACCAACACTTGCTCACAATGCTGCTATCGATGTTTGCTTCTATTGATGGCAGTCTGATAGCTCATGACAGAAAAAAAATATTTCACTGAAAGCTTCAATTAACTGCCAATGAGTGGGAAAAAATAAAAGAAGCCAGTAAGTTATGTGGATCCATCTGAAACTCAAAACAAGGCTAGGTTCAGGACTTAGCAAACTGAATAAAATTAACTTCTGAATCAGCATGGGTAATTGATATTTTGTTTGATACAATAAAATCATGTGGGTTAACTGAAAATAAAAATACTTGTTTTTATTTTCTCAGCAAAATAAAAAAAAATACATTCAGGGCTAATCATTTAATTTAGGTTAAATTAAATTTAACCTCTAGGGTTAAATTAAATTAACACTCTAGGGTGCTTGGGCAGCCTTGTTACAGTACTAGATACAAGCATATTTCAAAGTATAGTTTTTGAAAGAAGAAAATGAAAGTGTAGCATTTCAGAAATGTTGAAATTAATCATTTTACATAGCATTCAAACTTCTTTAGTTATTTAGGGGAAAGCATTGCTCAAATCTAGCAATTGCCAAGCATTTTGGCTGGTCCTCACACTGTTCTTGAAGGCTAAACTATTTGTTAGAAAATTCTCCTCAGCTCTAAATCCCTCACGCAAGATTCTCGAGTCTTGTCCATGCTCGAGCCTTCATGAAAAATTATTGTTGACATTTTTCTCAAAATGGTTCAACATTTCTAAAGATTTAGGATGGCAGTAAGTGTTGTCAAACATAATTTAGACTTCCAAATGATTATTTTTTACAAGATGGTTGTGGTAGTTAGCAGCTGGGTGGTAGAATTTGTCAATCAGAATACAATTGTGTCTAATTCGTTTTTATACACTACTCCCATTAGTTAAAAAAGGATGTTTCTTTGCAAGTGGCATTACAGCCCTGACATATGATTTTTGCATATGACTTTTTCTCAGAAACTGCCAGCATGGTACTGTCAGCACGCCAAGCTGGTGCCCAGAAGAAAATTTAATAGCAGTGTGATAAAATGAAAGGAGAAAATAGAAGCCCTTCTTGCAAACAAGGGTTTGTAATAGATATTCTGACACAATACGAATGATGAGGGATGGAAAATTCATAAAGTTGTGTGGAATTGCAACGCACACTCTGTGCATAGAAGACTGACCTATAACTCATAAGATAGGGTGTGTCGAGTGAGTTATGAGAGTTGTTCCCTGGTGTATATTTTAGAAGAGACATTAGAAAGGAGATATAGTGTGGTTTACTGTTTGAGAGCTATCTTCATAATTTTTTCCGAAGACTGTTTTTAAAGAAAAAATACTTTTTTTTTTTTTAATACATATATATTAAAGTCCAGATGGTGTATTTCTGCACAGCACATGCTGTATCTGAATGCTGGGAGTAAAGCTCTTCTCTCCAAAGGAACAGCCCTCAGCTGACTATTTCTGCTCTTGCAATGTCCAAAGGAGATTATTGCTAAGGAAGAGGAATTTCCCATTTTGAATCCTAGAAGGGGTTATCTTGAAGTGAAACAAGCACTGAACTGGTCAGTGCCATCAGACCCCAGGGCAGCTGAGGGTCTGTGACTGAAAGCCCACGGGCCTCCACACACACCACCCCACGCACACACCCGGACCGGAGCTGCACGGTACAGTTTGAATTACTGGGATCCTACATGAGTAACCATCCCTCAGTGCACCTCCATGAGAAGCAAAGGAATTATCTGACCACTGCAGATTGCACACATTTTCTTCCCCCAGCAGTGAAGTTCATGGCCACGAGCTCGCCCCAGGTGCCAGTGCCTGCCTCTAGCTCCCCTGTCCCTGCAAAGCCCCATGTCCTGGCCCTGCCTTAGCAGCCTCTTCCCTCCCTTCCTCAGCCTATTGTCAGGCAAACCTGAAAACTCCCATATTTTGGTGGGACTGCTATCACTTTGGAGATATCTGCCTTGTTGGGATTATCTTTTCCCCTTTCAGCATCCTGCAATACATCAAAAGCAGGGAGGAGTAAAGGGAATACTATCACTAATGCACCATCTCCTATTAAGTTTGTTAGCGTGCTAAGCTTAATAAAGCTGTTGAAAACACCATGGCCATGGATGTAGCCCCTTCAGGAGCAGTGGTTCCCGATGCTCTGAGCTGAGCCTGCAGCCTGCAGGTGTCCATAACGAGCAGCAATCCATTTGCCCCATGGGGCAGAATGCTTCCTGGCGTTCGGCCGAGAGCTTTGCTTGCCTTTTGTAGTCTGCCTCGTAAGGAAAAAAATGCGTTTTTCCCTATGTCTAGCTTGGCTGAAAATGAAAGGCACTGAAAAACCTGCTCATGGGAGAGGTTTAAGCCCATTTCTGCAGAAATTTGAGGACTGGAAACTTCGGCAAAAATCACAACAGCCCCTACATACTTAATGTGCAGAACTCTCTACAGCTCACTCCTCAGCATTAGGTGATGGCACATCACCCTGGCCATATATAAGCTTTTAGGTCTTTCTATCCCTTGTTTCTTTTTTTTTTCCCTCTCTTGCCACACGCTGAATTAGTTATTTGACAATATATTCTGACATTGTATTATTTCAACAATAGTGGAATGTAATGGTGTGTAATTAGGAGCCAGAATATAATAGTGGTATGAAGATGATTTTGGCAATGAGATTTTTTTTAATTAAAATTTCATTACTTAAAAAGCATTGTGCTATTGCCCTTTCCAGTGTGTGAACAACAGTGTCCATGAGAGAAAGGGATGACCGCCAGGGATGGATAACATGGTTTTAAGTCTCTTGAACTCCAGTTGGGGATTCTTCCAAGGCACTGCTCTTCCATACCATGAGAACCTATAGGGGCACAATATATTTTAAAGCCTCTGTAGTGTTGATTTTATAGTGAAACTTCTTCCACTTTTGAGGGGGTGGGATTGTTTAGGGAGGTGTCTCTGAAGCATCTGGAGTTGCAAGAAGTCTATGGACTATGGACCTGCCAGTTTTCTATAGATTATCCTCACAGCCCTATCATTAAATGAAATGGTATGCTTTCTTTCACAGTAGCCAACTGGATTCTTGTCTGTTTGTTTGCTTGTTTAAATTATTTTTTCTCCATCTAGTCAAATAAACCTCTAAATTCAGTGTATGCACTATGGAACCTCGTCCAAAACTATACTGTCTCCTTCCTGACAGGGCTGACAGAGAGTATAATCACTTGTATTGTCCAGAGTACTGTTTACATAAAGGAGCAATAAATACCTGTTGAAATTTTTACTGGAGGCCTCCCAGATGGATAGTTCATTTATTATTACAGACAGGGTTTCATTTACTTAGTTATTAAAAAAAGCAGGCCGCTACAGCCCATTTATAACTATATTAAAACTAAATGAAGCTATAAGTATTGCAGACAGGACTGAGTAAAATATATATAGTGACTTTCCAGGAAATGGCTAGGAAAAGTATTTGAAAGGAAATGCTGAAAACTTTGGGGGTCCCGGTGTGTCTTTCACAGATGTGCTTCTACTGGCTGGAGTTGTAGAGAGAATGGAGGAGGTATAGTTCCCATATGTTCCTGTGCCATGTATATATTCTGCAATAGCCTCTCTGTGTCAGCCAGTCAGCCATGTGCCTTTGGGAGGAACCAAATTAGCCTGTTCCTCCCTTCCTCTAGCCTTTCTTGACATGAAAAGCTCCAGCTCGGGGTATCAAATAATCTTCTTCTTCATCCCAGAGCCAGAATATCAACTGAATATCAACTCCTGTTACAAGAGGGGACGAAGCTGCTCCCTCAGCACCAACCTGTAAAACAAAGGCAGGGTGGATCAGGTGGATTCCAGAGGTCTTAGTTTGGAAGGTATCACCTTCAGCTGTAAAATTACAGCCAGCTGTAAAATTGAAGTGAAGGTTGTGGATGGTCTTTGTGGCACTTTTCTAGCACTGAGGACATTTCATCAGACATTCTCACCCCTGCTTTGAGTAAAGATAAATTAGTCACTGGATGGGAAGCACATGGTTGCCTGTGAACCAGATCATGCTTTTATTATGTCCAAGCTAGAAAAATAAGGGACAGTCCCAACAAGGAAAGGCTGGTGTCCCAAAGCATAAAAAATTGTTGACCAGAAATTAATGGGGTAGAAAAAGAAACAAGGAGGTTTGGAATTTTTTAAGCGGAGTTTGTTAAGTTAGCAAGAGGCTGCATTTCCACAATCAAAGGAAAAAACAGTTTTGCTGAAAACTAGTTTATCTTCAGTGGCCAAGTAAAAGTAGTAATTAAAAATGAAAAAGCAATGGACATGAATACATGTACATGAAGCATAACAATCAGTCTAAAAAAGAAAATATAAAATACTGAAGATGGATAAAAAGAGTGGATGATACTAGAGGAAAGTTCAAGGAAAATGAGAATATGGGTTTTGTTAAGATATATAAAGAACAACAACAATAAAGAAATTCTAGCAATATCCCCTTATTAGCTGGAAATATTAAAGCTGTAACAATAGTAGAGTCAGTAAACATTTTTTACATGAGAAAAAACAGGTTTGCTTTTGCTTGCTAGACAGACAGGAAGCTGAACAGTGTCTAGAGACAATAAGTTATTTAAAATCAGTTATCCTGATAGAAGTATCTGTAAGCCTCAGATCTTATGCTGCCATAAAGATGTGAAGACCACTGGCTAGCAAAATCTAGGGTCATTTTGATGTACCTTGAAATGTGGGGTAAATCCCAGGAGGCAGTTAATGCTGTGTCATATGCCAAAAGACTCAATAAGAAAGTTTAAGTTTTAAGGACAGGTCACCTGGCCCCTGTTACAGCACACAAAGTTTTAGGGGAGCCCAAACAGGCTTCCTTTAATACCATTAAGAAACTGAAACATAAGAGCAAAATTATTTGTGTTCAGTATTTTACTTTCAAGGAAAGAAATACAACTCCTTATCAACCAAAGCTCATTTCATTCTGTGAGGAGTTGGCAACTAGGTCCTATATTCACAGACTATGGAACTTTTTGGAGGATGACGTAGAAAGAAACAGTGGGCATAGAGCAGGTTATCAAATAATCTGGTAATTTAATAATTCAGCCTCACTTAAACAAAGGAGGCTTGAAAGAAACCAACACAAAGTTGTATATTACAGAACAAGGAATGTCACCCTGACTCTGTTTTTAAGTGGGGACTGTACCCTGTGAAGCTGCAACTCTGAAAATGCTTGTAAGATGGAAGTGAACAGAGAACTGGAAGTGAGTGCCAGCAGGATGCCATGGCACAGGGATACATCGTGAGACTCTGGTAGGCAAGGCAGGACCCAGAGGACCACACAGGGATGTGGACCCTGCTTTCCCCATTGCTTTGATGATACAAGACACTTTTCATTTCAATGCAGGAAAGTTTGAGAACCACTAGACTAAATGATCTTACTTCCCTTGCCCCACCAACAAAATAGGGATAAACACCACTGTGGCCTCGGGTATGAACGTTGATAAATGTGTTGTACAGATGACTGAGTTCATCTGCAGGGGAGCACAAGAATACAAATGTGTGTTCTGGAGGCATCCTCATGATGACTCCAGCATGAGGACAGATGCTTGTAGTGCTGGGGATTAGGCAGTGAGAAACCATTTGTAAGGAAATAATCACTGAGTACAAAATCAGATGCTGCACCTTCAGCCAGGAGACTTGGCAGTGGCAGTTCTGTCTCAGACACATTAAATTCCCCAAGATTTCTACCACAATGGCTGACACATAGGCAGAAGTGCAGTTCATGCACTCTTCTTTCATTTTGCATTTGAAATTAATATTTTGTGGATGGCAGCATCAGCTACTGTGCAAAAATCGGAGGGAGAGCATTAGTAAATAACTGCTAATTACACCCTTTAGAGCCTTGGGGGAGCAGGGGTAGGGAGGCAAGAAATGGATTAGAAAATTACGAGCAGCCCATTCAAAACTTTTATTCCCCAAATGTGTTTCCTCCTGTCACACGGAGCATGATTAGCATGAAACTTTGGTAAGCGTGAGCTGCCCGTATGTTGCTCATCACTCTTCCCTCTTTCTGAGGTATTCATGCATTTTTAGGTGGCTCCCTTGCTCAGGGAGTTTCCCTGCTTTTCTGCATTTCTCTCATTTTTAGGGAGGTACTCAGGGTCTTTCTGCCCAAACATCCTTCTCAGAAAGTGCTGTGGTCTGTGAGGCACTTTCTTACCACCATGACAAGGAGTTAGAAAAATCAGGGTATGATTCAATTGCATTTGTTCACTCTTTCTTTAGAGGGGGGGAAACATCACCAGGGCAAACACAGTCATTCACTGGGGCAGCTGCTGGAGAAGAAACCTTATTTCAGCTTCTGCTCATAGGAGAGAGTGATGGCTGTATCCCTCGGAGAGGACTGCCTTGCATTTCTGATGAGACCATCAGTGTAATGGGAGTTTAGCAGCGCATTTAGCCAGTTTAAATGGTTTTGGAGAGTGGTGTAGACTAGCCTAGATGGATTCAAGCCAAGGACAGAAAACTTTTCCTTCAGAGTATCTATTTTTTATTTGAATTGCTAATTCTATTTCTATAGACTGAGTCCGTTTTTCAGACGTTTAAATTCTGCGCTCTGGAATTAAATCTCACATTGATATATAGGCTTCATTCCAGCATTAAGTACATTAATATTTCACCAGCCTGATTTTACTAGCTTTCTCTCTCTGTTTTTAATTAGATTTGACGATATTCTATATAATCGTGTTTTCCTACATGTTTCTATGGAGCAGAACTTGCACAAACTGTTTGTTGGGGAATTTTTACAACTTAAACAGTGTATATTTCGAGTGAATTTTAGATGTTTCAAGCAGTGCTTTCAGAGGTCTTACAAGCCTGCCAAAAGCTCTATCACAGCATTTATAAAATATCCTCTTGATCTAGCTGTTTACCTCAATCCATAACCTTTTGACTTTCTTATAAAATACAAATAAATACTACACTTTTCAGATAATATAAATGCATGAGCTTTTTCAAGTTGAAACATTGGCATCAATTATAGCACTAGAGTGAAAAATAATTTCAGCAATCAGAATCTAATTAATTAAAAATTACTACTGTATAAAACCAGCCACTCCTATATTTAGGATTAGTAAACAAAGCTATTTGAAATATCTGTAGGTAAGTAGTGAATATAACTGGCCATCTGTTATGTGCAGTAACCAAGGTAATAGCAAGAACATTCATTTCCCTTTTCTTCTCTCTCTTTTGTTTTTAAGAAAAGAAACATGTTCATCTGTTTCTTGTCAATTTTCTGTACTTCTTACCAGGCATATTTTTCCTTGCATTTCTCTTTTAGAAAGCAGTGTAAGACAGACAGAAACTGGAGGTACATTTGTCCCGTTGGAGTTTAAGTCGTATTACGTACGTGAGCGCTCATAGGTGAAACAATCCCAGTAACATAAGGAGCAGCATATTCCCACCTGGTATTCTCTTTCATTTTGCTGGGGACAAGAGCTAAAGGTTTTGCACGGTGCTGTGCCTCCAGGAAGGTTTTCTACAACGTGAAGGAATACTTTTCTTCTCCTATATCAGCGCATCAGTTGTGACATAAAACATCTGGGGCCAGTCTGAAAGCCTTTTAGCATACTGCTACTTAGAATAGTATCTATTTTCTTTCTGGGTTTCTGGTAATATCGAAACTAATGTCCGCTTCTTGAAAGGTCACTATGCATTTATGGGAAAGAAAGAAAATAAAATGCCAATATAGTGCATTGAAAAATAAGATAATTTTCCAAAAGCATTCAGAATGAAACATTGTGGTAGCGTAAACTTGAATGAGCACATAGTTATTTTATTTTGGTATTTCATCACAACTCTTTTCTTAGTGGGGTTCCTCTTCAGCTAAAATCAAAGTATTTTTCCATTACTGAAGTTCCTTTCCTACATAATGAGCAGAAATCACAGAAGTCCATAATAAACATGTTATTCTGACTGAGATGCTGCCTAGAATTAAAATGGAACAATATACTTGATCAGATTAACACATTAATGAGATTTTTCACAAATTGCAGAGATGGTGACTTCTGAGTTTATTTAAATGACAATTGCAACATATATATATTTGTGCCCCAGGCTTACAAACCTTTGGCATATTCTCTCCTAAAGCACTAGTATTAATGATTTAATTACTACCAATATTTTTCCTTTCCCATCTTGATTTTTTTTGTTGTTGTTCTAATTATCAAAATTATCATCAAGAAAGACCATATCTTGTATAGTAGCTTAGACCACCAGAGGGGCATGAAGAGAGTTTTGTCCCTCATTTGTATAACCTCTCTCGAGGTGCCAAAAGGGAATCTCTCTAACAATAAAACCACAGAGGCAGTTCTTGAGAGTTTTATGCCTCAATAAGTAATTTGCAGGGAGGAAGGAAAGAATGCATTAGGCCAAGGAATGTGAAATTTATCAAAGGTTAAAGTGAAATACAAGGTGTGGTGCCTACTGCTTCTTTCATGTTCACCAGCAGACATGAAGGATAATTCCCGACTTGAGGCATGTCTTCACCCTGGAAGAAAATGGATATCTTGTTAAGTAGGGCTATGCTGGAAGGGTCTCAGACTGGCTCCACATGTGACAAGGGATTCCCAACTGGCTGTTGAAGACCACCTCCCCCAGACACTGCACCAGCGACATCTCCTTCCTCAGCAGCTCCTTCTTCTCAAAAGGAGAATCTTCCAGCTCTTACAGAGACCTTTGACCTAGGCCCTGGCTCCAACCTCATACTTCAAACTTGTTACTCTGATGTTAACTCCCAGAGGGGAAACTATCTTTCTTCCTGCTATCCCCTGGACTCTCACAGGAGCTGAAGATAATGTTTACCTGGGACTTGACCTTCCAGCAACAACAAATCAGGAAAAAAGACAGACAAACAAAACAGTGAAGCTACAAGTCTTAACTACTCCATTTGAGCAAGGCGGTTCCCAGGCAGCCTGCGATGACCTCCCATCCCATGTACTTTTGACCAGGAGCAAATCCTGGCCCTTTGGCTTGCTGGGATTAGCAGGAGTCTCACAGGGTCCCTCTGCAGTGCCCCACATGGCCACTCCGCCACTGAGCCAATGAGCTCCCAGATAAAACAGGTCAGGCTTTCTAATAAGCTATGCAGGAGATTTGGACACACAGTCACACTGAAATTGCGAGATGTTGGGTATCAGTGCCCTCTAGATGACTTTCTATTTTCCACTTCATGTAAGTAACCCCACATACCTCCCTTCTTTTCCTCTGTAAACGAGTGGCCCATCACCTCAGGCTGCAACCACTTAGCTGGTTACTGGAGACAGAAACCAGCTGGCTTGTTGAAGCATTTCTCAATATCCCAAACTCATCCTAATTTCCTTTTATTATGCCTCTACCTGTCACATTCTTTGTGGAGAAAGGAAGAAATGCATTAACTAGAGTGCAGTGAGCACTCCCTCCTCAGCCTTCCACCCCTCGCTACCTTCACGACCTCACAGAGATTTCTCTAAAAATGTGTAATTAGGTTCTGCAAACTGACTTCCTGACTGTATGCACTCTTTTCAAGTGCAGAAGCCCTAAGTGGTGGTGTGTGTTTTTCAGAGCTGCTCTGAGTACCACTTCATTTTTCTAGCTTTTGTTTATGAAGTTATATTTACTTACCAGTGTCCAACTACATCAAAGCCAGGTCCATTTGAAAAAATCTGAAAGCTCATAGATGATGTCACTTACTGGCCTGGATTTTGTGTATTCTGAAAAAGGTGTTATAGAAAATAGCTATAAATAGTCTGTGTTGAAAAGGCTGTGTTTGCACATGAGCTTGTATATGTTTGTCCATCCTTGTACTAGTTTGCCAGAATACATAAAAAAATACTGTCCTGAGCAAGGGTTGATTTAAACATGATCTAAAGTGCTCTGCTAACACAGGGTGTACCAAAGCTCATTTGGTGCTGAATCTGTGCCAAAGAGCTTTTCAGATAAATTACAAATTAATGCAATACCTCTTGTCAGCTTAAAGTATTTTTATTCTCTACTGTTCTCCCTCTCTTCAGGTGGGGTCTCCTGGTCCGGTTGTGGGCTTTTTCTTTTAACCATCATCATTTTCACAAGCTGTTGAGGAGAAACATTCCTCAAAAGCATCCATACTCAAAATTGATCTAGCCTACTTAAGACTCTTACTGCAAACTGGAATCCCTATAACACAAACGCGCCCTCCTCACCCCAGGTATGCTTCAGCCTGGGCTGTGAGAGCTCTGGTGTCCGAAGAGTGTCCCTCTCTAGGACAACTTCAGCATTACCTGCCAGGTGACAGTGTGTCCTGCTCTGGCTGTAGCTTTGTAGATGAAGGCTGAGGGCCTCCCTGACAGTGAAAGCAGTCTGGGAAGCCGTGAAGACTTTCAGGCAGAGAGGTTATATCTGCTCAGCTCCTGCCTTTACATGGTAGACCCCTACACTGGCACGCTGTCTTAACCTGATACATCCTTGTGACAAATACATGGATCAGGCTGACCAGGTCCCACTCTGGGGAAAAAAAGCAAGCAAGCATTCTATGATGACCTGCTTTTTCCTATCCCCAGTGTTAGGAGCTTGTTTGTACGTTGATGGTAGTTCCAAAAGGGGCCATGAGCCCCAGGCAGGCAGTGCTTTTCTTGGAGAGCAGTGCTTCTGAAATGAGAAACAGACAGGGAAAATAAAGACGGACTAAAACATACAAGCAAGGAGAGTTTGGTGGGCCAGAGCCATGGTTTCTTGTTCCTTTTGTGTGGATGGTACCTGACTGCATACCTTAGTGCACACTTCCATACAACCCAAAGGCTTCAAAGATGATCCTAGTTGCTTCTAATCAGAGGATCGCAAAACACTTTTTTTTAATGTTAATACAAAAATCCAGGACACTAATAAATACATAGAACTATCTAGAACATTTCATTATACTCTTTTGATTTGCCAGCCTCCATTTAGGAGAAGAACGAAGTTGCTAAATCTAAAATACTGTTCTTAACTACCACATTCATGCACTCAAACTGGCATGATTTACCTCCAGCCAGCAACGAAGTACAGTTGAGCGAAGAGCAGACAGTGACACCCTGGCTGTTCTGCTTTTCACACAATAAGCACACCTCTTTCTGGTTAAATCACTATCAGTCCAGATTTCGTCACCCAGTGCCCAATATCAGATCTGAACTTTCTGTTTTCAAGCTCTGTTTTCTCAGAGATGGGAGATCCCTGAGATCTAACTAAAAAGATGAGCAATTATAAGGTTGTTTGAATCCCTGTAAGTGTTGGAGCCAAAGCCAGTGTGGATCTTGCAGTGTTTACAGGAAGCTTTGCCTCTCTGACATAGTTTAGTTCCTGGGAGCCATACCCTTTGTCATCATACCTATCCTGTTTGCCCACTTCTCAGCAGGGCTTGTTAGCTGGGTCAGTGGCTGTATTGATATGGCCATCAGAGTTTTTGCTGACTTGGGAGATGGCAGAGAGAACTTTTTCCTAACCACGGACATACTTCCAGATAAAACATAGCAAGTCCTGCTGTGAGATTGTCAAGTCCCTCTCAGTGGGTGTCCTATATATTTGAGGTGTCTGCATTGCAACAAGATTTTGCTGAATTCAGTATGTTGACTTTACAGAAGAAAAATCTTGGCACAAGCAGAAGGAAATGGGGAGGGGGGGGAAGCAAGATGAGATGAACTAGCAGGAGTTTCTGCTCTGACCCCCAGTCCTGTTCTTATACACCTACGTTCCCTGAAAGGTGCCGTGGGGAAATAGGGAAGCAGCTGTGACAGCAGCAACAAGCAGGGACTGTATGTATAGCAAGGAGCTGAGGAGAGGGTGGTTCGTCTCAGCACTCTTTTTAAGACACAGCACACCATGTTGCCCATGTAAGAATCATGCTTTTCAGGCACACTCTTGGAAGATCTAGGCACAAGTACAATGAGGTGGTTTGAAATTACTACATATGTCTTCTTGAGATATTTACACTCCGGGGACCACCCACGTCACAGGATGTGTTTGAATTGCTCACCAAGCTTTCTTCTGGAGTCAAGATGAAATTACAGATTCTTTTTTCCCAGAATGCAAGAAAAATTAGCAACTTTCTGAATTATTACTATTATTACAGAGGTATTTTTTCAAAAATAGGTCCCATTATTGAAGACCTTTTAAGCACTGGGGGAAGTCTTTGCACCTCTTCAACTCCTTTAAATGCTGGTTACTTAACCTTAGCTTGTAAAAAAAAATGCATGGAGGGAAAAACAGATTCTTCTTCTTTGTGAACCAGTTTAAGCAAGTTGAGGAAAGGATATGGGAAGAGAGGATGAAATCCCCATTAGAAAAGATGCATTATTTTCTATATTTACATGACAGTGAAATCCTTGTGGATACTCTTGTGCAGAGACAATATATTTTAGTTTTAATTGTTTCAGTCAATGTCAGTTTTGCATCAAACATGCAATAAAGTAAAAGTGGCCTTTGGGAAACATCACTGAACCTTATTTTGTGCTGCAGTACTGCCAGTGTAAACATCTACTTCTGTTTTGTAAACTCAAAGCCAAATGGAGAAAAATTTTCCTTGCAGAAAGATTACTGACCTGTCAGCATCAAAAATATTATTTTTAGCATATAAAAATTGCTTGTCAGTGATTGTAATAGCAAGAATCTTTGCAAAGTCCATTATTACTCTAGTAAACATTTTCCTTTAGGCAGCAATAGTAGGAAATTTATTAAGAAGTTAGCTGATAGCAACTGGATAAGAAAAAATTATAGTGTCACAGTTACAGAGTTATTGGGATAAAATATATTTCCTTTCTATTTTAATTATTAAATGTTTACAGTAGCTCTGAGAAAACATCAGATCTAAAGCATTTTTGGTAAGTTACAATTTATTCTACTGCTTACTTTCCAGAATGCTAGAAGATGACCTCAAGTTAAGCAGTGATGAAGAAGAGAATGACCAGGTAAGAACCAGACAACTAGCATGTCACTTGTAGCATGTTTCATGTCGAGACTGAGCTACTGCAAATATTTTGCCAATGCTTTTTCAAAACATACATAGAGGTTATCAAAATACATGGCAGTACTGTAACTGGAGTAACAGATGTTGCTTCTCGGAGCCAGCCTCCATGTGCTAACTGCAGGATTGGTAGGGAACAGTCTGCACTGCTCTTGATTTATTACCTTCATGTGACCCAGAAGGTTTTTGTATCAGCTTCCTTCTGATTTGAATTTGTTTTGTTTTAAAGATCAGCCAAGGAGGGGAGAAACTGGAATTCTGGATTAAGGGTTCAAGCCAAACTTTTGCAATCATGAGATGGCCTCAGGGATTAGCTGCTGGGCTGCTTATCTTTTACCTGCCTCTGGCATCCCCCCAGCCCTGGCCTCTTCTCTGAGTATTTTTGGTTCTGTCTCTGCATGGTCCGTGCTTGCTAAGAAAGCTGAAGGGAACTGAGAAAAAGCCTTAGCTGTGCATTTGGTTCACTCTGTAACACAGTAATTAGGGTAATTGCCTGTGTTTTAAAGACCCCAGACTACCTGACTGGCAGCAGATATATCATCTGAACTTTTCCATGTGTCAGGAGAGCTGGGTTTTGTTGGGAGGTGTCTCCCAGTTTTTCCATAAATTATTGCTGTGTTTTGTCTAAATAATTAAGAACTCAGTAGAATAAGGCTGAATCTTGACTTTCCCATGAACAACTGAGTGCCTTGATGCCAAGCAGTGCTACGCCATGCTCTCTCTTTCTCAGTATACTGGCATGGGTGATTTGGTTGGGGATGAGAGGCCAAGAGCCACTTTGGTTCCTTCTTGCCCTAAAATGCATGTCCTGTGCCTTCACCACACGAGAGCAGTACTGCCCCTGCTTGCATCTCACAGATGGATCCAGACTTGGATATAACATGGTTTTCTTTCCTGGTTTTGGCTGGGATGGAGTTTGTTTTCTTCCTAGTAGCTGGTACAGTGTGACTTGGATTCAGTATGAGAATAATGTTGATAACTCACTGATGTCTCAGTTGCTGCTGAGCAGTGCTTACCCTAAGTCAAGGACTTTTCGTTGTCTCATTCTCTCCCAGTGAGCAGGAAAGCTGCTGGAGAGCTGGTGAGAGATCATGGCCAGGACAGCTGACCTGAACTGGCCAAAGGGATTTCCCTTACCACAGAACATCATGTTCAGTACATAAACTGGAGGGAGTTGGCTGGGAGGCACCAATCGCTGATTGGGGATGGGATGGGCATTGGTCACTGGGTGCTGGGTAATAGTGCAGTGCATCTCTTGTCCTTTCGTGGGGTTTATTTCTTCTGGTTTTGTTGTCTCCCTTTTTATTGCAATTATTATTATAATATTATAACTCTATTTTATTTCAACTGTTTTTAAATCAACTCAGGAGCTTTATAATTTTTTCTGCCTCTCCTCCCCATCCCACTGGGGTGGGGGGAGTGAGCAAGTGGCTGCATGGTAGTTCGTTGCTGGCTGGAGTTAAATCATGCCAGTTTCAAATATGATTATTTCAGTCATGGGTAACTAGAGTTATCTAGACTTGAAATTCAGGATCTTAGACAAATAATTCTAGGTATGTAGGCATGAAGCTCTTCCAGGGTTTTCTTTAACTCTTGTTATTAGATGTCTCTATTTTACAATATATTCCAAACAACAGGTAAATCAAAACTTTTTAATATTTATACTAAACCATTTTTTCATCTATTTTGAGCAAGACTTCTTGGTGTTAAGAAGATTCAGCATGTAGATTTGATTATTTACATATTTATACAATTTCTTTTTGTTTAACGTATTTCATCCTGAAACACTTCACATTTAATTACTCTTCCTGCTTGTCTAAAATACAGCTCATAGACAGCATAGGGCAAAGTAAAGTGAGGGACGGAAGGGATGTCTGAAGAATAACAATAGCACACCAATGTGCCGTGGTGCTTCCAGCAAGAGGCTGAGTGGGAGGAGAGGGGCGAGCTGGTGGCCAGAGAGATGGTTTGTCCTTCAGGCAGGGAGATGGGATCCTGAGTAATGGTTGTCAGAGTGGAACAAGCTGGCAGAGCCAGAGAGATGAAATTCTAGTTTGCTTCATAGCAAGCAGAAAAGGACATGTGAAAGTGTTTATTGTGCATAAAGAACATTAGTAGGTTTAGGCAAAGAAGGGATTGTGGAAAAATAGCGCTATTCAGGCATGCGCACATGGTGCCTTTGGTTTAGCACTATGACTTATAATTTTTAACATCTTCCATGTGCTTGGATTGCTCAGTGTTATGTGTGCTATGCAGGGTCTCCCCTCAGAAACCAGGGCTTTAGGTTGCAGCTGATACAGCCTGAGTCTTTCACCTCAGTGCTCAAACAAGCTCCTCAGAGCCAAGACAGAGCTTGCCACCCATGCAGCAAAAAGCAGGGCTGAGATCCCATTACTCACTTCTAATCATCACAGGCCTTAGCATGAGCAACCTTTGGAGATTACTTAGTTATTTGGTCCCCTTTCCTAGTCACATTTTTTTTCTGACTTGACCCTACAGACAAAGATCTTCCAGAGGCACAGGCTGGCTCCTGCTCTATGAAATGCTTTGCAGAACCTCAGCTGAGACTTGCAGGTTTGTTTAAAGAACAGTCCTAAATAAATATGCCTGGTGGATAAACAAAACACTACGTTTTCATCCACCTAGCAGGAAATAGACCCAAAAAAGAATAACACAGACCTTCTCTGCCATCAAACGCTCAGATGGGAACATGGATCTGTGTTTAAATGTCAGTAGGAGAACTTGTTTCCTTTTACTTCCTAACTCAGATGCTCTTTAGTCTCCTATCTCCTGAGCTTGGGAACAGTAAAGAAAGAAACCAAAGATGAATGGATAGGAACAGTACATGAGGCATTCCCAGATATTCCTCATGTAATTCATTAACCTTTGAGCAGTCAGACTCATTCAAGTAGTCCAGTTTCTCAAAGAGCTGAAGGTGAGCTGTACAAAAACTGGGAAACTTTTCATTTTGCTGATTTATAAATGGAGAAGTTTAGGGGAAAGACTTTGAAAGCTTTGGAGGAGATTTTGCATTTACATCTGAAATTGCCAAGCAGCAAACAGGAAGTTTCTGAAGCAATGCAAAGGTGCTTCTGTGCTCCCAGGGCTGGCATTTGAAGGGCTGTGACTGACCCAAGGAATGTGAGCCATGGATGAGGGAGGCCAAATGCAAGACAGAGACATGATTAAGTGCTTCAAGACTGCATGGGCAAAGCATTCCCAGCCCTTCCCTCTGTACCAGCAATTAAGGTAGTGAGATTCACAGACCCAGGAAAAGAAAAAGAGGCTTGGTTTGAGCTGAGTATGTGTGCACCCACAGTAATTATATTATCCACACATATTAGTCTCTTAATTTTAATTACATAAATGTATTTTTCCTCTTTAATGAGCATAGTTTATCCATTTAATCTGATCATTTCAATTTTACAGGCAGTGATCATAGGATCTAATATGCAGAGAGAAAATTTCCTGTTGGCATATTTTACACCACACAGATTGAAGAAAATACACTTTTTAATCCTCAATCAATATCTGAAGAGCATGCAATTAACAGATACCAAGGTAGTTAACATAAATCTGCAAGTTAAAGAGCCAATTCATTTTGATTTATAACACATAGAGTAATAATTTCATCATCATCTCTCCCAGAAAGCATCTGAAGCTTTGTAGCATGAAGGTGTCAAAATTGTACTTAAGATTGTTCAGAGTGCTGAATTGTAGTGGTTATTGCCTTTTGGTTCTTTGAAGTGTGGCATAGCACATGAAACAGTCCCCATTATAATATACCCTGCTCTTCTCCATAGAGGTCACTGGATAACTTATATCAGTCTTGGGTGAAATATTAAAAGGAGATTGTCAATTGTAATATTAACAATTCTCTTTTTCCCCCCCACTTGTCCTTTTACAACATGAACATTCTGTAGTAGAAAGTAGTTCTTTTAAGGGGAAAAAGATCCCTGGCATCATTTGTGCAATTCATGTCACTCAATAGCCAAATAAATTAACTGACTGGTACGCATACATGGAATAATAATCTAACATATTTTTGCAACCCAAGTCTGTTTCCTTGTATGCATTTTTTTCTGTGCAGGATCAGGTTGGTTACTGCTGAAGTTTTGTGGCTGTGAAAATTTATTACCCACAGAGTCAATCTGCATTCTGGCTGCCAAGTCTGAATAAATAGAGTCATTGTGCTTGTGTGGAATATGTAACCAAAGTTCATCGAGTCAGCTTGACTTTCACATCCCATGGGATTCATAAAAGCCAACACCCTGGTATGTGCTCTTGATTCCTGCCAAAATTTTGTAAAATTGTATAAACAGAAGTTGAAGAAGCAATCATAACACACTCCCAGGGACATGGCTCTGCACTCCAGCCCCGGCTGATCTCAAAAGGGAAGACACAACTTTAATACTTTTTTTTTTCTGAAGAAAAAACAGTAGTATGACTATGCTCCTGTGTGAGCAGGTAGATGTGGGAGCAAAAAATGCCCCCCCACAGAGTGCACAGGGAGGCAGCAATCAATCCTCTCAGGTTCCTTGATTTTGCTCATGTGCCCTGCACTGAAGGAAGAGAGCAGGCAGCATTTGCCTGCAAGCAGCTGCCCTCCTCAAAAGGGACAGGTACAGACTGGCCCTGTGGGGTCTGAGTGGTGTGAGCAAAACCAGCCCCTCCACAGGCAAGCCAAGGCAAACAGAAAGCCATGTGATTTCACAGGAGACCTCGGGGGAAGAGCAGCCTCAAGAAAGTTCACAGCTTCAGGACAGTAACATAAAAGTCTTGTCAGTTTGGTCTGGCTGGCCAGCCAAAGCCCCACAGGGTGATGGCAGCCCACCCAGCCTGGTGCCCTCATGGGGATCCTGGGAGTGCCTCCCATGGCAGCCTAGGGACAGTGAGGGTGGGTTGCTGGCCCTGGGAGACCTGTCCATGCTTCATCATCACCCTGGCCATGGTTGAGCCATGAAAACTGATGTTAAATTGAGTTACACCCACAGCTCCCCATTTCTTTTCCTACATTTCTTTTCCATCGCGTACGCCCTGAGGGTTACCAAGGCTCATCACTGGAAATGCATCTTTCTGGTAGGACTGTCTGCAGCACAGACATTTCAGACAAGCCAAATCTGTCCTGTCATTGCAACAGGACAAAGGTCCATCTATGTGGTCAGTGGCAATTGGTGTGGCCATGTGCCTACATAAGTAGCATTAGGAAACTATTAATTTTTTTAAATCATAAAATCTTGTTTCATTTCCTTAGTGGTACTCAGAAACAAGTGAGTAAGAATGTATGTTAAGACAATCTGTTTAATGTGTAGAACTTTTCCCTCTCACTTCTGGATATGGACTGAAAATCAACAGAAAGATGAAAATTATCCTGAAATGAACAGTCATGCATCTACCTTCTTCCAGAAGGAATAATTCTTAGTAGAGTCTTTAGAAGCAGTACTTCTGCCTATGAAATGTGATATTCCAGCTAATGTGAAGGCATCTGTAATGAATTCTGAAACAAATTGAAAAAGAAGCAAAGCTTTCTTTTTTAAGACCTCTGTTGGGACAGCACTTTCTGAAGTCAAAGATCAGCTCAGCAGAGCATCAAGGCAGGTATGTCTAGAGAGAAGAGTTATATTGGAAAAATTGTAACACACCACTGCATAACCTTGTTCAGCATTAGAACTACTGTTAGATAGTGCTAATTGCATTCACATATGCCATGTCCAAATATTTTAACCACATTAAGTCATTTTATTGTTGTGCTCCCTTTTATTCCCTTCTTCATCAGTGCAATACTTGATGCTTGATCAGAAGGGAAAATGAGTGAAAAAAGGAGATGAGAACGTTCAGTCCTGGAAAAAAAGAAAAAGCACAGAGCTTGCATCATTTCTGCAAATGATTTTTCCCTCAAAAAATGCTCTGATAAACTTGGAGGAAAAAAATCTTTGTGATGAGAAGTTTCTCACCCCACTGAGCACAGAACACTTATTTCGTGAAATCTGGCTACATAAGAATCTGACTGCAACCAAAACTGCACAAATCAAAGATAAGCAAAAGTGGAAAAATTAAGTTTTGGGTAAAAGAATAGCCATCACTTCAGGTTGGTTTTTACTTAATCCAAATGTTCAGCCCCCTGTCACTATAACGTGAGTGTGTTTTTAAACTGGAGGAATAGCCACTGTAACAGCCTTACTTAACTCGAGTAAGTCTATTATTTCCTATGTTTTAAAGAAGCAATCCTTTTGGTATCCAACTTCGCTAGAATCCAGAGTAAGATTTAAGCCAGCTGAGCCAAATTCTTTTTTGTGGTTTGCCAGCTCTTATTTTAAAATCTCTGTGACATCTAAATTTGCACTTCCACAAGGCATGACAAGAAGACCAAGACTGCCTCACTGAAACTGTCAGATGAAACAAAATAAGAGCTCAGTCTTGTCCTGCCAAACTTGGCTCACATCACTGACTGTCTTACAAAGTCAGATTCAATGTCTGGCAGGCAGGATCAAGCTCTAAATTTGAATGCCACCACCATGAATGACAGTGAAAAAGGTTAGAGATCAACTTGGCTGTTGGACGTGCCCAAAATTCAGGAACATTTGAACACAACACTCTGATCTCCATGCTCCTCAATAGCAAACCTCTAAAAATAGACAGGAAAATAAACTTAAAGTACACAAGCATCTTCCTTTTCTCTTCGTGTGAATGTTGTGACTAAGCTAAGTTTTAGTAGATCTCCAAAGCTTGCCCTTTTCCACTGGTGTCACCTCTTCCCAAGACTAACAGTTTCTCTCTGTATCTACCATAACATCCTTAACCTCATCTTCTTGAAGTCTTTGGTGAGAACTTTTCCCCCTTGTGAACTGGAATTGCTGTTCGAGCATCTGTTTTGACTGGGGTGGGAACATATCCCAGTGCAATCAATTCAGAATTGTTGGCTAACTTGAGGCATAACAAAGGATTCGATCCCACATATCCAGGCTGTCTTTCCCTTGTCCCCATCTCTCGTGAGTCCTCCAGCCCACGTGCCACTCAAAGGTGGCCACAGAGCGTCTGTTTGCCTTCAGGCAAATTCATTCCAGCGTGCCTTTAAGAGAACGGTTAAATAACCAGCAGTCACAAATAATTTAGAGCACAAATTAGTGCCATTTGCAATATTGCAGCTATTAAAAGCTGTAAGAGGAGAATGCACCCTGTTTTGTATCTCTCTCACACGTGGGCACATGCTCATGCATGCACACAAACACAGATTTCCAGCCTCTCTAGGAGCTGCCTGTTGCTTCCTGCAAGGCGGAAGGTCAGGCTCACTTCACTCCCCTTGGCCTTTCAGCTCGGGCTGGGGTAGTGTCAGCATGAGAAGCTGTGTGGAGGAGATGTGGCGCACAGAGATGGATGGCAACAGACACAGAGAAAGAGGCATCTGAGAGCATGTCAGAAAACAAAATGAACACAAAAGGAGAAAGGGATTAAGGGAATAAAAAAGAAATTAATGAAGAAAAGAAATTGCAGGGGAAAAGGACATTATAAAGAAAGTAGCAGCTATATTAGAACATGATGAGAAATAAGTAAAAAGATGCAGCAGTCAATCCATCAAAACTAGCATTTAAGAAAAAGAGGCTAAGGAACCATTGCCACAATTTCTCCTGCACCTAGGATGAAATCTGTCTCCTCTGAGGTCATTGAGAGTTTAGCCAGTGATTTCAATCAACCTAGGATGTTACCCCCTGTTTTCTTTTTTATTTCCTAGCACAATCCAAGCAGATACTTGGGTAGTAGCAAATGCATCTTAGGTGGTTGACATAGCACATCCCTGGGAAGAGTTACCACTATTTGGGGAATTTAGGCTTGTATTTCACCTATTTTCACATATATGGACTTTTGTGGGGGAAAAAAAACCTGCTTTAATTTCTGAGCTTTCAGACTTCCCAATAAATCTTGTAAAGCCTGTGGCACAACACTGGCAACTTTTGTCTGCGATATCCTAAATGCTAGCAGCACTTCAACCAAGTTACTTTTTCCTGGATAAGGAGACTACTTCTGTGAAGACAGAAGAGGTGTTCCAAGGTAACTGCTGCTTTGTTTGCAATGACCGAGACCTTCCTCCAGTGGCATTGGAAATTAACCATTTTATTAATGTAAAATACCAAGGATTTTTCTTCTGCTCATCTCCACTGAAAAAGATTAAAGTTAACTCATCTGCACTGAAACCCTGCATGGTTGTTGTGGCCAGACTGCAGGAAAAATTTGAACAGATGCAGGACAGAAGACTCAGCATTTACAGATCTGAAAAATTCTCTGTATGGTTAATACCCATGCTGATTATACATCAATTTGGAGATCCAAATCATTTAACAAGAATTAACTGCTTAATACAATGCCCCTGAGAGGTATTTAGGTAGAGCTAAGCAAGAATTATTGTCTCTGTAGAACTGACAAGGGAGACTGAGACTGAGATGCGGCTTGTTTGAAGCCACATGGCAAGTCAGCTGCAAAATCAGGATTAGTGCTTGGGTCTCTCACTCCCAGGTGCCATGTTCAAGTCACTAGACTGTGTTGCCACTGAAGATTAATAGGGATTAATGAGCAAAGCAGAAGAGAAAGAACAATGTATGCCAAAAATATAATAATAAAACTCCAGGGTGAAAAATGGGTACTGAGGTGTTGAAAGGCCCAGAGAAATCATGAAATCCAGAACGAGTTTTACAGTTTTTTAAAAGATGTGGCTCTGATGATAACCAACTCCAAAATGGGAAGGAAGGGAGACCCTTTTAAATCTTACAGCCTGTAAATCTTAGGAAAATATGAACCAGACAGTGAAAATCACATTCATACATTTATATTGCAGATTTACAGAGAAACACTCAAGCCGCAGTTTACATGTGATTGTAAATCCCCCAGAAATCCACACTGGAAGACAATCCTCAAACAAAGCCCCTAGGAACAGTGAGTAGTACAGAATAATGCAGTGAGAGAGGGCATGTTAGGAATCACGATAAATTGCCTGACCTGAGCTCCTCAGACAACTTCTTGTGGCCACAAGATAGTCATGGGCATTTAAACAGGGCAAGTCTGTAGGTGCAAGAGGTTTTCCTTAACCTGTTTTCAGCCCTGATGAGAGAGAGCATCATTGCAATGCTGTGCAGCTCTGCACTCTTCAGGGAGAACACCAAAAACTGGACAGGGTTTCAAGATGAGGGAGAACGATGCTTAACATGTTCAGAAAACATGCCTTGGAGTGAAAGATACCCACGCAATGAGCTGAGCTTGTCTGAAGCAGGGCCAGTGGCTGACTTGATCACAGTCTATAAACACCTACACAGGGAGAGGAGCTATGAGGCTGGAAGGCCGCTCTGTCTCAGAGGCAATGGTCTAACTTTAGCACAAGAAGATGTTTATAAACAGAGTTAGACCAACCTCACATCTTAACACAGAAGGTGAAAAACTGTGCGTGTGGTTGGACTGAGGTGGGTTCACTATAAGAGGATTATCCAGAAGTTTTGCTCTGGGTCCACAACAGCATCCAGATCTGAAGCAGACAAAAAGCTCTGGAGAATCCTATAGCCCGAGTTACAGCATGCAATGAGGTTGTGCCCTTCACAAAATTTTCTTCCCAGCTTTGCCAGCTTAGGAATAAACTGCACTTAAGCTAAAACAAACAAAACCTTAGGAAATTAAAACAGAATCAACATGGAAGACATATGAAGAGTGAGACGTGAAAGAAGACAGATATAAAAGCATTCTTTCTGGTCTGGTTCCCAAATGGCAGTATATAGTAATGACATCTTCCCTTAACCTTGGCTTGGAAAAAGCGTGTCTAGAGCTCACCAACTGTGGTCCAAGACAGGGTGACATCCAAAACTCTGGGTGGTTGATAATATGACTTAGAGCATAAATGGTTCACTGCACAGTTCCAGAGCAGCACCTACCACCCAAGGAAGAAAACAAAATCCTCCAGAAGCAATGCTATTTACTCATGAACTGGCAGCACATATTGCTACACTGTCACCAAAGAAATGGTTCAAATTCTCACCATGTGTACCCCTGTGCCATCTCACTGAAGTCTCTGGTATAGCTCGTGTAACTCCGTACAATTGCTGTAGCAGAGCTGTGCCACGATAACAGCAGTTAATCCACAGGACAGGCAAAATGGAAAGCAAAATCTCTGAATCTGCCAACAGTGAATTTATTGGCTTTTATTTGCCAAAGCTGCCATGGGTGAAGTATAGGAAAATGCATCCACAGTCAGCCTACAGTGCCTCCAAGACAGTCTTCCAAGCCCAGCAGAACATACTTCAATAGTTCTCTCATTTGTTTCTTATCCAAAAATGCCTGTGAGCCCAGCAGTTTATGAAACAATCCTTTTATAACAAATAAATAAATTAAAAAAAAAAAAGAGGGGTTTCTGGGGACCACTCTTAACACTTCTGTATCTCCATCTCAATAGCTGTATTCAACCTGTTCTGCTCACTGCTTAGTACTTTTATTACAATAAAAGTATTCAATTTCCTCTCAGATTTCCCTTCAACAACAGAATGCAACTTGTGACACTTTAAGCTAATTTTGGTAGCTCATTTAATACACACTGAAACCTGAATATGTTCCCAAGCTCTGGCTCATTACAATAAGGGATGGAGAAAGGAGATGAAACCTCTGGATATCGAGAACCTGACCATGATTACTGCCGGCTGAAAACTTGGTTTGTCCCAGCATCCTCGGGGTACAGCTAGAATCTTTAGTGAATGATTAATGGACTATAGGCAGATCGATGAAAGTCTGCCCTAAATGTATTTGAACCAACTTAGGTGGGAGTCAGAGAAGTTTAACCAGCCAGTATCCTGTAATTTGCAACCTGATGTAGTGAAACAGCATAATGCATCTCATTTACTGTGGCTGGTTTCTCTAGCCCAAATACCTGAGTCACCTGAGTGGTTATTTTTTTTCCCTTCCCTGCTTCCTACTCAGCATTAAAGTTATTATGTGGTGAGTTGGCCTCCAACATCCATTTTCGTATTGAGGAGAACCTTCCTCCATCAGTAACCCCTCTGAGTCCAAGAACTGAAAATTCAGGTTTATATTCATTGCTGGTGAATACACTCAGCCACTTATCAAGAGAATATTAAGCTTCCCATAAAGCACTTTACAGTGATAAGTCTTGGAGATATTTAAATTCTGTCACCAATATTGAACTTCAACATTATTTCTTATCCCTGATTTCTGTAACCAGTACAGTCACTTACTTCCAGGAATAACAAAGACTGTAGAACATATTCTCATCTTTCTTGCTGGATGATGAGTTGGCCTCAGTAAAGTTGTTAATGATGTAAAATAAAATGCAAATTAAATAGCACAATCAAAATCTAGCTATTAAAAAAATAGGCAGGCAGTATATGATACTAAGTACCATCCTTTTGCTTACATTGTTAGATAGATAATACCAACATATTATAAATATAATAAATCACAAAGAGCTGTTTCTATAGTCATGAGTTTCTCAAACTATGGGTCATTACCTCCATGGGGATTCAGGAATGAATTTGAATGGGGTCACAAAAAAACTGTTAGCAAGAAGTGAGGGCACATATTTCCCCCTAAGTTGAGCAGCCTAGTCTTGTGGCAGGGGAACAGGAGAGCAGACTGTAATTAGTGGCTGCAAGTATTTATACTTGCTAGGGAACTGCTAACTACCTTTAATTACAACAGCTCACTTTCTCCAGGAGAGGGAAGCAATATAGGCTAGAATTAAAATTGCTGGATAGTTGCTAACTGCCTTTCATTGCAGGCAATAGATCTGTTTCTCCAGGGAGGAAGAATAAACTTGTGACTGGATCTTATTCCCCCATCATTTAGAAATGGGGCCATTACCAACTCAGGGAGTCACACAAATATGCAATCAAACATGGTTGTATTTTGACTGTAAGAAAGAAATCAATAGTCTCATTTAGAGAATGTGTGACCACCAGGCAAAGACTGAGGCACCCCATGCAATCTGCATTGCATCTTGGTGAAGAAGGATATTTATTAAAGGACTTAAAATGAGAGGGTAATTGAAAAAGTAGAATGATCTCACTGAAAAGCATTTGTGCACTTCTCTCTGCTGCCCTGCCTGTCATCTGAACTCACTTTCTTGCCCAGAAGGGAATCATCTTTTCAAAGCTGTCAGCAACTGGATGCACCAAGCTGGAAACTGAAGATTGGCACTTGAGGCTGCAGTCCCACACCATGTGTCCTGGCTCAATTAGCACAATAAGAGTCTTCTCCTCTTCCCTCTTGAGGGCAGCTTTCCTCAAGCCTGGAAGAGAAAGTATCCAGCACTTCTCCCTCTCAAAATTAGGGATTTTAGGGAAATAGAACAGTGATATGAACCCTACATCCCATGTTAGGGGCTTTTAGTGTAATCAAAGTCCATTTTTGCTTTCCTGAGGTCTCTGCAATGTCCATGAAGCCTGTGGCTGCAGGGCAAACTATCTCCTTCAGTGCCTTCTGGCTACCACAGCCACCATGTGCCTTGCTCCAGGAGTGCTCTGCAGCTCCAGACAGGAGTGGAATTCATGTCAGGTGAAAGCAACCCTGCTGATGGACATGACCATACATCAGCAGCAAAGGTCTCTGCTGCACTACTCCCATGATCCCATTCCTATTCTCACACTGCACCCTGTGATGTGACATCCTCTCCCTGGGGAAGCAGCTCAGAAAAGTGATGCAGATTAAAAATAATAAGGGGGAAATGAAGGGGGGGCGTAAATTAGGAAAACTGTTCTTTTTTGGCTGGATCAGTTTTCCAACCTATTGTATTGTACAACCACATGAGCACCTGTGGTGACCTGAGCCAAGAGTGGGAAACAAGGTAAGCGGCTTAAACAGCATTGCCACATAGTTGGCTGCATGTGAGGGAAAGACTAGCCCTGGCTGCTGGTGGAAGAGGAGAAGGAGAGGTGACCTGAATGAATGGTGTCTGCACAACTTGGCCATGGAAAAGGGCTCTGATAGTGCGAGGAGGCTCCTGAGTTTTGCAGGCAAAAGTGTAACATAGCACGAGCCTCAGCATCAAAGCTGCGCAACTTGAAACTCAAAATGCACATAGCTTCCTGCTAGTGAGGGTGATGAGGTGTGGGAGGAGGGGAACCTGTGTTGACCCAGGGTGTTAAAGAAGAGGTTAAGCCATAAGTCATTCTGAAATCTAAGATCTGGGTCTCTCCTGTGCTTGTGTGCAAGACGTGAGATGAAATTGTCCTAATGAGGCCTTTTGGGGAGGAGATAGGAAGAATGATGCCACCCCATTGGACTGGAGAGTGGCAGCTCTCTATTTAAAGACTGCCCCGTACTCAGTGGCTGGATGGCATGGATGGTGGTGTATCTAAAGAGCATGCAAATAGTATGACCTACTGGAAACAGTGAAAAATACCAGACTCACCATATTATTTTCCTAACACTAAAAACAGTGTGTTCATGCCATGGGCACACTCCTGCTGAGCTGGTAGGACCTTCCAAGCCCTTCCCACAGGTTCTCTGCCCACTGCAGATGGTCAACACTAAGGAAAAACCCTCCTGCAAGCCATGCCACTCTGTCTTCTGACAATTTGATATGTGGCACATGGCAAACTACATCACCCCAGGGAACCCAGGAGGCACAAGTTATTCCAGAAACTTCACAGAGCAGAAATACTGATTCAAAAATCAACTGGAAACTCTTCCCACTCCTGTCAGATCTTCAGGGATCTGTTCTGAGGATCTTTTCACATCTTTTTTGTGAAATGCAACATAACTGCAACCACAAATCAGGTTCTATCAAGTTTTCCTTTGCAACCTGTCAGAAACATTTTGACAATCCAGAAAGGTTACCTCCATGCTCTCTAGTGCTGAACAGGATGCCTGTAAGCCATCTACCTCTTTTGGGAATAAGGATGCAGCCCCCAGCCTGGAAAGCCAAGAAGAACAGTTTCAAAACGTATTTACTGGTAACTGCAATGAGAAAATCGATGTTTAATTCCCCGCCTCTTGAGTCTCCATAAGTCATTCTTAGCTCTGTGTCCCTTCTGTGCCATGTGAGGCACAGCCTGGACAGGTACAGCTGGGAAGAGGACACTCTGGACAGCTCCAAGTAGAATGAAGGCTTTAAGGCGGATTTTCAAAATGTTATGAATTTCATCTTTGCTTAGCAGCTGGTTACTGTGCCAAAGCCATGAATCACATCACTTGAAGTGATTGAAGGAGGGGAAAGAATAATAATAATAAAGTGGCAAACTAGCTCAGGGATAGGCTTGGGAGTCCTATTAAACTTGAGAGGCTACAATTTCTATTCCCAGACCTTCTGGTTAACACAAGAAAAAGCATCATGCTTCCCCACCCCATCGAAAGAGTTGTACTAGGCAAAAACTGAAGAGCAAACCAGTAACAGGTCAATCCTGTACTTTGTAGGCAAACGCTGCCAGCAGATTAACATGGCAGCACTCAGGAGAAGTCTGCAGCAGCTCTGGCAAGCTTTGCAAAATTTATAATTCATCGCAAATGGAACAAAATATGTGATGTTTGTTTCTGTGGAAGAATGGGAGGAGACTAATGGTAAAGGAGAGGGAGTGGGAGTGCGGAAGCGGGGAGAGGGGAAAGCAGAGAACCAAGCCCTGGCGAGTTTTCAGGGACCCGCAGAAAAAATTGTGTAAATGAGTAGTTCAGACCTCAAATACCATGCAGTGCTTTGACAATCTTCTGGGTTTTGGCATTTTAAACAAAGTGTTCTTACATTTACTAGGCTGGAATGCCCATTTGACTATAGACTCTCTGCTACTTTGCTTGTACTTTAACATTTTGGACACATGACAAAAATGTGTGTAACGCATTTTTTAAAGTGTTGATTGTGCTCATAATTTTCAAGTCAGAATATAAAATAAACATCTCTGCCCTTTCTTCCAGCAGGCAGCACAGAGATCTGCTCTCCGCGTTCTATCTGACAGGTACATTTTGTCATTTTTATGAACTATAAATTGCTTTATGAAACGTTGAGCCCTATTTATTGTGGCATATAACTCATAATCGGATTTTGTCCCCAAAGTATCTGTGAACTGGGATGTTAAACATTTTGCATGCTTGGATTTGTCATGCATGTGTAGAGTTTATTACTGCAAAAAATCACGGTCTTGTTGTATTTCATACAGAGTATGCAGAATGCCTTGTTGTGATACCAAACAAGAGATAAGAAACTTACTGGAGAAGGCATGAATGATGCAGTAAATTCTGAGCTTTAGAGTTTGCTGAGATATATCTGAGCTCATTTTTCAGCAATAAGTACTTCATTTATTCCGAGATGTTCTCTTTTGACTTTTTCCAAATCCTTTCTCTGGGAATTACACTTCTTTTGATGAGATCCTCTATATGGTTTATGCACAAAAACAATGCCCTTTTTTAGCCCTTAAGTTTTAAGGGATTGGTATTTTGGAGGAATTTAATTAATTTTTTCACTTCTTCTGGAACCGCAGCAGTGCTCCAGGCAGATAAGCAGGGGATCTAATCCTTAGACAGTGTTCAGGTTTTACTCAGCTCTTTTTCAAGCAAAAATCCATTAACTTCAGTGGGAAACTTGTCCAAGTGAGGAATTCAGGATTTGGGCCATAGTAAATGTTATAGTTGGGCTGTAGGTCTGCACAGGTATTTACCTTAAATGACTTTTATGAAAGAGGATTGATTGAAACATAAGGTAGCTTTCTAAGACGGTCCTGATTTCTTTTCCAGTTTTGGGAAATGGGGGAGGGAAGGGGGAGGAGAGACTGTACATTTTAGTGCCTGTGAAAAAGAACTAGCAGATTTACATTTTTCCACAAATGAGGTACTGTGTCATGCAGGCTGACACAGAGTAAATTTCCCCATGCCTTGTTGGCAGCCCCCTCTGCTCCGTCTGGCCCCCAGCCCCCCGCCTCCCTGGGAATAAGCGGTAATTGACTCTGGAAGCCAGCTCAGGCCAGGATTTCTCCAGAGCAGAGCCTGTCACTTAGGCTGAATTATATGTTGTGCATGGATGAATAACATTTCTCTCTGCTCAGAGGCTAAGACCGCCAAAATTATCGACTTTCCCTTCCCAAGTTTACAAACACAGTTTTGTTTAGAATTTTTTGCCCCCCTTTAAGGAAAAAAAAATTCCCCAGTGAAATGTATGGGATGCTGGTGAAATTGCTGGCACGGTTGTAGGGCACAGAAGTATTTGCTGTAACTGGAATGAATGTGAAACAAAGAGGAGTTGGAGTCAGCATTATGCCCCTCTCCCTGGAGGTGTGCAAACTCACCCCTAAGGCAAAGCAGATTTTGCTCTTGGTGGGGACAATACCATGACCAAAGGAATCACGGGGATTTTTTTCTCAGTATCCTTCCCCTGAGCTAAATGAGGAACATTTCTACAGAACTGCCCCTGGAGGTAACTAACAAGCCCCAAACCCCGCAGCTCACTTTCTGTCTCCCCTAGGAAGAAAAGTAGTGGTGATGGACAGATGGTCCCTACCTCATGGAAGGTGGTGAGGGAGCTGGACACAGACTGCCCTCATCCACAGGGCAAAAAGGCTTCAGTGTTAACCATCACACCTCAGTATTTATCATCAGATAAATGTCCTGTCTGCCCCTAGAAGCATGCCCAGGGACTACAGCTTTCTCACGTGCTCTGCCAGCATTCGGTGCTGGGGCACCCTTCTCCCCCGGCTTCGGGAGGGGGTGCCGGGAAGGCTGGGGGTGCACCCTGGAGGTTGCCTCGCTGCCACCCCTAACCTCACTGCAGCAAGCAAAAGCAAGGGCAGGGGGCCAAAATCCCACACTGTGACAGCAGCTTCTGTCTCTTTTTGGCTAAAGGGAAGATGCCTGTGATACCGCTGCTCATTAGTTGTGTCCTAGTAGCAACTGAGAGCTCCCAGTCACACACCAAGTGTACTTCCCAGTACCAAGGGAGATGGCAGCTTATATAAAGCTTTCAGTAATTTTGCCCACTATTTTTAAAAAAAAAATATTCTCCAGCAGTTCCTGTTGCAGTTCCTGCTTTCAGTTTCTATTAACGAGCTAACACCTAAACTAAAAGAGGAGAAAAAAAAAACACAAACAAACAAAAAGAGAGAGTTTTTAAACTTGTAGCCATTGATTTCTGTAGTGTATCACACTCAGTCTTGTTTTCAGAATGACACAGTAACCCCCAGCAGATTTATGTGCAAACACAAAGATTAGTGACCCAGAAGCTTGACTGAAACAGCTTTTCTGTTTCCAGAAGACAGGTTGCTCTGCACATGCACCGACTATTTTGTGAGAAAAGATGCACTGGCCCCATTAGCTTTTCGTTTCTCATGAAAAGCCTTCGGTGTTTATACAGCGCAGCTTGGTTTTAATTTTATTGTGCTCTCCAGGAAAGTGGTCTAACTCTACAGATTACTCAGTTTCTGGGACAGAGAAGAGCAAGATCTTAACTCATATACCTTAATGGTATAGTGCTGGCATATTTTCAGCTGTCTAACTCTCATACCCACTGCCTGAATGGCTTTCAAATGAATAAAAATGTCTGTAATTAAAATATTCAGTGTGTTCTGTTGTTATTTAACAGTAAGCACTGTGGTTAAGCCAGGTCTTAAACCTGCTTAATCCCACTGA
Source organism: Pseudopipra pipra (assembly GCF_036250125.1). Classification (NCBI taxonomy): domain Eukaryota; kingdom Metazoa; phylum Chordata; class Aves; order Passeriformes; family Pipridae; genus Pseudopipra; species Pseudopipra pipra. The sequence goes on along the minus strand of NC_087550.1, from coordinate 88,068,910 downwards.
GCTAAATAGATTTTATTATTGACTCCCATGGTTCCAGAACTCTGACCTTAAGGCTGAAGTTAAAAGCTAAGTTTTTTGTAGCCTGTTCCACTAACCCAGAACCACTTGCTTGCTGGATACATTTGCAGTGGAGAATGTCCAGCTGTAAATTACAGCTGTTTGCAATCATACCCAAACATAACACTCATTATTATTCTTTTGTTCTTTTTAGGCTGAAAAGCCCACCATGAGGGAGACCGCACAGTACTTAATCCACACATTAAATTTACTCACAGCTCATATTCATGTGCAAGATAAGATTTTCCATGAAGTAAAGTTTTACAGTGGTCCTAGGGCATTTTTATTCCTCTGGCTGCTTTTATTTCTCTGTGCTGGAGTGTAGGCCAAATGGTTCTGCTGAAGACTTTTGAATGATTAGAGGAAAGTGTTGTACCACCACTGAATTTACAAGGCAAAGATAGGTCCTCCACTGCACTGCTTGGGTGGTTCCTGGGTGGTACTTGGAGATGTGCTTACTTCCCAGGCGCAGTCTGTTCTCCTTTCTGTGTACTTACACTGGAGGATGCCCGCAGACCCCGCTAGCTCTGCCCATATGGATCTCAGTGCAGGCATGTAAGGTATGAACCCGCTCATCCCAGCAGCCACATGGCTGTGCTGACAGGCCTGCCCTTCCCAGCTGATAAGCCCTTTAAAGAGCCCAACTTGCTAGCTTACACTCAGCACCTGGTTCATATATACATGTCGTCCAGACCTCAGCTCTCAAGTACCAGCTATGAAAGCTTTTAGATTTACTTGTGCTGTTGACAGAAGGCGGCATCTCAGAACATCCATTTGGCAATGTAGACAAGCCCTGTTCATGATGGCTGGTGAACTATACAGCCTGTCTGAGTTTCGGTCTAGGCAGAAAGGATAGTGCTTTGCATTTCCATGTAACCAGGCCTCATCCGTCCATGTCTGATCACGGTTAGGACACCAAAATGCAGGCCGTGCCAGCCATGAGCTGGTTTACCCTAATGAGACTGGCCACTAGCACTCAAGACCCTGAAGAGCTAAAAATTTGCCCCCTTGTCTGCTGGAGAGGTGAAGGGTTTGGGGAGCTGAGAAGCAGGGGAGGCTCACATCTGTGGGGGGAGACACATTTTCAAGCAGAGGTGCTGCTGCATTGCCTCTTATGGGTGAGTGCATCCATTTAGCACTCAGCTGCAAGGAAAATAGAAAAGGTTGACCTGGGACAATCCAGTCCCTTCCCCTGATATTGTAAGCAGCCACAGGCTTGGTGATTAGTCCAGTGGGATGTGTAGCATGGCTCTTCTCTAGACAAAGCCACATTGAGATACGCTATTTGGGTGAGGAGGCCTGGGGAGGGACAGCCTGTAAAGTATTAAGGCAACAAAAAGAGGCAATTTAGACTTTTAATAGATCACTTAAGGCAGGGAAGGCAGCTGTCCAAGCAGCCTTAAAACTTTTGGTGGACGGTGCCAAAGTTTTCTTGTTCTCAAGTATCTGCTTGAGCTGCGATTATGTGAAGCAGTTAAACTTGTGATACCCTAAAGTAAGTAAATAGTGCAGTGGCAGCTAGCAAAAAGACTCATGTACTTCATGTCACTCACATACCTAATGTTTTGTTGGACTGGTGTTTTTGATAACATAGCCTTTTACATCGTGAGAGTTCTCCACATGAGAAGCTACGTGGTCAGCTTATCAGCGACTCAGCTAGCTGGCTGGCCAAAAAGGCTTCATGTGACAGGTCTGTGCAACCAGTGACAGTCGAGGGGAAGCCTTGGCTTGGGATAGCTGATCTGGGTCCCAGCAGACAATGAGAGAACTAAGATCACGGGCTCCACAAGAGTCAAAAAGCTTGGCTGGAGAAGAGCATGTGTGCACAGTGCTCACTGCCACAGAAGCAGACATGCAGCTCTCGCAGCATTAGCACATTGCTTAAGCTTTCTGGATTATCTTTGAGAGGAAAAAAGAATACCTGTGACAGGGACTATGTGGATTTATCAATTATGCCTTACGTGAGGCATGTTGGAAATGCTGGTGTCTCACAGTTGCAGCCCTCTCACACAGTATAGGGTAGCAAAGGGTGGCTGCTACTTGGAATGGTCTAGAATTTCTCAGTCGTGATAGTTACAGAACTTGAAGGTGGAAGAGTAGTGACACATATTGTATATAGGATACTATTTCCAGTATTGGAGAATGTGGTGAATTAGTGAAAAGGGGCTTTAGAAGAAAAGGCTGTGTAGATGGCTTGGAGTGAAAAGGAATAGGTATCTCTGTAAAACTGGGACTCCATTTCCTTTTATTTAATTTGCAAGCAAGACCTGTAGCACTCGCCTATTAGCTGTTGGATGTTTTCCCATACCTTGGCTGTTGTTGGTGTTTATTTAGAATTATTCTACCATAGCACCGCAGATGTGATTTGGATGTATTGCTGCACGAGCAGGTGAAGCAGGGCTGTCCCAGGGAACTGTAGCAATTTTAAGCCCTACTAAATGCTGAAATTCCTTTGAGGTTTAAAGAAAGAAAAAGAAAATATGTATTTTTTATTAAAGAAAGTGATGGTGTTTTGCTATCATGACAGCCAAACATCTCCCAGCTCCCTATGGGCAACCTCGTGCATTCTCAATGGCTCCCCAAAGATATCTGGGGGGAGACGAACAGTTCTAGTTTCCAGAAACATTTATATTTTGAAAAATATCTATCTGCTAAAAGAAAGGTCTGACTAGTAATTTCTCATGTTTTTTTTCTTTTTTCTTCCTTGGTCTTTTAAGAATCAGTGTGTGAATAATTACAGAACGAATGTGAAAGGGAAAAGAGGCAAGGTGTAGGTCTGTGGTCTTTCATATATTAGTAAGGAGAAAACAGGTCCCATTGCTGGCTGGCAGCATGAAGAATATGCAAAGTGCTATTGGGAAGAAGAGTGTATATGTGTGCAGAATATGAAGTGCCTCAGCATATGATTAACCTCTCTGGGTATGTAGTAAATAGTAGATAACTGTGATCAAAAAAGTATTCATGTGATTTATCAAACTGAGCAACTGTGCATTTTGCAGGGAAGCAAGAGGTCAATCCTGAAATCTAGGGCAAGTAGAGCAATAGGAAATTGCAGGGACTAAGAAGTTAATCATACTGTTGGACTGCTTCCATCTGGTTTTGAAAGACGGAGTCAGTACAGTGCTAGCGAGGATGCTTCACAGCAACAGACCAGGAATTAATTTTTTCTGCAAATCTTCAGCTATCATTTGTGGTAGCACAGGCTTATAAAAATGTAATTTAATTTCTTGGGAATAAATCACGTAGGACAAGAGTGTTTTTTTAATGTGTGTATCTGAGGCAAAAAATAAAAAGTGTGAGAGTAGGAGAAACAGTAACAATCCATGAGAAAACGAACATTAACAATATGAAACCTGGAAGGCATATGTGGCCATCCAGTTAAATTATGCAGGTAATTGTCTTAGAAAAATCAGTTTGCAGTTGGGAAACTTCTACATTTTTATGACCCTTGGGGGCATAATCTTGTCTAACCTATCTGTCCATCTCCATAAGTGTGGATCAAAGAGCACTGACTTAAAGTATTATGGAATTGACACTCTGAACACCACTCCCATATATCATCAGTACATAGCTATGGGCAGTGAGTTTGTTAATGAATTCTGTTTTCCTTATTATTGATATGACTTATGATATTTCGATGAGATTTGAACATTTTTCTCCCTTTGGGCAATGAAAGTCCCCCTAGGCAATGAACGTGTTGTAAAACAAAAGGGATTTTAACCTTGATAGTAATTCTGGTAGCCAAGACTTGCCTTATTGGAAGAAGTAAGAGGACAGTTAGTTGATAACATTATGCCTTTCTTACTTCAGCAGTGGGATAAGAGAACAGAGAATCCTATACTATTGTGCTATTTTTAGTGCTATGCTGAAAAAAGTGAAATCTTATAAATACATTTGTATCTATTTCCTGGCAGTCTGATGAAAGAGAGCTCAGATTTACACAGCACCGAGAGCTGGAAACCAGCGGCCACACTGTTCACACAAATAACCACACTTTCATTACCATCTTATTTTAAGAAAAGCTGAAAATTCATAGCAATCAGCAACACCTCAGCCTGGTCCAGTTACATGACACTAGCTTGAGACTTTTGACCCCTGTATGTTTGTGAATCATGTCCTAGCTGTAGTCTGGGGAGTCTCCAGAGCAGGTGCAGCAATGCAAAGGAGAAATTTCAGTTCCCTTTCAGTGAGGCAGCAGTCCATGCAGCAGATGGAAGGAGATCCCCCATTCAAGCTTTAATGATTCAGTATACAGCCAGGCACAACAGGGTTTTCTGGCATCAGCTCCATGGATGATGACGTGCTTGCTCCAGTTGGTTTTTCCTGCCTTCCTGCAAAGGTAGCTTAGAAATCTCAGCTGAACTTCAAGGTTTGCCTTTGTCACTGGTACAGCTATCTGCCTTCTGCCCTCTCTATTTTTTAATTTTAGATTCAATAGCATTTTCTCCATGCTCTTGGTTCTGTTCTGACTCTGGCAACAGTGGAGGCAAAACGGAGATGGGAGGCCTGGTTTGCTTGGGTGAGACCAGTCATGTTCTGCAGGAAGCCAGTCCCACAAAAGAGATGTGCTTGCATCCAGGGTGGGCAAGGGACTCCTCAGTCTTGATGAGGCCCCAGTGGGGACAACACACAGTCTATACCTTGGCTGGCCCTTTGCTCTCTGAGTGGTGGAGAAGATCCTACACGGATGCAGAACTGTGTCCAGTTTCTTTGCAGGAAAAAAAAGTAAGATGAGTTGTAACAAAGAAAGAGGTGCCCTGTGATTTCACTATGGGGAATAGTTGTGGCTGAATCAGGCCTGAAATGCTCCTGCAAGGAATCACATTGTTTTGATCTGAGATACTTTTCTCCCCTGTGCAGTCCCATCCAGATATCTCCTCCTTTTTTCATGACTGTCTTGATTTTGATGCATGTTGAAGGAAAACTTTTATACTTTCCTCTCCACTTGGAGAAGAGTTGGATTTTTTCTATCACTGAGGAATGGTTCACAGTGTTCTAGGTTTGTTGCATTTCAGTTAAAGAAAATGTGTGATCTGTGAACAGCCTGGGTTTCCTTCCAGAGAAAAACTGGAACATTTGTGAAATTAGATGGAGCACTTAGGATGGAAGAGCTTTTTCCCACTTAGCTATTCCACATACATTGGCGTGAAGGTACACCAGCAATCCAGTAGGGTCCTATAGCTCAGTGTGATCCATAAAATCTCATACCAATGCTTTATCAGCTGAATATCATAGCTGAAAGGTTTCAGGCATGTTTGGTAGTACCTCTGCAGAAGTTCTTGGCTATGAAAGCCGTGGGAAAGACTCAGATCCAGAACTTTCTGAGAAAATTATCAGATTCATGTAGTTGAAGATATCCCTGTTCACTGCAACGAGGTTGGACTAGATAACCTTTAAAGATTCCTTACAACACAAACTGCTCTATGATTCTATGAAAACCTCCCTTCTTGCTTGCTTACTTACTTTCTGCACAGTGCATTGAAATTCAGATACTGAAGCAAGGCCACTTTTGGAGAATTTCTATGCCCTGCAGCGCTGCCAAAGTAGGGACTTGACCCCACATTTCTGATATACCCAGAAGCGAAACTGAAATCTTTGGGAGTTTTTGGTGAGCAAGGAATGCTATACCTAGCTGTTGGGCTTGAGCTGGTTAAGGAGGAATACTTTTTCCATGCATGTGAAAAGTCTTTTTATGCAGACCTCAGGAGAAGGAGGAATGTTTATACACTTTTCAGCCAATGCTGACAGATTGGCTTTGCATGCAAACCTTTCCATTTACCCATGTAGTTTGTGGCAGCAGGGAGCATTTTTTCATGGTAAATGTGAAAAGTAAACAGAAAAATTACAAGCTTCTGGTTTAGTGTGATTGAGATATGTTTTATTCTGCATGAAATGACAGCTTAAATAATATAATTGTTTTTAACATTTTGAGTCCCATGATAGTTCTCTTAGTGGCTCTGATTGGCGCACACTGGCGAAGATCTTTACTTTACACTGACTGTACTCTTTGGAGTCTTTTAAACTTCTGGTCACTGTTTTAAACTTCAGTGACCAGATTTTCACCAGTACGACATGAAATCGGCTTTACTGATTCTGGTGGGGTTATCCCAATTTTCACCTGCTGAGGATGCCAATTTTCACCTGACCCCACTGAGGTGCCTGGAGCCCTCCCTGGAACCCCTGTACCCTACCAGTGTTCCCAAGCTGCCCCCAGTCTCAGGACTACACAGCAGGAGCCAAGCCCCTCTGCTTGCAGTGTCATTCTTGAAGCCCAGCAGAGGGTACCTCAGGACCCTGGAAATACTTCCATCTTTTAAAATTCACATCACTACCTATTTGTGTTTCCAAAGGTTGCACAAGTGAATTACTTTAAAGGAATACACCCAGTGTGTGGTTTAGACATGAGGATTTGGTTAAGGTTCCACTTCAGCTCAGGCTGACTATTTACCAGCTCCCCTAACACCCTCGCTGGCAACCTGATGAGTAGGGCTGCAGGGAAAGTATTCAGGCTCCCAAACCATTGGAGCTTTTTTGATGTAAACTGAGACCCAAAAATCTCAAATGGCTCATTTTCCAAAGTTACAAGTTTTTTTTCTCACTCAGCATTTCCAGGAGGTCTGTCTGGTGACCTTTTCTTTACAAATTATCAGAACAAACACTTTCTGCTTTGTTTTTCATTATTATTGCTTGCTTTTGAGGTTCTGTTTCATGGGAAAATTCAGAATTGCAGAGCTGTGTTCCAAACTGGAATGGCGTGAAATTTCAAAATCCTTCTCAAAATGGAAGGCCTTCCTTCTCTCAAGGATTCTATTTATAGTAGGCTGCCCTTTTTGCAGTCAGAGAGGGGCCAGATCATATTATGACTGTGTGCTCTAATGTGTTTTTAACTTAGAAGTAAAATTAGGCCTGGGTTAAAACTAGGCGTAAAGAAACTAAGTTCAGACATTACATTTTTATAACCTGAAAATTATATCATTTTGAAAGGCAGAAATAGAAATTACTTAAATTAAATTAAGTATTTTTCCATGGGGTGATTTAAACATGACACATGCTATCTTAAATATAGTCTGCAATCTTCTGTCATTTCGGCAAAAAAGAAAGTTATTTATTTTAAAGGTAAGTATTTTGTATCTAATGAAATTTACTTTGCATAGGAGTGTATCTTCTGTGTTAGATTGCTATCAAGATTTTAAAGGGTTTTTTCATTCTTGACTCAGGCACAAAACTCTTTTTCATGCTGAGGCACTGCCTCTGACACACACATTCACACAGAAGAGAATAGGCCCTTCTCTGTGGAAATCTAGCAGCCAAATAATTCACAAATAGCTCTCACTTATTATTTACTGGCACAATCAAGCATAACTGCTCTAAATGAACAATTTGCCAAATAAAAAAAAAAAAAAACAGGAGCAGGGTTAAAGAATCCCATGATTCTGATTTACACAACAGATAAAAATCCCCCCAGAAAAGTCATAGAGACCTGCCAAGTAAATTTCTTGCTTTGCAATGATCGTTTAAGACACTTTAATATGCTTTTGCGAGGATCTGCTCTGGCCCTGGCGCCAGGCATACCCGGGGAGGTCTGTGTTGTTTCATACCCAGGAAGGTGATGCCTGTTGGCGGGAAAGGCAGTGGCGAGAGGGCAGCTAGACCCTGGGTCCTAGCAGCCCTATGAGACTTTGCTTGCCATTCCCATTTTCCTTTCCTCCTGGCTGCATGTCATGGAGCCTTGCTGTTTTGCTTGCTCAGTCTTGCCCTTTCTCCATTCTTCAAAACCACCCTGATCCCACTGAGGTACCTGGAGCCCTCCCTGGAACCCCCGTACCCTACCAGTGTCTCCGAGCTGCCCCCAGTCTCAGGACTACACAGCAGGAGCCAAGCCCCTCTGCTTGCAGTGTCATTCTTGAAGTCCAGCAGAGGGTACCCAAGCATCACCCACATATGGACCCCATCATTTAAGGGGGACAACAGAAAAACAGCTGTACTGGGGGGCCAGCCCACTGCCTTGTTTTGGAGCCCCATGGACACCGGTGTCCACCTTCTGCTGAGACATGGTGAGACACAGCCCAGCTGGGCAGCAGCTGGGGGTCAGCACTGCCCCCTCCCAGCCAGGGCTGCCCCTTGGCTGCCAGCCCCACAGTGGGATGACCACACCATCAGCCAAGCATGGGGGGTTCTGTCTGTGCCATTCAGCTCACCGCGATAACCATCGCTCTTCCTTGATTATAGTGCCCTCCAGTACTGATTTCCTGAAGCCACTTCTTTTAAGATCATGATGTGCCTTGTTCTAAAACTTAATAAGCTTGACACTGACCATGTGGACTTAGAGTTGGTTTGTAAATATTTGTATCCTCTGTATTATTCCTTTGATAGGAGACGCTAGGACAATATTTCCCACATTAAAAGGCTCTTAGGCAGGGTTTAGGAACTCTGGACAGGCAAAAATAGCTGCCTGAAGGAAGAGGAAAAACCCTGGAGAATTACCAGACTCTTTTTTTTAAATTTTGAGACAAATGGACTTTTCAAACTTTGCCCTGAAAAGAGATCTGGTCATGACCTACTATAAATCTCATATGGCCATTTAAAACCTTACAGTGCTCTGGTTAAACAGCATTGCACCAGACAAAACCTCCAGGGCATGGGGACATTGCTGCAGTTTTTCCCTTTCAAGCTTGTATATTGTCCCCATAACATATTGCCAATGTTCACAGGACCAAATGAGACTGTGGCCTTTCTTTAATGTACTCAGAGCTCTTGTGTAGAGAGCCTGTGAGGTCAACAGGAAAACATGGAATGAAATCTCGGCTGAGTGTCGGTCTTTCCCAGGCTTCCTGGCAATTTCCAACTTCTTACCCTATTGTTTTCACTTAATAAGATAGAGCTTGTCCTGTGCTCAGTTAAAAAAAAAAAAAAAAAAAAAAAAAAAATTAAAAAAAAACCCACTAGGGAAAGAGCTAAGGCTCAGAAAATGAGCAGTTTTGTAAAAGCCTGGCAGATTCCCAGTCTGCTGAACCTAATAACAAGCACACTCATTTTTCCAGTTTGAAACTTTTTGGTGCTAACACCCTTCATGCAAACACCTCCCAGGACTTGTGGGAAGAGCTACAGTGTAAAGAAAAATAAGAGTGCTGGTCTTCCAACATGAAAGCTGTAACCTACATTTTTGAAATAAGGATGTTGAAAGGTAGAGCTCTGAGAAGAATCTAATTTTTGGCTCCTCCAGCTGTCAAATCATCCTCAGCTTTCCTCCTCCTCCTCCTGCTGAAGGGACTCACAGCACAGCACCTCTCTCCAATAAAGCTGAAGAGGAAAGCAAAAACTGCAGAGTTGTTTGTGCAGACCCAGAGAACAATCTGAGAAGACAGCAAAACCTAAACACTCCTCTGAGATTATCACTCTCTAACTGATAGAGATGTACTGTGACTTCTGGTTCAGCTTCTCTTTTTATACCATTGTCTGTATTAGCGTATTATCTGCTTGTCAGGTGCCACCAAATTTTAACCTCAGACTGCTGATGTTCTATTAGTATTGTGTAAAAATATATGTATTTCCTAAATTATTATACGGGATTTAATCTTGATGAAAAGCACCAAGTCAGCACCTGATTATCCAGGAGTTTTTCCCTTGTGTTGCATGCAAGCACATCTGCCCCTCTCCTGGAGCCTTGAATTATCCCCATGCATAGTCTTTATGTGTGCAGACAAAGGGCACTGTTGAAACAGATGATTGCCTCAGCATTCAATATAGTTAACTAATCTGAGCCAACACCACATTATTTTCTAAGAAATGTATTTTATTATTCTATTTGGTCAAAATGCAGCATTAACCATTTAACAAGAGCCATGACAGATTTCTGTCATTGTCCACTTTATATTGCTGTCCTCTGCCTGCGTTAGGTCTTACAGGTTGATTAGAATAGGTAATTACCACAGACTTGCCCTACCCAAAGTATTAGGGTTGTTTTTATGACCAAAATTCTGGTATCACTATGGAACAGCAGTAAATTGTGTATCTGGTTTGAATTGTTCATATGTCAGTCATTTACCCTATCAGCCTTTTAAATATATTACAGCAAACTATGAAAAAACACTCTCTGATTAAATGAAAGAATACATGGCAAATTAATTCCTGCTGCCCTATATGGAGAAGGCATACTACAGTGTCACAACACCCTCCTTGGCTGCTTTGGAGTTGAGCTCCACAGAGATAACATGCATCAGTGTTCATCTGTTTACCTGGGAGGTTAGCTGGAAAGCACTGGTGACTGCAAACTCCGTACCTGCGTTGACCCACCAGTCACTTCTCTGGTTAATCGAGAGCTGCAAGGATGAAGAAGAGGTGAAATGTGGGTAGTCTGGCCAGTGTAAAAAGGGACATCATGGAGGAAAGGTAAAATCTGGAAGGAGAAAAGATGAGCCTCAGTTAAGCTAAGAAATTCTACAGTACTTTTTATTAAGGCCATACCATGCCTGAAAGAATAGATTTTCTGGTACTGTTTTCAAATTGTCATAGGCTGCAGTTTAATTGAGTCAAAGCTTAGCTTCTGTGAATGTTTGGGATGTTCAAATGCACTTTCTACACCTGTGCTGAAAAAATAATTACCCCCAAAAGTCACACTTTTTTGTTCGTTTGTTGGTTGGGGGTTTTTTTGTTAGAAGTGATGGGGTTTTTTTTTAGAAGTGACACCAAGCTCACATGGCAACTGATTCTAAAATTAACGACATATGTTTCCAAAGCGGAGATGTAAACAGGCTTTGCTTCGTTAGGAAGTGATTGCCTTAGGTTTGTCTTGCACCTGGTAGAGAGCTTGTTAAAGGTAGTATTGCAACCTTGAGATTATTTTAGTTTAGTTGCTTACTGAGACAGCATTTTCGTACCTTTATTTTAATCTTGATATGGCCTTGTTGGGGATAGAATTATTTATTTGGTTGCAGGGCCACATGCATTGGAATTATCTTATTTAAGTTACATACATCTTTAGTTGACATGACTCATGTTACTATCAGAATGAATAAGCCAGCCCTGTATACTAAAAATAAGCAAACAAATGTAAAACACATTAGCAGAACCACAACAATCTAATTAACGATGGACAACACAGTTGTCAAATCAAGGTCATGATCAAGACCTGAACCAATGAATCAGAGCTTTGAGTTTTCAAACAAACATATTCAATGCAGAAGGTAATCAGCTTTACATTGGAAGCTTGACATGAGATGGAACTACATCCAGTTGGTTTTGCATCAGGAAAAACTGAAGAGAAGCCAGTTCATGTTTCAACCAAGCTCCTCAACAAACATTCAAGTCAACATAAGGCATTGAGTAAGGCAATCGAAGACTGTAATCTTCAGTCCTTGCCAGTGGGGCATGGAGGACTGGTGCTGTTATGGTTCAGCCAGGGGGAGTATACCCATCAGAGTGAACTTGCTAGTGATGCACAGTTTAGCACTTCCTTCTCATGTCACATAGTTATCATGTATGATAATTCTTCTGCTCTTAGAGGTCACTCTGAAAATCAGATGCTGTTGCAACTTTTAAATTATTGATGCAACATTTATGAAAATACTTCTTGAATAATTACTAGGTAAGAACTACAAATAACTTTTGGAATAATTCACTGGTAGTAAATGACAGATTTAAGAATCTGGCATTTGTTGCTAGGATTGCAAGCAACACCTTCTTCCTTTTTTTCTCTTTTGCCCAAACACCCATGCATTCAAACACTTGTGAAATAAAGAGGGATCCTTCCCTTAAAGGAAAAGAAAGTATTCAGACTTGTCCTTTCTCCCTAAGGATTTTTATTTCTCATGGTTGCTGAGCTCAAAACTGGCATCTCCCGCTTGGTGATCCCAAGAGGTGGCAATGGTTCTCATAGCTCCATCCTTTTTCCTGCTTATTTCATAGGATAGATGGAGCCTTGTTTCCTGGATGTGGTCAGTACAGCCAGTTGTGCAGTTTGTAAATTGCTGCTGAATATACCCATGGCCTTGCAAGTGGGAACTACAGGTGAGGTGTGACACACCAACCTCCTGCACACTGCATGTCCTTGTGACTAATGTCAACCTTTTCCTTCAGGGAAAGCACTTAAAACCCACACTCAGCAGGCACCACCTCCTCAGGACAAGCTAATAACCTTGTCAGTGTGTAGTATCTCCATGCCTTTTCAAATAATAGTGACTTCTTTACCCTAAGTTAGGAAGCTAATATGAATCGGTTCACAGCTTGCCCTGATGACTTTTACTCTAAGACCACAGCTGGCCTTTGTGCTTTTTATCGGATGGATTAAACAGAGTTTTCCCAGTTCTACTTCTGAGCCAAAACATCTGAGACAATGTATCTCACAGCCCCTATTACTGTGCCACACTGGTAAAATCCTGCCATCCTCTAAAATCAGTGATGGCAACATGAATAATTAGTTGCTCTATTTGTACAGCATCAGCCTTATACTTATTTTCTAGTTGTCTATACTGCTTTTCTTTGTATCTAGTCTGGCCCTGGAGAGTACAGAGCAAGTCTGTGAAGTTTTAGTCCATGAGATCATCCCAGTAATTTGTTACTGCAGGCACTCTCTGTCTAACTTTGATTCCCCATGTTAAATAATTGTGATATTGTTTCTTTAAAACCCTTGACAACAAAAATCAAAACAACCATAAATATTCCACAGACATATGGAATTGTTTTGAGAAAGTAAATTGCTGAGACTCCTTAAAAATGAGAATCTACCAAGGAAACCCCAGCAGTGTCTTTGACAGTCTGCTCTAAAACTTTTCACTTGCTTTGATGTTGTTTGTAATTTATGCTCCTCAGAGGCTCTTAGATGAAGGAAATCATCTATTTTAATAATGTGAAGCCTTCTTCTGGCTACCCGAGATGGGAATTCCTGCTCTGTTTCCTGTGCCTCTCTGACAGGGCCAAAAGGGGAAGGAGGGCTTAAAAATTGCATAGCCGTTAGTGATCAGAGCCGTGGCATCACCTACCATTTTGAAAGGTCTGCCCAAACATTACTTATCTCTCACTGATGAGGTAACATGTTTAGGAAAGCTGTCCTTTTAAGATCACTCTCCACAGTGATGTTATTTCACTATATTAGTAATTCATAAGGATAGGTTATGTGGTGAAAATTATAGTAAAAAAGCAATTATTTAAATAATCCCTTTAATTCAAAATTATTTTAATTACTAGTGATAGCTGTCCTTTTTTTTTTTTTCTCATTTCTAAGTCTCTTATGATTCAAAAATTGCCGCTAGGCTATCACCTCTCATAATTGCCATTCTCTGAGCTGAGTGAACAAAGAAAAAATTAAACTGGAGTGTGTCAGGCAAGCAGAATGGGAAATATATGTTCCTGCAGGAAAGCTACTCTCCTCCTAATTACCCTGCAATTGCCAGGTTCAAAATGTAATTTATGAACAGCATAGATAGAATGGCCACATTAGTCCATTATTTCATGATAATCTTTTCTACTCTTGATTTCAGAAAGGAGGGATTTTGCAGCTGTTGGTGCATTGGCATTGTCAGCAGCTGCTCTGGGCAGTGATGCTAGACAACTGCACTTGAGAGATACTCCCAAAAAAATGTAAAGCAGTCTCCTAACAACACAGTTTTATTGAAGAAAGGAGGTGCTGTAAAGTACAGTTAAATAATAATAATAATGGCCAGTCTTCGCAAGCGAAGATTTGGGAAAGGTCATAAACCCTTCGAGCCTGCGCAGTGGATTTTTTAGGTGAGACACAGCGTGCGCTGAACTGAGCCCACCCTTTAATCCTGAGGTTCATCTGCCGGGGCCGAGCAAAGCTTGGACAGTGGCAGTGAGGTCCCCAGGACGTAGCTGGATTGCCATACAAGGCTGACGAGCTCCAGCTGCCCGGGGGGCCGGGAATTGAACCCGGGTCGCAGCGGTGCGAGTCCTGCACTCTAACCACTAGACCACCAGAGGCCCCAGTACAGTTAAATAAATAAAGCATAACCTGATGGGCTGCCTCAGACACTGCTGATCGCATTCAGAAACAGATCCAGAAATGTTGGAAGGAGAAGGCCTGTGACTGCTGCTGCTGCACGTTCAACCTGCTGTAAAATATACCAAATGCAGCAAATGAACCTAATAACACCCCCTGAGTCCATTTTACTCTGACAGGCATAGACTAGACTGCAAAAGGATAGAGTAGCGGGCAAAACTGCCAACATGTGATATGCAGCTGACACATTTTAGCTGTAGTGTTGGTCTACACTTCATTCAAGTTGGGGCATTGACTAGCGTAGTCATCTGAGTGAACTTTAAACACAAAACAGCAGGATGCTCATGACCAGGTGGAGCTCAGGAATCATTCAGTGCCCACGTTATCACATTATCACATTAGCTAGCACCATAGTTTGTGGTACTTGAGCTAGTCCTACATGGTCACAGGATGACTGAGGCTGGAAGGCATCTCTTGGGGTCATCTAGTCCAACCCCCTCTCAGAGGAGGATTAGCTAAAGCAGTTGCTCAGGGCCATGTCTAGTTGAGTCTTGAATATCTCCTAGGATGGAAGCTTTGCAGGCTCTCTGAGCAACCTGTTCAACTGTTTGACAATTCTCACAGCAAAAAAAAATTTTTGTTATATTTAAATGGAACTTCCTGTATTTCAATTTGTGCCCTTTGCTTCTTGTCCTGTCACTGGGCAAGACTGAGAAGATCCTGGCTCTGTCTTCTTTACTTCCTCCTGTCAGGTATTTATCCCTCCTGGTCATCTCAGCCTCTCATCTTGTGAAAGATGTTCCAATCCCTTAATCATCTTCATGGCACTTTGCTGGTCTTGCTCCATGCCACTGAACTGGGGAGAGCCCAGACCTGGATCCAGGGAGAGGCAAGGGGAAAGCAAAAAAGTGAAAGGAAAGGTCAAGTGCAAAGGCAAAGGGAAAAACTATCTTGGTGATTCTGAATGTGACATGCAAACCTCTGAGTCAACTGACTGAGAGTTCAGTGGCTTCCAGCTCTACACAAAGGCCATCAATATTTTTCCTTGTTGCAATCCAAGTCCATAAAGAAGCTTGCCCGTTCCCTGAGAAAGCATTAGGTTATATTGCTCAGGAGTGTCACTCCTAAGTATTCCATTTCAGTTCCCTGCATAGAATGTTGAACAGAGCACTCTTAGGAATGGGAGATGCCTGCCCTGATTCATTCTTCCGAAGTCTTGTTTTTACTTTGCCCCCGAGGAATTGGCCATTTTTAATGACTTTTATGATTAATAAAACTGTCTGAAGGCCTGCTGGGGTCTTCAAGCTAGTTATCAACAAAGTCATCTAGCTCTTTCCCCTAGTGGCTAAGCTGATGGCAAAGACCCAACACTTGATCTTTCTCCCCAAGCTGAAGCTTGCCTAGCAGCATTTAGAGTCATGTTGGGGTGGTAAAAAAAAAATCTCCGAGTTACTTTCTTGCTGCACTGACAATGGAAAATTGTACTGTCCTGGAATTCTGTCTCACATCTTAACTGCAAAGTTCTTGTGCAGACTCCCCCACTTTCCCCCAGCTGTTTCCCAGCTGCAGGCAGGTGCTGTGATACACTTTAAAGAAGCACTGAATGTATATCCTCAGCTGGGCACTGAATTCCCAGCAGCACCACATGTTGACTCCTACACCTTTAACAGTCTTATGCTGAATCACATTGCTAAAGGTACATTCATTACCACTTCACACAGCACATCCCAGACCATGTAATACCTCAGGCAGGCAGAGGCATGTTTAAGATACTGCAGTAAGACCGGGGTGCCAGAAAGGGATTATTACCCTGGGAGCACAGAGAGAAAGAAGACAGCAACAGCTTGTTGTGCAACTGGGAGGGAGAAGCAGCACCAATGAGCAATATTTCTCCCTGTACCTGCACCCTCTCCCCAATATCATGTGTGTATTTCCTTTCTGCCCTACTGGGAGAGGCAAGAAGAGCAAAAGATGCATTTAAGAATAGGCAAAGGTACCTGGGCATGCCTTAGTGATACTGTAAATTCATAGGAAACCTAAAAAGATGCATGGTGGTTAATGAACAGCAAAACAAGTGAGATATGAATTGAAAAGTATATTGGAAGATATATTTTTAACTACATCAGGACACAGCATGGTGTAAGACTAATTTTTTTTATTAAAACAGCATACAGTTCTAGTGTTTTTTGTAGTAGTTGGTAGCATATTTCACAGACATAAACAATTGATAACATCCTGCAGGAAGGTGCAGCTGGGGAGCCACTGAGTCCAGACACTTTGGTACCACATTCTAGATTAATACAGCAAATTAAATTATATTTACTTTGAAATTTATTTCTGCCTCCTTTCAGCATCTGTGTGTGCATGAACAAACCTCAAGTTTGCTTTCCATGGATGACATCATAAAAAAAAATGCAATTCACATTTGATTTTTCCTTTGAATTGTAAAGGGCGATTTTTATAACTGTTCTTAACAGTTATATAATTGTGCATATCATATTTATTCATAGTTTTTCACAGGCCACATTGTATCTGAGGAAGGCACAGCAAAGGTTACTAATACGCATGGCTGTCTGCTTCAAAGTCCTTCATCAAGTATCTGCAAACTGTGTTTGCTGGGTTACTGTCAGGTCCTGGTACCCTCACTAGCAGACCATTTGTGCTCTTCAGGAGCACTTCTGGGTACCCTTATTCAAGCTGTAAAGTACAATACTACTAAACCAGAATAAGGGGTCAAGAATCTGAGCCTGGTCAGAATGGGAGTTTTTTCCCCCAGTGGCTCAAACTCCTGAAAACCTAAGGCTGCACCACAGGCAAATACTCAACAGCTGAAAATTAATTTTAAACATCCTTTATTGCCAGTTAAGATGTCAATAATATGTAAACAGCATATCCTGGACAACTTTTTCTAAAAACATATTAAAATAGTTTGGGATGTCGCCAGAAAACAGGCTGTGCTTACATCAGAAGGGAGAACAGAAGAACCTTTTACAAGTCTTCAAATAATCTCAAACTAATTAGCTTTTAACATCCTCTCTGCTACAATTCTGGACTTTATTAGCTGTTCTGCTTGCCTTTCCTGGGTCTGCCTAATGTCTTCTAAAGAACAACTATGCATTTTTTCCAGGCATTTGTCATTTCTTGAAACATATAAAAGAGAGCACTTGGATTCAACTAACAGACCATCTAAATGCTGCTCTGCATAGGGAGTGATATATACTGACAAGGAGAAAAAGTCAAATTTTCTTTATATGGCTCTTTATGGTGAGCAAACCTACTTAAAATAAGCTCCTTCGCAAGGCAGCATATTGATTAGAGCTGACGGGCCAAAAAGACCTTTGGGAGACAACAGAATGTGGCTTGAGTCAAAGAGTAACACTAAAGCTGGCAGCAGCAACATTAAGAGTCAGTAAAACCTGAGAGAGTTTGTCTCATGCTGAAATTTATTGCACCCATTTAGACAGTCATTATGGTAGTTAGTAATTTTATCTGCACAAGTTCATCTGTATTTGGACTCTCAGAGCTTAGTGAGAGGTCTTGCAAGGCAGAACCATACCCAGGGCTCTGCTGACTGAGGCAAAAGACTGCTGTGCTGAAGCGAGGTGTGACTGTGTCTGAAGACTACAGAAGGCTATTCATTTCAATGCCCAGCTACAACATGAGTTATGTTAACAGTAATTCTGAAATAAGGTGATGGTAGGCCAGTGCAAATGAAGATTTTCTAGTCTGCACTGCTGTAGTTTTCTTTTGTGACTTGATGAAGCTGTCACTCTCAAGCAAAAATTGCTGTTCTCCTGGATAGAAGTACATTTATCCTTCATGTTTTAGGGCATAAATGAGACCAAAAAAGCAACATCCAGACTAATTTCCGGAGAAGTGGTGTCAAATTCCCCCGATGAGACATTTTGAAAATGATGGGTTAATGCCACTCTGCAGAATATTTTGCATTGTTCCTATGCCTAGTTTCTGAAACTACCGTGGCCGATGTTCCATATCTTCACTAATTTGTTGCAATGCTTAATTACCTTTATCTTTGTAACATCTCTCTCAGCAGGTTGAAGCCTATCCTACCAAAGACCAAGCTGCTGGAATCACCTTCAAAATGTTAGTGGAGGATCGATTCCTGAGACAGGTGGTACTGATATCATTAAATCTGACAAGGGATCAGCTTTTGATAGTGCTTTAATGAAGCAGTGGAGTACTGAGTTTAGAGTGGATATAGGTCTTCATAGTGGCTACCACTCCCAGTCCTTAGGACAAATGGAGAGAGGTGACTGAACCCTGAAATTAAAATGAGGAGGAGGAATCTGAACTGAACCTCCTTTGCTTCCCATACAGATCAGAATGCACAAGGTGTTGGGCATATCAAGCACACAGTTTAAGCAATTTTTAGGATCTTAGATTCCTTCTAGTACATCAAGAGAGGTAGGAATCTCCAGAGGGCGCTTTTGAGTGCTGAAATTAGGCAGTAGTTAGGTCCCCTTATAATTTAAGGGCATACAAACTGTATGCCTACAAACTCACTATCCTGTACCTCACCAGCCAGCTATATCAAGATCTGACCGAGGGTCCAGTTCCCCCCTGGCTTAATTCTGTTGCATTCTTCTTCAGTCTTTTTAAGCCCTACACAATAGGCAGAGTCCTGACTGTATGAGTCACATGACTTATTTATCTACAAAGTGAGAAAACTGGCTTGGTTGAGATCTTCAAGTGACCACCCAGCTGAGCTTAAAACACACCTTAGTCGGTATCACTCTTTACACTTTGTTTTCATTTGCCTCTCCGTAAATTAGAGCCTTTCTTCCCATTTTCATCTATTTCAGGTGTAACTTCCTAATTTTTTATTTTGCTAAAGCACAAGGATGTCTCTCCTTCTGTTGTCATATGTGCCATCAAAATTTTCTGAAACAGATCCCTGTGGAGCTCTTCCTCTCTCTTGAATGGCCATTGATCCAGTAGTCTTTCTGCTGGTGGTAGGATTCAGCACTCTGAGTGACCAAAGATCCTGTGCATCCCTGCAACCAAGAAAAACTTGTGCAGAACCTCATAACATCTTTACTTTCACATACATTAGCCCACTCTAATAAGACCCTCTTACAGCTGAGCCTTGAGCTCCTATTCTGTATCTGACTTATCAGGCAAACCAGTGAAATGCAGGCGTGTTTTTAACTCATTTAATGGGAAGTGGAATAGAGCTCATGTCTAGTGATACATTCTTCTGTGAGCCTCAGTAAACTCATCTCCTCTGGGCAAATCAACTCATGTTCCATTTGTAAGTGTATGCAGCAACACCTAATGCAGCAAGGAAAGGACCTTCTTCAAATGAGGAGGAGGGTAGGAGAGACAGGTGGAAAAGAGGAAAGATTGGAAAGTAGAAGTGTCCAGAATGCACTTGCTTATTACAAACCATCGATGAGTGCCAGAAAAACATTCAAAGCTTTATATTATTGGATATGGAAAAAAGATACCTGAGCACAATCTCAGCCACTAGTACTATATATCTACAAGTGCTCAAAGGATTCCTTTTTCCTTCTTGCAAAGTCTGTCTAGGTTTCTTGCACCTTCTCTGGGCCTTTTGTTCTGATGTGAGGGCTAAATTCCTAGAGCAGAAGACAAAAAGGTATGTCTTCCAAGAGAATCCTTTCAATAATGTTGCTTCTGGAGTATGGGTGTCACTCTTAGCCACCAAGAAGGAGAACCTTCACACATTGAGGGCATTAAAGGTCCAAAAAGTGTGTCTTCTACATTCCCTTTCAGATGTGTGATTCAAAGACACTGTCAGATTTCCACCTAGCAGCACAAACTGGCCTCACCCAGTCAACAGAGGGATCTCTCTTTTTTCATTAGAAAGTTCCTAACATGGCCAAACTTAATGAAGAAAAGAAAAATTAAAGTTTTGGGGTACCTATGAAATAAAACACGCAAAAGCCATTTGCCCTTGGTCTCAGGTGGAAATCAAAAGCAGCGTTATATGAATCTTCTCAACACCTTTATCCACTTACGGTTTATTTCTGCCCTACCCTCCCTCCCCCTCAAAAAAAGTCTCCATAGAGATTGCTTCCTGATTTCACACATGAAGCAGAAGGGTGGCTGTTCACGGACTATTCTCAAAGCTGTTCATCATTCTTCAGGCCATTGGTCCACAGCCATGTTCTAAGGACAATATAGGACACATAGTCTATGCCTGTCATTTTTTTCTTTTTAAGTCACTGTACTTTGAGCCATTAAGAGACTAATTATATGACCAAGGCTAAAAAGACTCTATCACTCCTCTTTTACTAAAGAGTTAACTTTCCTGGACCAGGGGTTCTCTCTGCTTATATTCAGCTGATGCAAGGTCAACGACAAACACACCGAGGAAGTCAGAGTTGCTTTATTTTTCTTGTGAGCAGGTCAAATAAAACACTGCTGATGCTCCATTTATCTGGTGCGACAAGCAAACACTTGGCAGCAGTGGAAAGCAGACACTGGAATCTGGCACCAGGCTCCTAGCACAGCTGTCAGCCTGCTGACTAATCACTTCATCCCCACATTAATGCTGCTCCAGGTCTACTGGACTCTTTCATCTCCAATACCCTGGCACATGCTCCTCCTGATAGAGTGATTTATCCAGAGATGTCACTACTAATTGTTATGTAGCATTTTATTTTAGGAGGAGTTTCTTTAGCCAAGGTGGTTTTGGTGGTTTTCTCTTTCCTACTGTATTCCTTCAAGTTAGGAGCTGTGATTCTCCTTCCACTATCAACCAGACCTTAAGTAGATGCCCCATGCCAGACTGAATTTTTTGGAGGCTTTTTTTTATGTGTGTGTGCATGCACTTCATAACTTGTTTTTCTAAACAGCCTTTCCTATCAATTTGTTTTTATTTGGTGACTATTCTGACAATTAAGCTGCAATTGCACAGTGCCCACCTGACTCTCCTCAGAGAGACCTGACTTACCTTCAGTTTGCATTATCAGATGATACTTGTAGTCTTGTCAGCACAAACTATTTAAGCAACTTCCAAGGACAGTGTTAAAATATAGGTAGAGTCTATGAACTCTGTTCTTGGCAGCTGTGCTTTATTAGCTGTGCTGTGCAAAGGTGGTGCTGCTAAGGTAATGCAGTGCTTTCACAGAAGCATTATATATTGTGACAAGCCAAACAACCTCCAGACTCTCACTCATCCTGACTCCCATTTCATACCTCATCCATTACAGGAATGAGGTATGAAAACATTTCTCTGTTTCCTAAAGATATTAAAAGACTCCTGGGAAATCGTTTACCTGGAGAAAGGGAAGCGTTCAGCCTCATTTTTTTGCATTCAGACCCAAACAGCAGACCATGGCAGGGCTACTGTCTTTTCTTGTTAGTGAATGATAGGTAATTTTTGCAATTGGTAACTGTAAAGAACTCACACAGTTAATTGGTTTCATGCTCATGGTTAGCAAAGGTACGAAAGATAAATTTGTGTTACTTCCATACTGACTTCAGAACAAAGATATCCAAGTGTCTTTTAAAGAGTAACAAAGGACATCTAACACACTGAACATAGGCAATTTCGGTCATACCCAAAAGTATGACTGAGATGGTAGCTGGAGCCCTGTAAAGTTCCATTGATTTGGTCATTCAGACTTGACATGGCAGACCTAAAACTAGAGCAGAGGCTCCTTACCATAGAAGCATAGAATCATGGAAGGGCTTGGGTTAGAAGGGACTTTAAAGATGAGGGAAGTTGGAACGGAATGACCTTTAAGGTGCCTTCCAACCCAAGCCTTTCTATGATTATACTCACCTTTAAATGTTAAGTACAGAACAGCCTTCATACTGGTATTTTAAACCATGCAGGTATCTGGCTGTCCTCTGTGCATATTCTAGAGTTTATGGTATCATTTCCCTTTTCTCAGCATGATTTTGTCCTGAAACAAATGGATGAGGTCCACATTTATTCTGTAGGCTATCCTTATGGTGCTATTTCTTGGCATTCTACAGTTGCCTCAGAAAATATCCCCATATGCTCTGTTACAATATTGGGATGGCCTGATCTGCAAGTCCAGATAGATTCCCATGGTAAGCATGTTTCAGATGTCTTTGCTGGAAGAGAATTTGAAAAATACACAGGGGCAGCAGCAAGAAGTGGGCATTTCCGTTGACTCTGTGATTCATTCACAATTATTGATACAGGAATCCCTACTGTGTGCAGGGGAGGCATGCAATATCTTCAGTGCCAGGCAGCAGAGATAATTATACAGATCTTGGCACGATGTTCTCAGTCAGTGGTTTGAGGAAGCACCATGTGGAATTTGCTTCTCGCAACAAAGGGATAAAGAGTTTTCTGTAAAAGACGTTTGATGGGTTTTAGGTTGGCTCCAAGGGAAGAAGGGAAGGTGCTTCAGATACTTGAATCTGCAATAAAAATAGTGGTTCTGCCAACAGAGCTCCTTTAAATCATTAAACATGTTTTCATCACTGAATTTGAAATATCATTTCGGAGTCTTGGTCAGTTTTACTGTCGGATTTAAATCAGTGTAGCCTAATTGAAAGCAATGGAGCTATGACAGTTTATACCAGCCAAGGGATTGGTGTCTGTTTCAGAGTATTGTTTTCCCACAATTGGCCTTGATCTTTCAGACAGTGATAGATTTTCTGGGTATTCCAAATACTGTAAGTATTCATAGGATTTCATGGTATTTCTTAGGATTTTCTCAAATGTTTGTGACGTACAAATTCGGATCACCTTCTGCATGCCTACCTCTCAGTGTTGACAATGTGATCCCTAACAGTGTCATTTGTTTATTTAAGTCAGCTCTTCTCACTAAGTGTTGCATTCCTCTCTCCTATGGGGAGTCAGAGCCACTTGATAGTTGCACAGTGCTTGATGGATAGTACCACAGGGTGAAATTTAGAAGAAAAATAGTTTAGATGATCAGAGCTATGCAGATGACACTGGATAAGTAGTGTCCCATTTCCAGACACAAAAAGAAATACAGCTTACAATATCAGTGAGCTTTCTAATAAGAAAGCTCTGGATATAGTTCTTGCAAAGTGAAATTACACAGACCAACTGGACTCTAAAACATAAAGCATTTTCCCCCTGCTTGGTACTGGTGAGGTCACACTTCAAGTACTATGTTTGGTTTTGGGCACCTCACTACAAGAAGGATACTGCGGTGCTGGAGCATGTCCAGAGAAGGGCAACAAAGCTGGTGACAGGTCTGGAGCACAAGTCCTATGACGAGTAGCTGAGGGAGCTGGAGTTGTTTACTCTGAAGGCTCAGGGTAGATCTTATTGCTCTTTACAACTACCTGAAAGCAGGTTGTGGTGAGGTGGGCATCAGCCTCTTCTTCCACGCAACTAGCAACAGACAGGACAAGAGAAAATGTCTTCAAGTTGTGCCAAGGGAGGTTCAGGTTGCATATTAGAAAAATTCTTCACTAAAAAAGTGGTAAAGGGAAGTCATGGTGTCACCATCCCTGGAAGCATTCAGAAAATGAGTAGATGTGGCACTTCGTGACACAGTTTAGTGGACGTGGTGGTATTTGGTCAAAGGTTGGACTTGATGATATTGGACGTCTTTTCCAAACTTACTGACTCTATGATTCTTTGAGCGTTTACATAGCCTTTGTTGCAGCTGGAAAAGTATTTCAGAGGCTTACTTTGATATGTTTCCTTGGCTGAGTCATTTTTCCAAGGCCTGATTCTCTCTTGCTTTGCATTCTTGATAATCATTCATACCTGTGGAAAGTAGGTATAAAGTGCCTTCATATTGTAACACATATTGTTACCAAATACTTGCAGTTTGGTAAAGAACTGCATCAATTTTACTTGTAGCTTTACCCATGCTGTATGTCTGTGAGATAGTAGGAATGTAGCCTGTGTGCCCCTATGTGGTTGCGAGCTATGCTGGCGATGGTACATGCCTTCGGTAGGGTCACCCATGCCAGACAGGTCAAAACCGTAGGGTCAGATACAATACATCCTTGGGCAGGATGAGCTCGTTAGCCTTCTGGCAGTCATCCTAGGAGAAGGACAACTCTTATCCCAAACCCAGGCAGATGGAGCTCGCGTAGCCCCATAAGGCCATCCATCTAAGAGAAGGTCACTCTAATCAAACCTACATCCTGAGGACCTCGCTGCCACTGTCCAAGCTCACTCGGCCCTGGCAGATGAACCTTAGGATTAAAGGGTGGGTTCAGTTCCGCACATACTGCATCTCACCTAAAAAATCCACTGCACAGGCTCGAAGGCTTTACCCACAAAGTTTCCTTTGAGAATGCACGCAGGATCACTCTCGAGGAGAAAAGACAATGCAGAAAGAATCGTGTCTTGCAGAATATACCACCTAAGGAGTCTTTCTGTTGTGCCTTTTGCAATCGGACGTGTCTGTCTCGTATTGGCCTTATTAGCCACCAGCGTGCTTGTAACAAACGTGGATAGAGCCTTCCAAATCTTCGTTCGCGAAGCCTAGCCATGATGACGATGATGTCTGTGAGACTGAATTCCTACAATACAGCATATGCCTAGCTGCCTGGGAGCTTCTTGTGGCCAGTGCTGAACACTATGATTTATTACAATGGAAAGTAGTGCGGCTGTAAGCAGCAGCTTAATATAAAGCATAGAGCAGGACTCGGATCCAGGGTGATTAACCTAAAGAGGTATCCTGAGGGTCACCAAAGCAATCTGATTTGGGAATCTGTCTCCACTAACTGAACAGCAAACACTTGCACTTTCCTGCATAAATGTTTAAACCACCTTGGTGCCATTCAAAGGCTGGCCATGGTCATGCAGCCTGATGGGGCTAATAACAGGTCCCATCATAAATAACCTCTCAGGCTTCTCCAGGGATTGAGATGCCTCCACCTCTCAACTTGGATCACAGTTAGTTAGAGTGGGAAAGAAGTATTAATCTCCCCAAATTACTCTGTTTCTGAACCTATGGACATATGAGAAAAATTGAGGCTATGAGGTATCTTGCAGTTTTTCCAAGAAGGGTCAGTTGACCACTAGACAGTTAAGGAAAACAAGCTGTTGGAGACTTACATAGCATTTAGTTGCCCAGGTTCCATGTAGCCAAGATGATGGGAGATATCTGATCAGAAACTTCAGGTGGTGTGCTGGTTATTAAGTGATATCATTACTGAACTTTTGGCAGCTTTACAAGGTATTTCTGAACTTCTGGCAGCTTTACAAGGTATTTACTCTCTCCCTTAAGTCAGAGAGTGCATGTTCTGATCAAGAGTTTTAAAGAGAAGTGGTTCTTACCCAAATCGTTGTTTAATTCCGTAAAATAAAAATACAATTTCTATGATGTGGTAATTAATTCTGGGGCATAAGCCAGTAGCAAAATATGTATGAATGTTACATGCCACAGTCATTAAAATGTAAATTGGTTGACTGCATGATCTTGCTTACATCCTTCAGAAAGAACAGTCCAAAATGGAAGTCACCAATTAGAAAAAAGGTTGTTTTTTAATAAAAATGCATGAAGAAAGATATAACTGATTTTACCCTGGTCACTAAGTATAATGAGGATCCTTCTAAGAACATGGTATATTTAAAAATGGAAAAGGTAGAAGGGGGGCAGGAGACTTAAACAGTATCAGAATGGGAAAATATTATAATGCTTAATTTTTGTAGTATATTGGCTACCATTAGAGCAGCAAACATAGATTTCCAGATGTTTGTGAAGAGTCCAACAGTTATATTTTATATCTATGGCTGTAGTTACAATTTCTATTCAGCAGCCTAGAAAAACATTTCATGTCACAGCAGGAAAGAAATACTACCATGGGTCTTTTCCCCCCTTATCTCCTATATAGGAATTCTGAATAGTTCAGTCAACGCCAAATAAAAATGATGGTTTAAAAATTAAAAGCACAGTCACTAAGGGCAGGGCATAAATGTGCAGATGTTTTGTGATGCTGAAGAACTTTTTAGGCAAAGGTCACAATGCCATTGTGGAGAGGACTGGAAATCCATCAGAGTTGGACAGTCTCAAAAGCATTCCCTAAGCTACACTGTCAGAAAAGGCAGTTACCTTTTCATATTCTCTTAAGGGGGGGGGGGGGGGGGGGGGGGAAGAAAAAATTCAAACCCACAAATCCTATTCATAATGGCTTTTATACAGCTCTTAATATTTTATTAGCAAGGGATTGACTTGTTAATACAAGTGAGCAGCTTATATGTGGAGTTTACTGGGCAACCTGTACAAGTGGAAAGCTACATTGTCCCAAAGCTATGTACAAAATACCAGTTTTCCTTCTGCAGGAAGGAAAAATTTTTTAACAAGCTTATCACCTGTTTTTGTTTCAGTCTCTGCCTTAATGATGTTATACAAATGGCTGCCCAAAAATCTTGTCTTTATCACAGCTACATGGGTAGACAAAAGATGTCATGAATAACGACAAGTTTTTAAAGTCTTTAACCTTTAATGCCTGTGCATGAAGATAGACCTCTTGCCTCCCCAGAGCTGGCAGGCACTTCTGCAACCAGGAGTGTAGCACGGAGCCATCCTGATGGAGCATGAGCTTTTACGATTGCCCATCTCTGTACCATCAAGTAGTTCCGAGGATGGAAATAAAGCTCAAAAATAAAAATGGATGTCAGCTCCTCCCTTTCCTGTTTATTTGATTTGCTTTTAATTAGCAAGGTGAGATTTTCTGTACTGCCTGGCCCTGCTGTGCTTTAAAGGGTGCAGAAGGCTCCCCAACAGTGGCATGATTCCCCAAGTAACCAGAAACTGCTGGAGCAAGAAAGCCATGGGCAGCTGTGCCACTTCCTAGCAAAAGGCAAGGGGATGCTGCAAGTAAAAGCAATGTTGTGGGAGTGTTGGCTTGTGCAAGACAGGTGGTCCAGAGGGGAAAATTTGGCATATGTTAGGGGAGGCAGGAAGAGGGCCAGAAAGTGTGCAGCTGTGGGGAATCATGGAGTTGAAGCTGCATCTCTGATGGCCTGGCCTCTTTTCAAAGCCCCAGAAACTGCCTGTCATATTTGGCTTGTGTCAGGTTTCAGTTTTCCGTAATGAAAAGCACTATTAGCAGGTAAAGACAATTCATTAGGTGCAACATAGCAGAACTGTAATTAATTATTAGATATTATTCCTCACAAAATGCATCTCCAAGATCACATTGAATTAGCCACAATATTGGACTGATGGAGCGTAAACAAGGGTAATGATAAACACCAGTGAATGGATTTGGGAAGAAATGGTTATTAGGGTACTGGCGTGTTTCATGTGGGGTTTATTTAACGATCTCATTAATGAGCTGGAAAAGGAAGTGAATAACCATTTAATTAAGTTTGTATTTGATACTAAATTAGAAGTTGCTGCAGACACCTCCGAGGGCAGAGAAATAAATCAAAAGGAGCTAGAAGCTTGTGCGGTAAAGAAGAAAATGAGATCTGGTATGAAGAAAAAAAGCAAGCTAATCTCCCTGGAAGCAAATAATCTAAAATGTAGCTATCAGTGGAGGAATTCTGGAGAAAGCAATGTTGAAAGAGAGGTAGGGGTGTTAATGGACTATACATTCCATCACAGCTTGGATATATGTTTACAGAGGCAACGTATCAAGGAGCAGGAAAGTAATAGCCGTTCATTGTAGGGCTCTAGTGAGAACCCATCTATAATGCTGCACTCTGTTTTGGGCACCCTGTTATCAGAGAGATATAGATGAATTGGAATGAGTTCAGAAAAGAGCTGTAAAAATGATCCCATATCCCTGGAGATAATGACTTATGAAGAAAGATCAGAAGACGTAAATGTGTAAAGCCTTGTCTGAAAGATGACTGAAGCAGGGCAGAAAAACAGTCTGCAAAAATGTGAAAGCAAAAAGGGAGGAGGATAATTTATCATAGTAACTATTAGTAATAGGATGAAAAAATAACTAACAACAATAAATTTTAAAAGGGCAACTTCAGGTTGAATGTAGAAGAAATTTCTGACAGTGGAATTTGAGTTGGTTTGCAGAGAAGTTTCCCAAGGGTGAAAGTAAAAGCTGCATTCAAGTAATTTAAAATCAAATTGGACAACTCACTAGAAAATGCACCCTGCTGTAGGGAACAATCATCCATTGCCTGGGGAATAAGCTGGATGACTTAATAAGATATTTCACACTCAGGTCTTTATGACTGTGATATTTTTAATATGCATGGTCAACTATTTCAGGAAAACATACATTTCTTCTGCTGCCAAGCCTGAAAATACAAACACTTGCATGAAAACATAACTTCTAAGAAGCACTGCACTGGTGACATGCAAAAAACACAACCCTGAGCTCTTCAAGTTTTTGTAAGCTGAGAGTCTCAGATTTTGAGTTGTCAATATCAAGATGGTATATACAGGTAACCGAACAGTTTATGGGTAGGTGAAGAAGTGTGCAAAGCAGAAGATGGGGGTTGGAAGCTCCAGTGAAGATGTATAATTATGGTTATTTTTATGGTTATTGCTATTACTACTTATGACTGGTAGTGTGGGGTTCAACTCAGTTGAACTGTTCATCTTTTTGATCTCCTGCTTCCACCTCTGTGCTGAGTGTTCATTAGACAGTGTAAAATTGCTTTCTGTACTCTGTTTTTTCAAACATTTGGTATTTTTAATATATCTTAAAATGTCTAGACAAGCTAAAGCGAAAACTTGACCCTCTCTCAGATGAAGAAGAAATGGCAAAAGCTATGTATTTAAATGGATATGAGAGTAATCCCATATTTCCCCCCCCCCCAGTTATAGCAATATAATGTTGAACTCACTTCACCATTCGTTAGCAGCAGAGACAAGCTCACAGGCATTCAGAGAGGTATGCTCCCTAAAACACCATGGGTTTTACATGTGGGTTTTTTTATGTTCCTGTTTTCTTTTCTTCCCTCCCCCCTCCCCGCTGGGCTGTGTGTGGGGCTGGCAGCCTGGTGGTGCCACAGCCCAATGCCCGAGCCTCAGGACTCTCCAGCAAGGGGTCAAGCAGCAGCAGCTCCAGTGAATCCGAGACCAGCTCAGAGTCTGACTCAGAGAGTGAAAGCAGCTCCAGCGAGAGTGACGGCAGCAAGCCCTCGCATTACTCCAGCCCAGAGGTAAGGGCTTCTGCTCTTTAGGATTTAGGGTGCACTCCATTATTACACCCACTCAGACCTTTTCCCAGCCAAGCCAACACAAGGAGCCTGTGGGGAGATATACAAAAAAATGGAAGAGAAGGGCCCAGGGATCCTCCTCCTGGCATGCTGTGAGATGCAAGTGGCCAGGGATCCTGGGGCAGATTAAAGGATATAAAACAAAAATGAAGAAAGAAATAAGCCTGTGATGTTTTCCTTAAATTGGAGATGAGTGGACCACCTTGCAAAGCTCACAGCTTGCTTGAAGTTTTATGCAATTCTGCCTCCATAGCAATGACTTGCTCAGTGTTTAAATCCTGATGTGGGCTCCCGGCACTGCAAGGGAACTAAAGGCTTCGCCACGCAGGAAGCTGTTATAAAATCAGTTTGCGGGTGGGTTTTTAAAGCAAAACAGTTTTCACTCACACACTTCCCTTGCCTCACTCTATAAGTGAATTATTCTCTCCTACTGCTGCCTTTGTGTGATTTATTTTAATCCACCTCCAAAATGGACTAAACTTAATTACTCATGGTGCAAAACATTGAGCCCAAACTTGTCATCTGGAAAGCTAGTACTGAAAATTTCCACATGTAGACAAGCCCTAGCCAAACTACAATTAAGCTGACAGTACTGACATCACCTGCTTTCACCTCTACAGAACACAACAAAGCTACTTTCTCTGCTCTGCTTTTCTACCAGGATTGACATTTCTACATATTTTTGTCAATACACACCCTTAGAATTAAACCATGAACTCCACAGCCACATCACACACATTAATGAATGTAAAAATATTCAAAAATTTAGTGGCAGGATTGTAAATACACGTGAAATACAGTCAATGAATTTTCCTACTCCACATAAAGCATCCAATCACCAGACTCCTCCCCCCAAAACTATATCTCACCTATTCTCTCACACGAAAAAAATGACACTGAAAAAACAGCAAACCTTTCCTCATCTTTTCCTTGGTTATTTGGAGCCAATCAGGCAAAATGCAGCACTCACAGAAACATCCTTAATATAGTTTTCTCAGGTTCTGTTGCTTTTGTTCCTTATTTAGCACTTATCTTCCTGTCTGTCTTTCCTTCACAGTATTTTCAGATCCATTTCCAGTTAATTTTCCTCTCATTTTGTCCCTTTCTTACATGTCTCTCTCTTCCTTCCAGTCTTTCTTACCTGTTGCCCTCCCTGCGGTACCCCATGTCTTACTTCCCATTCTGAGCTTTCTCATCTGACCTGTTAAGACCTTGTTTTCTCTCTGCCTAATTCCACACTGGAATTAGTGCAGAGATCTCATGCTCGGTCTCTCCTCTCCCTGGGGGATCTCGAAAGGTGGAATAAAAGGGGCAAAGAGAAGAAAGAGAAGGAAACACTGTTAGAGGAAGGAAATATGAGGTGAAAGGAGGAGAAGCATTGTACCCAGGAACGGAAGAGTGGTTACTATCTAGGCAGTTACCCATGCTGCTTGGACTCGAGAGCAGCAATTCCTCTGGGAATGCGTGAAGTTAATTAACTGAGGCAGGTCATGGATTTCATAAAGTCAAGCAGAGGATTGAGTCATGGAAACATGGAGGAAGTGCCTCCTCTTAAGCATTTTATACGTATCCTCTCGAGATCTGTGGAACTACTTTTGTACAGAGCCTGAGTTGTCAGTGATCATTGTCACGAAACAGCTGCACCACTCCAACAGATTGCTTGTCTCTTTGCATTATGTTTGTGCGGTTTGTCTTCTAGGACATGCTGTATGAAACATGCATATACAAAAATGTAAATTACCCCAAAATGTGAAGGCTACAGTGATTTTCATAGGGCATTTTCATCCCCTGATGGGATATGGGAGATGGCACACATGGATAGGGTCAGGGTGTCCCAGGGAAGTAGGATACCTGTGTTTTCCCCAAGGGCAAATGCTTTCCCAGGCCTATCGTATGACTGATGGCACCAATTCAAATGTGCTTACACGATGTCTCTGCCTGGAAGTCATTTCAGCTTTGCATAAATGCTTTAACTTACATTTGTGCACCCAGTGAAGACATCTTTCTAAAGTACATGCCAGTTTCTTAACCAGTAAATGGAAAGAGACAGGTCCTTGGAAGCTCTTTGAAGGGAGGTCCTGTCCACTTAAGTTTAAGTAGCGGACTCAATTCCAGAACTAGTCTTAAAATGAACTTAATCTATTGGATAAGACAAAAAAAGTAAATACATCTTTGCTTTTGATTTAGCATTAACTGGTAAATTCAGGTACAATGAACTCGAGTGCTTCAGCACAGTGCTCCATATTTCCAGATTGGGAGGAACTTAATCTAGAAATCCACAAACCGTTATGAAGCCTTCATTCTTTTATTTTCTCTCGTAATCTGAAATATTACATGCATATACTCAAAGATTTTTATTTCTAGGACAGTGTATCTTCTGCATATGAGGTTATATAACAATTCAATTGCTGTTTCATTTCTTCTGTAATTTTTTCCTCACCTCATTTTGAGATCTTGAAGTTGTCCTCAGGTGTCTAAATGCAGTAGCCTAGAGTGTAAAAGCAGCTTATTGTAAAGCATACATATAAAGTAGATTAGATGAATTGCACCCTAAAAGTGTCTGTTTCTTTCCATTGACTATTTAGAGCCTGTAGTGACTAGCTCAGCTGTCTACACTTTATGTGTGCAGTAAACTAAGAATAATGTCTGAGCTAGAACAGGAGACAACATTCAGACTAGTTTCAGTGATGTGGACAAATAACGTGCCTCAGACATTATTGTGAGTAGTTACACGTTTGTGGACTGCCAAACCTAAAATTATGAACAAGGGACTGAGACTTCTATCTCCTGTTTCTTTGCTGAAGTAATCAATTCTTTGAATGACCTTAATTAACGTCATAAATGAGGAATCTGGAAAACAATGACGTCTTGTCCTTGCAATTATTTCAGATGGTAGAAAAAAACTTTGGTGTCAAATCTATAGAAAGAGCTACATTTCTAAAACTAAGAATTTGGGGTTTTTGTTCTTGTTCCATTGAATTATCCTGCAGACCTT
Source organism: Pseudopipra pipra (assembly GCF_036250125.1). Lineage (NCBI taxonomy): Eukaryota > Metazoa > Chordata > Aves > Passeriformes > Pipridae > Pseudopipra > Pseudopipra pipra. Next base: position 88,036,804 of record NC_087550.1, on the reverse strand, counting down.
TAATAAAGCTGGCTTTGGTTATACAACTGTGAATTCCCACTATGGGAATGACAAGAGGGGAAAATGGGCAGGAAGGAAGCAGAGAAGCCATCACATGGGACAAAGGATATCAGTGGAGACTCAACAGTAACAGGTCCAGAAGACAAAGATGCCCTTTTCTGAGCGCAGCAGCCCCACTTAGCAGATTGCAGTGTCCTTTACAGACTGCTGTTGTGACTAGTTCACAACCAATAAAGTTTCTTCCTCCTTTTTGAGGATTCACATATACAAAAGAAAAGGGGATTTTACCACTAGACCAATTGTAGACACTATCTCTACCTTTGCAAATAGGATTCATGGGCTTTAGCTGTCCTGTGGACTATTTTTGAGTAAAACTACAAACTACTCTCTCTCTTCCCTCCAGAGAAAACTCTTTGTGGCAAGAACCACCTCATAGGGTATAAGTGTGCTGTGCCTAACATAGGGAATCCCCAGTTCTAACTTGTTAAAGCACTAGCAGCAGTGTTAACAGTATCAATAAAGTAGTAATAATAAGAAGAATCACCATCATCATCATCGCCGTCCATGCCTTAAATATAATGAGAAGGCACCAGGGGATTGCCCTGAATAAAGTATTTGATAGCAGGGCAGCCCAAGCAAGTTACCATAAGGTTAAATTTGTATGTGGATTTACAATAGGCAGAGTAGACTGCAGGGATGGCAAATAGCTCAGTCCTACCCAGAGTGGGCTAAGTCCATGCACATGGGCTATCTAATATCTGAGTGAAAGTGGTGTCATGCTTCAAGTTTACCATGTTAGCCACACCTTAGGTGCCTCACAACCGTAGAGTGACCCCATTACACTGACATTGTTTAACAGCCCTTTACCCTAGGAAGTGTTTCTGGATAGTGTTTTGACAAAAGTTTCTTTTTGGATGTATGCCACTCGTACCTCTGGTTGCACTTGCAGCCTTGAAGAGATCTGAGATATGTAGATACGCCATGTGGGAGTCATCCCACCTAAATTTGCACACTTCTGCTGTAGATACCTACATCTGCTCATCACCTCAGCCTCCCCTTACAGTCTGTGGCGAAGAAAAGACGTTTTTGGGGCCCAGCTGATCTGGTCTATTTCAGATGCCTATTTCAAGATGGAATTTTTCACACCCTACAAGAGCAGTCCACTGACTGGAGAAGGAACTTGTTGACTAGCTCAGATATAGGTGTCTATATTGTACAGATGAATCCACCCACGTTTAAGGAAATGTATCACATCCTTCTGTTTCTCCGTGAAGCCTGGCACATGTGTATGTCTGTGGTGCATTGATCCCCAAAACTATCTGTGTCCTGTTAAGTTTCCTGGCTTGGGTTTTCATGCCAAGCCTATATTTAATTGCAAGTCAGCTGATCACAGTGTGTTGTTCCTGTTAGTGGGCACCACAGGCTTTACTCCAATTTAAATCTGGACAGTTCTCTAAAAGGCCCTGGGGGCAGCCCAATTCCATGACACAAAAACCCAAGGGCAAAGAACATTCTGGTATCAGAATACTCTGGTCATATATATTCATTTCCATCCTTAGCGGGTGCTGAAAAATTTCCAGTTCAAGCAAACCAACTTTTCTTCCATAAAATGGTGTGTAACATACTAAGAGGGATGATGTGGAGTGGAGAATTAGAGATTTTCTTTTTCTCCCACAGATTATTACAATTAGGCATGTAAAATGGACTGGCAAAAACTTTCAAGGGAATGTTCCCAGTCCCTTTTTTTACCAGGCCTGATATTCATTCTTGGCTGTCATGATTTTGTTCCCTCACAAGGTACTTTCTTTTTTTACTTGATTTCAAAGTACAGTCATTTTCAGGTAGAACAATCGATTGAATAAATTATTTCCAAAAATGAATTGGCATCACTCATATATACTGACAATCTCAAATATTCCAAAACTGTATCAGGCCTAAAATTAGTATGAAAAGTTTTAAAATTATGATTTTTTAAATTTGGATTCTTTTTAATTTACCCGATAGGCTGTAGCCATTTTACTTTTGGCAGATGCATCTTAAGGGATTTTTTTAGCACAGATCTTAAGGATTTTTTCAACAGACAGATCTTAAGGATTTTTTCCAGCAGCCACGAGGATTTAAATTTTTATTTAAATAAACCCCAAAAGTGCACCTGAAACTCCTGACAAAATCAGTAAAGCTGGCAACACTGTTGATCCTTTTTATTGGACTTCATAGCTGGCTAATAGGTTGGTGGGACTATAGTTATTCTGCCTAAATAGCAGACATACCACTCTAGGAAAGTACTGCACTGCCAAGTTATAGCAGTGTAGCACTTAATCACTGTTTTCTGCTGGTTTACTGTGACCCCTTGAAATCCATATTTGGTGAACCACTGTTTTCAAGAATTACAAGGTACATAAAGAAGCAGAATGGGATGTAACATAAAAACTGGAATTGTTTTGAACTTTCAAGCAACACTCACTCTGACCTATACTATGGGCAGAGGTATATTTTTCCCCATGTGCTTCTGATGTATGTCCTTTTTCTTAAATACACCTGAACAGTAGAAAGACTTCCATGTATATAGAACCTTTTATTACATATCTGGTAAATTCAGTATGTGCACACTGAATGGCACCGAACAAATCTATCTGTATTTTCAACAACAATAAAAAAAAGTGTTGTTCACTTTAGATAAAGAGTTAAGAGTTGTAAAAATACAACTTAATCCAAGAGAAATATTGACCATCTGTTTTCAAGATTTACAACTCAGGAAAGAAATTCCTCATGTAAGATATTAGGGAGTGTGCTTTAAAAGAAATAAACTTTAGGCAATCCAGCAAACTTCCCATAGGTTTTGGCTAGCTCAGTAATAAGTAAGCTAGACACTTTTGCTAGAAGGAATATTCTTATCATATGAATTTCGATGTCTAATTTTTTTGCTTATTTTAGGAGCCTTTGCTCCATGTAGAGTGAATACAACCCTCAGTGGGTGATTCTGGAGGCGCCCTTGGCTGTGCAGGAAACCTGTGTTGCCCTCAGGCATCTACTTTAAAAAAGAAGTAAGAGACTCTTTTAAGTTAGATACTGTGGATATTCTCTCTTGAGCAAACTTTCTTACAGAGCACTGATGGCTTTTATGTTTGACTCATGACACACTTTTTGATTATTCATATGCAGTAGCCTAGCGAATCAAATTTTGGTTGCAGTTGAGGAAATTAGGAGACTTTTCACTTTCACTTCTGTGAGGTTAGGTTATGGCTGGCCATCTACTCCATCATTTATTTCTTTTTGTTTTTTTTTTCCTTTCCTCTTCATTTTATTACGTTCAAATTACTGATTGCAAGAAGCACTAGAAAACACTCGCATATTGTTCTGAAATAACATCATCTGAGCTGTGGTTACATTTGAAATCATGATTATCCCACTTCTTCCCTGTCCAAACACCATTATGTTTTAGATGCTCTCTTATAACGTGATGATGTTGTGACAGAAATGAAGAGAAAAACTAACAGCCGCACAATACTCCCAAAATGAGAACTTGACAGCACCACCACACAACAAATGTTTGTGGGATCTCAGAGGATTATAACATCAATACCAGGCAGATTACATAAATCGCCCGGTTAGCCCTCCAACTCCCCACCAAATGCTTCTTCAAATACTTTCTGTATTTACTGTGATGGCACAGGACACAGAATACATATCCCTAGCTTTCCTACTAGCTATCTTCCCTTGTACCCTGCCTTGTTTTCATCCCTTCCTATCGCCATTTTTTTTCTATTTGGAAACTTAGAAGTGTTTCCCAGTAAAGCCAATGCCACTGTGCTGTGTGAATCACCCTGGGAAATGATGAATCACAGAACCCATCCTCTTTTCCAATGCCATTCTGAAACCAAAAACATCTCCACTTGCAAGGCATGCCCCACGAGCCCTGTCCTGCCGCACAGGGCCAGTGCCCAGGGGTTGCTGTAGACTGGGGGTGGCTCTTGGTCCAGAGGAAAATCTCTGTGGTACTAGGAGGGGCACGGCGCTTCTGCGCCCCTGAGGGATCCCCGGGGTGGGGGCAGCAGGGTGTCGGCACTAAGCTCGTGTCCATCTGTTTGGCTTTCAGCCCGAGCCGCCGTCGTCCAACAAGTGGCAGCTGGACAAGTGGCTGAATAAAGTTACCACGCACAAAGCACCCATCCTAACCCACCAAGATGGCCCAGCGCTGGAAGCCCATCCCTACTACGGCCGCGTGAAAGTCGAGCGGCAGGAAAGCGAGAAGGCCTCGGCGGAGGGTCCGGCCGAGCACCGCAGCGGGGAGAGCCGCACCGCCACCGCCGCCGGGGACGGGCCGCGGCCCAGGACCGCCAGCAAAGCGCCCGGCAGCAAGGGCAGCCGGCAGAAGTCACCCCTCGCTGCCGACGGCGCGCCCCCGAGGCGGGCAGCGGGCAAGAAGGCACCGCGGCGAGCCGAGAGGACCCCCGCCGGAGACGGTCCCCACTGCCCCGGCGCAGAGGAGCCCCCCCGGAGCCACAGCTTCCCTGAAGGCGCTGCTGGTGAGGCGCCGAGAGCCCGGCCCGGCGGCACCGGCAGCGGCGGGGGCTGCAGAGCGGGGCATCGCCGGGAGCCCCGCTCAGCTGCAGCTGGTGAGAAGCGTCGGGCCCGGGGGCCGAGCAAAACGGCGCCCAAATCCAAGGAGTTCATCGAGACCGAGTCTTCATCCTCTTCATCCTCCTCTGACTCCGGCTCTGAGTCGGAGCGGGAGGAGCGCCCGCTGCCCAAGGCGCCAGCGGCAGCCGGGTCCGAGCCGCGTGCCAAGGACGCGGGGACCGGCACCGCCAGCAAACCCCACGGCGGCTGCAGTGCCTTTGGCTCAATTAATGCCAGGACTAGTACTGAAATAGCAAAGGAGCTGGAGGAACAGTTTTACACCCTGGTTCCTTTCGGTAGGAATGAGCTCCTGTCTCCTCTGAAAGACAGTGATGAGGTAAAGTCGCTGTGGGTCAACATTGACTTAGCTCTTTTGTCCAGGATTCCAGAGCGTTTGCCCGAAGAACCGCTGGCCATGAGCGCCGAAGCAAACCAGGCGGCCAGCCTCCCGCAGGGTAGTAGTGCTGAACCCCCCGCAGAGAAGGGTTTACCGAAATCTAGAAGGAAACGCAAGGTGAGCTTCTGGGGGACTGATTAGAAGGGGTAGGGGAGCCTCCAGCAAGTGGGAGGCAGGCATCACTTGTGCCCACATCCAGTGCTCGATGGCAGTGTCTTCTCCAGGACAGCATTTCAGAGCTGGGATTTGTCCCTGCTCTCCACATAGGGACTGGCCAAACCCCAGGGGAGTTGCCATCCCAGGAGATGATGGAACTGCTGATCACGAGGGATCACAGCCCCTTGGAGACAGAATTCACTGCTGGCACATGCTTAGCGAAAGCACTGCATTTTTAGTAGGATAGTTTTCCCTCATGAGGCTTCTCTCAAAAAACTGAGCATTTGGAAGTGATGCTCAGGTCAGCAAAGGGACAGCTATCTACTGTCTTGTCATGGTCTGCGTGGCATCACTGCGTGTGCGGTAAAAGAAGAGGCAGCATCTTTTTTCCCCTTAGATTGTCAGCAAGAGGCAAACCCTTCAGCCCCAGCAGGGAGCCCTGGCTTTGTGGGGGTGCACTCATGGAAACCTGGTACCAGCCTGATTCTGGAACATGCCTCCCTCACTCCCTGTTGGCCCTTTTTTCCATCAGGGCTCTGTAGAAGTGGGACCATAGTCCATTAGTTGCCCCCTCCCCAGCAGCACTGTCACAGCAGCCAGGTGGGCACAGCCCTCCGATCACATCCACCCCTCCACCCAATCTCTCCCACACACTTTCTGGTGCTAAGGAGAAAACCCCCTCCGCTTCATGGCCACAGCTGCCCACCAAGCAGGCTTTCTGGTCTGTTTGTACTGATCTGACCCCAAAAGTGACTCCAAACTGGAATCGCCATCTGCTCAATTTCCGGGCAGTTTTGCTGTGCAGTCATCTGTTGCCCTCTGAGCTACTGTACATGTGCAGATGGATCTGTGTATTTTTGAGGACCATTTATCTAAAGCAGTCTTCCCTATTGTTTAATCTTACTTCATTTTTGGTTTGTTTTTTTTTTAGTATCTGAAAGGTAGCAGCCCTGTTTCAAGTGGCGAAGTGGTGGGAACAATTCAAGTTTTATACAGTTCTCATTTGTTTACACGCTGGCTCTTTAGATTTTATTTTCTTAAGACATGGCCCAATCATCTCTGATCCATGTTAGTATATACTCAAAGAAATTATCATTGTAACAAAATGACAGAAAATACCAGCCCCTGACTTGTTGAAATACTTTTGGATCTGTAGTAAATCCAAAACCTACAAAATTATTACTTTTCTCTTCAATCAGTGTGAGAATGAGGAGGAGTGCAGAGACATCAAGAAAACTCACTTAGAACAAGAGAGTTCTTCACGATTAGCTGCCTCAGCCCACAGCATCACAACAGCAAATCACTGCAATATGAATGAAAATAGGTAAGCCTTTCCCTTCTTATTTATCACTCAATCGTACAAACTGTTGCAGTTTAATGCTGTGTGTTACTTTTCACTTAATTGGGATTTATTTTTTAATTATTATCTTTTATGTTGAAAAATTACCCACTACAGTCTCCATTCTTCTGGTTTAATGAACAAGTTAGTAGCTCCTGACATATTCATGTGCTTGCATTTTTGTCCTGTTGCACAAAGAAGTTGTGAGCTCAAGTGTGAGACTCATGGAATGAGTAATTATAGCTAGAGCAGTGTGATTGTCTGAGACATAGTCATAAACGCTGTATTGTAGGTACCAGTTCACATATAAAACCATCTTATAGCCCTTACCTTATAGTGCTGCAAGTTTCAAGCTTAAAGTTTGACTGTATACATAGAATTTTGTATCAGCTCTGTGGAAAACATTGAAAAAATATTCATAACAATGCGTGCAATACTCCTTTCCAGAATATATTTGAGATCCACTGTTTTTGAGATTACAAGCATTCCATTCTGTGTAATTAGCAAGTGCTCTAGGACAAGGAACTTAGACTTTTAAAAAGGTGAAATTTTAAAAGGATGTAGGGCATGAAAAAAAAGATGAATATTTAGCACTTGCTGGCATGGTTTATGCACACAGACCCCTGTCAATGTCAGAGCAATCACACTTGAGTTTCTCTGGAGGCTTCCAGAAGTCAAACTTAGACATGCGTCTTCTCAGAGTTCAGCTGCATACTGCTTGGTAAATGCTGGTCATCAGTATTTTTTTTTAAATCGTTTTTCTGGTAGTATCAGGGTATCTCTTGGGCTGAAACTGCTATAAAATAAGAAAATATTCGTATTTTTTATAGTAGGCTTTTCTATTGTACATATCATTGATGAGCTTGAGCAACTCTTGTCATTAATACTGAAAAAAATCATGGCAAAACCTAATATATATAGTGGTTATTCAAAAATATGCATTCAATTTCTTTGTCCTGACATGTCACATACATTTCATATAGTGAAAACAATACACAGAACAGTTTGCTTTATTGTGGGTGACAGTATGCAGACATGCCATTCCTCTTACCACAGTGTCACATTTTACATTGTATTCATTTTCAGAGAGTAGCATGGCTGTCATAGCTTGCTGTGTCACAGGGTTAATTCTGTGCTTGCAGGAAGCAGGGAAACAATATGTGTTTTTCTTAACATTATAGTCAGTACTTCTGGTAGCAACAGTATATTAAAGAAACAAAGAATGTTTGAAATGTATGTTTGCCTCCTAATTGTTTCCTGATTTGTTCTGCTTCCAAGATGTTTCTGTGGTTTGTACTAGTGTAGGACATGATATCAAATGCTAATATTCCCACAGCTGAGGAAGGGCTACCGAGGCTGTAGCTAAACGAGCAGTGCAGATATCAGGACCTCCTGGTACTCTTGCAACAGCAAGCTGTTCATGTTGTCACATCCCCTCTCCAGTTACACCACCAGAGATGCCTGTGAGGATCTCCTGTAAATACACTCAGGAAACTTGTTTAGAACCAGAACTCTCTTTTCCTTTTCTGTTTCTTTTTCTTTTTTCCTTTTCCTTTTTATTTTCTCTTTTTTCCTTTTCCTTTTTTCTTTTTCTTTATTTTTTCCTTTTTTTCTTTTTCTTTATCTTTTTTCCTATTTTCTTTTTCTTTGTCTTTTTTCCTTTTTTTCTTTTTCTATCTCTTTTTCCTCTTTTTCTTTTTCCATTTTCTTTTTCTTTTTTTCCTTCATTTTGGTTTTTTGGGGGGTTTTTTGCCCAATTATTATTATTCATCTCCCAGTACAGTCGCCCAGACAGTTTTGGCAGCACAGCTGAGGGCTGGTAGCAAAGGGAGGAGCAAAACCACCTACAGACATCAGCATTTTGTACTGTGGAACTAGAGTCTGAGGTGCAGACTAAGTAAGGTCCTGTTTGACAAGAAAGGCTGCAGGGTCAGGCAGAGATACCCCAAATATCTTGCACCTATGTGAGATGCCACAATCTGTCCATTTCCAGCAGATGACAGCTCTGAGACTGTCCTGTGCTGCAGGTTGCATGGCTTCTCAGTATAAGAAAATGTGCTGCTGCGCTTTGACTGCTCACAGTAAGTTTAGGTGGACCCTACTCAATGTGCCAAAGGCCACGTGGAAGGTGAGCAGTTGAAACTACAGATTTCAGCTATTTCTCACAAGCTCTGGGCCAAGCTTTTGAGGCTTGGGTACACTTCTAAAGAGCTGTGGTTTCTCTTGGATGCTTCAGGCCCACACTTTGACAGTGATGTGTAAACACGGTTAGCCAAGCCCTGGGTTTATGTTTGAAGAGAGGAAAAGAAATTGCGGTATCAGCCTGCACATTCAACATAGCACTAAAGATCTTATTTTTCTTAGAGGGAGAAGAAGGGCACAGTTGTCTGTCTTACACACCCAGAGTTTTGCTTTTGTAAACAGCATCAGTCATTAAAGCAAAACAGTTGACATAGTGTTTTGAAGGTACTACGTGCTGTGAAACAGTAAAGGTTCTGAATTACAATTCATGGCTTCTTTTACAGCTAGTTTTTAAAGACTTGCCAGATAAATGGACAAATGTATGATAAGAGCACATTTAATTAGCTCTGTTCCCTGAAATTATGTGCAGAGATGAAGTATAGTTCTTACTGTATTCTTTTTTGCAATTCCATTAAGTGTATATTGTCTGATACAGTAACTATAAAGAAGTGAGAATTGTCCATAAAAAGTAATAGTCTGAATAAAGGGGAATGTGACAGGGAAAGGTATAGTGTTAAAATAGTCTCTCTGACCTTAATTGCAGTTTTAGTCTTAATGTCAACTGTCTCCTTAAAAAACTTCCAATTTTTGTGTGTTGCTTTAAGATTTTCAGCTAAATATTTTCTTCAAGTTAGTGCATCTGAAGTTTATTTCTGGGCATATTTTTATGCTCTGTCTGACTTCTCTTCATCCAAAGCTTCTCTTGAACAAATGGAAGCTGAAAATACTGTCTGTGTTATAGCTTTCTGCTTTAGAAGACAGAGCAGCTCACATTTCTCTGCGTCTACTGTTTGCATATGCTTCCTTTTGTCTGCACTAACAGCCTATCTTTCTTTATCTTCAAAATCTGTATTAGATTAGTATAAACAGTGCTACCAAAGGCTGAGCAGTGAGCACAAAAACAAGCCAGTCATCTTTAAACACATTTCCTGTTTTAGTTCACATATGGTTTTATTGCCATGGCTTATAAATTGTCACCTGTAACGGTGAAATAGGGCTCCATAACCTGAACTTACACTTCAGAGCCTAATCTTCGTCTCCAGCTATCCCTTAAGAAATGGTGAGCAAGTGGCCATTTATCTCTGTATTTTTTTTTCAAGTACTGTGATACGGACTTTATATTAACTCCAGAATTACAATTTGCCTTGAAGGGAAAGAGAAGAAACATGATACAAATTTGTAAATGAACTCTTGGTCCCAACACTGTACGCTTGTTTCCAGATACCAATAGACTTTATCCTGCCAGCAGGTTTTAAATTCAAAGTTTTGGTAATATATAAAACATTTACTTTTCTCAAAGCCAGCTTTGTGACACTCCATTACTGTAATTTCCATTTCCAGCTTGGCAATACCAATAAATAAAAATGAGAAAATGCTTCGGTCACCCGTCTCTCCCCTCTCTGATGCATCAAAACACAAATACTCCAACGATGATTTAACTTCCTCCAGCAGACCTAATGGCAGCAGTCTATTACCTTCCATCTCCTCCAGCAAAAAGCAAAAGGGTGAAATCCAGTCGCAGCCACATCCCGGAGACTTCAATGTAAGTGTATGCTGTTGTTCACAATATATAGCCTAGCAGTATATTTTTCACTTTGTATTGCAGTCTGCAATAGTTTTGCAAAACATTATGCAAAAAAAAAATTGTAATAATGAATGTTATTTTGTAAGTTCATCTTTTCTGGCTTGGAGCTTAGCAAGGCACAGAAGAAAGGAAAGAGGGCAGGCTGTAAAATGGGCAAATAACAAAGGCTACATAAGCAAAAGGTAAAAGCTAATGGCCCAAAACGAATAGCTGTCGGCCTCCAGAGCATTGCTTGGACATGATGCAAGGCCCTACATTCGTGGTGCATAAGGCCCCTACTGTATAAGGGCTGCCACTGCCTTAACCATGAATGTGCCTGCAGACAAGTTCTCCTACCTGTCTTAGAAAAAGTTTCTCAGATCCTACTTACACCAGTGAACAGCTTAGCACCAGCCTCACAACTCAGCTCCATCAGAGCCCAGGTATTCATGTCCTTATCAGAGAGTCTTGCTCACACTAAATGTGCCCAGAGCACTGTTCCAGATAAGGGTGTATTACTGCACTGCATGGTGGCCACTCCTTCAGAGCACAGAGAGGGAGGAGTAGATGGCTGCCCCCATTTATGCATGAGTTCTGTGATTAGGATGCTGGAATAAAGAGCCTGTTAGCTCTTTTGATTCAGGGAATTCCCATCTCTCTCTCTCTCTCTCTCTTTCTCTCTCTCTCTCGTCTCTCTTTCTCTTATTTCTCAAAATCATACCATACCCTCAGGCCTACAGGACACTGATGGTAGAAGATCAAGGGCATAATATTGTCACATCCTCCCCACGACACTGTTCTGCTTTATGTGAAATTCCTAGAAAAATCAATTTGGATACTATCGTCTTGATGCCCACTGCTGAAACATCTAGTCAAGCTGTTAGGGCGCTCTTCTGCCCATGCTCCTCTCCTTGCTACAAAAGCTGTTCATATATTTTATCCTATATCTATTTGCAGTATTTGTTATTTGATATAAAAGAGGCTTCAAAAGCCTAAGTATTAGTGCCTGAGCAACTTTTAGGTAAACAGTCTACCTGAGTTGTAGCAGTGGTCTCTTCCAGCCACTTTTGCTGTGGTGATAAATGGCCCCACAATATCTGTTAAGTATATATGCATATACTTAAATATATATATTTTTTTTTAGAGTGGAGGAGGAAGTAGTAAATATAATATTAATTTTGAACACTTTTTCAAAAAAAAGTTATAAATTGTGTGTTTCAAGAATATCTCACAGATGCTTTTGGTAAATTAAAATAAACTAATACATAAAATATTCCAATAAAAAGGCCTTTAACATATAGTTATTAATTTATTTTTCATTCATTAAATGCAAAGCTTTAAACATTTTAACTTTTAAAATATAAATTTAGATGTTTATAACCCATTCAGAATTACAATGATATGATCCTTCACTTGGTATCTTGAAAATAATTTAAATTCCTTTACAGGCAAATGTGTTGGAAATCGAAAGTAAAGGGCGATTGCTTTATGATCCACACCCTTATCAAATGCATTTCACTGAGATTTTCTGCATAACCTAGCAATGCACCATTTGGTCAACATTTAACTACCTTTGCAATAAAATTCTTATGTATCTGGTTATTCATCTGAGCCTGCTGAACTGATCTGGATGTGCCATATAGAAGATGAGAGCTCATGAACTATAAATGTTAAAGTTAGCTTTGTTTTATCCCATCTTCTCATCTGGCACCTAACTGGCAGATCCTTCAAATTCCTGTCAAAGACTGCAAGCCAGGCTTGCCTACAATGGGCTTTTATCCATTTGAGCTTTTTTCCCATTTCCCCGGTGCCTTTTTGTCTGTCACCTGACAAAGAACGGTGATTTTTGGCAGTGGTTATCAACCAAAAACAACCTGGGGCCCTCTGTTTTGCACTGTACCAGTGTGTAGTAGCTCAACATAGCAGGTCACTTGGTAGAACAAAGGGCTCAGGAGGCCACATGAAGGACAGGGCTGCAGCTGAGGGAATGCATGAGACCCTGCCAAAAGACATGTTCTTCCACTGCAGCACAGAGAAGTGGTCTTTCAAGGTGATCAGGAGACCAGAGCACAAAGAAACCTGGACCTTGGGCTACAAATTCATACCACACAAGTACATCAGCAGGGGAGCATGAAACAAGTCGAACATGTAAGTTCTCACTCTCCTGAGGCAAGGGACAATGCTAGTTTGGAAGCTGAAAGCTAGAGATATAACTTGATCTTCTAAATTACTACAACAGATCTATTCTTTAATAATTTCACTTACTGTGTTTCAGAGTGTTTTGATAGTTAGTAATAGTTCAGGTCAGTTTCTTCTCTTTATCATATTGAAATTCAAGCCCTTTACAAAGTGCTCTGACCAATATCTGTGAATTCGTGGCTGTTAGTGATAGGACACTAGTACATACTTCCTGCTCAAATAGTAGGAAAACTAACTTCTTATTTACAACACAGTGCAAAGACACTCTGGTTTTCTTGTTATTTGTAATTTTTTTTAAGTTAGTAGCCAATTCCTCAATGTCTTACCTGCTGTTTGTTGTCTAGAAAGCAATTCACCTCAATTCAGAAAATGTTCTTCTCTGCAATAAGCCACAGTCCCAAACACAGCCTTGGTCACCTCTGTCCAGCACACCCAGGGACTGCAGAAGGACAAAGCTTATCTTTGATGATATGTAAGTACAAATGGCTTTAAAATTAAAACAATATCATTTTTTGCATTTAAAAAGAGAAAAATACAATTTGTGCAACAGGAACTGAGATGTGGCCAAAATTCTAGTAAGACTTATTGTACACTGAGAAATGAATGAAACATATATAACATATATAAACTCCTTAGTTTGTCATCATAAATTGAGCCTCTAACCACAGAATATTAGAATTCATAGAATCACAGAGTCATAGAATGCTTTGGATTTGAAAGGACCTTAAAGACCATTTAGTGCCAACCCCTTCACCACGAATAGGGGATGTCACCCAGTTTTGACCAGGTATCTCAAAGCCCCATTCGACCTGGCCTTGAACACTGCCAGGGATGGGGCATCTGCAGCTTCTCTGGGCAACCAGCTCTGGTACTTCGCCACCCTCACAGTAAAAAATTTCTTCCTGACATCTAACCTAAACTTGCCCCTTTTCAGTTTAAAGTCATTCCCCCTTGTCCTTTAACTACAAGCTCTTGTCAAAAGTCCCTCATCATCAGGGAGCACTGAGGACTGGGTGTTCCCAAAGGATAGGGCACCAAGAGCCAAGATGCAAAATGCAGCTGGCAGGGGTCCAAGTCCCGCAACACCTAAGCCAGGTGAGCAGGGCAAGCCCAAAGGTGGAGTCAGGTTCAGCCAAGCGCTAAGATCCTCAGGCACTTCCATGGTGATGAGTCAAGTCCAAGGTCAGGCCAGGAAGTCAGGTCAGAATCAGGTCCAACAGACACAGCCTGGGGACTGCCAGGCATGCATAGTGACAAGGCAGGTCTGAGGTCCAGTCAGGAAGGCAAACCCCAGGGCAGGGTCCAGGCCAATGCAGGACATGGCCAGGCACAAGCACTGCTGTAAAGGGCACGCTTGCAGTGAATTGGACAGGGAGTGAAGGCCCAGACCTGAGCTTAAATGGATTTCATTAGCCCATGGACAGAGGGGGAGGCCCTACATGAGGCGGGTCAGGGCCATTAAGACTTTATTAGTATCCTTGTGGCACTGGTATTAATTATGCACACATCAGACTAATAATGTATCATAACTATAGCAAGGCAGGGTGAGAGGGGCACCTTCTTGTGCACCCTTTGGAGCAAGGAGAGAGGACATAAGGAACCTTGCATCTCTGAGCCTTGACAGCTGCTGTTACTTCTGCTCAGCTAGAGGTATCACAAGGGCAGGGTGAGCAGGAAGCAGCAGTGGTAAGCATGAGTACCTGGAGGGGTACCTGGCCCTCCCCACCTCCATTGCATCCTTCACACATCCCTGGCTACTTCTCTGAAAATATTTTAAGCTTGTAATTGTCTTTCTTTTATTTTTGGTAAATTAAAATTGCCAATTTGTTTTCCAAGGTCATTTAGGACATAGTATTATTTAGATAAGGTAAAATGGGGAAACTGAAGGTTGAAATACTAGTATCTAGAAAATCCACATTCTTCTTGACTGATAATGTTCTGGCCTGGAAATGCTGATATTTTTTCTGGCTATTGTAGAAGAGGTTCTGTTCAAGGCATGCCTCAAACTGCCTGGAGCTCTAAGCTGCATGACCTTGACATAGTTTTCGTACTCCAAGACTTTCACCCACAACATCTCTAACTCCTTTATACCAAAATCTTGGGATAACAGCCTTGTTTTCTCAGGAACTGCTTTCTGCCAGAATTGGTTTTTTTTTAATATTGACAATTATTATTGTTGTTGTTGTTGTTCAAACTGTAATGTTTGTTCACACTGTCTGGTCTCAAGGACAACTAGAGAGGCAGCAGCCTCTCATAAAGAGAAACCAGGTTTCCTACTATAAGGTACAAATAATTCCTGTGGACTTCAAAAGGATGTAACTGGCTTGCATGTCAAGAAAAGAAGGCTTAATTTCTGTGTATATTCATGGCAGTCATAAGCAGATGTAAATTGAATAAATGTAATCAGTTTTTCTGCCTCTTTTGGAAAAAACTCTCCCCTGTGTATATATATCCTTGTTATTCCTCTTACTCCACCTCCCTCCATGTTTTTAACTCTTCCAGTATGTTTATTTAACAGTGTTTAGAAGTACTACCTAACTCTTCATATCTCTTAAAATACTTTATCATCTGTAATTTACTTGCAACTGCTTAATTTTTCTGCAGTTTAAATATGTACATATGAGGCAGAAAGGTGTGAGAGTCAAAAGTCAATAGGATGTGCTCATCTCTTTGGATTAGAAACAAACATAGTCAGAAACAGCTACAACAGAACTATTGTATCTTCATCTGCTTTTCCCTCAAGATGCTGACAAAAAACAGGGGGACTGATTTGTTTCACTTTCCCCCTAGGATACTGTCATAGGAGATCTGCTTTGGTCAGCATCTCTGTCATCTGAGAGGCTTTTATCACTTGCTTTCTCCATTAGTGATAGAAATGATTTCTCTGGCAGGCATCTCCAATAAAACCGTTTCAACTTTTCAGACAGATACAATTAAACATTGTTGTATAGTGCCTTCCATGTAAAATATCCCCAAGCAACTTGTAGACACTTAAAAAAATAAAAAAAAGCCAAATAAGATAAAACACAGAATCAAATCTATCTTAATTTGTCCTTAAAACCCAGCAACAGTTAAATGCCTGTTGTGCTAACTAGAGGAAGGACATTGTCAAGTACTACATCTGTCATCCACAACCTGTATCTGGCATATGCCATCAGAATACTAGCTGTACTAGATCTTGATTCTGAAATTACTGTGCAGAGAAGTCACTGAAATGTAGCACATTAGACTGGCTGTAAATGTTAAATGCCAACAGATTTGACTCACATATTAGAAGGATCAAATTAAACATGGCAGCCAGTGTCTTTCAAATTCATATAGTACCACAGCAGAGGAAATGCAGTACAGTAGGTCTAAATTATGTAGTAATCCTAATGGCAGCATTTGTCCAAAATGATGCCTATGAAGTATTTCATCTCATAATCCATGAAGTTCTGAATTACTGTAATCCAGCCATGGCTTTAAAGTCTTAATTTTAATCCGACTCTGAAGTTTTTAAGACACTAAATCCCTTATATTTGATTTAAAACAACAACTATTTTTTTAACCAGTGTGTCTTTCCTTTATTCTCAATTTATTTTCTCCAGATCATTGACAACAGCTGTCACTAGCAATAAATTGGAACACAAGTAGGTCAATAAAAAGTGTATCTTGCTTGGCAGAGTACTGTATACTCATACACTGCAGTAGAACAGTAAATATAGCTAACAGTCTTCAAAAGACAGGCAAAATTCTACTTTACCTAGTTTGCCATTTTTTACTGATAGATAAAGATATGCTTAGAGGTACCCAGCATGCCTTATATGTTAAGTGACATCTATGCTGTTTTCAGTGGTAATTCTTAACAAGATTTCCTGGATTTTTGGCCATTTTTGACCCCATGAAGAGAACATTTTCAAGGCTACATAGTAATGCTTCAAGCCAAATTGATTCCTGCTGTAATTTCACTGAATGATAGAATTCCCAATAACTGCATTTAGGAACTAAGTCTGTTGTCCTTGAAGGGATAAGCACAGACATGCTGTGGGTGCCCAAGGGCACAGTCCCACACCTTCCTCAAAATACTGCATATGTGGTATAAAAAAGAGCAGAGCATACCCAGCTTCACAGTTTTCCTTATGTCTAAATCAGAACATGCTCCTCAGGATTATTTTATTGCATTATGGGTATTCTTTCAAACTTGGAGTGTGGTTTTTCTTCACTTATATTTATTTTTCTTTTTTTCTGGCCTTAGAGGAGTGAGATAATACATCTTCTACGGCTTTTTTTTTTTTTTAATTCATGTTTTGTTGAATGTCTGTTCCACCTTTATGGATTTCAGTGCTACACACATCCACCAGCTTTACATTGTCCAAGGGACATATCCTGTGGTGAGATAGAACTCCCATGTTTGTTTGTCAAACAGTAAACCATATACCCAGAAAATATTCAGACTGTAAAGGTGTTATGCATAGAGCTCATGAAGAGTTCAAAAAACAACTTCTTGGCACATCTCTTTGTTTTGGCTTGAAAACCCAAGTGTCTCATTTTCAAAAGTCTCCTCTTCCTTGTTCTTCCTCAGAGTGGAAAGGAGAAGGTGCTCTGTTGTATGGGTTCTGATTCCCATACAACATCTGGAAGTGATTTCACTTTGCATTGCTCAAAATGCCCCAGGGACTCCTGAAATATTTAGTGAAACTTTTGTAGTGCTGAACACATCCTGAGGAGCACAGTTAAGGAACAGAGCTTGGCTCCTCTTTCTTCTCATCAGCAATCTAAAAAATCACTGGTCAGATAGACCAATGTCTACTACACTAAATTCCTTAAAATTCATATACTTACTTTGGACTGCTCCCAGTTTCTTGGCTTTGAGGGATTTCAAGACTTCATCTGACTATCCCAGTCTCCCTCTTATTCTTACTTGTGGCACTGAATTTTCTCATGTGTACTCTGCCTATGATAAAATAACATTAGATGTGCCAGACACTGCCTCCCATGCCAGTGTCTCCCATGCCAGACACTGCCTCTTATGATTAGATAATTAAGCTACCTGTTCTCTGCAAGACCACCTACCCCCTTTCTTTATAGGGACACTTGGTTTGGTGGGAAACAGATGCTTAATCAGCTCTGGCAGGAGATTCTCACAGGGTATAGAATTTATAGCCACTATTCCCTGTCATTAAAGGAAAACCAGACCTGTGGACCTCATCTGAACTTAAATGCTACATCCATGCCCCTCCTCCATTCCTGTGGGCAAGTGGTTCAGCACTGCTTATCTTTGTATGATTAAACTGTCTGCACTCCCCAAAACAAAGAACATTCACTGCCTCCTGAGAACAGTCCCTGGCCTGTGCTGTCCCCCAGCTGTGCTCAGGCATTGTCTGGAACTGAGCTCAAAACTATGCCAGGGAGAGTGAGTATCAGCAATTACTCAGCATGGATGATCAAATGATAAAGCTGGTATCCTTGCCCTGCTTATTTCACTTGCACAGGCATAGCCAAGGAATGTTTTTACTGACAGACTCAGATCTGAAAATTTTGTCACTCAGGAAGGAGGACTTGTTTGCATTAATTGATTTTGATGTAGCTTTTTCTTACTCTACAGATAGACTAGAAAATATCTTCAGTCCACAATGATTCATAATAGCCAGCAAGACAAGGGTCTTCTAATCAGGTTCAACAAACTCTCCTCCAGGTCCCAGCAGCAGAGCTGAATCTCATGGATGGGAAAAGACAGTCTCTCCCACGAGTCTTTCCCAGTCTTTCCTCACCTCTACAGCTGGTGAGCAATGAGCAGATGCCTACAGCAGATGATGAGCACTCTCCAAACCCTGCAGCTCTTGGAGTAGTCTAGGTCTCATGCTGAATATGCGGAAGTCTCAGCTACCTTCCATGGTGTTTGCCGTTCTACCACATCTCTGGTACTTGACAGAGCTTGTTTTCCTGAGGTTTGATTTCTCCTCTGCTATCTAGAAGTCCATCCCAGTGTAACTGGGGTTTTGACTACTTGTGCTAGCTCACAGGGAGGTGTGAGTTTTCATCACCCTCAATTCCAGGATTCACAGATGTGGTGTGTACAAGATATTCTAATGCCTCTATTTGAGGCTTAATTCCCAAGTCAGCTTTGCTGTGCCCGTGGCAGTGGAAAATGTATTTACATACATTTGAAGAATGTGTTTCAAGTCCATTTTTCACAATATAATTACCCAGAAGTTTCCATTTTGCACTAGAAGGTTCAGTGTAATGGCCCTAGGGTGCAAAGGCTGTGATCCCCCAGGGAAGTCTGGGAGCTTTCCTGATCATTCCTTCAACATGTAAAGTATATTTTCATCTGCCAATGATAACAAACCACACAGGCAAATGATCATAACCTCTTTAATCTAGAGAATCACAGGTAGACTATTCAAAATCATTTTTAGCCTGGGAATACCCTGTTTATCTTCAGAACAAACAATGAGTCATGGAGCTGGAGAGGGGCTATGATAACCTAACACCCCTGAGGAATATGAATTCTCAAAATCCCTATCAGTTGTTTACATGATTATGTGCCTCATTATGATTTCTTTCAAGTCCTGTGATTACCAAAGTTTCTTAGGCAGGCTTGACAAGACAGGATCCTTGGATAAAGTCTTTGTTTCAGGATTGCCTGCTTCTTTCAGTGTAGATATCCCATTCATGTCACCCAGCAGTTTCACCCAGACCTTGTCTTCTCCCTCAACAGAGCTGGGTACATCAAAGCTGGCTGCCGGGTAGTCCCTCTCCCAGAAAGGTCTTTCTGCCTTTGGTTTTCAGCTGCTTCTTAAGAATTTAAGGTGTCATTCCATGGGATTTTAAAACAAAATAGATCTGGACTGCTGTAGTCCTGCCCTCTCTCCCTAGGTCTGATTATAAAAGTTTTCACTCCATCTTCAACTGAAATTAGTTTATTTCACTGTATCTATTTAACATACATTGAAAGAGACAAAAGTCCCTATTGTGAATACTTCTTTCTTTCCTCTCTTTTCACTTGTACACTTTGCCCTTGCGTGTTTTAGTTTAGATATTGATTTCACATGGATATCTATAAGTTATGAATCTGGGTCATACCCAGGAATTTGTAGTAGATTTTGACTCTTTCTCTTGTATTTCACTACATTAAGATGGTTAGTCTGGGGGATTTTGCATTTTTGCCAGAATAGGAGTCCCCACTTATTTTATCCTTCTGCATTTCATTTAAGTTAGATGCCAGGCTTTAATTTTGTCTGATATTTTTTGCAACAGTAACTCCCTCTGTAGGTATCTGTACTATTCATCTATTCATCCAATCTGAGCTATTGACCTTGTTATACTAAACCCAACAAGATGTTGTGTAATTGTGTGATTGAGTAAATTTTTCTTACATTTGGCCTGACTCCAATCAGATCCTTTGTGCCTGTCTTTCTGAAATGCCTATAGTACTATCATTTAAATGGCTCAGAAATACTCTCCTGTCCCTCTCCACTTGGCATGCTCCTCTGGTGAACCTCCAGACCTGCTGGGTCTGCCAGAGTAAGCATGAGACTCCTATAGTTGGGTACCCACTTGGTGCAG
The DNA here is from genome assembly GCF_036250125.1 of Pseudopipra pipra. Classification (NCBI taxonomy): domain Eukaryota; kingdom Metazoa; phylum Chordata; class Aves; order Passeriformes; family Pipridae; genus Pseudopipra; species Pseudopipra pipra. The sequence continues at coordinate 88,016,740 of NC_087550.1, read as the reverse complement.
TGTCACGGGCTCTGTGTGTGCACCATGCCTCAGACGCAGCACTGCTGTGTCCCATAAAACAGCATTTATTTGAAGTTGTAGAATGCACAAGAGGCCGTGATACATCAGGGCAGAACACTATTTTGTATAGCAATACCCACTCAGCTCTGTTGTTTACCCCAAAGAAGAACCCCCTTATCTGTGACCCAACATGCCAGACAAACTCCTGACACATGTCCTGGTATGAAACAGCAAACAGGCAAGGCTGTGTACCCCTGCCTTTCACTTTACATGGTTTTCTTCCTCTTATAGGATTTTCTTCTCCTCCTGGACTGAAAGCTCAGGGCATACTGCCACAGCTTCAAAAATGGACATAGGCTTACCCTGGCTATGCCCTAGCTCTGACCTAGTTCTTCTGATTTGCCCTAGCTCTGACCAAATTTTAAGGTCACTCATTTTGCTGTTCTACTTCTTTCCAGCACACCCATTTTTTCAGTGTTTAGACTCCTAAAGTTGTGAAACTGGTCCTATATTTAGAATTATGATTTAAACTGCTTTTATTACATGCAATTGTTGTACACTGAGGAAGCACTAGTTGGGTTTTTTATAACACTTCAGCAGTATTATCTCTGAAGGGTATTAAAATGTGCACTTGGCTACATTTATGATGTTTAATTGAACTTTTATTAGTTTTTTTAATGTATCCTCATAAAGCACCGTACGACAGTAAGAAATAACGTACAAGTGGTAGATTATGTAAATGAAGCAGAAAATGCTATAGTTTAGTATTTAGTTCATATAAAATATAAAAATTAGATGAAAAATGTGGGTTTGAATGCAGTTATAATTAAAATTGTATATTGGAGTCTAACCTACACCATACTCTGTAAATACCACTGGTTGCTCTGAGTTCCAAGGAGATTATTTTGCAGTAGATACTGATAAATTACTGTACAAAGTAAGGCTTTTAATGATTCACTTTGTTTGATTCTTTCCCCTTTATTTTACTGCATGAGTTTACATTTTTGCAATTATCTGCTAAACTGGAGTAAATTAAATTCAGAGAAGACAGCAAAAGACAAAGGGGGCAGAGATGCACTGTAATGGCATGGAGCTAAATAGGATGAGAGAAACATATATACACACTAAAGCATTTCACCTGGGTAATGGTAACACCACTCTTAGGAGCTCAACAGCCCAGAAATTCTGAAAGGCTGCTTCTGGGAGGGGAGTAATTACGATGCCCACAGCCATCTCACCTCATGCTGGGATCCCGCACAACATAACAAGCAATGGAAATGCTGTCTTTCCCGCTGGTTTTCGACAGGCTCCCAGAGAAAGTGGTGCCAAGGCAAGTGAGAGAAATTCTGGACAGTAGCGGATTGTTTGATAAATTTCATCCTGGATTCAGCCCCAGCCATGCTACTGAGGCTGCCCTTGTCAAAGTCATAAATGGTTTGAATGCCGCTGCTGAAAAGGAAGCCTGGCCTTGTTTGTACTATCAGATCTAGCCGTGGGGGGGTTATTCTGTAAAAGGCTGGATTCTGTTGCAGTGCCTAGGTGACTGGCTAGTGTTGACTGAGAATGCGTTGAAATGGTTCCAGCGGTACTTGATTGCTTTCCCCAATCAACGTAGTAGGGTAAATTCTCCTCGAGAGCAGCCAGTTTCACATAATGACACTTGATCCCAGGGAGAATTCACCAGCGGCCTGACTTAGTTGGCGCTGATGCTTTACGCTCTTTCTCTTGCCTTTCAGAGAGATATATGAGATGCATTAGAGCAGTGTATTAGAACTCCTTTTTGGCTTTATTGAAGAGGACTATATTTCTAAAAGTACCAACAATCAGATATTCAGAAACAAAAGACTTTCTTGTGCAGTCAAGATTATTAATAGAGATAAAACACTTGTTTCTACCTGTTAATTTGAAGTCAGACTTCTTTTTAATTTTTTTTTTTTTTTTAAAGAGGTCTGAATTATCTTTGTAAGTCTGGAGTGACAGTGCTGATCTCAATAGATTCATACACTTGTAAATAACTTACAAGAAGAGTCTGACTCAATTGTCTGAAAACCAGAAATCACTGAATAACTTTCCTGGGGACTTCAGTTTACATTCATGACCAGGAAGCCTAACAAAGAGATTCCAGTGCTGCTTCTGCTCTTCACAGCCACTCCAGTTCAACCAATATCCTAGTACCATTTTAACCCTGTAGAAATTTTTCTATTCTCTCTCTTCTCAGGCTGTAGCAAGGCTGTCATCTGCAGGGGCTTTGCAAAGTTGAGACCAAAGACCTGAAAAGAGTTTTAGCCACAGACCTTTCTGAGTGTCTTCAGTGGGAAAACAGATTTGCTTCTCCTCCAAATGCCTCTTGTCAACAACACACAGGATCTGAAATAAGCATCCAGTGAGATTGCCTGCAAATTTTCCAGTCTGAGATTATCACCAATGTAACTAAATAAACCAAGCTGCAGAGGAAATTTGGATGAACCTTCATGTTTGTAACAGAGATGGGTTCTTGGTCACCAGGTCACTATAACTTCAGATTCTGTAAAATCAGAATAAGATTAACAATTTTTTGTGAACTTCATACATACAAAATGTGCAGTATGCAAAAGAGCTATCCTGAATAATTAATTTATGCATCAGTTTTCTCACATGTCTTCATATGTCCATGAGCTGAGGCAACCTCTTATCTTCAAGAAGCCCATAGAAGAGGAGTTTTTTTCTACTTTTTCTACTTCATGGCATAATAATTTAAACTATTTTGTTACTGAAATGATATAAGAAATTTATACAGTGTATAAAACCATGCATTGAATCTATAGGACATTTCAGCTTCCCATCTTCACCCAACGTGCACATTAGTTATCTGAATATAAAGGTTATTAAGATGTAGTGATAAATTGAAGAATGGTATTTCATAGATTGAATTAAGATACCAGAATTTGACTTAGCATGTTTATTAACACTATTGAACAAGTTCTGTTTAAAAAGCTAATGATAATCTATCCATTTTATCCCAACGCATCCTAATTTCTATTAGGCATCCCCTGACTTCTAAATCAGTTGTGTATTTTTCCCATGGAAATACCTAAACATTCACATGGAGAATATATATGCTTTGTTTTAACATGGCATTTTAATAGCTTCTCTTTTTTATATGAGACTTCACAAACAACAATTGGACTTAGTACAAACTGATGACTTCAGTTTTTGCATTACACTTAACCCAGCCCTCAGCAGGGCCCTCAAAGCAGGCTTCTCGGTTCAGTAATGTTCATATTCGTGCTAATACCCCCATTGCTAATCATAACGTGGGAGAATAAAACCTGCTGCAAGTTGAAAATCATTTTACAATTAACTTATAAATAAGCCAACCATAATTACATTGTGTTATCTCACATTGTTTTTACAGCCTCTTGCCATGCTTCAAAGAAGGAAATTAGACATACAGTGCTGGGTGATATTTAGGACAGAATGTTGCAAAGGATGTATTTTAATGACCTGAGTTTGAAAGGCTCATGTAAAGGTTCATCACTTTGAACATTTCAGATAGATGAGACCACTGGTTTGTTGCTCTGCCTTGCTTTGTTTTTTTGTACTTCATAGTAAATCATCTTACCTAGGTCATTGCACAAGACAAACAGAACATTTTTTTAAGAATTCCTTTTGTGTTTCTGAAAACATAGCTATTTTTCTGTATCTAACTGTTTCAATGTGTAATATTTCATAATTGACCAAGACCAAATTCAGATGGTTCTTATTATTAAGATAATATTAGCATCTTGTTGCACACAGGAAGTATTTGCAGCTGTAGTAGGTTATGAGATCCTGGGACACAAACCTGTCTTTAGTCCCCTTGCTGACCTACTAGGTAGAGTAAGCTGAGGTGAAATTTCACTCTGCAGAGAATAATATTTTATAGAAAGTTGGAACAAAGGAACCGTTTTTCATATCAACCAGTTTTTTAGGACAGAAATCATTCTAAACTAGGCAGACTTTGAATTTCATTTCCATCTAGTTATATTTAGCCTTTCTTCTCTTCAAAATAAGGTTGACTAACCTTCTATGATACAATTAAATGTCCTTAAAACAGTATGCACATCAGTAGAAAGAAACAGACAAAGTAAACACACTGCCAAATAGCCTTGTGTTCTTAAGGAAGTTATATGGCTGTGCTCTTCTGTCAATAGGCTCCTCTGTGCCCCCATTGATCTCAGTTATGAATCTGAGCATGTTCTTACTGCTATCAGCAAGAAAGTTTTACTCATTCATTCCTCTGACTTCACTTTTTAGGTCTGCATCTTCTCTGGCTGACACAAAACATGCTGTTAAACACACGTGCAGAGAAATCCCAATTTTAAGAAAGAAAAGTAGTTACGAATGTGGACTGGTTTGGACTGGGATAGAGTTAATTTTCTTTGTAATATCTCCTATAGTGCTCTATATTGGATCCATAACCAAAACAGTGTTGATAATACAGAGATGCTTTAGTATTGTTGAGCAGCACCTACCACAACCTCAGGGCATTTTCTGCCTCTCACCCCACCCCACCAAGCAAGCTGGGGGTGCACAAAGAGTTGGGAGGGGACACAGGTGGGAGAGCTGACCCCAGCTGACTGCACCATATGGTGTCATGCTCAGCCAGAAAGAGCTGGGGGAAGAAGGAGAAAGAGGGGATGTTCAGAGTGATGGCATTTATCTGCCCAAGTCACTGTCAAGCACTTTGAAGCCCTGCTTTCCATGAGATGGCCTTTGTCTCAGTGCACAAGTTTTCTTACTTTTACTCTTCTACACTTTTACTCTTTTGATTCTCTTCCCCATCCCACTGGAGGGAAGTGAGTGATTATCTGTGTGGAGCTGAGCTGCCCATCAGAGTTAATGTACAACAGATGAATGGTAAAAACATCAGAACTCAGACTACTCAGGAATATCTCATTTTCTTTAGATAAGGACAAAGGGATGACACTCTAACCAATACTGAGAAAATTATTTTGCAAGGCAAAACTTCCCTCTCTGAGAGACAGGAAGATGTGGCATTAACCACAGCATAAGCTGAGAAGAACCAGGACATGTTTTAGTAGAGAAAGAAGAAGGTCACCTCCCACGTATATGAGACTGGAAGAATCTGCAGGGTCAGGAAATGTGAAGACTTTTATGAGAGGCAACAACTACAGATGCAAGGTTACAGTCTGAAATGACTTGGCAAATGGCTGTTCTCCATAGTGACTGAGAAAGGTGCCATAGGGAGAGCTTGTAGGAGGAGATGAAAAAATTTGCTTCAGCCACAAGGAGCTCACTGAGGTGGTGACAAGGAGACATCAGTTTGTTTTGAGTTTGAATGGGAGTGGATAAATCTGGATCACAGATGGACTTGTGAATTTAAGGACAGAGCAAAAAGTTGAATTTCTGCCCTGCAGGTTAGGTAGATTAAGGAAGGGATGGAATTTCCAAGATCTGTTTGAGGAGAAATCAATGGAGAAATTGGCACTAGGAACACCAATGGAATTGCAGCAGGCAGCCCAGCACTGAGTCGGAGATGAACTCCAGGCAGCAAAAGTAAACAGCACTCTCAGCATGCTTACAGATAAGAGGGAGAAGAGTGAGATGGTAGCTGTGGAGGCAAGCAGGTTCAATGTGTGTTTTCAAAGTGGAGAGATTAAACACACACTTGTTTTGAGAGGAGGGTGAAGCCAAGGCAAATAACAATGTACAGAGAGGAATAGAAAAAGAGGTAAGCAGGCACCAGGGAGAAGAAAAGACAGAATATCTTGTTCCGCTTAATGCTTACATCCGTTTTGCAGATCAGAACTGCACTAATTTGGGAAGCAGTTTACATAATCCATAAAAATGCATTTTATTAGCTTTTTTTTACTTTGAATCACTGACTTCTAAAGAATGAGAACAGCCATAAATGCTATTGTCTCCACAGGCAGCAATTTGAAAATAGAAGATCCATGGTTACACAATAAGTGTATTTTCTTCATAAAAAATATTTGCAAATCAGGTTTAAAATAAGGGGGAAATAGCTTTAAAATATTCTGCACTTCAGAAAATAATAAAATGTCTTCTTATTTTCCCCTGATAGGCCACGCAATGCAGATTACTTTATGCAGGAAGCTAAACGGAAGAAGCATAAAGCAGATGCAATGGTGAGAACATTTTCTTTCCAGTTACATTGCTGCAAATTATTTTTGTGATGCACTTTCTTCATCAGCACAGTATTGCTGGGGTAATTATAAAATCTATTATAAGGATGGCTAGGCTTGTTAAATTAAGAAATGTTTATATAATCAAATGTTCATAGCCCAATAAACTATGACTTAACAAATAATGACTTACTGAGATAAAGGCCTGGATAAATAAAACTTTCTGTTTATCCCTTTGCTTTAATTAGTAACTATAGTAATGGAGGCTGTGTAAGGGATCCACATGCCTATCTTCTCAGTTTAAGTAGCTGACTAGGTCCTATAATTGCATCCCCAAATCTGATCTGGTGGCTGAGGTATTTGTACTTTTTTTTAAAGAGTTTTGGCTTTTCAGTGCCAGAAGAACCCTGGTTTCATGGCAGATGTTTCTGGACATAATCAGTAGCACACAAGGAATCTGTGCAACCCTAGAGGAACACCTAGCACACAAAGTATTGTTGCAACAAACAGATTCTTGGCCCTGGCTTTGACCTGTCTAAAAATGTAGCCAGTAAGAAATAGGGGAATCTGAGGTTATATGGAGCACTAAACTTGTCTTTCTAGACAAATGGGTGCAAGAAAGTATACAGGGCTCCAGGAGAGCTCTGCTTAGCTATCCTTCAGCTTTCTCCAAGGCTGTGTTCTCCAGCACCATGGATAAGCCAGCGACATGAGGTCTCTGAGAAGGCAGTATATGGAGTGGAACCCTGCATTAGTGTGGCTGTTTTGCAGGTGGGAGTAGCTGCATTCCTGCCTTGCTCTGTCAGTCAAACACTCTGCTGTCAGAGCATCAGGAAAGAAGAAAGGTGACTCAGAATCTCTGTTTCTTCACCTCTTTTTTTCTCAGCTGTGCAGAATGTAAAAAGGCCATGGAAGCAGAAGCAGGCCCTTAATTTAGGACACTAACACCGCGTTTTACACTCTACCTGAGTTTATTAGCACAAATTTCCATGGTTTATTCAGTTCCATATTACTTTAAAGTGAGTCTTAAATCAGAAAATATTGTGGAGAAGTACAAATGGTGCAATTTAGTGTGTTGCTTTAAACAGAATGGAAAAGATCACTTGATATGCAAAGGAAATTCTTAGCCTGGAGAGAAATGTTTTTATGGTAGAATCCCAGAAAAAGGAGTTGCAAGCATTATTCTCTGCTCTCTGCCAGAAGTTTCCTGCATGAAAGTCATCTAGACACAGTTTGAATAGCTTCCTATCAGTATTAGGTGGTTGAAATATCCTCCACATTCAGCTTCCCTATACAGGGGACCAGCACCTTACTTACACCTTGTGAATTGCCCTTTGCAGATACTTCCTTTCCCTCTCTGGCTGTGTAGGCATCCCGAAGGAAATGCCATATTGCCAAAGTGCCTTTAGGCACTTTGAATCACCTTGCTGGGCTCAGCACCACCTGCTTTGGCACTGCATTACTTAACATAGGCACTTAGAGTGAGCAGCCCTGAAAATCTCTCTAAGTCTCTCTGCTCCTCAGTCCCCCATCTGTGAAATTGGGATAATAGCACTTCCACCTCCACTGGAGCATCAGGGAGAGAAATACAATAAAAAGTTTGTGAAGTTCTCTGGTATGATCGCAATGGGAGTCATATAAGAACCTAAAATAGATTGAAGCCAGTGTGCCATTCCAAAGTTACTATTTAAAATCTTTATCCGTTGGAAAAGAATAAGGTCCATTAACCTTTCACTGTGTGCATCAGATTTCAGCCAAATACATCCAGTCCATTAATGGGCTTTATGTACCGCAGGAGTTGTGACTGAAGGAGAAAGAAGTCAGGATAGAGAGGTATTAGTATGATTCTCCTTTCACATCAAAAATAAAATTCTGAGAGCGGATAAGTGGTATGTAAGTGTACACATATGAACATCATGTGTATATTTGCATATACACTGTCACTGAGGACATATATATGCACATATATGCCTATAAGCACAAAAATATATACACAGAGTCAAAGAAGTACCAAAAATAGGAGAAGAAATGGGACAAGGAAGGAGGATCTTGGAAGATGCTGAGGGAGCAGCATATCCTCCTGAAAGAGGAGGATATAGAAAGCAAATTCCTGACAAGAGGAGAGCAGTGCTGAAAATGGTAGGGATAAAGAAGACAGGGTAACAGAGATGAGCCTTTGTATATGAGTTAGTAGTCAAAGTATTTAGTTCTCTTCTCTTAGTTCAGGGTTTCATTTACCTTTCTTTGTTGGGTGATAAAAAATTACATCTGCAAAGATGTGTGAAACACTTTTTAATGAAAGCTTGAACAAAAGGCCTGATGAGTTTGTGGAATTTCCAGCACTGGAAGAGCTTTGACAAACACTTGTCAGGAATGTCCTAGGCAGACCTGATCCTTCTTTGGACACAAAAGTGTTGAAGAAATAATATCTCAGAGCTTTTTTCAGCTCTGCTTTCTGTATCTTCTGCATGATTTTCACTCATACACAGAGTTTGATGGGGTTTAGCTTTCTCCCAGAAAAAAATTGTGAATCTGAAGATATACCAACTGGTGTCAAGTTTACAATTTATGTTGAGAAAATCCTATGAAATGTAAGCACATCTTGATGATTACACTATTTCTCTGTGTCCTTATTTTTTCCCTCTAGGTGGAGAAGTTTGGAAAGGCACTGAATTATGCAGAAGCAGCGCTATCATTTATTGAGTGTGGAAATGCAATGGAACAAGGCCCAATGGAATCTAAATCCCCTTATACCATGTATTCAGAAACAGTTGAACTCATCAGGTAGGAAAGGGAGGAGATGGTCTCAGGGGTTGATGATCTCTGTGCAAACATGCTCATCTGCATTATCACATAGTTTCCTACATACAGGAAAAGGGGAGAAGTGAAATCCTCATAAGTGCTTGGTCAGTGCATATGTAATGTGTATGTATTATCTGTGATTTCCTTAGAAATTAAATCAGGAAACTTTGAAGAATAAAAAAAAATTTAAAAAAATGGACCAAAAAAAACGGCACCCAAATACTTTTATATTACTTGAGCTGCAAATTACTTCAAGAGTGTCACGATGTAAGTCCCAAGCTACTGAATAGAGAAAAATAGTAATCCATAATAATAAAACACTTTCACAGAATGGTAGTTTGAAAAATCTTGCAATGTGTTTTAAGATTGCTGTTTAAAGGTTACCTGAAAGAAGATGTCAACAGGGATAGAAAAATGGACACTCAAAGTCCACTTGGTGTGTATGCTCCTAATGTAGCCAGTGGAGTCTCAAAAGCAGCTCAGCTCACCCTAAAGCCACTCCTACTTTCAGTCACCTTCATGGCTCTCCAAACAGTACAGTGTAGAATTCTGTCCCATCCACAGTCCCTATGAAGAAAATATGTCTCTAAAGTCCTTTTCTCCATTACAGTTGGTACTGACCATTAACATTACTGGCAGTGCTGGTAGAGAAAACAAAGATCAAAATCATCCCAGCAGCTGAGGGACTCTCTGCAAGAGAGTGACACACTAGCAGAGAAAGTTGCACTGCCAGTGTTCCTCAGGACAGTCAACCGTGCAGCTCTGATCAGGATTAAGTTCATAGGAAGTAACACATTTGCATTTTTAATAATATTCATAATGGATCGAAGCTTCTAAAACAAATGCATTATTTTGGACTTAGTGTTGATGCAAAAATTTCCTCGCATGTTAATAACTCCACTGGCATTTTATTCCACTTAGGGTTGTCTTCTGATGCATTTCAGTGGATTGAGGCCAGCTTTCTAACTAGGAGGTTATTGAACAAAATCAAATAGGTTTTTTTTCTGTAAAAGAATAGTACATTCCATCTCTGCAATTCTTCCCTTCCTTTTTGTTTCCCCATGTCTGCAATTCTTCTCTTTTTTTTTTTTAAAAAAAGGCAGAAAGCTCTTTCTTGTCTGCCCTGTCTTTTCTCATGGTAGTAAATATATGATCCTAATTCTGGAAATGAATTTTGCTTGCAGATCCATAGCTTTCAATAATATGTGTAGCTGTGGTTGTGTTGTGGTGTGAATTGCTGTTGATCTCACTTTCTGCAGCTCAGAAAAATAAGTGGTTTGCTAGGTATGCCTGTAGAAACAAAATGTTCATGCTGAATTTTGGCACAGATATCAAGATTAAAGTCTGAAAGCAAAGGTAAGAAAAAAATCACAAGCAGCTAATTATGGGAAACAGGTATTTTTCTGGAAGTGAGCCCAGAAGCGCTCTGTGTTGTCCTAACCTTGTCTGTTGTTCAGGTATTCAGCTGGAAGCTGAGATTTCCAGAAACCAATTTGTGATTGCATAGCACATACACTCTTGAAACAGCAGTGCTACCTCTGTGAATGTTTAATATTTATAGAATCTGAATGTAATGTCATATGAGCAAAAATAGCTCTGAGCCACATGTTCCCCCTATGCTGCGCTCTGCTTGGAGGAACAAATCGGGGTAGACACGCTCAGAACTGGCAGGGTGAGGTCAGCACCAGCTTCCAGGCAGGCTGTCTGCCTTGAAATGCTCTGAAAACCTTTCTGCATGAACTCTGTGTAACTGGGTCTCTGCAGCAGCAGAGGTTATTTTGGTAAGACGGTGTCACCTCACCAGGTGCTCCCCTCTGGACTGATGATGTTCAAGGGAGTTACTGCTGTTCAAAGTGTGCAGGGAGGCACGCTAATGGCAAAACAGCTCTGAAGCACAACCAGAAGAAACACATGTATGTCTGGTAACTTAAGCAAATATGTATAAGGGGCAGACCAAATTACATTGGCCAGCTTAGCTCTCTAATCAGTAATATAAAGCTGTCTCAGTTAACTCACATTGGCTTTTTTCCTTTTGCTTAAGGTATGCAGTGAGACTAAAAACCCACTCAGGCCCCAATGCCACGCCAGAAGACAAACAGCTGGCAGCATTATGGTTAGTAGATCAAGCTTTCCTCAAAAGGCTTCTTTTCTGCAGTAAGCCAGTTCTTGAAAATCAGATGCTGGACGCAGCCAGATAGAATGATGTTCTCTGTTGAAATTAAGAGAATACTTTCTGCTCTGGGAAGGTCCAGCCCTTGTATCACTGTACCAGGTCTGCATTCTGTCTCTGTATATAAGCAATTCATACTTATTTATTGACTGTGACAGGTTGGCTATGGTATGTCAGTGTAATTAATTTTTAAATGCCTGATGGTTTGTTGTTTTTATGAGTGATGTACTTTTTTACCAATAGCTCACTAAGTTCTTTTATGGCTGACATTTTAGGCTCAATAATCATAAATTATATTTATATTATATGAAGGGCAATATGGTGATGGGGATAATTAAGCCTCTTAGATTATCTACTAAATTGAGTTTTCTAGATATATATGTAAGCACCTTAGATTCTATAGGATGCTTGCTGATTGCTAGTAAAGTAGTAGAATGTTATTAAAATCAAATTTTAATTTAATATCTATGTAGTTAATACATAAAATACCTATTACATGGTTAGTGAGTTCTCAGTAAGTGGACATTTACAATCAGCAAGTGTGTTTTTAACATCTATTAACCATCTGTTAAAAATCCAAATGAAATGCATCTTTAGCTTCCATAAATAAGGAGCCCTAATTAATCATTTGTATAAAAAGGAGCAAAATATTCAGAGTTACTATTTTTTTTTAATGCCCTTTCTCTGTCACTGGTTTGCTGTGTCATCGGCAGGCGCACAGAATGCATTAATGGCAATTGCTTTAAAAACGCTTAGGTGGGAGAATGACTAAAGAATGGTTAAAAAGAATATTTAAAGCCTTATTAGGAAGGCTTGCTGAGAACTGCTGGAGTGCTTCGGTGTGTGAGGAACCACATCCAAATTCAGGGAGCTGCTGCATCTGTTTCAGCAGCAGAAAGGTCAGCGCGAGGGAAAGCAGACGGAGCCTTCTCTGGGCGATGAATGGCAATCTTAACTCACCGTCTGCCAGCCAGCAGATGAGCTGACACCATTTGCATATGTGCTGTACCTGTGAAGGTGACAGAGGGAGAGTGATGGTGGAGGCTGCGAGGCCGCCGCATCCCCCGGCTGCTCCCGGCGCCCGCCGGGCAGGCTGCCAGCCCGCCCCGCTCCCGGCCCGCTTCTCCTGGGGAGACACTGTCCTCCAGCGGCCACAGCCGGGATTTCACCGCCGGCTCTCAGGAAAGGAGACTGGCAGGCTGAGCAACCCTGGCTGGCACTGTTTTTTTCAGGAGCAATTTGCTAATTAAGGGGGTTCGCTGAGGTTTGGGCAGCTCCTGGGCTCGGGGAGCTGGGGAGAGGTCTGCACTTCCAAACTCAAGGCACCTTCTGCTGCTCTGGGTTGGCTCCAGGACTAAATACTGTTTTTTAAAATAAGGCCTCTGCTGCCAAAGGAAAAGCAAAACACACTAGGTTTTTGCTTTGAAAGTGGTGTTACTGTGGGGCATTCCCACACTTGCCAATCCATTGGGATTTCTGTTTAGGGGTCACCCTTTACCTTCTGCTCTCCCTTATATTCCAGTTACCGCTGCCTGGCTCTTCTGTACTGGAGGATGTTCCGACTCAAGAGAGACCACGCGGTCAAGTATTCAAAAGCGCTTATTGAGTATTTCAAGGTGCATTACTTATGGCATGGGTTTAGATCAATGTATCATTACAGGGGATGGAGCACTGTACTAAAACAGTAGCTGTGCTGGGCTGAGTTTTTTCCCCTGTGAAGTCAGTGGAGTTTTACCATAGACTCCCATGGCAACACCTGATCTCTAGTCAGGTCTGTTGTCTTCACAAGGGCCCCTCTCTGAAAAATACGTACTGTGTCCCTTCACAAAGGATGATAAATGTATTGTACTAACAAACAGGTACTTTCAGATTATTCTTGGTCAATTGTCCTGCTCTGTTATGAATAGGTTTTGCAGATTTTGCTCTGAGAATCTCCTCCAGGATAACACCTCCCACTAGACAACCTGTGAGTTGAAGACTTTGATTTAGATCAGTCCTCAGATGCAGGGCTTCCACTTAGGATTGATAGGTAGGACAGTGCAGTGGGACCATCTTCTTACCCAAGCAACTGTCAAACAGCCCACGCTGTCTTCAGTGGGAGTTGTACAGAAGCATCAGAGGGCAAAAAGACCACCTGCCATGTACTTGACACAGCACTGTTGGCTTCTCCTTCCTACTTTGCTTCTCCTGCTTCTGGTTTTCACTCTCTGCCAAGTCCAAACACTGGTTATTTTGAAAAAGACCAGACGTCCCTCAAAGTATTTTAATATATTTTGACAGGCAACCTTTCCCTGGAAAGCACATCAAGAGCAAAACCTTCCAAGTAGAGCTCACCTAGCAGTCAATCCATCCAGCGTTTGATGTACAAACACAAAAATAAGCCTTTATCATCCTGATTTTTAAAAAAAGTATGAACATACAAGTACTTTAAGACAAACTGCTTTGGGGGACCTGGACAGTCTTTGAACCCAGGGCTCATCTAGTGGGTTTTTTTGCAGACTTGAGGAATCTTGAAATGAAAAACATCCATCCTTTGACATTTTGTTAATAAAAAAATTCAAATACAAGCACGAATGCTCATGACCAGATTCTGAACATGTGAAGACAGTGAACGGAATTGACAGATCCGTTATTGTCAAATAGAAATTGAAGTCAATGTAATTGCTTAAAAAATTTTGCAAGATATATAACTCAACATGTTATGTTTCTCTAACAGTGACTTGATTTCAGGGGAAAGAAATATGTGCCTATTACAGTACTTTATTTTTCTTTACCAGTTCAGAGAATAGCTGCATTAAGAAAAGGATGGTCAGGCTCTCAACCATGTAAAATGTCTCCTACTAGCAGACAGAAACTGTTTCACAGAAAACATAAAATGGACTTACACTCTGCTGTAGTCAAGAAGAGCTTGTTTTTTTTCAGAGCTCCTGCTGATATAATGATAGCGTAGTTTCACATTAGAAAGTATTCTCACCTTTGAAAGTAAAAATGGAAAAAAAATCCATTTGCTATAATTTTCAGTGGAAAACAAGCCAATTCTCTACTCCTTTCATATTTGGTATCTAAAAGCTTTCAAAACCAAGTTACATGAAATGCTGACTGCATTAAGAACTTCCACATATATTATCAATCAAAGAAAGATTTTAAACCTTGTCACACATGTTTGCAGGGAAAATTAGACACACTTTTCCTTTAGAAAATAAAAAATTATTATTTAAATCTCCTTTTAAGTCTTTTATTTCCATTCTAAAAAGAACTAATGCGGCAGAGAATTAAAAAGAAGGCATAGATATTCAGGGGGCAGGCACATTTGAAAGTATAAAGAAACCGGGAAGATGGTTAGCAGTAGGCAAAGTGGGATAAGAGATGGTCCCTTACAACATTACACTGTTTTGAATCCTTACCCCCACCTTTCTGGTGCAGAACTGAGATAAAGCTGGACAGTATACCTAAAACATGAAAAAAAAGATGTGGGGGAAGTTGTACAGTAAGGCGGGGTTGGTTACATGTACAGTGGAAGTATCCTTGACTCCACTTTGATTTCCATATTTTCCTGCCTCCAACTCTGCAAGTATACTCAGTTTCCATTACACTAGAAAGATGAAGGCCAGTAGCTCTGCAACAGATCAGAAAAGAAAGGGGGGGGAATGAAACTATTCTGCAGGAAGAACGAATGCCAAGGATTCTCACGGTTGTTCTATTTACGATGGTAAATGAAAACTTTTCCTTTTTTTTTTCACACATTAGCCCTTCCTTCCAAAAAAAACCCCAAAACCCCAAAAGCTAACTTGTCATATCATTTACCTGGGACGTGGAAGACCAGTGTCAAAATGCAGGAAGAATGCCAGGGCACACGTGGTACTGGTGTGATCACTGCTAAAATACAGCCAATGTTGGGGTGCCCATGAAAGATATGAGAACCCAAGAGGCAATTCAGAGGACGCATCAAAAGCGAGACAACAAACATATCTGAAGAGAGGCTCAGGAGATATGTCCAGCTTAGTGCAGAACAGATTAAGAGAGGATATAATCATTGTGCATATGGAAGTGGAACTGATAATACCAAGTTACATGCAGTTTTGCTGGCATTGGACCAACAAAATCCAAAAGCCAGCACTGAAGTTAGGAAAATTCAGCCTTAAAACTGAGAAACAGTGTCTGTTTTTCTAATTGTGAGGCCTGCAAAACACTAAAACAGGACACAGGACAACAAGGAAGATAAATAGTGTCTTAGGATTTCAATATCACTAGCTATCCCTTTTAAAAAGAATAAAATACAGTTCAAAAATAATTTAGCTTCTTGTAAAAGCTCCATGATTGGTGGAAAACAGAAATTGCAGAGTACATGCCCTGGGGGATTACTCCTGGCTTGAAATCCATGAATGTCTGATTACCATTTTTCCTTCCTAAGCCATGAGAGACCAAGAGTTTTTGTACTTCTGTTACTGCTTGTAACTCCTGCAGTTTACAACACCTGCATCCTTGCATTTAAAACAATATCCATAAACAGATCTCAAGCTGCAGGACTTTGCTTGTTCTCCCATGGATGTCAAGAAGGGAAGGTTGTTCTCCAGCACACAATTACCTGCATGTACAGTTTCAGGGGAGAATGCAAGGAGGTCACTTTCCTCTAAAGAATCAAAGCCTGGCCATTGCTGAATATGAGGCTGTGGATGGGATGGACTAGCAAAGCTTGGTTTCTTAGACTTCTGGTTTTTACATCCTTCTGTCTCACAGGCCCAGGATTAAATCAGTCACTGCACTTGAGAGAGAGGAGTAGTTTTTCCACAGGTCAAGTGGGCAGGAACCTGCCAGTAAATTCCCCTCAGCTCTTGCAGGTTAAATACTAGAATCATTTTATGTATCCAGTCTCCATTACTGCTGATACCTAGATTTATCCTGCTCTGTATATGCAGTCCTTGTACAAAGTGGTCTCTCCACAAGCAATGAAATTCTTTAGTCTAAGGAAGTATACCAGATAGAGTCTTAATGACTCCAGGTATACACTAAATGATCTAATGTCCCCTTCTGGGGAGTTCAGGGGGGGAATCCTTCAGCTAGGAAAACCACCAGTCTACACAGGCAGTCTCTCTGACCCTGTGAATGCTGCTGTGTTCAGACCAAGGGAAACAGCTCAAGAGGAGCAATTGTGAGGGAGATTCTTGAGCCTCGTGGTTAGAACAGCTACCTAAGCTGAGGGACCCCCGATTCACATCTCTGTGGTCAGCCAAGCTGAGCAGACTTGCAGTCTTGAAGGTCCTAGAGGAATGACATTTGTCAGTGGGGGCAGGAGAGTAGGAGGAAAGCTTTCTGATTTTTTCCATCACAAGAAATTCCAGCCTAAACTTCACAGAGTCCTGACATCACTTTTCTGAATTCCCAGGATTTCTGTGGAAAGGTTCCATTTCAGCTAATGTGTTTTCCTAATCAGCCCCTATCCCAGGATGTTCAATAGACTATGATTCAAGTCTGTTCTGCAGCAGTGCTTCATCACAACACCAAAAAAAGGCTGACTGGATTTATTGCATCATGAGATGCAATTGCCTCATTTTCTTTACATTTCTGTATTTTTACACTCTTTACTGTTTTCATTTTGTAGTCTTATATAAATTATATGCATTGTGAGTTACTCTTTCCTTTCCAGAATTCATCAAAATCTGCACAGAACCCGTCTCCTTGGGGTGCCAGTGGAAAGTAAGTTGCACAGAAACTTACATCAGATTGGCAGTCAGAAACCGTATTTTCTTACCTGCAGTATAGTCTGATACTCTGGTGATTTTAATCCCAACACCTTTTAAATAACTGTATTAACATCTGTTTCTAGGAGCACAGGAACTCCATCACCTATGTCCCCCAGCCCATCTCCAGTCAGCTCTGTAGGATCCCAGGGGAGCACAGGGGCCCCTTCCCCATCTCCTATCATCAGCATTCCTCAGCGCATTCATCAGATGGCCGCCAACCACGTCAGCATCACCAACAGCATCCTCCACAGCTATGACTACTGGGAGATGGCTGACAACTTGGCCAAGGAAAACAGAGGTGAGCAAGGCAAGGCAATGGGCTATTTTAGAAGACTGTTACATGATTTGGATCAGGAAAATAACTATTTTGATAGGAAACCTGTCGGCAAAGTAGGGATGCAGGGGTGTTTTTCTCCTTTGGTCTGTTCATAGTGTGTTCCAAAACAGCCCAAAAAGGCAATTTTGATTGCTATCTCACTTAGAAGAATCTAATTTTTTCTTTTATTTGGGTGGCCAGGACTCGTGACAGACCAGTTGCAGACATAGCTGTGGGTAGCACTCACTGCCATCTGTGTCACTCTGGAGAGAAAGAGCTTCTTGCCCCCAAAATCGCGGACGTGGATGAGATGTGTTTAGCCAGACCACGTCAAAAAGCAGGAGAAGAATTTCTTTCTGCAGAAGGAATGAACAGCCCCTAGCCCTCCCTCCATCCAAAACGTACACAAATGGCAGTGAGGTGCTTCACTCCCTCTTCAGTGCAAACTTCTCTTCTTCTGAAATGGTTTCCATGAGCACGTGCCTCAGCATCTGACTTGATGGTAAATTATTCCCTGGTTTTCAGGATAATTTATGCATTTAAGGCAGGGACAAGGGCAGAATTCAAGTCAAAACAGGACACCTAAGTGTAGGTGTGTACATGTGAGTCGGGGGGCTCATCTCCCATTGCAATTGATGGAGCTTTGTTCAATACAAACAGCAGAGTTCAGAGTGCTGTTCAGTTCACCCTGAAAGGGAGACAGAGATACAATCCATGTGGCTAACCACAGCCACCCAATGCCATTTGAGGTGTCTGTACCTGCACTGCCACTCTGTCTCCTGTATATCCTATGTTAGATCTCCAGTCCAGGCTGTGCATATCAACTGCCTGAGAGTATTGCATTGTCCCTATCCATGGCATGGGGGTTTGAACTGGGTGATCTTTAAGGTCCTTTCCAACCCAAACCATCGTGTTATTCTAATGCCTAGTGTCTAGTTAGCCAAATTACTCCTTAGGCTGAGTTTACCATGTTGTACAGGCCTCTGTTTCTCTCTCATGGTAGCTTAAATATCTAGCATATCACATATGTATCATTAGACACTTGTGTGTAGACTTTTTGATTTAGTTGTCCCTAATCTCAGAATAAATCTTGCCCAGCATCTGTTTGCTTTATCAAGACTCAATGGAAATCATTGAAAAGCAAAGCTGAAGAACTGTTTTGTTCTTTAAAAAGAAAATTGTTGTGCATCAGCCTGTAACATCATGAACCACGGCGCTTTAAAATTAATCTCACCAGTGCTAAACTTTCATTCCCATGAAATGTTCAGCTTGACTCAATTTGCAAGAGAATAAAATCTATTAAAGGGTGACAAGTAGCAAATAAAGGTTCACTCTTCTGATGCTGAATCTTTTTTTTTCCTGCAGATTTTTTTAATGATTTGGATGCATTGATGGGACCTATCACCTTGCACAGCAGTATGGAGCATTTAGTTCAGTACACTCAGCAAGGACTTCACTGGGTGCGGAATAGTGCTCACTTGTCATAATGACTGCTTGCCATTCACATGGACAGTATACCTTTCATGGATAACTCAGTTATTCTGGACACTGTGCTACAGAAATAGTCAGCCACAGCATTGATCCAAACAAAGGTGAATATTTCTTCAATACTGAGCAAAATTTTTCTGACTGTAGACATGTATGTGTGCAGCAGTACAATATACAGTGATGTCTCTTCAGAATGAATTGTTTGTTCTACATCACTCTCAAAACATTTCCATACACTAGAAATACTATAAAGAACTGATCTTGATGCACAAAACATACCCTTTCTATTCTTGTACTAAAAAACTCAAAAACCAAAATCTCACGGGTTGATTGAGCCGAGTGCAATAAGCACAGATCCCTATTCAGGAAAGCTCAGAACAGATTCTTAACTTTAAGCTGGTACTGAAATCCTGATGACTTCAGCAGAGCTTAAGCACATACACAAGGGCTCTCCTGAACTGGAATGAATGAGGGCAAATTATAGACATGGAGAACTTTTACTGCGAGCATGGGCACGTCACAGAAGTTTCAGTATTAATGTGCCATCTCCCTGTTACTTCTCCACTGGAGCACAGAGAGGAGTTGTGTAGCCCCATTAAGTCAGACAAAGATGGCATTCCTTCATGTGCAATAAGTTTCAACAAATTGCATGCGTTTCTTTATCTCCTGTCTTTTTAAGTAACTTTATCTCTCGTTCAGTTCCTCACCAACAGTACAACCTACGGTATCAAGCAAAAGGCCTGAAAACAGATATGCTGATAGCAAGAACTTAAAAGAGACAGTGGAAAATTGCATTTTGTTACTGACAGTAAATAGATAATGAAAAAATATGGCAAACAGCAATCCACTTAGGAAAGAAAATGTGTTAATTTCAGCTGCACACACACAGAGACAGATATTTATAACAGTTGTTGGCTTTCCATGGGAAGGCTCCATCCTGCAGATTTTGACTTTCATATCTTTTTCATCTAGCAGAAGCTTGCAGCATTTTCTTCCAAGCTGTATGGGAGCATTACATGCAATTTCCTTTATCTGGGAAGCTGAGTTTGCTGCTCATCAGGCTAAGAACTGTTTCCTATCATAATCCTCTCACTCTCCATGCATAATCCTCAACTAGGCTTTAACGCTTCTTGATTTATGGGATGTTTTCAGTTCTTGTTGACAGGCTGTGTTTTTCATGCCAGAAGAATTAATCCCACAATAATTGGAGTTTAATTTGGGTCAGCTGAGGTCAAGGCCAGTTCATATCAACTGTGCTTGCATTCAGTGCATTTTTGTTCATTTTAAGTGATTTTTGCATATTTAGGGATGTTTTTCTGTATTGGAAATATAATTTTTTTGCAATCAGATTTGCAGCCTTTACTCCAATCATCAGTTCCAGTGACTTCCAATGGACTGTTCTTGTCTGAGTCACTAGTTAGACCCTTTCATTATTGTTTTCTGATCTCATTTACATACATATTAAGGAAATTTGAGTACAAAAGACACTTTCAATAGAAGATACAGGTAGAAGTAGCTACTGATATAAATGGTTGATTAAATGGTCCTTGCTGCCTTTTTTTTCTTCCCTCATTTTTGAAGAGCTGCATTCTGAAGAAAGGTACCAAACAATGCAGTATGATTTCTCAGTAAAATGTCTTCGGTAGCACAGGTTGTATGTAAAGATGGGCTGGTGAGCACCCTGAGCCCCACATAGCTGTGATTTTGGCAAGGCTCCTTAGCATAACTCCAGCTATTGCTCAGGCTCAGAGCCTTCACTGTGTTCTTTGGAGCAGCTCAGCAGGGTAGCTACCAAGGAGCTGCTCAGCCCCAAGACATCCTGGGACGATATTTATGTGCCCATCAGTGCTCAGATACTTCCCCCACAAGAGAAGTCCTGAGCTCAGCTGTGGTCACCTCTTAGCATGGACTTGAGTGTTAGAGGGTGGCTGGCTCTAAGAGTGAACACATACATGCCTTTAAATGACAAAATACACAACCTCTGAGTCCTCCTGTCACTCTTAACCTTGGCTGTTACCCATCCCAGAAGGAACACAGTTTGTTTTGTCACAAGTATTGTGGAGAACTTGATCGGTGCCTTTCTGTTTATCACTTGCCTAATCTCCAGCTGTGGAAGTCTGTCAGGATATACTAGACTAGTAGCAACAGATTCTGTCAGCTGCTTCAATACCATATGAAGGTACTGTGGAATTTCCCCTCAGATCAGGAAAGTGAAATTCCAGTTAGATTAGCTTTTGTTTTCTTTGACGGTGCCTATGATGTTTATCTTCAGATAAGTTTGAGGTTTTGGGAGCCCTTTCTGCTATTTAATGTTGAGAAATTTTAGAAGTGACATATATTACTTGCCTTAAATGGAGTTTAGTTTTCTTGCACATGTGGCATTTGAGTTTCAAATATGGAACTTTGAAGCATGTTTATTTTACTAAGATCGGGATATTTTTATTAATCATGATGAACTCTTTATATGTATATAATATGTCAAGAAACTTCAAAGAAATGCAAGAATTAATGCTGTTCTGTTGTAACATTTCCAAGTATTAAGGATTCTTGCAGATGATTGTTCTTTCCTGTATGTTGTTCTCATATTGAATTATTTTGGCTGAATACTCATTGTTTCCATGGAAAAACACACTGGTTTTTAGCGTTTGTGCGGGCATCATCTGTGTTGTCTGATGAGAATGCTGAGCCTTAATTTCTAGTGGTTCAACAGGATGAATGGATTAGAGGGTTTGGCTTTCTCTCCATAGGGTTTCTTGCAGCTATACTATTTTGGTGAGGTTATTTAGAATACTCTTCTGTTCAGGCTATTTGCCTGAGGGCTGTGGCTGATTAGATGACTGAATGTGGCACAGTGACAACACTTCATTTGATCTTCTTAGGGCCTGGTCTGAAAAAGTGCATGTGACTTTCAGGTCTGGTCCAGTTAAGCATATGCTCCACCTTAAGAACCTGAATAATATTAGGCTCTTCACACTGAGACACTCAGTGTGTTCTGGATAGGACCAGAGGAGACTGTCTTTCTTTGGGGCTCCATGAAAAACAATGACTCATTTTAGTCTGTTGTGAAAGTCCGGGAATGTGCAGGTTCTTTGTGCCATAGCAATGTCCAGGTTCATTTTGAGAAAGTAAGAAGTCATCCCGTACAAATCCAGAAGAATCACAGAATCACAGAATATGCCGAGTTGGAAGGGACCCATAAGGATCATCGAGTCCAACTCTTGGCCCAGCACAGGACATCCCAAGAATCACACCATGTGTCTGAGAGCGTTGTCCAAACGCTTCTTGAACTCTGTCAGGCTTGGTGCTGTAACCACTTCCCTGGGGAGCCTGTTCCAGTGCCCAACCACCCTCTGGGTGAAAAACCTTTCCCTGATAAGTAACCTAAACGTCCCCTGACTCAGCTTCATGCCGTTCCCTGGAGTCCTGTCACTGGTCACAAGAGTGAAGAGATCGATACCTGTGCCTCAAAGTCCCTTCATGAGGATGTTGAAGACCACAATGAGGTCTCCCCTCAGTCTCCGCTTTTCCAGATCATGCCTGGAAGGAGAAATTTGCTTACAGAGGCTTCTGAAGCAGTAAGGGTTGGTAAAGAAATGGGACGGATTCAAAGGAATTAGGTATTGCAGATGGATGTGACAAATGCAGAACAGCCTATAGGATCTTCACAGAGAGCAAGATCATACAGACTCCTTGGCCTTAATCCTTTACAGTATTCCATCATGGCATGAGTGACAGGTAAGAACAAAGCATATGCAGAGGTTCAGTTGTGGCCAAAAGTCAGACATGTCCTCCCAGTCACATGACAGGATACCCAAAACTCTTGTTTGCCTATTTCTTTTGTCCAAATACCACGGGGCTCCAAAGGAAGAGAATATAGTGAACAGAGGACCATAGGTAAAGGAGATTAAGAAGATCAAGCCCTAAGTGTAGATACACATATGTATATACTGTAAATCTAAATAGTCATAAAAGTCACTCGGCATGAAGGATATGACTAGTGCCTACCATTGATCATCAAGTACTCATCACTGAGCAGCCATATCACCTCAGAAGTGCAGTAGCTGTTGTCAAAATAATTTGTGTAGCTAATTAATTTATACGAAATGCACCTTTGGGACTGTGCCATAGTATCTCTTTTGTAATACAATTGTTCAACCATTTTTCATGGCTACTGATTCAAATCTACATCACTGAAATGTCAGGATATCTTTTCTTCCCTAGATGAGAACATATACTTAGACCTGGCTAATCTGTACTTAGTTTATCTACCCAAGAGACTTTAGCAGTCACCAGCCTTAATGCATGTTCAGTATATACTATTCATTGACTTAGTAGTAGTTTTTAATCCAAATGAAATTGGAATTTGCAAAATGACTTGGATTAATGGCATCTGCCTAAGAGATCCTGCAGATGTGACATTAAATGATTCATGATTTTAGGCAGGAAAGGTTGAATTTTATGTAAATAACAGTGGATGAATTCCTTGATCTTTTTACTAGACGATTTTTTAAAATTAAAAGATTGTCAAAGCAATATGTTTTTTTAACTCTCCTAAATTTTCTGGTGGGTCATGGGTTCATAGTAAAAGCTATATTAAGAACATCTCCTTCTGCAATATGCCTTGCCTTTACATAATCCTCTTAATGCTTAACATGTCAGAAAGAAATGTTTCTTTTTCAGAGCGATAGCAACATTTCCCTCCCCCATTCAGGGAGAATCCTCAAACTGAAGAATAAAATCTCCTGGCACAGTAGAAATACAAACAATGCTTGAAGAATATGGAGTTGTTAATGTAACAACTGAAGTTTGGCTGGTGCAGATCTAACATGCCTCTCATTTTGGTATATTTTTGTTAGCATACACATATTTGAACTCATTGTGTTTGAAACTAAGGAATTAGTCCGATTTTCATGTCTTAAAAAGGCCTGGTTGGTCTGACGAGTATCATGATTATAATTTTTACGTTAGCTTATGTACTGTGCACCAAGGGCTGGGAAGGCATGTAACCACAGAAAATTTGTCAGAATGCTTTCAGAAAAGCATTTGGATGATCTGTCTCAAAAAATACAGAACGTCTCTCAGCCAATATTGTTAGCATGAAAATTTGGCTACTTTGATGTGTCTCATATAGCTGCCATTTGCCCTCAGTAAGGCCAAGACTCCATTTCCAGCATCACTGGTGCTGTAAATTGCTCCTAAGATTAATTAACAAACTGGGAAAGTCACTTTAGGCCCTGTTTGTGCTAACCTGACTAAAGCTACATAGAGGAAAACCACTAAGATTTAGAGCATCCAGGGCTCTGTTGTTCTTTCAAAAGACTACAGTTTTCCTCAGTGAGACAGGTGGGATCCAGTTGGGGCTACTTCTTCAGTTGGGGCTATTTCTCTCCCTCCATTTGCTGTCTGGCTCTGTTGCTCTTGGCAGCCCACAAGTATGCCTGCACTTTCAGGGGTGTTTGATAATTTGGCAGTCCAAGCTACCTTTTAAATGAGGTGCTGGAGCACAGAGCAAGTAACTCACAGGTTGCGTAAAGGGCCTTGCTTTTGCCCCCCAAACCAGCAGCAAATACAGGAAGGCTCACTTGCTTTTTCAGTCTGTGAGCTTGAATCTCACACATCGTAGCTTGAAGCCCAGCCTCATCGCTGCTGCCCTTGAAGGATTCCAGAGGGTCCAAGGGAAATAACAGAATTAGGGGGAAAAGGGGGGATTTCCTCTGTCCCAAGGCACTTATTCCCTTTTTGGGAGCGAATAGTGAACAACATGGATGATAAGGCACTCAGGTCTCATGTTTCTCGTATATACTAACATGGGGATACTTAACACTTATCTGCCTCATAGGGCTTTATGAAAATTAATTAATGTTTGCAAATCACTTTGTATCCTCAGAAGGAAAGTGCTGTAGAAGAGCTATGGAAAAAACTGCTAAGTACAGTGGATGAATTTTGCCCCTGAGTCCAGAGCTACAAGACCCTCAAAATCCTTAAATACGGTGTAAGCTCTTGATATAAGCACCAGAGAGAATAAAACTTTTGCTTAGTGCTGAGGGGAGTCACAGCCTAGGTGAAATTGCCATTCCCATAGTATCTATAACTATGATCCTGGTAGAGAGCAAGAATTACAAGCATACATAAGGAGACAAACAGCATAGGTTTGCCAAGTGTTGCATGGCCATCGAAGAATTTCACATCTTTTTATGGCTTTCAGCCACTTTGTATTTCTGCGGAAGAAATTTGTACAAAGTGTGTTTCTCATAACAGCTTCAGAAGTGTTCAAATATTTGTTATTCCAAATCCAGCTTCAAATAACTTCAAATCAATGGAAATTTTCTCTTAGAACGATGCACTGCAGAGAGAACTAGTTGCTTAACAAAACATTAAAAAAAAAGTCTCTCGTAAGAAAATATGTGTCTGATGCACATTGTGAGTAACTGAACTGGGAAGTCAGAGATGCACTGGGAGCATAATATGGTAGTTACCTTCCCAAATCACACCATTGTTAGCCAGCATCCCCAAGTCAAACTCTCAGCTTTTTTCTGACACATTACAAGTAGAAGTCATCAATAAAGCACTTCACCAAGGATTGAACACCAGTCAAATCAACAAAATGTTTCTATTGTGGTTCATGTTATTCAGTCAATACTAACAAGTCCTTCC
The DNA here is from genome assembly GCF_036250125.1 of Pseudopipra pipra. NCBI lineage: Eukaryota > Metazoa > Chordata > Aves > Passeriformes > Pipridae > Pseudopipra > Pseudopipra pipra. The sequence continues at coordinate 87,991,441 of NC_087550.1, read as the reverse complement.
TTGGCACTAAATACCTTTGCTCCTCCACTTGGCATTCTTAGATATGGAATTCTCACCCTATCAACAGACATCAAAGGAAACACTTCCGGCAGGAACTAGTTAGACATAGGTGATATTTACCAAAGGACAAGCCCTTCTTATTCTTTTTCTCACTTCCATTTTGGAATATATTTCTATTGAAAAAGGGTATTTTCATTTGCAGTTTAGAATTATCATAGAATCATAGAAGGGTTTGGGTTGAAAGGCACCTAGTTCCAACCGCCCTGCCATGGACAGGGACACCATCCACTGGACCAGGCTGTTCAAAGCTCCATCCAACCTGGCCTTCAACACTTCCCATATATGTGGCATCCACAACTTCTCTGGGCAACCTGTTCCAGTGCCTCACCATCCTCATTGTGAAAATTTCTTCCTTAGATCTAATCTAACTCTAACCTCTTTCAGTTGAACACTGTTGCCCCTTGTCCTGTCACTACAGGCTCTGGTAAAAAATCTTTCTGCACCTTTCTTATAAACTCCCTTTTTGTATGAAAAGGTCACGGTAAGATCTCCCCAGAATCTGCTCTTCTCCAGGCTGAACAACCCCAGCTCTCTCAGCCTGTCTTTGTAGGAGAAGTGCTCCAGCCCTCTGACCATCTTCATGGCCTCCTCTGGACCTGCTCCAACAGGTCCATGTCTTTCCTGTACTGAGTATGCAGATCTGGACTCAGTACTCCAGGTAGGGGTCTCATGACAGCAGAGTAGAGGGGGAGAGTCACTTCCCTCAACCTGCTGGTCATGCTTTTTTGGCTTTGTGGGCTGCAAGTGCACATTGCTGGCTCCTGTTCAGCCTCTCACCCACTAGCATCCGCCAGTACTTCTCAGCAGGGCTGCTCTCAATCAGAACATCCTTAATCTGTATTGATATTGGGACTTGGACTAACACAGATGTGGCACCTTCTACTTGGCCTTGTTGGACTTCATAAGGGTCACATGGGTCCTTTCCTCAAGTCTGTCTAGGTCCCTCTGGATGTCAAGGTCCCTTTGGGGACTGTCCTGCAGTTCTAGACATTTTCTTCCTCAACTCCATCTCCCAGCCTGGGCTTGTGACACGCAGGACAAGGTAGAGTTGAAATTAGTCACAGGGAAAAGGTGAAAGTCAGTGCAGAGCTACTCCAAGCACCTCAGGACTTTTCTGCTTTCTTCTCATTCCCACCCTACCTGTGGGAGTGGCACCCACCTCATCCCATTATTCCTAGCAAGAGAATTCAGTTCCCTCTTGAGGAAGAGACAGTGGGTGCTGATGACTTCATGCACAATTTCTGACAGCTCTTCTCCTCTGCATGGAAAGGCAGCAGATGGGAGAGAGCATTAATCTGGGGAATGTGTTGGTGACTCAAATACCTTGTGTGAAACAGAAGTGCAGCTGGAGCGGTTCCAGCAGCATCACCAGGCCCAACACCTTGGCCTGACACTGTGTTACTGATCTGCTTCAGTAAGCATTGCCACTTTATGGCCCTGCTGTAGAATGAGCAGGAGCTGGTGGTCACACCTGTGCAATGACCTTTTTTAGGCTCTTAAGGACACAACAGCCTTGTTAAATAGGAAGAGAGGGTGAAATGGGAGAGGAAAAAAGGTCCTGATTTAAACACAGAAGTTGGGATTTGCCTCGTCTTGTACAGAAGGTCTGAAATAAGCACAATGAATCACACCCTAGAAATGCTTGTTTCTGTCTACTGGCTACAAAGGGAATTTAGGTGATGAGTTCAGATATAGAGGTGCCATAAATCCCACCCCAGGTTTACAGTCACACCTGTTGCTGACAAGAGTGCATGATGAAATTGGTAAATATCGTAGGATGCGCTGAGGCAGGATGGTGCTGAGATCATGTTGGGAGAGAGCAGATATGCAGGAAAATAGGTATGGAGTAAATATAGTTCCTTCTGAGCTATTTCAAGCATACATTTTAGACTTGGACCATCTCTTGACCACTCTGTAATTCACTGGGCCTAAATCCAAAGTAGTTCCTTGAGAACTGATTGAGCATCTTTCTTCTACTAAGATTACTGAAATATCAAGGAAATATATTTTACATTTTACTAAACACTTGCAGGCACTTTTCCCAGATGCTGCCTGGAAGTAGAGCTGGCTTCCTTTAAAGAAGGAGAAACAGTTTCTCTGTAGGTGATGAAAGAGATGAGATTGGCTGTGAGCCCACGAGGCCAATATTACTCTTTTTTATGGAAATTCAGCGTCATTTTTCAATTCACTATGTGAAAATGACAATTTTATCCATGATGAACAGCCTATAGGCTACACAGGAACACCTAAAGCTTGTGGCCTGCCTGCAGACCAGCAGTCCTCTACCAGCTCCTAGTGCTGGCTTCCCTTGGTGTCAGTGGAGGCAGAAAGAGCAGTGGTACGTTGAGAGCTTCAGAGCAGCCAGGTCAGGGTGTGCTTGCAGTACCATTGGTAGGCTGTCTCTTCCCATGGATGGCAACAGAAGGGGCAGGAACCAAAGCAGAGGAGCCAAAGCAGAGAAGCCAGGCAGTGTGAGAACTGCCCAAGGCTAATCCCTGGTCCTCCTGTGCAGGGACAATGCCCCGTGCTGACCATGGCAAATGGAGACAATAACAAGTATAACAAATCATGGCTGCACGCACACTTACTGCCTTTAGCAACTCCCTGCCTTCATAGGCATGTTATTTACGGAAACCTGGACTGCAGTGGTGCCTGCTGACCAGTGCCATGTTGCAGTAGTCCTACAGAGTCCTACAGAGACTCTCTTCCATGGAGCTGCCACAATGCAGAAGCCAAAACCAAACAATGCTGAGGGTGGGTGAGGGAAACAAATAGGTGGAGAAGACAGTACAGAGTCAGCAAAATAACAGGATGCTTAAATTTGTCACTACTTCTCCGGCCAGTTGCAACAGTCACAGAGACCCCTGCCAATTTCCCATGCTGCACGTAGCACCAGTGGCTGAAGAGGCAGTGTGGCAATCCCAGTGTGGGATCCAGCCACTGACCATCCTCCTGACAGGCGCACTGGCAGTGCAGACAGTGCCTGGGGAGATGTTGGTGCATTGCAACTCTTCCCTATCTCCCCTTTTCACACAGTGAACTCCTGTGTGACTGTCCCTGGCCAGATGAGGTACACAGAGACCAGTTTATGACTAGAATTACTTTTGTAACGAACCACAGAGATTCATTTCCATATTTCATTTACAGCAACAAACGCCAGCAGGTTTTTTGTAAAATTATTCGAGTTGGGATGGCTTTGTTTGCAGCTCATAAAATATCACTCATGTTTCTCTCTGAGGATGTGCTACCTGAGACCTCCCCCACTCTGCTACAGCAGTTTTTCTCTTTCTGCTGACCATAATCCCACAATAGGTCCCCATACAGCAGGCAATATTGTTTACACAGGTTAATAAACAGAGTATTCTGTACAGTAATTTATGCTGTAAAGTATGTACATATATCACAGTAGCAGTCACCAATGCTTTAAACTGCCTTATTTATTAGATCAGTTAGCATTTCCCCCCTTGCTCCAGAATACTTTAAATTATTTTTATCTTTTGCATTAGGTATTTTTTTAGTTGCTGCAGTTTGACCCAATTATTGTCAAAAAAAAAAAGTCTTTACAGTAAATAAATACCTAAAATTTAAGTAGAAATAGCATATTCACTGTCCATCCAACTAATAAAGCTCTGATTATGATTACAAATAAATGTGGTATACTCTTATGTGTGTAACATAGTATATGCCAGAAATCATATTCCACTTGTGATCAATACAAACAAGAGCTTTAGTAACTTCCACCTATTTCATTCTTCCATTGTGAGACAAAAACATAATAAACTACTTAATGTAAAATGTTCCCCGTGAGAGCCCTGGTCTTATTCCTCCCTCAGGCAAAACTCACATTGGCTTCAGTGGGAGCTTTACCTAAGTAAAAGTACAACATAGGGACATTACAAAAATAAATATATCACATATAAACAGTACTTGTGCTTTGTAGTCATTCCTTTCCTCTTTAGTAAGAAACATAAGGTAGATGCTACAACTGTAATGCTCCTCTCACTCCTTCCCTTTTGCTGTACAAGTAAAAAATTGAGATTCAGAACCAATTGTATTTGTTCCATTCACTCAAGCAAAATACAAATCTTTCAGGGATCAGTTCCAAGTCAAACTAGAAGATACAAAAAAAATTTTCATTTGTTTGTTTTCATGTTAAATTATGTGACACAATTAAACAGATTAATGCATACAAAGGCAATGAAATTAATAATGACTTGTTTTACCGTTTGGAGATTTTGCTATGTCCGCAGTTCATATAAAACTCATGTAGCACAGTTTCTGGGATGGTGAAAAATCCTACTGTAATGTAACAGAATGAGCCTTAAGGATTTGTAAGAATAAGCACTTTTATATTAAAAAGCAAATATTAATTCATCAGTAATATTACTTTTTTAATGTGACAATAAATCATGAATTCAACATCCTTCTGTCTCAATTATGCCTCATCTGTCTCTTTCTTAAACCTTTTTCTGAGGGAAATAATTGCCTGGTTTTCTGTTGCAGCTTTTGGTTCCTATTGCAGTCGCCTTTGCTCCTGCCTAAATCACCTACCTTTATCCACACTTCCTTCATGGGTGAGCTCATTTGCAACCTTTCTACAAGGAAGGAGGAAAGGCTCAGTCACCAAAGCAGATCTCATTAGCAGGGTACCAGATTTAACTGGGGTGTCTGGCAGAACCAAAGATGTGGAAAGAGGCCGCTCTCTGGGGAAAGGAGAGCAGAGTCACTACTACATTCTAATGAGGCACAGGATGAGCACATCACCAATCCAAACTTTTCTTTATGCAGATGTAGGAGACAAGCCCCTGTACCTAAAGGCCACTGACATTTCTAAGTAGTGCCAAGACAGCCACAATCTCAGCAGTTGCAGAGCAGCAGTTCACAATGTATAGGCCACCATTATGATAAATCCATGAGAAATACAAGTACCAAGTCACTCTCCAGCCTGCCTTCCCCTATCCTCACACACACATGCACATTGTTCACCAACTATTTCCCAATTCCTATAGCTTCCTCCCACATAGGATTGCCATCTCTTAGAAGTACTTATTCCGTACTTACACCAAAACTTGAATGCTGCTGTTTTAACATGACCATTTTAGCATCTTGTGGATCTTTTCTACTTGATCAATACCTGGGGAGTCAGTGCTGAACATTTTCCCTCTTCTTACTGGGGAAGGCCTGTTTTCCCAAGCAGCATCTGACAGCTGGGGCAGGTACTGCCTGAACATCTCAGGTGCAGGCCAGAAGAAATGACCTTCCCAAACAATGTTCCGCACTTTCATGACTCACCCCCATACACAAACCTGTGCCTTTAATGGACTGTGACCATCACATGTTCAAGCACACAAATGGAAAGATTTTGCTACTGAGGGTGGGGAATGTATTTCAGGAACAAGTTCAGTCTTATGACATGCTGTGATTCATGATGGGCTGACACATGGCATCGCTGCCCCAAATCACTGCCAGGCTACTTCCGTTAGGACAGGAAAACAGGCAAAGAACAGTCTCCCCAGGCACTGCCATCATGCGAAGATGGAGAGAGGCTGAGGAACAGACATGCAGTGGCTGAGGAGCTGACATACCAGGCACGAGGAATACAATTGCCCATAGCTGTGTTTTACAAGACCACTGAGGTTCAGAGTGAGTCCACTGCTATCTCCCACACCAATGCTGGTTCAGTCCTACACACCATACACAGCTCCATTAACTTCTGCTAGTTAATGGAGCTTTAGCACTGCCTCTGTCCCGGAACACCTCAGGAGTTTGATGGCAATCCTGCAAAATATTCATGCAGAATTTTACTTCCTGACTTGTTCCTCTTAAACTTCCTCTTCTCAGTGTAATTCAAGGTCAGGAAGAAAATCAGGCACCGCTGAGCTAAAGACCTGGAGGGCCCATTATGATGATCTAGTCTTACTTTCCAGGAAAACACAAGCCATAACATTTCATCAAGGGATTCCTTTATGAAAGGCTAATAACTTGATGAAGAGAAGCCTAACCTTTTATTAAGGCACCCAATCTTGATTTAAAGACACAGAGCAATGAAGAATTTACCACAGCTCTTTGACTGCTATTTGCTAAAAATTCTGCCCCAGGGCTTCACTTTGAATGGTATCAAGCCAACTGCAAAGTCAAACAGAAAAAAACCTCAAAATCTGAAGATGGAATATGTGTACTGAAAGAAAGGGGAAAAAATAGAGGGAAACTTTGCATTTTAGGGGAGTTTCTGCTGCTAATTTGAGGAAAGTATGCATAGGCTGTAGTATTTGCTATTCTGAAACAGAATAGGCTGTGATCTTGTTCACTAGACATGCAAGCCCACAAGACAAAACACAAAAGGAAACATTGGAACAAGTCCTGCTGAAATGCAGACCCTGTTGTTGTCCTTCACTTCATTTGCGTCAGGCTCACATTCATAATAATGTGAGTCTTATATTTTCTTTGATTTAAGAATAGGAACCACCAGCATGTCTGGATGTTCCATAAGATTAAAGCCAGGCTACCCAACTGCCTGGATAGAGATTATTAGCTTGAAATCTGTCCTATAAAGAATTACTGATCAGTAGAGATGTACTGTTACAGTGTCTCCCAAGACCATTTATGCAACTTCTGACAGTGTGAATTTGTACTGATTTGATATTCTGTAGTCATTTTTCAAAAACCAGTATTACAAATCAGCTATAAGAAGCTAAGGTTACATATGTTGAGAACTGTGACTTGAGAGTACGGTATATATGCCTATACCTAGTTTAAAATAATGGGGAACACAGTCCTATAGATACAGATCTTTCTTTTTCCTTTTTTTTCCTGCTCCCCAGAAAAAAAATTTCTTAGTCCCACAGTGCTATGGACAGCTTATGATTTGCAAATCCCTCCAGGTAAAGCAGAGAGAATGGACACTAAGCACAATGAGTATATCTGTTTTGTAAAGCCATTGGGGAAAAGGTACCCATCTTTGACAGATTTCCTTGAGAGATATACCCAGCCCTTTCACTGCTGCCCTCTCACGGAGTACTAAGAGTAAGCTTTTGCAGCTTTGCTAGTTAAAGCATTTAGGCATTGTAACAAGATACATCATTTCAGGTGCCTGGCCCCAAATGTTGTGTCAGGCCCCAGGCCACCCTATGTACTATGTGGAGGGATTGAATGAACCTTGTGTATGCCTTGAATGAACCTTCACTTGAGGGAAGAGCTCCTGGATCCAGGCACTAGTCCCTACGCAGAGCAGTAATTTCCAGTCCCTTCTAAATCACCAAGCACCTGATACAGGGCCCCAGACAAGACTTCCACTCTGCCAGATTAGGCAAAGTACACTCCTACAAGTATTCTTCAGGGTACGGAGCAAATCCTTTAGGAAACAGGGGAGCCAGAAGGCAATAGTTCCATGATTTTTTGGTTTTCTGTCTATCTGCTTGGTTTTTTTCAGGTCAATATAGTGGGTTACCTGTCACAGCCTGAAAGCAAGCCTTTCTTAAACTAAATAGGCCCTCTCTCAGGAAGAGACCCTACTCCAAGCTGAACATTGTGGCCACGTACTTAATACTGGTGTTTGAAAAATGACTAAAGAAAATCAAACTTCCAAAACAGGCTCCACAGTCCCAACATCAGCCACAGCACACCCTCTGGTAAGGGCCTGGGGCCTGTTCCACCACAGCATGTGTGCTCCATCTTTATGTTGCTTTTGCACATCTCATACTAGCAGCAGTCAGAAAAAAAATCACTAGTCTTAATGGTCCTTTGGTGTGATCAATAGAGTAGTTCTTACTAGCATCCTAAGCTAACTGGTGAACTGGGAAAAAAAAAAAGAGGAAGCTAAGAGTGATAAAAGTTGTTTAAACTTCAAGGACACAAAACCATAAACAAGGTGTCATCTGCTTCCACAAGTTACTGCAACCTGGCCAATCTGGACTCAGTGGATTGTTTTTATAGCTCTCTTCATGATGCTGAATAGAAGTTTAATAAAAAGGTTTAGATGGAGCAGACAATTTGTTCTTGCTTCATCAGAACATAAATTTTGACTATGCAGGGATTTAAGTATCTAGGCTTAGGTCCTGTGACTAGCTCGAGCTAATAGTTTCTAATCAAATCAAATCAAATCCTCTGCTGTGTATGAAGTTGTTTGAGTTAAAACACTGCAAGAGTAGAGGATTTAAGCTTAAACACGGTGAACGAGGTGTACACAAAAATTTATTTTGTATTGTCTTGCTGCTTTAGGTCAGTCTCACAAAACTCATCATCATCATCCAGACAAAGCCACAAGAAGAGGATAAAGCTATATGGTCTGTCTCCAAGCATAAGACAGGGTAAATTGATACCCACTTCACATGGTTTCATAAAGCTCCTGTGAAAGCATGAATAGGTGCTTTGAGAAGATGGAAGGCAGTTGGAACCCTGAAAGCAATCCAAAATTCTCTTTTGATTATACCTTTATCAGGCATGCTTTCTGAAAATTTTACACCAAAGAAACAGAAGTGACCCAACTGGGTTTGCTTCTTCAGCTCAGCTATTCTATTCACCTTTCCATTCGCCTTACAAGTGCCAATTTAAAACAGTCAGACACAACTGGCTCATAATGAAGAGATGACATTCAGATTACATTGCATTTATTAAAGTGTTATTAAAGTAAGAAAAAGATTCCACTAAGTGGTGTCTTCCCAATTTTAAGTAGTGTTGGAAATTGTCCACCATTCTAGTTGCCCTCTCTAAAAATAAACTGGACAAATCCTAATACCACTACAGCTCCTTTTCATATAAGAATAGAGAAACAAAATCTTCGTGGATTTCAGCACAATGTATCCTTCTCAATGGCACTTCCCCAGATAATATTCTTCAGATACCTCCTGAACAACATTCAGTCAACTTCCAATTCACTCACAGCTGTGATAATTTATTAATTTCCAATATTACATACTAATAGGAAAGACATATTTATCTAGCCAACACAGTAAAATAGCACTTTGGTATGAAGTAGGCTCAAAAAACAAGTAACACTTGGAAGTCATTCCTTTTTCTGTTTAAAGAATGTTTGGAGTTTTAGTTGTAGAAGACAGGACTTTGCAAACAGACCTCCCATACAAAAAACACAGCCCACAGGAGCTGCATGGGAGAGACACCTTCAGCTCCAGAACTCTAAGAAAGCTTTCTGCACTGAGTCATAATAGGATGGAAAGTGGGATAATCTATTTAACTGTTTTAGTGCCTGGCTCCCCTGACAGCCCTGGAGGTCACTGTCTAATGTGACATGAACTATATCTACGACTTTCCAAGGAGCAATCCCCATGAGCAAGGAAGTATAGCCAGAAAATGAGGACCTCAATACCAGAGCATTTAGTACATACGAGCAAACACATATATGGTGAAGTAGGTGTGGTTCTTTTGACACAGAAGGCACAAATTGGCTTTGATTGTGCTATGACTCCATGTATCAAGCTGTGTTGAGGGGGTTGGAAGGGGTACTCCTCCTGCTAAATATCAAGGGGAGCTCCACCTTCAACATGCTGTTCGTGCTTTCAGATCTAGGCACATCTTACAGACATACCACACAGGAATTCCAGATGAATCTGCCTTACTACCCTTCACTGCATCTTGGAGGTATTACCAGAAAACTAGACTTTTAGGATGGTCTTGCAGATCAGCATAGAAAAGCTCTTACATGGAGACAGCATGGACAGTGTGGGCAATGCATGTCAAAACTATTAATACATGAAAAGGAAGCCATGAAGAGCTTAAGGATGGCATAAAAGCAGACAGATAGCAAAAAAGAAGCAATGAAAAGGCCTTTTTCAGTTAAGAGTAAGACCTTTCTTCTTAATGTGGTAGAAAAAAAGATTTAGGAAGGTGAGATAAGGTCAGGTTACCGGATCATGCAGACTTCCTGGGTAGCGAGATTTCTGCCAAATGAAATGAAACAGCATGAACGTTAGAGATGCCAGAGAGGAGCTGGTTACAGTAATTAAGGTCTGAGGTGATGATCTCAGCACCAACTGTCTAAAAAACAGTACAGACAACTCAACTAAGACATCTGCTCAGGGTACAGTTGCAACCCAAACAGCTAACTAGATGTTCAGCTACTCAGTGAATGAGACAGTGAATAATGCAGAAAATATTCTCCTTTATAACAGTCAGTGCTGAATTCTCCTCTGGCATATTGTTCATGCCCCTTCCCAAGCTTTAAAAGATCTTGCAGAAACAAGTGGAGGTCAGAGAGTAAGAATGAGAATGAGCAAATTAGGGGGTGGGAGGTATAAAGACAGAGGCAGAAACTATCACTGGAAGAGACTGAAAGGAATGAGATTTGTTTATCTCAGAAAGGAGGCACATAAGAAGGCACACAGCGAGATAAAATAACAAATACTTTAGAGAAGAAGTATCTGACACTTCTCTCTACCTTGCCACATAACAGATGAATAAAGGAACATTCAATGAAATGAAGACCTCATGTATTCAAAGCTGATCAAATGAAATTCTCTTTCACAAAATGTGTAATTGGACAGTGGAAGATATCACCACAGGAAGCACTAAGGTCAAGAACAGTGCAGGATTCAAAGAAGGATTGGATGGCTATATGGATCACAGGAATATCCAGTCAGAACAATTATGCTAAACTTCGGAAAAAGTAAAAAGACAGGCTTTTAGAATTTAAGCCAGCACCTGACTATGGGAGAATTAAAATTAGGTTTCTGTAAGGGTAGATTATCCTACATCTTTCTCTGAGGTCCTTCTATCTCCTTTGCAAGCAGTTTCACTTTAAGGCCAGATCATCAGTCTACATGAACTACACAATTTCTATTTTCCCACTTCCACATAAACTTCAGAGGCACAGAAAACCTTTGTCTAGCTGCAACAATGTCAGCAAATTCAAACCTGCATTTTTCCACTAGTGAGTCATGGCACCACCTGTAGTTAATCAGCACAAGGTGTTATCATCTCAATTTTCTTTATCATAGGGTGGCTACAACTGTGGAGCTGCAGCCTTGTAGACATGGGAGTGACAGCATTCGCTACCTTCCTCACTTCATCTCAAAATCAAGCTCAGTCTTGCCTGCTCCTTTTCCCTGCCTTGCATTCCCTTTTACAGAAAAGGCAAAGCTTGATCAGGACTTAATCCAGTAGCAAGCTCTCTGTTAGGAGGCTTGTGCATATGAACCTCCTATATCCTGACGACATACCCCAAATAGAAGGAATATACTGTCTTCTCTGGCCACGGTGCTAAATGAAAGGAGCCTCAGCTTCCTGTCAAGGCCCATGTAGTTAATCCATATGCTCTAAACCATATCTACCAGCTTCAGGACCTCAGGGCTAAGGAGGAGATATGGGCTCCATCCAGCTCAGCCCAGCTGCAGTGGTAGCATTTCTGTATCTGCACCACAGCACATGTCAGTAAACTTACTCCAAGTGCCTCTCTAATGCCTGCACAACCACGCACAATTTTTCTAGGTATTGGTAGTTTTCTAGGTAGGCATTGGTGCCTGAAACCTGTTTAATTGCAATTTTAGTGCTTACATCCTCTTTTGCACATACACATGCTTCCAGTTTTTCCCTCCTTCCCTAGTCTGGTAAACTACCTGCTGACCTCAAATTCAGCCTATTGCCTATTTTAGAGACCCCACCTGGTGTTCCAACTTTTCATAACCATCAGCCCAACAACTTTTCTGTGTCTTAATTAGACCTGAATCTAGCCCTGCAAGAAGGCAAGGCAACATTTAGCTTCCCCCTCACCTTTTCTCCTCTTTGAATGTGGTTTGGGAGAACCCACATTCATTATGACTTGTGTATAAAGGTTGTTCATTCTATTAGCAGGTAAATAGATACAGTTTTGGAATCTGCTCAAACTGAATCCAAATTAAAACAGACCCTAAATCCCTGGGGAGGGATTCTTCCCTTAAATCATTTTCCTATTTTTATCTGGACCTTTACTCTCCTCCTGCTTATTCCACAGGACAGTTCCACGTACTTTAATTGTGAATCATTCACTTGACTGAGCTATGTGTTCCTGAAGCTGTATTCCACTTCAGCTAGCTCAATGCAGTCAGAAGGTAGCTGTCCTGTTTTTTGTGCAGCAGTTTGTGAAGTTTCTGCTCTCTGCTCAGTACCACTTCCTTAATTTTTATAATCTTGCATTACTATGAGTATTGTCTGGTAACTGTACTGATCATTACTGTAATTTTTAAATCTCTATAAGGTCTCTTTGACACCTCAGAATGAGCCTCTTAACTTTGCCTCAGAACTGAAATCATTGAAACCATTAGAGTTTAGTTGCGTTATAATGCACCTTTCTCCAAACATAGCCTGCCTGAGACAGTGACCCATGTTCCATGCAGTAGTCTGGAGGGGCCTAATAACCATCTTCCAGAGGACTGTATTGCCTCTTTCATGGTGCATTATAGCTCACTGTTCCATCGATCTAGTGTCTTGTTTGCCTTTTTTATTGCAGCTGTGCACTGAAGTGACAGTGTCTCTGTGTCTTTTTTCCACAGTAACCCCTTTCTCAGTCTGATCAGTGTGCTGGATGTAACACCCTTTCCCTACATTTGCTCTTTGTTCCCGGACTAATTACTTTTCATTTTCTACACCAACCAGCATTTACCATCTGCTGGCTCATCAACTAAATGATCCAAATCCCTTTTGTATCCGCTTGCTCTGTTCCTTATCGCTTCTCTGTGCTTCCAGTTTTACCGTCCAACCAGTGGAGATTTCACATACACAGTGCTCGTCTGAGGCACAGGAGCGGAGACATGGGAATCCACAGGACCTTCTCACACCTAGGGCAGAGCATGCTGCCTGGATTTGCCACTTGCTGCATTCATATATGAAAGAAGGGTTAGCTTTGGCAAAAATTAGGTTGAGGCTGCTTGAGATAAAGGATGGCTTCAAGGCCCAGGCCCCATGCTGGAGGACAGTGCAAGGCAAGTGTCTTACAATGGGAATCCAAGACCAAGGTGGGCTTGCTGCAGCTTTTAGAGACCCCACCTGGTGTGCCTACACCAAGACACAACACATATTTCACTACCCACCTCACAGCTCCCACAATGAGTCCTGGAAGAAGAGGCACATGCCACATCTCCTCCTCACACCATGTCCTGTTTGTCTGTGTTTGTTTGTGTGTGTCTACATATGTGTGCACATGGAGAAAGCAGAAAAAGAAAGAGGAACATGGAAACAAAATGAGATTTCACCCATATAGAAACCAGTACTGCTGTATCCCTACAGGCAAAAATATCAACTTCCTCTCAGCCCAAGAGTGCAATTTCTGAAAATCCAGCACAAAAAAGGCTTTGAGGTGACCTAAACACAGCCTTCTGGTACCTGAAAGGAGAATACAAAAAGATGGAGAGAGACTATTTAAAGGGCAGGTAGTGACAGAACAAGTGGGAATGGCTTCAAATTTAGATATTAGGAATATCAGATATTATCAGATATGAGGAAGAAATTTTTTAGTGTGGTAGTGGTGAGGCATTGGAACAGGTTGTCCAGAGAAGCTGTAGATGCCCCATCCCTGGAAGTGTTTAAGGCCAGGCTGGATGGAGCTCTGGGAAACCTGGTCTAGTGGAAGATGTCCCTGCCTACAACCAGAGGTTGGCACTAGATGATCTTAAAGGTCCCTTCCATCACAGGCCATTCTATGACTCTATGAACTTATTCTGAAACCTCTCAGGAAATGTCCCAGCCGTGGAAGGCCAGATGTGTGTGTAAGAAGCAGGGGTCAGCTAGGGACAGACACTCTTTTCACAGCTCTGAGCACCAGAATAGTGCAGGCTAAGCACTGATGCTTTTAAAGCAGCGTTTATGGGCAAGCCTTACGCTGTGCTGAAATATGAGCCACATGGAGTTCTCTTGGAAACTCTTTTCTGTCTTAGCATTAGCAAGCCTGACTTGCTGGTCTATTGCCTTTGCCTTGTTTTGTTTGTCATTTAAGGAAAAAAATGTCTTGGATTACCTGGAGTGAGCCATCTTTTGGATGATCTTTTCTGGTCTTCCCTTGAAAGCATCGCACACACTTTTGAGGTATTATCAGTTGCCTATCCAAGATACACTCAGGTAAGAGAAGAACTAGACAACTTGTGCATTGCTTGCAATTTTTTTAATAATTTACTTATGTGGAAAATGACCACAGAGTAGTTAATTCAGAAAGTGTAACATTTTGCAGCTGTTTTAGGGTCCACATGTAAAATGATCTATTTTTTCTTTAAAGTTCATTGATTTTCTGAACGCTAAGTTCAGAAAGACCAAGCTTGGTTTGAAACAACACTTGCTGCTGCCATTTATAGTGGTTTTATATGGTGATTTTAGTTAGGAGTGCAAAACATAGATAAATCCTTAATAAACTACAAATGTCAAAGGAAATAATTTGTGCTATGCCTTTCTCAGGCAGGAAACCAGCACACCCAGCCAAAATAACTTGCCCTTGGCTGTGGTTGGAGATAATACTTTTTATCCCAAACTTTTCACACACTTAAAATCAGATGGAGTTCTAAATGCTCAGCATTTCTGAAAAAAAATTTTTACCTCTAATTGAACATGGAAAAATTAGCATTCACTCCATACTACACTCATATCCTCTGTCCAGCTAGGACAGAGTACTAGGAAGAGAGTTTTGCTAATTCATGGTATTCTTTATTAATATGTAAGTCAGAAGAATTCATCACAGGCATGAGTGGAAAGATTTTTCATAGTCTTCCTTTTAGTCTCATGTCTCTAATAAAAGAATGAATCTCCAAGCCAAATTTCACTTAGTTTCATGTCTGAAGAGGTAGCATTCCAGGAGAACAGTAACAACCAATATTCAGCATTTTTAAACAGTAAAACTCCTGAAATCTGGTTTAGACCTGTTTCTGTTCATCACAGCTGTATGATTTGTGCAGCACGCAGCCTCATAGAACTGCCTGGAATTCAGGAGTGTGACTGCAGCATGCATCTGTAATATTATATAATTCACTGGAACTTATGAAAATCTTCTCTATCATAACATTTAGACCCTCAGTCTTGCTTTCCCTTCTGGCAAATTTGCATCCAATGAACTTAAGACAGGAATTTTGCAAAAAGGGAAGGATTCCAATGTTCCCACAATGAAAGTATGATTTGTTCTATCTCATCATCTGAAGCAATTGAAATTCTCTCCAAGAGAATTGCAGAGGCCTCTGTCTACATTAAAACAAACAAACAAAAACCAAAACCACAAAAAAACCCCTAAACCTGTATTGACTAGTCTCTGGCTCACAAACATCCTCCAGATTTTTTCCTATATCTAGTCTCAGCAGAAGCTTTTTTTTCCTACTGCTTTCTACTAGTAAATTGGTTGTAACATTCATGCCATTTCATCCTGATGGCATGCTGTCCTCTTTTTCTCATGTTACTATCCACTTTCTACTTGTTTATCCCTTCTTTAAGTGTTGTGGCAATTCTGACTCTCTCTGGGACTCCACACTGGCTGAGAGCCAGAGTAGGCCAGACCCATCCAAGAGGCTGTTTTCTCAAGAGCTGTCAGCGTGTTTCCCAGTAGCCCAGAATAGCCAAAGTATAAAGTGTAAGAAGACCACGATGCATGGCAAAAAAGTGAGAATATGCAAGACTGATTTTTGCAAGTAAGATTTATCATAGTTAATATCAGAGCATGGACCTTTACATATGAGCTAGTCACCCTAGGGTCTCAGTGGAAACAGGTGCATTCAAGGCTAACTCAACCTTGGGTAGCTAAATTAGGAGAAATTAATTCAATCCTTCATTCCTGGTTCCAATTGCATCTTCTGTATTTGCATTCACTAAATCCACCACATCCACTTCACTGATGTCAATGGCATTTTTCAATACTCGCATTCTTCAAGATACCGCGAGACATAACATGCAAAGCTATGTCAGAGTGCAGCTCTGTCTTCCAAAGTATTTCAGGATCCTTCCTGCCAGTTAACTGCAAGTTGCAACAGAATCTGTAACTTTTTTTCCAGATATGGTACTCACTGTTATTCAGGTACCTCAAACACCCTGAGAGACAGAAAAAATACACTGACTAATTTCCACCATGGAGAAGCTGAGCTCTGCTATGGCTTTACAGAGAAAGAGCCCCAGCAATAATGCCTGGCCCTCTGTGCAGAGAGAAAAGAATATGTAAGTCTGTTTGAATGCTGCCAGTGGCATCCGTTAAATCCCTGATCACAGTGGCAGTAAAGAAAACCCCTGACAGCACTCAATGGAAGTAAAATTTATAGACTTCCATATAACTAAGATCTCAAATGATTCTGAGAAGAAAGAAGACACTGACTCTAAGTAGAAAAAGGGAAAAGAACTGGAGGTAACTGACCTTGTAAAAGAAAAATCTTTCCCCTTCCTTAACACAAATATCTGGAGTTTACAGCAGAAAAATATTCCAGAGAGTAAGAATTCTCCTCTTGTGCAACTTGCAAACAGCTGAACAAGGGCCTGCAAAGTCCTGCAGTCAGCAGGGAGTCATCTGCTGTGGAGAAGAGAACCACATTTCTGAATATGAAGAAACTGGGGAGTTAGGTGAGAGACACAGCTTGAGGGTTCTTTATATTATCATGATCCAATACACCTGCTTAGGGTTTTGTTGTTGGTTTGAGGTTTTTTCCAGTTGCCTAATGGTAACTTTGTTGTTTTGAATAGACTGTCCTGTGTTGTAGCAAGCACTCGCTTTAGGCAAAACTCTGAAAGAACGTCTGTGTCCAACAACGCTCACAGCTCAGCTGGGAATGATGAAGAAACTGTAAGAATCACAGCAAATGAGATCAAGGACTCAATTTCAACTTCTCTTTGAAGCAGAGATTCAAAACTTATTATCAGTGAGTATTAGCCTATGAAGACTATGAAAATAAAAGGTCAGTAGAATAAAGGCACACATTGTATCTATATATGGATAGTATATTATTTAACAATATCTTTGAGTACAGAGCCACAGTTTCAGATACGTTATAAATGGTGCTGCAGATGGCAATCCAGTCATGTATATTTGCTCTTCACAAAACCAATTTTGCATGGAGGGAACTGCTGAAATGGAGATACCAGAGCAGTATTGGGATGATGTAGAAATCTTTGCAGATGTGCAATTTTTATCTAAAATAAATTCCACTGCAGTGTCCTAGACTGCTTCAGCATGAAATTAGCCAAAATAAAACTTATTTTTATATGTTCCTCCCAGTTCCAAGGGCAGATGCAGCCCTGCTGTATGACTGGGGGAGGATTCTTCACCATTCAGCTGCGTCCACAGAATCTGCACCAGTTAAAGAGTTTTACACCCACCAACAGTAATGAGCAAGAGGAAAAGAGGACTGAGGAATCTTTAGACTCTTCAATAAATTCACACTTTGTACAAAATAGGCCTGATGCATTCCTCCATTTTGGACACTATTGCACCTCTCCAGAATGACTACTGGGGGTAAAGTAAGTTGGCAAAATAAAGCCACAGGAATAGGCTTCACATGCCAGCATTTTTTACTCTTTCTAGTGGAGCAGTTTGAACACACAGGAGAAGTATCTGTTGGTGACAACTTTCCTTTCAAACACTGGTCCTGTGGACTGCAGCAGGAACACAACAACCATATTGCTCCATCATTAGCAAAATGCCTGAAGCTAACTGGTGGCTCTGATTCTTTCCAACAGCCTTTCCTTTGTCTGTCTGTTTTTCATAATTGCTTTTCTTCCCACCATTTTTTAGCTGGGTCTTTATTCTTGCCTTGAGAATGCCTTCTGTGCAAAGAGTCCTACAGCCATTTCCCCTAAAGCCTGGCCCAAATGCAGACTGCTGCTCTCTGCAAGTTTTGATTTTATGTTATTTTATCCTTTCAGAACTGTTTTTATTAACATGCTGAGAAAAAAAAAAGATTGATTGCAAGTGTAGATTATCCTGCAGAAGTTGGGTTTTCTTGTTTGGTTGGGTTTTTTTCTGTGATGTTTAAAAATCATGTGAGAAAGACACAGATTTCTATCCCTGTCTAGAAATCCTTAGGTTCTTTCACTATTGAAAGAGCAAGAGCAGCTCTGCTTAGCAGAACTAATTAATCATAATTTTAATAAAACATATATTGCACCTAAAAATATCTGAGTGCATTATGTTTTAGGAGCTAATGAAAACTAGCATCATAATTAACAAGTAGGTGTAGGTAAAGATATATAACATATTGATGCTACAACCAAACACTGCAGATGAGATTTAACAATAGCAGTTTCACTGGTTACCATGAAACAATGGTGCCTGGTCAGGAAACCACTGCAATAATCCTGCAGCTTTTACATGTCAATATTTAGGGCATCACTACAGCAGCCTGTGTTAGTACAGCATTGCAGGAGTTGTGAAATGTGTCTCTGCCGTTCGTAATTACCTCTACCCTGCGAGAGATACGCGAAACTGCAGACGAGCACGTTTCCTTTCCCTCTGGCTCTCCGACCGACACCTCCCGGACGGGGGCACGGCGGGGGTGTCACCAGGGCTCTCTAAGAGGGAGAAGGGGGGCGGGCGGGGCGGGATGTGCCCGCAATGCAGCACCGCCTCGCCGGGAGACGCCAGCGGAGCCGCTGCCTCCCCGTGCGGCGCTGCTGCCGGGAGGCAGGGGCAGCCACGCATCCGTCCTGCTGCACGGTGGCACGCCGGGACAGGGCTGTCCTGGGCCGATCCCCACCCCGGGACAGGGCTGGCCCGTGTCGATCCCCGGATATGCGGGTGGCTGCTGCAGGAGGTGCCTGTGTACACACGTGTTTGCGCGTAAAACAGCACCACAGAGGCGGCCACAGCCTGAGCGACTCGCAAGCAGGAGCATTGGGCGTGCTCGGGAATAAATTATGCACATCTGTGCTGAACAGCCTTCCGTGGCTTGGGCGGAGAAAATACCTGACTTACAGGGCTGAACCTGTTGCTATGAAAGGGTCCAGGGAGCCCAGTCAACCCTTTGATGTGAATTCAGTGCCCTCTGACCTCGTCCCTGTGCTGCCCGAATAAAAAACACCTCTGCATTTACTGCTGAAAACCTGAGTTGAGGAGTCTCCCGCCCAGCATGAATTTCGCACAGATGACGCTTCCAAGAGCTCCTCAAGCAGGAAAACTGCAGAGTGAGAAGTAAGGACCTACCTACCACAGAACAAGGGAAAGGTCCATTGTAGCCATTCTCAATGGGTTATTTGCTTGTCAAGGGACTGCTGTCACAGAGTAAGGGCTACAGAATCTGCTGGCAGGTGACTGCTATGGAAAATATTGAGCAGCAACTGGTTGCTTCACCTTATGGAGCCTCCTTGTTTGGAAATGGGATGAGGGTGGCGAGATGCCTTCTACTAGACGTTTAGCTGGCTCTAGTAGAGCCAAGCAGTTGAAGTATACTACCTGTGCACTAGCAAAATGGCAAGCAATGGAATAGCCAGAGCTAAGTTTTCTCCTTTCTCTGTGGAATACCAGAAGCTTGGTTCTCTGTTGACCCTCATGTTTGTGCGTACTATGACAGCCCAACATCACTCTGACACATGAGACTAGAAAGAATACACAAAAATATCAGTATGGGGAGAGATCTGGTGGTGGCTTTACATACCTTTTCTCACAATAAGAGACCCAGAGCTGTTCTATATTTATGACAGCAGCCCTCAGAGGCCACAGTCACTGCTCAGTCACTGCTCCCATATTAGGCTGCAAGTAGCATGACACTGAGCCTCTCGTATTTCACCTGGAAATGCCTTTGTGTTGAAGCTACTGAAATTACATCAGACATACTTTTTGTAAGTTGGAGCAGATTTCGACTCAGAAAGTGAGATTTATAGGTAAAGGTTGCTCAACAATAACACCTCACTGAGATGGCCCAGCTAAGAACGCAGTCCCACAGAACATACAGTGCCTCTCTCCCCAGCCTCAAACTGGATTCCAAACTCAGTGAAGACAGCAAGAATTCTTCTACTGAAGTCAGCACGCTTTGAGCCAAGCTTCACTCTGTAAATATTTACCAGTGAACAAGCATGTGACCCTGTCCCCAATCTGGCTACTATAACCTAAGATGTTTCTCTGTCAGTTCAGGCGCAGATGCATTACAGCGTGAGGGTGTTACAAGACAGAGAAAATAATTTACTATTGTTAATATTTGGCCCTTTTCCTAAACTTCCCTATTTTATTCTCTTTTTGACATTAATTCCTTTTTCTGTTTCTTCTTAATCTAATATTGGCCTATTTTAAGTAACTGTATGTATTCTTTGCTGAAAGTATAATATGGCTACTTCAATGTAGCTTTTCACTGGTAACTCTTACCCCAGCTTTATTTCACAGAACAAAACAGCTATCCCCATATGCCTCTCTAAATAATTGTTGGTTCCTCTTATAATTTGCTTATATGTCAGTTTCTATTTAAAAATAAAATATAATCATTGACTAACCATTTTAAAGCTGTTCTTGCTAACTTAAATTAATCCCTATTCCACTTGTCTTTCTGCCTTTCTGCTCCACAACTGCCCCCTAGAGAAATAGCTCTGTAAGGAAAAAATAATGCACACATCCAGTCACACAATACTTTAACAGTTTGCTCCAGACTGGCAAGGACTGGGATTAGTAGAGACATTTCTCAGAAAAAGTGGAAAATGCTGGCCCAGTGAAACAGATATATTTCTTTTCTGAAGAAAGTGTTTTTCAGAACTTTTTTTTTTGAGGGGATGGGGTAATATAATTGCTGAGGAAATTAGTCTGAAAGTGGCCAGCCACAATGTCTCCAAAATTTGGCAGGTTAAAGCTGGTCAAAACTCTAGTTAGTGCTTCCCTCTAGCAGGAAACACCCACATTTTGAAGAGGAGTTTCATTGAAATACTGAGTGAAAGCCAAATATTTGAGGGTGCTAGGAGGTTTCCTAGAAGTATTTCTCCAAGTGAAATGAAGAAACGACACCCTGGCTAAAATAGCTGATGGTCAACTGACCTATGCAGACCCAAACTCGACTTTTTCTTATCCTACATGGATACCTTGAGCAGTATGTAACTAGCCATGGGTAAAAGTCTGAACATGCATAAAGGTTCTTGATTTTATCGCACAGTGTAGAGCACAAAAATACTTGAAATTGTAACATTTTTCACAGAATAGGACAACTATTGCTTTGCTCTGGCAATGCAGGGAGAGAAAATAAGGTTCCACATAAGCCCTTGTCTTACAGTGACAGACATGTACCACTTCATCCCTGGAACTGGGCCCATGTGGGTCGACTGATGTGGTTCTAGGAAAATGGAATTTTGTCTAGTATCAGTGATGGCTCCTAGCAGATCTGTGTGAACACAGTTGTAGGACTGCAGCTATTTGCTTTTTATAAAACAAATTGCATATAACAGAATTAGAACAAGTAACTCAGTAATAATTTTTATCTAAGCAGCACAATTAATAAGGCTGGTTTTCCTAAGGATTTCCATCTTATTTACACTTCCTTTCCTATACAAGAATGTCCACATACCCTATGTCTTCCCCCACAACTGGCCTTCCCTTCTTCTCAGCCTACCCATGGACACATTTCAAAGTATCCCAAATGTTCTCCCAGGAGCTACAACTGGGGAAGAACTGGAGAAGTGCCCACACATGCTGTGACCAGCCTGGCATTGGAATATGTTGGCTGTCAATAGAAAGCTCAGCAGGTAAGTTACCTTGAGCTCTCATGCAACATCACTGCCACTCTTTCTAATGAAACTTGTAAAGCTTCATAATGGTGAGTCTGAGATCCCTTCATCAGACTGGGTTGAAATGGACACTGGATTTTAAAGTTACCAGGCAAGAACAGGTAGCACCCTGACACTTCTCTTAATCACTTGTGATGTTGCCCCGGGCTCAGTACTGGGGCCAGTCCTGTTTGAAATCTTTATCAATGATCTGGATGAGGGGATCAAGTGCACCCTCAGTCAGTTCACAGATGACTCGAAGCTAGGTGGGACGTTGATCTGCTGGAGGGTAGGAAAGCTCTGCAGAGGGCAGGACAGGCTGGATCCACGGGCCAAGGCCAATTGTCTGACCTTCAACAAGGCCGAGTGCCAGGTCCTACACCTGGGTTACAACAAGCCAATCCAGTGCTACAGGCTGGGGGAAGTGAGGCTGAAAAGTGGCCCAGTGGAAAAGGACCTGAGGGTGCTGGTCGATAGCCATTGAACATGAGCAGCAGTGTGCTCAAATAGCCAAGAAGGTCAGTGGCATCCTGGCCTGTATCAGCAACAGCATGGCCAGCAGGACCAGGGCAGTGATTGTCCCTCTGTACTTGGCACTGGTGAGGCCACACCTCAAGTACTGTGTCCAGTTTTGTGTTCCTCACTATAAGAAAGACACTGAGGTGCTGGAGTGTATCCAGAGAAGGTCAACAGAGCTGGTGAAGGGTCTGGAGCACAAGTCTTATGAGGAGCAGCTGAGGGAGCTGGGGTTGTTTAGCCTGGAGAAAAGAGGCTCAGGGGTGACCTTATCGCTCTGTACAACCACATGAAAGGAGGTCGTAGCCAGGTAGGTGTCAGTCTCTTCTTACAGGCAACCAGTGACAGGACAAGAGGACATAGCCTCAAGCTGTGCCACAGGAGGTTCAGGTTGGACATCAGGAGGAATTTCTTCATGGAAAGGGTTGTTGAACATTGGAATGATCTGCCCAGGAAGGTGGTGAAGTCACTGTCCCTGAAAGTGTTCAAGAACCAACTGGATGTGGCACTCAGTGCTTTAGTTGACAAGGTGGTTATTGGTCAAAGGTTGGAATCAATGATCTTGGAGGTCTTTTCCAACCTAACTGATTCTGTGTTTCTGTAAATAAAAATGCATAACCACATGTGAGGAGCCAGTGGGTGTTAGGCCCATGTCCAGCAAGCAAGAGGAACAAGCAGGCCCTTTTCCTGAAGAAGGAATCCGTTCAAGAGTGAGGCTGCGGAGACCTGAACCCGGCTCAGACCCACTTCAGCCACCAGGACCCAGCCGGGGCAGGGGCAGGGCCAGGGCCAGGCCGTGACCCCCCTCCCGCCATCTCCCACCGGTGTCCAGGCCGGAGAGAAACGCTGGCACCACCACAACCCAACTCGGGCCTTCCTCGCCCGCTTCTTCCCTGAACAGCGACCCCCGTACGCGGGAGGTGCGGGCCGTGCTGGGCACACCGACCCCCCGCGCTCCGCTCCCGTCCCGCTGCCCATCGCCGCCTGCGCTTGCGGCGCGCTCGTCGGGCCGCCAGGGGGCGCCGCCACCCCGCAGCCCACTCGGGCGCGCGGGGAGAGGCGCGAGAGCTGCTCGCGCCGCGCCCCGCCCATCCCCGCCGTCACGTGCCCCGCGGTGCTCGCGCCCCCCTCCCAGCCCCGCTCCGTGTGCTGACGCCCCGCCAGGGGGCGCCCTGGCCCAGCGGCCCTGCCCGCCTGGCGCGCGCCGTTTGTTGACCGCGCGGCGGCGACGGGTTGGTGGCGCGAGACTCTCCCGTGACGCGCTCGCGGGAAGGGGCGGGGGGGGGAGGGAGGAGGAGGGGCCGTGCCGGGGACACCGTGCGGGGGGGAGAGGGAGGAAGGCAGGGAGAGCGGGGGGAGAGGGCGGCTGGCGCTGGGAAGGAGGAGGAAGAGGAAGAAGGCGGGCGGGAGGCGGCGGTTGCGTGCGTCCGTCCGTCCGTGCCGGAGGGGGAGCCGCGATGTGAAGCACACACGGCCCGGCAGGGCAGGAGGCGGCGGCGGCGCCCCCGGGAATGTGCGTCTGGGACGCGGCGAAAGGTGAGCGGCGGCGGCGGGGCTACCGGAGCGGGCGCGTTCCTCCTCACGGCGCGGCGGGAGGGGGGCGTGCGGGGGGCGGCTCGGGGACGGGGAGCAGGAAGGGGAGGAGGGAGGGAGGGGGAGCCGGAGAGGCAGGCGCGAGGCCCGCAGCCGCTGCCCTGTCTCAGCCCCTCCCTGGGCCCGCGGCCTGGGCCTTCCCTGTTCTTTTCCCGGCGCGGGAACGAGGGGCGGGAAGGGAAGGGGGGCCTGCGCGCGGCGTTATGTAACCGGCGCGTGGGGGCCTCGGTTGCCCGCGCGCGCGCGCGGGAGGGCGGGGGGGACGCGGGGACGGACCCCTGGGCGCGCGCCTGGGCGCGCCCCCGCCCGCCCCGCGAGACACCGCGGGTGCGCGCCAGGTGTGCGCGTGTCCGGGTCACCCGCCCCTCCCCGCACCTGTGCGTGTGTCTGTCTGACTGTGTGCGTGTCTGTCTGTCTGTATCTGTCACATGGGGCCTGCGCCGCAGACACAACACGGGTCCCCCCCCGGGAGAGCCGGGGCGAGCGAGGCTGTGTCACAGCGTTCTGCCAGCGCCAAGGGGTCACTGCAGGGAAATAGGCTGGAGGGGAGGAGAGCGAAAGCCCGAGCCCTGGCGCGGCCGTGCCCTCTTGAACGCTCCCCGCGATGTAGCAGCGTGTATCTTGCCTGCGGTTTCCCGTCCTGTTTGTGACAAGTTGTATTTGCTGAGCAATAGTGCTGGGTATAACCGGTGTGCTGAAGGGAAGAGGGAGGACCTGTGCTTGATGAGTAAGCCCGTGCTTACAAACACCGAGAGACAGATGCGTTCGCTGATGCTTCTTTCACCCCTTCCCCGTATGATTGTGGTGCATTTTGCTATACAGTTACCACCGACTTGACCTGTGATACTGAGCAAGAAGCTCCTGATGGGAAATGCGTGGTAATGTCATGTTAACCTTAAGAAAGGGGAGGAAGATAGTATCACAAGCACGTTTATTGGGGTTTTTTTTTGGTAGAAAACCTGAGTGTTGTATCCCATTATTTCTGATGCTTTAAAATTAATGTTACAGTCTTTAGAATCACAGGGCTGTGAATGTTCTTCTCGTGTTAATGATTGTCTTAATGAAAGGATGAGTTGATGTTTGTTGTGCATCTTGATCTGAAATCCAGGTCCAGCCTCAAATTTGATATTGTAGTCTAAAGAAGGATTTACAATCTACAGAGGATTGTAATTTACGATCTAAATTCATTATTCATTTAGATGCAATTGTTGCTCTCATAGAACTGGTTTAAACAGTTGCCTAATTACTATTAGTTGCAAGAGCTTACAGTTAAAATTTATTTCTGGAATAGTCCCGTTTTACTAAGCTTTATGATATTTAACACAGAAATACAAATCTCTGACAAATTCTTTGCCATCTTGCCTCAAGCATGTGGGTATTCCCATTCCCACCATATTGGTCTTTCAGTCAGTCCATTTCTTCCAATGCATAATGTACCAAATCCCTGTTAGTAAATAATCCCAAGATTATTGCTGGAGGTCACTGGTAGGACAGTGTTAGTAGAGGCACAGTGCAAGCACCTACCTTGTGACTCACTGATGTTTAGGAAAGGTTGTTCTAAAAGCAAAGCTCTAATAAGAAAAATACATTAGAATATTTCCAGCCTCAGTAGTAAACTGATTGTATATTTTCCTTTGTATAGAATATGTGTCTTAAGTCATTCAGTAAAGGGCCCTTCAAACCAGTCCATCTTTTTGGATACTACATACATACTCTTACTTACAGCCTGTTCTGATGCAGTGATAGTGTGTTGTAACGGGTGCCAATTTTGATTATTCATTTCTGATCCCTTGACCCACATGACTTCTTGAAAGAAGTTTCGTTGCAAATTTTCAGTATTTCTACCATCCCTTTCAGTCACTTGAGAGATTTTAAAAAATAAGAATGAAATCTGGTTTTAAGTAGCAAAAAATTATTAAGAAAAAAATTAATGTGATTACACAGACCTTTTTTTTTAATAAATCAGTTGTTCAGGACACGCAGGGAAAAATAACTTGCCTGACCCTGCTGTGTGCTTTCTCTCTGTAATTTGTTAGCTATTGTTTATTTCACGAAGAATGATTTTCTTTTATTCAACATTTTTCTGGGTTAATCAAAGGGCCATATTAATATCACTGAGATCTCTGTCAGCTCTTAGCAGCACGTTTGCCTGGTATAGATATAAATAGGGACCTAAATATCCAAATGTTGAAACCCTTCCTCAAGAATACAATGTAGATTAATTTGGTGATAGTGCCGTGTGTTTACCGAAGCATAGCAAAATGAGGAAAAACTGGAAACAAATAGAAACGGGAGTGGCTGTAGAGTTGCAAAAAATGTTGACTAAGTGGATGCAAAAAGTCACAAGGAATTCTCAGACGTGTCATATTCTACTTTTGGAAGTGTGTTTTTTTAAGAGAGAAACTTGTAGGGCTTTACCCTAAGAACAGCTTTTTGCTCTGTTGGGGAAACCAGACAGCATTTGAATTGGAGATGCAAATGTTTTTGGGGAAGAGAGCCTCCGTGTCTGAGATCTCCTCACTTCCATATTTCATGTGGAGTAGCTGGTGATTCTTTACTCTTATGAGTAAAGAACTCAGAAATCAGAATCAGGAAACCCTTTTCTTTCTCAGTCTTCAGCAGAAGAGAGGTGAGTGTGCAAAACAGCTTTAAATTCTGGGATGTAATGATATCTTCCATTTCTGTGGCCTTTATTTCAAAACTTATTGAAGAACTGCTGCTACTGTAGTTAAGGATTCTGTCTGTGACCATGAAATTCTTCAAGGAGACGCTTTTAGTTTGGTATACCCACAGCAAGGATTGTATCTTCTATATTCTTTGCTTTGCATGCCTGGGCAGATGGTGGTCCCTGAATTTCAGTGTTAGGTTTTGGGGAAAGCAGTATTTTATTAATTATTTTTTGTGGTCAGGAGACATGGGGACAGACTCCTTTCCTGTCTCCAAGTTTCAGGTCTCCCAGTTGGTATTCTGTCTATTTAATAGTTCGTTTGCTTGCGTAGGTAAAGCTTAGCCATATTGTGGTTAACTCTTCTGTTGGTTTTGCTTTCTGTTCCCCAATACCTGTAAATACTTTAACCAGATCCCAGCATGAGGGAGTTCTTGGTTGTAACCTCTTTATTTGGTTTGCCTTGATTCGTGCACATCTCTTCAGCTTCTTGTTTTATGAAATAATTCTGAAAAAGAGAAAGCTGATTTTGCTTAGAAGACACTGCTCAGGTACCTTGCAAAGTCATTCTTGCAAATGCAGGTGGATTGGTTTGAATACCAAAAGGCAACGAAGCAGTGCTGAAGCCACACAGAGTAGGGTCAAGAACTGCTCTCAGGTTTTTCTGTATTGAATTAAAGATTGGCAGTCTTCTCGCAAGGTGAGGTGGGTGGTGTGTTTTGGCAGGATCCTGGAGACTGTTGCTAGTATTTTTTGTCAGCTTCTAGTTGTCAGAGAATATCCAAAGTAAAATAAGATTCTGTCCACCATGTTCATGACTTCATCTTTTTGAGCTGACTCAGATCAGCTGTTAGTTCAGGGCATGATGAGTCAGCTTCTTGGACAAGTGTTTGCACTCCACTTACATCAGTTTGGAAACCTAGAAGCTGTTGCTTTTTGAAGGAATTAATGAAATTGCTGATGATTCTTACAAATAGCAAAGCTCCTGACCCTGTGGCATGTAAGGTAAATTATTAGTGCAGTTTTCCAAGTAGAGTGAATGTATTTTACCATTCTGTGCTATTGAATGCAACTCCCATTTGAAGTAAAGAACTAAAATAATGATCTGTATTGAAAAGATACTCTTCCTGGTTTCTGAATCTGCCTGTTGTTTTCAGGAAACATTAGAGCACTAGTCTCTAATAGTGCCTTTTCAGTCACTGTTTGCTCTGTTTTCCTGCTGAAATTGCGTGATTTGGTAAGCGGTTTCGATAATCTTCTTTATAAAACAATACGGGGGGAGAGGTAGGGAAAATGACTTTTCACTGTAATTTCTGGCTGATTTGAAATTTTAAGTATTGCCCCTCTATAATGATTCCTGTAACTTCTGTGTTGATTTTTAACCCAAGTTCTGCAAATGTTGTATTGGCTTGGGATAAGCTGTTTGTGCTTTGTGGCCATTTTGTATCAGTCTGTCTCCACTAAGTAGTAGTGTAATATTGTTGTTTTGATGTCAGAGGTACTTAAAATACCAACTTAAAACCATTTTAGGCCAAGAGTACAATTCAGATTTGAGTTTAATTTAAGGATCCTAAAGAATTAAAGCATTTTTATTTTGTCCCAAGAACTTAAAACTGTATTTTTCCTGGAAAACACAGAACCAGTGTGCTCTGTCTTTTTATCTTTCTCTTGGAAATATATTGGATCAGATCAGAAGTTTGCCTCAGTAATAATAAACAAACATACTGGGATACTTTCCCTTTATATGGTGTAGTTTGTTACCTAGTTTCTGTAGTTTGTTACCTCAAAAAAAGTATGATGTCTTTTTATTCCATTTATCTATTCAAATAATATAGACTTTTAGCTTGGTATCCAGTGTCAGAGAATCTCCAAATAAACTAGGCAATAGATGAAAAAATATTTCCATTTCTTTTGATTTCTCCAGTTACTAGTTTCATCTGATTCTTCCTAATCTTGTTCTGAGTTGATGAAAACTAACAAAAAGACATGGAAAACTCAAGTAAAAACTCAAAACTTCAAGGTTAAGCATAGAAGCCATATGTTGTGAAGATTTTACTTCAAAAAAGATTTTGCAGCTTTTAGAGGTTCAAAGACGATTTCAGAAAAACACTTGGGAACTTGACTATGCAATGTCAGTTAAAATTAAGTAATGTCATTCAAAAGCTGCTATGAACAGAAAATCTGTCTGTTTAAATACTGAATCTTTAGTCATCAGTGCTTTTGCTGGTAAAGTTATTGAGTTCTTAGAGGCTTCCTGCCCGTGTATGAGTAGGGAGATGGTCCTCCTTAGTATCTGACATCATCTAACATTTGCAAAGTGAACGCCTTATCTCTCTTTTTCCCTGAAAAACCTGGGCTGTGTCAGTGTCTGCTCAGTGATAGCATTGGGTTGACCGTAAAGCACAACTGCCTTGGGCATGCCTCCTAAAAAAACCCAGCTTCATCAATGAGTGGCCTGGGTTGGAAGAGACCTTAAAGATCATCTAGTTCCAGGCCCCCAGCTATGGACAGGGACACCTTCCATTAGAACAGGTTGCTTGGAGCTCCATCCAGCCTGGCCTTCAACACATCCAGGGATGGGGCATCCACATCTTCTCTGGGCAGCCTGTTCCAGTGCCTCACCACTCTCACAGTAAAGAGTTTCTTCCTAATATCTGATCTAAATCTGTTCTTTGTCAGTTTGAAGCCATTCCCCCTTGTCCTGTCACTACCTGCCCTTGTAAATAGCTTCTCTCCTTCTTGTACTTTCCCAGGTAATGAAAGGCTGCAATAAGGCCACCCCTAAGCCTTCTGTTTTCCAGGCTGAACAAACCCTATTCTCACAATGTGTCTTCGTGGGAGAGGTGCTCCATCCCTCTAATCATCTTGGTGACCCTCCTCTGGACTTGATCCAACAAGCCTGTGTCCTTTTTGTACTGGGGACCCCAGAGCTGGATGCAGTGCCCAGGTGGGGTCTCACCAGAGTGTAGTAGAGGGGCAGAATCACCTCCCTTGACCTGCTGGCCATGGTGCTTTTGATGCAGCCCAGGATATGATTGGCTTTCTGGAATGCAAGTGTGCTCTGCTGGCTCATGTCCAGCCTCTCATCCACCAGCACCCCCAGGTCTTTCAGGGCTGCTCTTGATCTGCTCATCCCCCAGCCTGTATTGCCTCAATCCAGGTGCAGCACCTTGCACTTGGTCTTGTTATACCTCGGGTGCCTTCTCATTGCGTTAGTCAGCACACTGGCCCACAGCGTGGGTTTGTTTCTCTGCCCTTCACTGTTGCCACAGTGGTTAATCTGGGCAGTGAGCAATCAAACTGGTCAGCAGCAAAGGTTGGTGTATTGTGTGCATAGACACGTACGTGTGTGCGCACACACACAGGTACACACGCACATGTGTGGAGCCAAACAAATACGTAAAATTGATCAAAAATATGTAGTCTCTTCTGAAGGATTTCATCAGTCTGGTGGGCTGAAGTCTGGGGAAGTTAAAGGTAGTATATATCAGAGGTTTTCAAAAGCAGAGTTCCTCTGAATTTGATGTTAATAAATTCAGAAT
Source organism: Pseudopipra pipra (assembly GCF_036250125.1). Taxonomy (NCBI): domain Eukaryota; kingdom Metazoa; phylum Chordata; class Aves; order Passeriformes; family Pipridae; genus Pseudopipra; species Pseudopipra pipra. The sequence goes on along the minus strand of NC_087550.1, from coordinate 87,961,456 downwards.
GTTCACAGATTCCTTCCTTTGATCACCTCATGAAAATTTTCAAGTTGTTTATTTTTTAATAGTTTTACCTCCACTTACCCACATTTCCTGACTTAAGTTTTTCTTTAGGTTTACAAGGATGCTTCCTTCAGTTGTTTCTAGGAAGTCTTAGAAAGTCCTAAATCATTCAGCAGCAGCAGCAGCAACTCTTCTTGTTGTTAGGGAGGAGGGATCATGGTTTTATTATGCTACCTGCTGACTTCTTGACCTGCACCTCAGCATGGGCTACTTGGGTAAGACAGGATTTGTAGGACTGGATTGTCAGACTGGGTGCACAAACTAAAAACCTCCTGAACAAGTTCTGTTGGTTTATTAGGTAGAAAATGAAGATCCCAGTCTTCCTTTCCAAAGAAAAGAATTAACACAGTTCTCTGTTCTCAAATATTATAGATAGCTAAACACAGGGACTTGAGGGAAAACTACCCAATGTATAAACTCCTCTCATTTATTGTTTCAGATACTCAAGTCCAAGAGAGAATTTCCTTTTGGTGATTTACAATCCATTTACTATTTTGCTATTGAGAGTCCTGATTCCATGAGCTATGCTTCTTGTTCTGATTTTCCTTAATGGATTTTATTCTGGATTCTAGGCATTTAGAAGCTGGCATAAAGACAGTGAATGTGCAAAGTACTCTTTGAGTTTGAAGCCCCAAAAGCAAGCACAGAAAAGAAATTATGAAGCCAATCAAAGTTTGCTGAAACTTGCCAGTGTATTGTGACAGTAAGAGCAGATGTGTCAAAGAGGTGATATTTGAAATAAAAGTGAATTGAGCTACATGGTTACATATAGCAATGAAAATTTGTGACAAAAAACCAGTCATCGCTGAGGAGCTCTGAAGGGGCTGAGGAGGTCATGACTTTACTGAGAAATACAGAAATGTTGAAACTGAAGGCCAGAGTTTTCTATAAGCAGAAGAAAAATTTAACCAAGTTAAACCACTACTTGTGACAACCTCTAAATGGACTGGAGCTGCTACTGAGTGTTATTCCTAGAGGGGAATGAAACATTGACAGTTGGTCTCAAATTGAATCTGTCTTGCTGTTTTTCAAAGAACTAGCCATCTCAAATGCCATGTATAAAAGCAAAAAGGATATCTTGAAAAGAGAGTGCTCAAAGCTGGTGCAGACTGTGCAGTGATATTGGTTTCTGGACCATCTGCTCATGCTTCCTCAGTCTGGGACAACTAAAACAATCATGTGCCCTGGATGTCCAAGTAAGTTGTGAAAAGATATAAACTCTTCTGTTTTGTACCGCTCTCATATAGATGGTTACCTGCTGTACAACTGCTTTATGTCATTGTGATGTTTAGCTAGCAAAAGAAATTGATATTTCTTAGTTGTTACTTGCGTGTAAAGTATTTAGTCCATGATTATAAACCAGACTGATTGGAAATAAAGACCATTTTGAGTTGCAAAAATAGTCAGTTTGGAAATGGGATTAGTTTAGGAAAGAGTTCCTGCATCTCTTTCTAGGGGTGTGCTTGAAATGAAGGTCAGAGTATCATTTCTTTGCTGTCAAGCTCAAATTAAAGTGCACACAGAACACAGTTTTAGAATAGTCATCTGCACAGGAGGAGTTGATTCTGAAGGACTTGGGGTTTTCCCACGCTTTGTGTGAGTTGTATGGTATTTCACCTTTCTAGCAAGTGCTATGGATGTTCACATCTTAGAAAAATGCTACATCTAAATTTCTTGTGCTAATTGTTTTGCGTCTAATATTTGATTTGCCTAAGATTTTAAAATTTGTTCTTTCCTAATTTTTACTCTTAGGTTTATTCACAGAAGATGGAGGTGGTGTTGGGTGTTTTTGACAACAGCTATTGTTGCAAGTGTCCTTCAGCTAATTTCTTTTATCTTGCTTTAAAATATCATCAAAGATTGAACTTCAGAATAAAACTTGCTGGTTGACCCTGTAACATAAGGTGCTTGTAGTTAGGAGTACTTATCATATGGGCATACATGGCCTAAGATGGGGAGCTGTTTGATTGTAATGTTCTTTAAAACCCTTATCCTAATGGAAAAGGTGAGGTAGCTTACCCCTTGGTTTGTTGGGGGAAAAGAACATGAGCAGCTCTGGTCAACTCATTGTGACTCTGTATCTACATTTCCCCTCAGTTAGTTATAACCATGACCCTGAAAGTTGATTTCTATTAGCTATTTTTTAATGGCTAATATTAGGATCCCATCCATTTCTCTTTTCTGGCCTGTCTGCTTTGGCTTTGATGCTTCTGTAAGTCAGTTCATCTTGCTGAACTTGCAGGAAACTAACTAACCAGTAATTTTATGTCATACTTCTGGGTTTTTTAGTGAGCTGAATTGCATGTGGCACCGATGTGAACATAGGGGTCATGTGAACTTGGAAGCAGTGTAGAGGTTGGGATGAAGGCATAAAGCCTGTTAGGCCAGCAAAGGTTGAAGAGCAGAACCGTCCCTTTTGGTGACAGTCAGCCATCAAGTTGACTCAACCATCTTAAGAAACTTCACCCTGAGAGTTTATTTCCCACTTAGAATAAAATTCAGTTGCTTTGCAGTATAGTGTTAGCTCTGAATTTTCTAAAATCACAGGCATTTAAGCATATAGTATCTTTAAAAAAGCTTTTGAACTTTTTTTGTGTGAGTTCATCTGCTGGATTCTGAACTTTTCAATATGTGGTAGAAAACAGTTTTATACCCTGTAGCAGCGGTTCTTTTCCAGAAGACTCAGCCAAGAATGGGACTCTCTTGTGCTGAGAAATGTGTAAACATGTAGGTTAGTTCTTTCCTCAAAGAGCTTGCAGACTAGTGCCAAGTAGAGTGGTGAGTTTGATGTGGGAGCTGGAAAGTAGATGTAAGAAACTCAAACAAGCCACAAAATACCCACTTGATGGAAACAACTTTTGAGCCCTGCTGAGCTGGGATGGGTTGAATCTACAGTTCAAGCAAAAGATTCTGATACTCATCATCTGTGGCGAGAGACACCCATATTTCTGTTAGTAACACCTTCAAGAATAAGACTTGTGGGGTGTGAATATGTTAATTAAATCAAGGTTTTTTGCATTAGGGGACAGTGACAGCATGTCTACTCTGGTCAGAAGTGCAGAGTAGCTGTTACAACGTGTTATACTTTCATGCAGCTTTCAGTTACCTAAAATTAGATTATCTGAATGAAACATTACTTGTGCCATGTATTTAGACACAACTTTGGGAGGGTTGTTTGTTGAGTCACGCTGCAGCCTTGTTTTGTCTTTGGAAATAATTCATATACTTTCTTGTAGTGCAGAGCTATGAAGTGTATATTCTGCCAGATTCAAATTGGCTACTTGAAGAGGCAGCAAAAATACTTCTGCACTATATATACTTGGCAAAGAGACTGCTGAAGAGTATGGCAGAAACAACTCAAGTTTGGGCAGGACTAGTACTGATCTAGAATTAAAAAACCCATGGGGATCCATGTTCACTTCTAACAGGGTCATTAAGATCTGCATTCTGTATTCCCAACCATTTTTCCCCACAACACCTGTGGTTTTGATTTGGGATAGTCCCTTATCCACGTTATCCCAGCTGCCCAGGATAATGGAAAGTCACTGTCTTACAATCACACCAACCTGAATTTAGAGTATTTTAAAGAAATAACTTTCCTGCATGAGACTGTATGGGCTACAGATGAGATTAAAACAAATACTAACGTCAACATTCACATCTCTGTTCCTTGCTCTGTAACTCTTCTGTACATGCAGACATGTTTAGAGAATGCATAAAATGTACGCTTAATATTTCATTCCATTACCTGATCTGCTGGCTTTGATTAACAGTCTTTATTAAGAGGATTAAGTGATTGTGGATTGGGAAGTATAATGCTAGGCCTGTGAAGCAGTATGCAAAGGGATGTTACATACTTTTGGCTATATTGAGTATTTCTAGCCTCTACTGATGTACAAAGCATCAAAGCTCTTCTTTTTTAACTCCGGTTTTGAAAAGGATTTTCCAATAAAAATTTGAATTTTAATTAACCCTATTTGGTAGAATGATAAGATTTTGCCATTTGTAAGTGGTCTAGAAAGAGGTACAGGACCAAATTACGCTAATTTTGAATGCAGGAGTTCTTAACTTGACCTTTTTTTTTTTTTCTTGAAAGGTTGTTTCTCTTGCACTGAAAACCTGAAATCTATTCCTAGAAATATTTTTGTCTTTCTAGGCTTTTGTGGAGTTTCAGAATTTGTTGGGATTTTTTTTTTCATTGCTGAAGATTTCTTTGTGTTCAAAGGTTCAGAATATGAGCATTTAAAAAGCTTTTCTCTGGGCAGAGGGTTGCTGTATACCTTGTCTTCCAGGCTCTAGAAATAACGTAAAAACTAGTAACTGGTGGTTCACTTTCACTGAGTCTCTATATATTTGTGCTCTTGAATTTGTGAAAACAGAGAAAACTGTTCTGAAACAAGTTAGATACTATAAGAGAGAACTACAAGGAAAATGAATTCTTGTCTGAAATTGGCCTGCTCGTGATGGGTGTTTGAAGTCCCATCTTGATTTCCAGTCACCCCCTCACTCTCAACCCCCTACTTCAAGGGTTCTTTACAAAGCATTTCTCTTACTTATCCCTTCATCGTGATTCCTATAGAGGGAGTATCATACCTTCCTTACATTTCTTATTTCATGACACAGTGAGCATATTTAAAATCTTGCTTAAATTTTCCTCTGATTGAATGTATTCTGTGCAAGATATCTCTTATGCTCATTTGTTCCTTAGATTTCAGCAAGGCAGCTGTAGAGGTTACCTTCATTTTCAAGGAAAAATTCGCACTGTAAGTGCAAGTCTTTAGCAGTGAGGTGTCTTTGTAGTCTCTAGAAACCTTGACTCATCATTCAGTTCCTGGAACTACAAAGGGAGAAATTAGTTTCCCAGGTTTTCATATCAGCATTAAGAAAATAAACCATGACCCTCAAGACTTGAGCCAGAGGCATCTAGTGATCACTGAAGCACCGTATTCCTAACTTGTATGTTTAGAATTTAAGTGGACTGGTTTAAGTGGACTAAATCAAAAATCACATCTGCCAAGGAAATGGTATATCATTATCAGATGTTTTAAGTAGGCATTACAGCCTAGTTTCTCTAGGTTTTCAGGCTCTAGGAAGACGACTTCTGAGCAGTTGATTTGTCATGTTTTTGGCACACTGACCTAAAGTAGCTTTGTTTGTCCCATTTCTGATTTTAATCAAACTAGGCACATACTCATGATTCTTATTTGGATTGGCCTTCACTAGTTGTGTTGTTCAGCTCTAATGGCTTTTAGACTAGAGATATTTCTTCCTCTGTGTCCTGAATAAAAATTAAACGTGTTTCAAGATTTCAGAAAAGCTTGCCCTTATGAAGGCAGTTCTTCAGTTTATCAGGCATTAGTTAGTTCAGTTTAATTTAAGCAGGAGGTTGCCTGTTTAGGGGTCAGAGTTAACTACCTATCAAATCCTATCTTCTTGCTGATTGGAGTTGTGATTCAGAGTGTGCATTTCGTACAGTCTTTGGCCTTTTTCAGAGTAAGAGTTTATTTTTGTATGAGGTCTTTTTGATAGACATAGAATCATAGAACAGCCCAGACTGGAAGTGACCTCAAAAGACTAATCCAACTTTTCATGAGTAAGGAAGCCTAGATGAGATTATCTAACACCCTGTCCAATTGCAACTTGAAAATCTCCAGTGATGAGGATTCTACCATGTCCCTGTGTTCCAGTGACTGATTGTTCTCACTCCAAAAAATATTTTTGTTATGTCAAGAAGAAACCTGGTGCAGCTTGTATCCGTTGCCTCTCGTCCTCTCTGTGTGGCTCCTTATAAAGACAGAGCCTCTCTCCTTTTTGTAGCCACTTTGTCATCCTTTATTAAGAGAGAGAAAGGATAGTTAGTAGTTCAAATTGTGGTGTCTCTTATGAGCTCATACACTGATATCTGTAGTATCTAAAAACAGATGACATCTTCGTTAACGGATGGGGTTTTTTTGAACTTGCATTTTTCTTCAAGAATTTCTTAGCCAGAAGTGATAGATTGTCAAAGTTGACTTCAGCTGTGGAAAAATACAAATTTTCAATAGGAAAGAAATCATCAAGACATTTCCAGTATATACTGTCCTCTCCAGGAAAAAAGTCAATTTTGTATTTTATGTGGTCATCTAGCTCATCTCCTCTCATTTTTCTCAGTGCTTCTTAAGAGTTCTGTGGTATCTATTACATATAATTGAAACCACTAAAAGTTAATTTCAGAAGGCCCAATGTCTTGGAAATAGGTCTCTGAGTAAGAAAGGCAGGTACCTCGAGAGAAAATACAGTAATCTGAGGAGGGATTGCTTTGTTGTGGTTGTTGGTGTAGAGTTCATCTCCTTGACATGTGATTAATCTTCATAATTACATACATGTGTGTCGGTTATGTATCAAGCTACAGCAACTATAAGAATAGAACCACGTGCATCACGATCTTCTTGTGTTTGCAGAGGTCCCAAAACATAAAACAGAATCTTGTCTTTTCAAGATAGTTGTACTTGCTTTGACTATAATCTGTGGTTACCAAATTTAGCATATTTGCAGTAGTCCATGAAAACGATCATACTTACAAAAACTTTTCCTGCTGCTGTGTCTTGTTTTGCAGTCAAACCTGCCTGCAATCCAGGATGGTTTAACGGGTTTTCAAAGTATGCCTGTTTGGTAGCTCTAGGACAAAAGGGTTTAAAGAGAAGCTAGAATTCACTTTCAGCCAGGTTCATAGGAAACAGAATTTTAATACAATAAATGAGGCAGTCTCCAGAACAGGGCAGTAGAAGGCCTAGACAGGAAAATGACCAGAATGTGTTGCATTTTTATGGAAGATAAGAGTATATAAATTAAATATTTAATGAAATGGGACATTTATGGCAGTCACCTTTTTTTTGTTGTTGTTTTGTTTTGTTTTGTTTTTTTTAAATTTCAGAGTCCTGTCCTCATACTGGAAGAGCTGATAGACCTAAAAGACAAAATAGTCTTTTTGTTTAGAGAATGAGTTTGGTTAGAAAGCGAGAGATTTAATAGCAGGCCTCTTAGAGGTCATTCTGTAATAGTGACCTCTTACTACATCATTAATCAATATTTTAAAATCAGTGTTACAGCAGCTATAGTAAATGTGAGTCACTTGGATGCAGGGAACAGTTGGCCACAGTCCAAACATTTTCTATCCAAGAGTTCTGTTCCAGCCAACTAATAGCTTATCTGGGGACACTGCTGTGTTCCGCTCATGGTCCAGGGATAAGTGTCTTGCATAAAGCAAAATTGCAGTTTGGCTGGTTGTGTTTATTTATTTATTATTAAGCAATACAAACAAACAAAAAGCCCCGAAGAATCACATCAGAAACCTAACTATAGATCTTCCTAGGTCGTTTAAACAGCTGGCTTTTTGTTGACTGTAAGATAGCCTTTGGTGGTTTTGCTTTTGTGTGTTGTATTGCATCAGAGCAGCAAGTTTTAGGACATTTTATAAACAGCTGTAAATCCATTGGTGAAATTAATCCAGTCTCTAATACCAGGAGGAGTTTGCCTGCATCACACCATGTATATGGTATCAAATAGGAAATAAAAGAATGTTTATGACTTGGGCAATGTTTTGCATGAATGTTAGCAGTTGTGTTTAAGAACCTTTTATTACTCCTTTTTTTTTATGGAAGATGTGTGGTGAACAGGAAGAATCTAATTATTTGTATTGAAAACTGAACATTGTAAGGAGTTTTTTGTGTTGAGGGAGAATACAATAAAATGTACATGTGTGGTTTTTGATACATAGAAGGAACTACAGTATGCATTGCTACAAAACTGAGGAACTAGTTTTTATGTACTTTTGCATTTCTAGATTGTCTGTGAAACTCATATACTTCAGTGAAGCCCGTTGAAAAAAATGTAATATTTTTGATTATCTGTAAATGGCCTGAAATGCTGAACATTTAATTGATCAAGCATTGTTCTTCCTATGCAGAAGCTTCAGGATGAGGCGGGGTGGATGGCGGAAACGGGCTGCCGAAGGCGATGGATGGGGAATATGGGTATGTTCAAAACAAAGTGTCTTTTTTTTTAAAGAGGTAAATGGCACTGTGGTTAAAAGGGTTTTACAGTTTTTTTATATGTGCTAAAGGGATGCCGTAAATGAAATGCTTTTGCTTTGCTTGAAAATGCATAATTAAGTTCAAAAGAAATTTTTGAGTTACGAAGTTTTGAAGTCTTTGTTCACAATAATCCACTAAATTGCATTATTAATAAGTGCAGACCCTTGAATAGCTTTAAATCTCCATTTAAAAAATACACTAAGTAATTTTAAAACTATTTATGGTTGTCTCCACCACATTCTGTAGTTGGACAGACAATAACTGAGGCACCTAATTTACATAAATTACTACTGTCTCATGTATATTTAAGAACTGAAAATACACGGAACTACATTGTTTCTCTAGGCAATGAGCCCCAATTTAGCATCCAAACTTGCATTATCTCCTTATTTCTTCTTTCTTGTTATTTCATAAGAATTTTTAATATAGATAGAATCTTTTTCTATAGGAAAAAGATAAAAGAAGTATGAAATAAATCCTACCATGTTGGTAACAAGATGCAGTTATCTAGATAAGAGTTTATGGTGGAGGATTTGCTGCGTTTCATTTGGAAAATGAATGTCTTTTGCGAGTCAACCAAATTCAATATGAAGGAATGTGTGTAAACATAAATAAGTGTAAACAGAAATAAGTCTAGCCTCATGGGTTGTGTTTTAACTTAAAAACTAGGGTGGGTACATGTCGGCAAAGGTTAAGAAATTGGAGGATCAGTTCCGGTCGGATTCAGTCATACAGCAGCAGAGGGATGGAAATGCATCAAGTATCTTCAGTGGAGTCGCCATCTACGTCAATGGCTTGACAGGTGAACTTTCTTTTTTTTTTGAGGATCTGTTTTGTGTTGTTCTAATGTTTATCATCCTAATAGGAATGAAGAACTGTAAAATACATAAGTTTGCACCTAAGCAAATACGTGACAATTACTGTATATGTTTTGTATATTCCTTTGTTTTTCATTATTAAGGTTTTCAATATAAAATTACATTTTGAATATAAATATTGCTTTACTAAATCATTTCTGTGAGAGATGACTGCTAGAAATAGGAGTAGATTTTTTCCATGTTCCATGATCTTATTATTTGAAATGAAACCTTTTAACTTCCTCCATATTCCTACATATATTAAATTTTTAATTTTCCAAAATATTGATGGTTGGGTTGTATGCCTTAAATCTGCTTTTGGGTGGGTACATCAGGGTTTTCTTTCTCAGAGTGGCATAGTGCTTGAGACAGAGAACCCACTAATAGTGGAAGGAGGAACAAGAGAAGAGGTAAGACATATATGCATTATCTGTGATGGACTGGTAGGGCATGTTAGCTGGAATAAGGTTTTTAATCTACCCTACTTAAGTTCATGCTTCTCCTGGGTTCTGTAAAGCAGCTTAATAACCTTTTTGAAACTCCCCAGAAACCTTTTTCAAGGATCTCTGCCAGGAATGCTGTGACTGTTATGTAAGTGATGTGTACAGCTTCTATGATATGGATTAATGCTGGTTTAAGCACAGGGCTCAAACGGACTGAAATAGGTTAAGGTGGATATGTTAAACTACTAATACGTCTGAATCTGTTATTTAGTACAGGCAGTTTCTTTGGTGAAAATCTGGCATTTGTGTATTCTTCAAGGTAGTAGTGCCTAAATAGAGCTCTACAAGACATTTGTCTGAAAGGCTGGAGTAGGAAAGATAACACTTGGAGAAAATGTGTGCTACTTTTACTTATAAGGTAGAGGTATAATGAAATGTTAGACATATTTTGAGAATTGACAGTATACCACTGGAAAGAATTGTAACTGTACCCTTTAAAAAAATTTTCTTCCTTCCTGTATTGATCAATTTTTTTTTAGTGCCTTATGCTAGATTCACTATTCAAGCATTGTTTGTACTGACTCAAACCTTTTGGGGCCAGTGTGACACCACTGCAAACATTTTCAAAGCTAAAACTTCTTGCCTTCCACCCGCCCCCCCCAACCTCTGCTTGCAAAAGAAGTACCCTTTTTAACACTGTTCAGGAGATAAGAAGAGTTGTTAGTTTTTAAGATATTCACTGTTCCCAAAAACAATTCATGAATAACCTGGTGAGGAAAGAGTGAGTTAACTGCTTCAGTAAAGCAGAAATTTTATAGTAAAATTTGCTAAACCCTTTTTATAGTATTTATTTTCTATTACTTCTGGATATAAACTAGTTTCTCATACTCTGGTGAAAATATATGTGAGTTAATCTAATTTGGTGTTATGTAGATGTTATGCTATGATTAAATTTACTTATTTTTTCCTGCCCTCCACCATAACGTATTGTGGGAAGGTCCAAGACAATCCTCTATAGCAAGTAGAATGTTTACATTTTGAATCAGTCTTTTAAAAAGCACAGTTTTCTACATTTCTCAAAAAATGTTTTTCTGATTTGTTCTTTGAAGAACTTGTAAGGTTTTTCAGGAGAAAAACAGTGGTTTTCACTCTTTCTGATTGTGGCATCATATTTATGAATTAAAGTTGATTTTCTTTTTGTATTTGCTGACACAAAACAGGAATATTTCTGGGTTTAATTTTATAGATCCCTCAGCTGATGAATTAAGACGGCTAATGATGTTACATGGAGGCCAATACCATGTGTACTATTCCAGATCAAAAACAACTCACATCATTGCCACCAATCTTCCAAATGCCAAAATAAAAGAACTGAAAGGAGAAAAAGTAGTTCGGCCAGAGTGGATCATGGAAAGGTGAGTTTAAGTCTATTGCATTTGGAGATTTCTCCTTTTGGGCAGGAAAAAAAAATCTGAAAAAAAAAGCATTACAGAAGATTGCCTTTTGAGATTATGGGTTAGTTTAAAATTAATCTGTCTTTGTAACAGCTGTAAAAGTATCACTGTTACATTGAAGATTTGCTTCTTAGGGATTGTTCCTTGAGAAACTTCACTAAGAACAGTCAGAAAGTCTCAAGCGTATCAGGAAACTGAACATTATCCTAGTGATTCCATTTAGTGTCCAACCAGCTGACCAGCTGTCATCTCAGAGTTAAATAAGTATTAGGTGATTGTTTTTTAACTTCTTGCTTTGTGCATTGCATAAGTTTCATTTCTTCTGTAAATAAAGAAGGATGTCAATTGAAAAGCATTTTCATAAAATTGTAACTAGTGCATGTAAACATTTATTATGTTGTGACTTTGTAACAAAACAAAACAAAAAATAATACCCCACATTTTATTTACAAAGAACTTATGTTCTTTGGTTCCTCCACTGGAATATATAGGATCAATTAAAGTTGTCCTTAGATCCTTGAAAAGATGGTAGCCAAGCTCAGAGCAGTTAATCTGGTTTGTATCTGTCTGCTTCCATCTATTTCTATGGGAAATAGAACGGGCAGGAATATGTTCTGGAAATTATTCTGTCAGTGTCACGCTATTCTTGAGTAGCCTCTTTCCTAGATGACCAACAGAAACACACAAGGAACTGTTCTGCATATGTACTTGGGAAATCTTATTTGCAGTTCCTGTTTTCAGTTTGCTCATTTTCAGTCCTTTGAATTCAGTTGTTTCATATCATGTATCTTTAGGATAATTTTTTTAAACTTTAGTCAGAAATTACAAGTTTTTGTTTCAAAGAGATTTTAGATGGATTTTTAAACAGTTTTAGGGCCTCACCCCTGAGTTTAAGGACTTGAAAAATTGATTGTAGTTGTGGTTTTAGTGGAAAGATTTGGCTGTTGTCATTGGTGTCATTAGAGCTTGTTATGATTTTAACCAAGTTGGAAAAATCAGTTTGTATACATTCCATAGAGACTTGCTAGAACTTAATATATGAAATCTAAAATTTTCTTTAATGGTGTCTTGTGTTCAGTTCTGCATCACTTGGTTCTGGAAGGTGGTGCTTCCAGAGTAAGTCAGAAGAACAGAGTATAGACAGATAAAGGGTGTTGGGCACAAGGAAACAAGGAATTCACTGTCTCAGTAGAACAGGGTTCATATCAGAATCTGGAATAGAAGCTAATTTCACAATCACCACCTCTCTTTTTTTTTTTTTGTCTTCAAGAATGTTAAAGAATGCTCAGTAGTTAAAAACTACATCTCTGTATATGGCACACCAAATTATGTTCCTCTTTAGATCAGTTGGTGGAAATCTGTGTTGTAGGTATAGAGGTTCCAAGTTTCATAGAATGGTTTGGGTTGGAAGGGACCTTAAACATCATCTAGTGCCAACCCCCCTGCCATGGGCAGGGACACCTTCCACTAGACTGGAAGTGTCTTACTCGGAACTCCATTCAGCCTGGCCTTGAGCACTTCCAGGGATGGGGCATTCACAGCTTCTCTGGGCAACCTGTTTGTGTCTCACCATCCTCACAGTGAAGAATTTCTAATACCTAATCGAAACCTACCGTCTTTCAGTTTAAAGCCATTCCCCCTTGTCCTGTCACTATATGCCCTTAAAAAGCCCCTCTCTAGCTCTCTTGTAAGCAATATGGTGAGCTTGGGCTTTTTTAGTTTGGTTAAGAATCAAACCTAAAATGTTATTGTCACAAATTGCTGGTAAAAGCAGTGTCATTAGATATTCAGTCTTGGCATCCAAGGTTGCAAAATGAAAAGTTCTGTTTGTCTGTGGAGCTTTGATTTTTTTCTTATGTGCAAAGATTATGATTTAGTCCTTAATTACATAATCACATATTATCTTTTTTCACTATGGTACCTGCCACATTCTCTGAACAGAAAAGACTTGAGTTCAGGTTGCAAACTGCTAATACAGTGACTTGGGTTTTGCTTCTTGACTCTGTAACCCTTTTCCTTACTTACTGCATGTGACTCGAATTCTTTGCTTATAATGGAATGAATTATTCCTGTCTTTTACGGGTGCTTATCACTATAGCATCTGTCTGCTTTCCAAAGATTAATGAACTTACCACAACACTTTATTACAATGGCTTTTGTTTTCATTTTTTATTTGAAAGCCACCAAGACATTAATGTAAAACACCAAAAATGTTAATAATTTGGAATACACTGTGGAAACTATTTAAGATAAGATTATTCAGAGTTACTTATCCAAGCATGGTAAGGCATATGTTGAAGTTTATTGCTGCATTAAAAGCTTTGCTTATTATGAACTGTGGTCTGAAGTCAGACTCTAATAAACCTGATGTTAAATGCAAGTAGCTCTAGAATTTTGGTTTAATTAGCATCATATTTTGATTTTCAAATTGAGTGAATATTTTTTGTAAAGAACTGTGTTAATCTAACAAAAATGTGAAGAAAATAGTTTAAAATAATTTAAAAAATATTAGTCTGGTATGACACTTGAATAAATAAAAGCTATCAGTCTTAGAAAAGTACAGCTTTTGGAAGAGATGCCACTTTACTTTGGCACAGTAATTTTTGTGGGGAAATAGTAAACTGAAGGGGAAGGAAATGGCTTTTACAGCTATATCGGAAGCAAATGGAGCAGACCTGCTCTTGAATAGTGGGGCAACCTCATGACAAAGGATATGGAATAAGCGGAGGAATTCAATACTGCCTTTTCCTCAGTGTTTAGTGGCAAGGTCTATTTTCACACCTTGAAGGCCTGTATGTCTAGTGGCAGAGTTTGGAGAAGTGCTACCAAAGGTATACGAAGCATAAATTATGGTTCACTTAAGGAAACACTCTACCGTACCAGATAAAATGCACCCAAGGGAGCTGAAGAAGTTGGCTGATACCAGTGCTATACCACTCTGTCATTTTTGAAAATTCGTGGCAATCAGATGAGGTTTTCCAGAAGACCGGATAAAAGGCAAATGTCACACTGTCTTCAAAAAGCAAAGGAGGGTTACAGGGAATCTAGGGAAGTACAGTGTGATCAGCTTCATCACAGCCACTGAAGAATGGAAGATACCTTTCTGAAAGCTCTGTCTAGGGTAGCAAGTCATGCCCGACCAGCCAGGTTGTCTTCTGTGAGTGAGGTGACTGAACAATGGGAGAGCAGTAGATTTGCTTTGACTACACTAGGGCTTTTGACACAATTCCTTCTTGCATTATTTAAGACAAATTGGGGAGATAACGAGTTGGATAGTGGGCTGCTAGCTGAGTGACGAACTGGCTTGACTGCCTCACTTAGTAGTGGTCAACAGTTCAGAATCAAATTAGCAAATGCTTACAAGGGGCATTTCTGAAGGGTTGGTACCGAGGGCAGATGCAGTTTAATGTCTTCATTAAAACATGGACATTGGTGATGCAGTGAAAAGTACCTTTAGCAAGTTTGTGGATGACTTGGAAAAGAACAGTTGGAGAGCAGGGCTGCCCTTCAGAGAGTATCAACAAACTGGAGGAATGGGATGGCAGAAACTTGATGGAATTAATTCAGCAAAGTAAAATACAGAATCCTGAACACGAGACAGAATTTATTTCATGCAACCAGACAGGCTAGGGACTCGCTTACACCCTTGTAGGGAAGGACTTGAGAATCCAGGGGGACTACAGGTGACCACGGAGCAGCAGTTGTGCCCCTGTGGAGATAGACACTAACAGCATATGGGGTTGCATTAGCAAGACCGTTGCCAGCAGGTCAAGGGAAGTGATTCTTCCAATCTGTTCAACACTTCTGAAGTTACATCTGGAGTTCTGTGTCTGATTTTGCGCTTCGCAGTAGGAGAAAGATATTCACAAACTGCAGTGAATTCAGAGGAGTACCATTAATATGAATACAGGACTGAAAAATGATACATACTGAGAGACTGAGGAAGCTGGTTCTGTTATGCTTGGAGAGAAGACTAGGAGGAGATCTAATTGTTGTCTTTTGTTACCTGTATGGAGGTTATGGAGAGCATGGAGCCAGGTCTTCAAGATGCACAGCAAAAGGACAAGAGGCAATAGTCACAAGTTGCAGTGAAGAAAATTTTGACTGAGTATGAGGAAAAGATTTTTCACAGTAACAGAGAGTAAGCAGTGGAACAGGTGCCTAGAGAGGTTGTGGAATTTCTGCCCTTGGAGATACTCAGCGTTTGGGTGGACTCAGCCCTGACCAACCTGATCTGACTTTAAAGATAACCCTACTTTGATCACTGTTTGGACTAGAGGACCTCCAGAGGTCCTTTTCAACCTAATTTTTTCAGTGATTATGAGTTTTGTGATCCAGGGAATGTGAAACAAGGAACGATACTGAATGACGCATCTAAAGTAGGATTCCTATTGCTGTATCTTAATTACAGTTTGGTAAAAAACAACTGTGGATTCATCTAGTAATGCAGCTATTCCAGAAGCTAAAATCTTGAAGTCATGAACCAGTTCTTAAATAAATGTGGGCTTTTTAATCATCTTGAAATTGCAGCAATTATTTTGAAATATTACGTGATAGGAGAAAATGTCTAATCAGGCATTGTAAAAGCTTAGTTGCTGCATCACTACTTTCTGTACAAGAAAGCTTTTAAACTCTACCTGTGTATTTTTAACTCTGTTTGGCAATGTTAAATGTAAATTATATTCCTTTATGAATGCTATATATGTATGTATCAAACAGTATTTAATTGGTATGTTTTTGAGGCTGTTCTTACTATGCTATTTCCATAGAAACCTTACCAGGTCTCTTTGTATATGCATAACTAGTTTTAATTTATCTAATTGGGAAATGTGATCTCCCACTATATTCTTCTCTAATTGCAGCAAGAAAGCTCCCAAGGGCTTTTGTTCTACTGCTCAGCTCCCCTGGCAGTAGTACAGATCTGAGCTAGTTAAAAAGCGCATCTCCAAGAGAAAGCATTCAGGTATTGAAGAACAGAAGAACGGTATCTGCCACTGAGCTAAATTCTCTTAAAAAGTTTGAATCCAGTTGTATCTTCAAAACTAAATACTGCTCTTAATCTGCTTTGATATGGGAGAGGTTCCTCTGCTCTAAGAAGTTTCAGCATCTCTGACCCAGTGTTCAGTGTGAAGAGTTGTATACAAAGAAGTGAAGTAGGCTGGGAAGGCTGTTATCTCTACTGCCAGCAGCAATACTGTTGTGTATTTTTGAGATGATGTCCCTTCTAAATGTGTGACTTCCCTAAGGATTTTAGCAGTTACTTAAATATAATTGCAGTTTCAGTGGAAGAAGAAAAAGAAGAGGGAGATACATTGCAACACAACTGGAATGATTGCTGTAGATATTTATGGAAAGTGTGTTTAGAAATTATTCTTCTGTCTAGCTTGCATCAGTGTTTTTTCTCACAAGAAGGGGTAATTAGCCCTGTGGAATGGAAAAAGTAGTTCTTTTTTAATAGTGAACCCCATCCTAGCTGACTTCCTTCAAATTCTACCCAAATTTAGTTAGAACATGTGCATTTGCATTGTTCCAAGGTAAAGAGCTCAATCAGCATTGTTCAGGTGGAATAACCTGGACCACTCATCATGGCTTTTTTGACTGTTTATTTTGGGGTTTAAATTAAATATTTAAGCTTTTTGTGTGCTTTGTATGTGTCAGTTGGAAAGAGAAATGGATGTAGACAAGAGAACAACATTACTGTGCAAATATCTTTTGTAGTACCAGTCACCACATCACAAATTACTTTTCGATTCAATCCAGTTAGAGGTGGGAAAGGGGTTGTGAAAGGAACTGCAAGTACGACTGAACAGCAAAAGGTAGTGACCAAAGTAATAGTTTGTTGCACAAGGGGGTTTTTTTTAGCATAGAAGGTTGGGTTTTTTAAAAAATTTCTTAGGCAATAACCTGTTCCTTTTTTTTTTTTTGTTTCAGCATTAAAGCTGGACGTCTCCTCTCGCACATTCCCTATCAGCTTTACACCAAGCAGTCAAGTGTTCAAAAAGGTCTCAACTTTAACAGCATATGCAAACCTGAAGATGCCATGCCAGGTCCAAGCAATATAGCTAAAGATCTCAACAGGGTGTAAGTGTTTTAGATCCTGCAATGCAGATGCTCATCATTCACCTATGATGGGTTTGCATTTATAACTATATAGCATTTTTAAAGTTCATTTCAGCTTTATGAGGGAAGCTCTGAGGCACTGAAACTTGAAAGTAAGGTATAGCTATATAAATAGTTGAGGGCAGAACTACAGTTACCTTGACTTCAAGCCTTGTCTCTAGTCTTTGGACCACAGTTTGCATGATAATATCACCTAGGTGTCCTTGGATATAATATATCTGTATGGAGGCAACAGGCATACATTAAAGGATTATGTCTAGTGACACTGAAAAGTAGGTTTTTATTTCAAAAATAAAAAGCTGGTATCATTTGACTACTTTTGCTAAAGGTGCCTAGGAATGAATATAAATGTATACTAGTTGTTAAGCTCTTTCTTTAGTGTCCTTAAAAAAAAACAGTCACAGCATACATTACGTATGCTAACAGCAAGGTTTAAGTCACGCTTGAGAGAGATGATGGATTAAAAAATGAAATTACAATATAAAAAAAAGTGTCCTAAAAGGCCTAGGACCTTGAGAAAGAAACTAGAACAGAAAGCACCGGTGAAACTCTTTAACTGGCAGAGGAGTTGGAATTTGGAAAGAAACATTCCACTTGAACTCTTCTCTGGATTTCTTTTTCTTTTTGTAAGAAGGTTCCTGCACCTTTTTCAGAAGTACATGTTTGTTCTTTAGAGGCAAGAATCATAACATTATAGAATGCTGTAGGTTGGAAAAGATACCTGGATGTCATCTGGTTCAACGCTACTGCTCAAACTGGGCCAAGGATACTGTACAAGATACTGTATTTTCTGATTTGTACTGAGTTCTTCCACAATCAGCTGATTTATTTAAAATCCAGTTATGCATAATGCTGAGGAGACTCTAATACATGAGTGGGATTTGTTTACATTTAGGAAAAATAAAATCAGTCCCACAAAATAAATATCCTAAACAGTATTTCGTACCAGTATTTTAAACCATGAGTGGTACAATCACCATCACCTCTTATTATTGCATTGTTAAAGTTTTTTTTCTATGAGAAGAATATTCAGATTTCTGAAATTATCAATTTAGTTTGAAAAACATGAGTTTAAAATCCTGCCCTATCCACTGATGCTGAGTATATGCCACTGAATATACTATTTTCAACCACGCAACTCCTCAAAAATAATACGTTTAATATAATTTATGTTTCTGATAATCTTAACCAAATTGTTGTCACAAGTAATTGGCTTTCTGGTTTAACTGCCATACAAGATAGCTAACTATTTCCCACCTCTTTTTGTGTATTTAAATTGCTAGCTTTGGGAGTTGGGAGTGATTGTTGGGTTTTTTCAGCAGATCAGGAGTTTGTACAACTCTTGAAAGCTTTGGTTTTAATACCCAGAGTTAATTTTTTGAGTGAAAGCTTTGTCTTTACACTGTCAGAGTAAATGTAAATTTTCAGTGCACTTGTAGCAGAATACTTTGGTTTATATGCTTATAAGTTGAAAAGTAGTTTGTTTGTTTTTTATCAAAAGCTAAGAACATATTTGATTTTTAGAACTGGAACAGATTTTTTTCATTGAGGGGAAAAAAAATTTAAAATGCCTTAGTCTTAGATGGTATCTCTGTATGAGCCATTCACTTAAGAGCTGGACTCAGTGATCCTTGTAGATACCTTCCAACTGAGAATATTCTGTGATTCTGTGAAAATAATTCTCTAAAAAACAGGTTTTTGTGTATACCTGTCTTCTTGTTTGTTTTTAACTAGATAAGGAAAATCACATGTTTTGATAAAAATATAACCCCTTCTGATGGTTTGCATATTCCTGCAGCATTCATGCTGTGCGTGGTAGTACAGTTCTGTTAACAAATAAATAATTATTGCAGTCCAGTTGGAGACCTCTTGCCAAATTAAAGGCCTTGGCAGCAGCTTTTCTAATGTGAGCATGGTCACTCTCATGTAAACTCCTGGTAGTGCTGTTAATAATAGATGTAATCTGCAAAATCTTTGGTATGGCTATACAATATTTTGTGCCATTGAGAGGATGTGGCTCAGAGTTTGAGATAATTGTCTTGAGAATGTAAAAAACACAAGTATATACTGATAAGGATTAGGAACATAAATACTTAGTACTTGAAATGACTTGTAAATGTGCCTTTATTTATAAAAGATACAGTATTTAATCATTGTATCTGTTTCAGAAATCATATTAAAAAGTGCGAAATGGAAAATGAGATCACACCCAATGGAATAAGTAGCTGGAATGAAGAAGAGGAAGAAGAAAGTGACGATTTTGGATTTACAGAACTGGAGGAGATTCTTCCCATACGGAAACAAAATGGGATTCAGTCTCATAAAGACAGCACTGCCATTTTTAACGGACACACACACACTTCTACCAGTGCCTTAAAGACACAGGATTGCTTGGTGCCCTCCGGCAACGGTGTTGCAAG
The DNA here is from genome assembly GCF_036250125.1 of Pseudopipra pipra. Taxonomy (NCBI): domain Eukaryota; kingdom Metazoa; phylum Chordata; class Aves; order Passeriformes; family Pipridae; genus Pseudopipra; species Pseudopipra pipra. The sequence goes on along the minus strand of NC_087550.1, from coordinate 87,942,033 downwards.
CAGGTTCTCTCCAGGCCCTGTGCAGGAGGAGGGGAAGACTGAAAAAGGCATGGTTGACTTTAGAGACTGCACAATGCAGCAGTTGCAGCAAAGCAACAAAAATACAGACTTTTCGTGGAGTCCACACAGGACTACAAGTAACTCATCCTCATCTTCATTTTTGCACAGTAATACTAAAATAAATGGTGCTCACCACTCCACTGTTCAGGGGCCTTCAAGCACAAAAAGCACTTCTGTACCTGCTCCTAGCAAGGCAGCTTCCTTACCTGTGTCCAAACCTTCAGATTGTAGTTTTATTTCTGATTTTTATTCACGTTCAAGACTGCACCATATATCAACGTGGAAGTGTGAATTGACAGAGTTTGTCAACAGCCTGCAGAGAAAAAACAGCGGTGTCTTTCCAGGAAGGGAAAAATTAAAAAAATGGAAAGCAGGCAGGTCTGCACTTAAAACTGACACAGGTAGATACTTGTTTAAGGAGGTTTATGTTGAGAAGATGCCTTATATCTTTGTACTTTAAATGTCTAAATGAGACTACATAGGTTAGTATTCAATATTCATATTACAGTCAGACTATCTGGAAAAACTTGCTGACTTGGATGCAGTGAAAACTAACTGATCCAACTGCTTTTGGCTTTGTTTGGGTTTTTTTAACTTAAAATGTGACTTAATGTGATACTCTGGTCTATATTGAATTCCTTCTCATAGAAATACCATTCCTGACGTTACCAAGATATGTGGATTGATCAAGGGGAAAAAATACTAATATATATCTATCTATATCTAAACATACACGAGTCTGTAGTTGCTGTGTGAAAATCTGTAGGGAAAAAACAGAAGAAAAAATATTATTGTTCAGCATGAAAATTTAAAAGATGAGTAACATTTGGAAGTGAGTTAAAATTAAAAATATTTTGATAGTAAGAGTTTTATATAGGTCTGTGTCTGCTTAAATGGGTAGTGGTGTCATATGAGACTTCTGAACCTGCCTTGAAGAGAAATGTTTTATGTTATTGCATCAAGGGCCAAAGTGAAAAAACTTGTGTAATTCATGAGAGGCAAAGTGTTAAAAACATAGATGAAGTATTTTGCATCTTTAGAATCCCTTGTTTACAGTCTTACTCAATTAAAAGGTTAGCTGTCTACCATTAAAGAGATTCCAACTCTTGTACTGTAAAAATATTTGCTTGTAATCATACGAATATATGCTTGATGATAAATTGCCATATCTAAAAGAATTGTTAGATAATAAATTAACTGGTACTGTGTTTGTGCTAAGACACCCCAGTTCTCAAGCATGTTACCTTATAAACTACCTAGATATATATTTTTAATCAAAAATATGGTATTAGGTAATATATTTTTATTTTCTCTTTGATTTGGCCTAGATGATTCAAATAGTTAATGCCTGTATTTCAGTTGACAAATAGCAGCTTCTTAACCTGATTACTTGATTTGTAAATACACCCATTATCAGATAGTCCTTATTTTTCAAAGAATGAGTTCAAATTGTAAATTACTTAAAACAGGAAAACATTTTTCTGATTACTCAGTAATTAACTCACATGTTAAGCGGAACAGTCACTTGATGTATTGAAGTCTTTTTCACTGTTGCACTTTATGCATTGTTCAGATTAAGATTTTTTTGTTAGATATTGCCTTCTCTAATAAGTCAGCAACATAGACATGGAGACTTGCAACTGCTAGGAAATATTTGTAGTGCTTCAGGTGTGTAAGGTTTTCAATCTGGAGGTATCTTGCTCATCTTTGCTGAATGTTTGTGTGAGTGTAGATACAGCACCAAATGCATGGGAGGTTTTAAACTTATTTTGGACTGTTTCATGAAGAGTAACAGTAGTTCTTAGTGCAACTAAACTTCATCTTTTCAAAAATTCTTTTGATTGATGAACAAAAAGGAGTAAAATTCTCTGTTCCAGATACAGTGTTAACATGGCGAAATTAAGATCCAGTGCCCACAACATGTGTTAACCTCCTTGGATTGGGGGAACTTGTTAGGTAGAAGGTGTTAATTATGACAAAATAAAATAGAAACTCTTAAGTTTAATGCATTGTTTAGGTTGTTTGTGAACTGTTTATGTTTACCTTTCTCAGAGTAAATACCTTCTTGGTGAGAGGAAACAAAAATACTTATGATTTAGAGGTGGTAAAAACTTGTAATAGTCCTTGATGACTACTGTGAGTAGTAACAAAGTGTATAAATTAGGGTTCAAGCTTTCTATTGGTGTATCTTCATACTAGGTAATGTGTCTGTTGCGAGCTCAGCCAAGCCACAGAGCTGTATAATGCACGTGGATATGGATTGCTTCTTTGTGTCTGTGGCTATCCGAAATAGACCAGATCTCAAAGGTCAGTACTTAATTCTCTGTGTTACAGTTTACTCAATTGAGCCTTTAAAAAACCAAACTTGTACACTTACAAAATTAGCTTTGCATATTAATAATTTTTCTTATGTCTTCGATAGTCAGACTATGCAACTTTCATATCTGCTTATTGTTTCTGTCCTGTTTACTTTCTCACAATCCAAAAGCCAAGTGGAGAGAGAATTGGAATTCTCCTTGCTATCTCCTTTCAGTATCTAAACTAAGAAGAGAGAAGTAAAATCTGTAGTAACTATTCTCTGTGATATTGCACGTATCTTATTGAGTCTTGTATTTACCATATTAGAAATCAGAGATCAAATTTGAGTTGTACCAAAAATGGGGTTTGGTCACTCTCTGTTTAAAAAAAAAAAAAAATCCTAATAATTTTCCTGAAGTGGTTTAGGAAACTTTGTTTAACTAGGAAAGTGGAAAGGTAAAGGCTGAGAATTAATTGTCTCTTTGCCTGATGCATATTTTTCAAGGAAAATTTGCTTCTCCTTCCCTTTCCTATCTTACATGTGAAGTGTTATAAGACCTGAAGCTGAACAATTCAGAAGGCGTTTAGAAGCCTGAATTGTATGATCATCTTTAGGACATAGGAGAGTTAGTGGAGCACCTTAGCAAGTTTTGGTGGGTTTGTTTATTACAAATGTACCATTCAGAAATGGAGATCCTAGTTGTTCAGTGCAAACACTGAATTTCAGTGATGCACAAGTCTGAAGACTTGGTGCAGTGGTGACCATCTCACGCCCAACTATCATAGACCTTGGGAAAAAGAGTAAGCTGTACACATGATTCCTCTACTCTCTTCTGTCCAAAGGCAGGAAAAAGATACTCCTGCTACATTTGGAACTTTAAAACCTTATTTCCTGCCAAGTTCCAAATTCCATTACTGGAATATAAAGAATGTAGATCTTTTCTGCAAATACTTTTTCTGTTCCACAGAAGTCTGCCAGAACTTTCAGTGTGTAAATTAGCTTCCATTAAAAACACCATGGAGGTGTTGATACTACAGAAAAGTCAAAAGTTTTCTAAAGATTTGATTTTGTACAGTTAAACAAGTGGAACAGAGTGTTTTGGTATTCTTCTGGTTTACTTAGCTAATAAACATGTTGAAGTTTTTAAAATCAGTACGATGTTTGCTGTATCTAACTAATGAATCATTAGGTCGTTGGTGAAGTTTCACAGCTTCCATTTATACTTGTTACTAGAGTCAAACTCTTATGGCTGTATTTTCACTCCTGGAAAACTTTTCTTTTTTACACGTGACTGCAATAAGACATTAGATTTGTTGTCACAATTCCAAGTCACTTTCATACCTGTTTCTTCTTTAATGCTCTAGGAGCATATAAGCTTGAAAGAAACTATAAAAAATAAATTAAAAGGCTTTATGATCTTATCCTAGTTGTGCTGTTATTAAAATGTAAGCTATTATAGATGTTGACTTTTAAGTATATGCATTTTTTTCCCATAGGAAAGCCAGTAGCTGTCACTAGCAACAGAGGTGCAGGAAAAGCACCACTGCGCCCTGGTGCAAACCCCCAGCTTGAACAGCAATATTACCAGAATAAGCTATTGAATGGCAAAGCAGGTACAGATAAGTCTGTCTGTCTGTCTGTTTTTAACTGCTGTTATAAAAGACTTTTTCCTTAAAAACTATTAATAAAGTGCACCGTGGATACATTTGTTTCTTTCATGTGGGGGTTTCAGAAAAGAAATATCTTTGGACAACGTGGTACACTGTGGCCTCAGGAATAGCACAGCGCCATGACTTCTTGTTAGTTTGCTTCGCTCAGTATGGGTAAATTATTTTAGGATAATTTTAGGTTTTACTCACTTCCATTGAGGTTAAGATAAATGTTAAGTAGTTATTTAAAATAAGAAATAAATACAGATTGTCCAGGATCACTTTTTTCCTCAGAAAGTTAGTTATAGAGAGGAATGTACAAAATAAATTTTAAAAGTCTACTACAGTTTTTTTACTGTGAAATTAGGAACAACAGCATATGGCCAGTGAGAAATTGATTGAAGTTGGCTTTTGAGTTGCATGTGTAGAATATCTGTGTACAATGAGTTAATTTGGGTGGTCCTTAGAGCATTTTAGGTTTTTGGAAAGTCTGTGCAACTTCTGTGAGTTCTCTTTGTTCGGTACTTTGTTTCCTGAAAACCAGGGCATCTGCTGTAGTTTGAGAATTCCGTACTTGCCTGCAGTAATTTAGAAATTTGTTACTTTTTGTGTCCTCAAGTAGTAATGTATTAATGTAAACAAACTATAGTTTTATTAACAAGTTTTATTATTATACTGCCTGAACTGTATTTAGTATGAGAAAGTATATTGCTAAACATTGGCAACTTCAGTGGCCAACAACATTCTGTTTAATCATCTTGAAGGTTAGTTTTTAACATGAGGTTGGTAGAAGTGTGTGTACAAGGGGCAGCTGCTATTTAATTTCAGTTAAGATTTGGATGCTGAGTTTCTCCTTTGTATATGCAGTTTTTACCAACCTTGTGGTAACAAATATTGTTGTTATAAAGTTTACACCTCAGTGAGTTATTTTGGTGATACAAGAGGGGGGAAAAGGCAGGTTGTTCTTCCATGGTTGTTCATGAAACATTAGTATTTTGGAAATTTCCAGTTTTGATTTGGATTTTTTTTAAGACATTTGAAAGCAACATATTACTGGAAGTGATGCCATTTGCTTTGTGTTTTTGCTGTAGTTTACCAACACTTCAAAACTGAGGTAGAATACATGTATGTGGAACCCACTGACCTTTAAGTTTTTAAGGACTTTTCAGTATGCACCAGGCAGAAATAGCTGTGGTTTTTATAGGGTTGGATTTTCTGTAGTACAGCTTGTGTATGAAGTATTCATTGGTTGTTCAGTTTTATGCAGTGACTACCTAACTTTTATTAGGATCTTACACTGGATAAGGGTGTGACTTAATACAATCAAGTGATGTTTGGAGAGTGAGGTGGTGAAATTACAGAAGTTTAGCTGATATTAGGATGTTCTTTGTGATTCACAAATTCAATAGTATCTCTTCTACTGTATGTGTTGCTTAAGGTTACACAGATTTCAACCTCACTGCGTAACAAGCTCAGTTTCTTACTGTGGCAGCTTTTTCTGAATATCCACACATTCATTTCTTTAACTTCAGCATCCAGTCTCACTGGCTTGCACACAGGCAGGCAGCTAGCTCTTTCTTTCTTGATACTTAGGCTGATTGTGCAGCCTGTTGTTTTGGTGAAAGGATTTTTCCCTAACACTCTTTTTATAGTCTCTATTTCATTAGCTGCAGTCCATAATATTTTTTAGTCTCTTTATTAATTTTTATCTCCATGTGCAGTGGTTTTATCAACAGAAAAACCCCAACCTGTTGTTTCTGCTTGCATTCTCATAAGTACATGGCCTGTCTTCCTTTTGGGGCAAAGAAATTACAGTTAGTTGTGGTCTTAGATGAAAAGGTGGAATTGCTGATTAGGCTTCTCAAACACCACAGACACTTCACAGCATATGTTTAACTGTGCCGTGCCAGAGGGATACATGGTCCAGTAGGCACATGTATTGCATGGAAAAATGCTTTTTCTAAAATATCAAAAATACAAATACTAAATTAGGCCATTAAACATACACAATGGGAACATGTTATAAAATGAAATGAAAAGGTAGTTGGGAGCAACTTAGAACATGAGCACACTTTTACATCCATGCTTCAACATGGAACCCACTGGTTTTTGGTGCTTCATATTTTCCAAGTATTCTCTGATTTTGCCTTCTCCAGGTCTTGCTTATTTGAAAAAAGGTTCTAAATTAAAAACCAAGTAAAAAGACAGAAACAAAGCACCTCACCCCCTCAAAAATACACAACCAAAAGAAACCAAACAAAAAACCCCAAATCCTTATGAATCACTTTTGACCAAATACTGAATTCTGCTGCTTCAGCTACTTTTTTTTTTTTTTTATACTGATACTTTGGCTTTGATCTGCGTTGCAACACAAATATCTAGTGCCAATAGAATCTTGACTCTTTTATGAAATACTTTCTTTTTCTTGTATTAATTCATCCAAAAATGCATAACTTTTAAATTCAAAAACTTGCTGTCATTCTCACCCTAAGTCGCCAAATTGGAGATAGGCTTTCGGGGTAGTAGAAATTACTTCTCTACTTACGTGCCATCTTTAACATTCATGTTCTAAAGAAAAAAAGATTAATCATAGTTTGGGGTCTCTTTTCCATGGCCAGGATGCCCAAGATGTGAATGTTTTCTAGGCTTCCTTTCCCTCAACCCTAGTATCTCCCTTTTCATTCTAAAGAGCAGCAGATTTAAACCATCATATTAGTCACAGATTTATTCTCAGCGATTTCTTTTTCACAGACTTGGGTCCTGGCCTCTGATTTCTCCATCCGTTGCTCCACATTCACCATGTGCCTGTCTAGTTTCCCAGCTTTTGATGAGAGGTTCTCTACCTTGCCTTCTATTGAGGACAATGTGTTCTGCATTGCCCTGAATTTCACATGAAGTGACTCCATCAGCTCATGGGGGGATCTGCTCTGCTGCGATGTGGAAAAAGTCGACGAACCCAGTGAAGATAGACAAGATGACAGCAACATCTCAGGCCAGGGCACAGGAAGGCATGGACTAAAGAAGTTGTTCTTGTCATTCTTATCTTTATTTGGGGCATAATTTTGCTCTAATTTTCAGTTGCAGACATCTTAGGTAACTTATTGAGCTCATCATACATTAAAATATTTAAGACATAAAAAGGTGCAGAAATTTAGCAGAAATTCTGAATAAAAGCAGTTTTCCACATGAATCAGGCTCTACCCCAGCTATCTCCACTCACTCATTACACCACTTTCTCTGGTTTAATAGCTACTCATATGTGCACATAGCACCATGTTTCCTTTCAGTCAGCTTGTCAGTGTGTAAGTTGTTAGTCCCGTGGAATACAGTTAGGCATGGTGGCACTCTGAAGAAAAGTCCCCATTTACTATATTACAAGGGTGTGTGGTATTAAATGGACTACAGTAATGAAAAAGAACTGCATAGTGGATTTCATTTTAAATAAATAGAAGTATTTTTTTCTGTATGATACCTCGTTGTTTTGATTCTAATGGGAGTTTGGGAGAGCATAATAGTTTTTGCATCTATTAATTTTTTTCAAGCTGATCTGTATTTAGAGTATAACAAGTATATCGAGGTTTACGTACTGTGAAAACCCAGATAGAAATAAATGGAAAATCCTTTACTTGTTCCCATTATTCAGTGTCATGGAATTCTGTCTAGTACCTAGTATGCAGTGGAGATTCTTTAAAATTTGTATAAGAACAGGCAGTAAAGTTTTGCAGAATTAGGGTCAGTCTGTCTCATTTTAAGTCTGGGGTTGCAGTATTTATAATTGTGTCATTTCAATCTGAGATAAATTTATGGTGATATTTGAAAGAAGTTGACATATCCTAATAAGAGAATTATTAGTAAGTAAAAGCAGAAGTTCTTTTAATTAATATCCACATAAGAGTCTTAAAGGAAATATAAGTTTCTAGCCAGTGTTTTTGCATTTAACCTAGTTAGCATTCTGGTTATTTCACTTCTTAAAAATCACTTTTGGTATTTAGACTATTAGAAAAATAATTTTAAGTATGATAAAAAGTGGATTTTTATTTTGTGTGCAATTTCAGTGTTCTGGTGATAGGTGTGCTTTTTGTAAAAAGGAACATAACTAAGTGTCTTCTTGTTTAGCCAAGCAGTTGGTAAATTTTTTAGTGTCTTGTATTTGTTTACAGGTTATGGTTGTAGCAGTTAGTCACAGGTGTTTGATTATTTTTATAGTCACTAAAGCTAATCATTCTTACTTTACAGTATGGTGTATGTAGTCACCAACAAGGTGCTGTCTAGTAATTTGGGGGAAAATAGAAATGGAATTTTGTATTGATATTCTTTTTAGTGGTATGTCCAGACCTATCCGCAAAGAGACATTACGGGGGAAGGAGGTCTTGTTTTTTTTCTGGTCCATGATATGAATCAATATAGAATTGAGAACCTCTTCATAAATAGATAACAGTATAGAAATTGTATAAAATGCATAATTTTTATTTTATTTACATTCATTCCGTTGCATTCTTGGGAAAAATAACCTAAAGATTAATTTTATTTTCCCAGCAGAAATTAAAGTACCTGATAAGTTGGACTCATCAGTCTGGGAGCATCCGGATTCTGCACATTTAAATGGAGCTGACTTCGATCTCACTGTTCTGTCCATGGCTGAAATAGCTTCCTGTAGTTATGAAGCCAGGTAGGTAAAAGTTACCCAGTAGTTTGCATAAGATGTCCAAAAATAGCAGTTGTTAGTTTCTTTAAATTTATCTAGAGAGAAAGTTTTATGATGTTGTAGTTACATGGGTTGTTAGAATTTAACAGAAGGTCTTCCCTATGGATGATGCTTCTTTTTAGATGCTGCTCAATAGCTCTCAACCTACATGTTACTTGAAATAAAGCCCATTAAAGAAAACCTTATGCCTTTCACTGTGATGCTGTTGATTTCATAATGTTATCTTCATGTCTTTATATCAAAATTGCATTATTTTATAGAATTAATGACACATACGGAAGGTTTTACTTAAAATAAGACAGAAAGTGTGACTACTAAACTTAAAAGCATTCCTTGCAGAGACTATGCTGAGCATCTCCAATAACATAACTTATAAATCTTTAGAGTATGAAACAACTTTTATAAATATAAGCACAGTGTTAGAAATACAGTCTTTTTCTCTGATGGAAATAATACTCCAGAAATTATTTCTTCATTGGAACCTTTCTTGAGCTTGCTAGGATAGGCAGGCTTCTATTTGTATCTCAAAAAGTTAAAGTTTATTTATTAACAGGAGCCTAATTATGTAAACTTGCACCTTGGAATATAAGATCCAGCTATCTTAGTCACTATAGTATGTGTGTGGTTTTAATTTGAGGCAGAAGATAGCAAGGAGTGCTTTTTGGAGTCTTTGTCCTCAGCATTTGCCTGAAGGCAGGTTGTTCATGCTCCATGGATGAATATTACACAGCTGATTCAAATACTCTGTTTGCAGTTATTTTATTACCTATTAAATTGCTAGCAGTTAGACTGAGTTCCATTTCCCATCTTTTGGGGAAAAGACAAATAATTAATTTGAAAATACTCCCTATTAATTTGTGGAAAAGTTTTCACTGTGTTTACTTGAGGTTTTTTTATTATTTAATTTCAGACAAGTTGGCATAAAGAATGGAATGTTTTTTGGCCAAGCAAAAAAGCTGTGTCCAAATCTTCAAGCGGTTTCATATGATTTTGATGCGTACAAAGAAGTTGCACGGACAGTATATGAAATATTAGCAAGGTAACTTGCTGTTTGTTTATGTGATCTTTCATGGTAGGATTATCAAGCGTATTTTCTTTGCCATTGCCATCTCCATGTTACTCTTCAGCTTCAATAAACCTATTCCTATTTGAGGTCTTCCTTTGTAGTAATTTTTATTTTGAGCACCATGCTTCTGAGCGTTCTTTTATCTTGACGTCAAATCCTGTAAACAATCAACATCTGACTTCCAAAAGAGTTAAATTTTTTACTGATTACACCACGAGAAGCAGATCCCCTGCTTTGTTGTGAGATCCTTTAAAGAGGTGTTTTTTTGAGTAACATAAGAACGGGTTCTTGGAGTAACATCTATTAGAAACTATTTTCTGGTTTAAAATGCACTTGAACAAAAACTAAAAATTTGTTATTGTCAATGAAAAATAAATATTCAATTCCTCTAGCTGTTCCTTTAAACTCATGATGCATGTCGAAATTAGTCCTACATTAATAATATTACTGTAATTTACTGGTTTAGCATTTTTAATGTCTAAGTAATGTGTAATACAAAATAAGCAGGGAAATGCCACCACAAAGGGAAGACTTTATTTGCTACATATTTGTTTTAACAGATGGTGAGCTGTTGCTGGTGTTTCACCTCCTTTACTTTGTGTTGATAGCTATACTCATAACATCGAAGCAGTCAGTTGTGATGAAGCACTAGTAGATATCACTGAAATCCTTACAGAGACCAGATTGACTCCTGATGAATTTGCAAATGCTATCCGCACTGAAATCAGAGACCAAACTAAATGCACAGCTTCTGTTGGGATGGGTAAGTAACTTCATTTCTGTTTACAAGCAGTGACTGCTTTTGTTAATGTATCAAAGCTTTTTAAGTTTGCTAGAACTCTTAAGTGTTTTTGGAAGATTGTTGCCATTTACATTAAATTAGTGTGAATAAAAATGCAAGAAAATCTTCAGAAGTGGAAAGTTTTAAGCAAAAATGTATAAAATGGCTATCATGTCTCCTTTGTTATCTAAACAGTATGCTAAAATTCCATCTGTATGATATTCTTGCATTTATTTTTATGAAATGCGACTGTTTTTCCAGCAAATAGAAAAATGAGCACAGATTGTGCTCCTAGTGGACATAGCAGCAAGAGTTCATAAGGTGACGTGATTTTGCATAATTATTAGAAGGTACTGAAAGCAAGGATCTGTGTGATTTGTAGTAGGTATTGTATATGAAATCACACATCTGAAAAGACTTCCGTGATTTGTTTTCACTTGGCTCCTTCCTTTCTCTTTTGTTTTTCTAATTTGTCCCTAATTAATACTAGAGTTGAGTATCTGTAAATACCTGTACTGAGTGCATGTAAGTGTATGAAATCCACTTGTGGAAAATCATGACTGTAAGCAGAATTCTTCCTTTACTGACTTTGCAATTGCAGCTACCACTATAGTTTCACTGCTGAATAACACATACTGCTAGCTCATACTTTGGAAGTAGACACTGCAAATATATAGATGAATATATTTCATTAAATTCTTTGTTAAAGTTAAAGAATTTGACTATACTTTCTACTTTTTTTCTTGAGTATTGGACTGCAGCATTCTACTAGAAAATCAACAGAAGTTACCACAGATGTGGTTTATTTTGTTTTTACAGGTTCCAATATTCTGCTGGCCAGAATGGCAACTCGTAAAGCAAAACCAGATGGACACTATCACTTAAAACCTGAAGAAGTGGATGATTTTATCAGAGGACAACTTGTTACCAGCCTTCCAGGTACTCCTGACTTTTAGAGGACATTTTGCCTCCTGATATTAAACCAGTTTCAGCTACAAATCTGCTTTCTGGATCAAACAAGTTTAGATACTATTGCACATTTATGATCCAAAATGTGATAAACAGTAAAGATATACAGAATACGACTGTGTGAACACAGGCTTTTTTGTGTATATTTATTGTTCCAGGAACATAAAGTTGTACACATAAAGTGTTTCCTGACCTGTAGCTCTGTGTTGTTACTCAGTACACATATGCAGTGTAATGGGACACAGGAATGGTGCACAAAGTGCTGAGTAAGCACTCATTTATACTTTTTTAGTGATCAGCTGATCTCAGCCTGCATGTATACACACATATATTTAGTATTAAATGTTCAAAGTAGTATTTTTACCTATTTAGGAAAAAAAGAAAGAAGGGCAGTAAAAAATAGGCAGCAGTAGACAATGAAATGAAAGAGTGGTAGGAACAACATCTATAGACAGATGCAGGTTTACCAGAAATTCTCTTCATGTAACCCTTTCCATGGCCTAACACAATTTACAGCACAGTATCATTTCTTCTCTTTGGCATAACTTACAGAAGGTATTTCTTCTTCAGAATGATACTTATATAGTACTGGGCTTTGACTGGAATGTTTTAAAGCTTTCAGAATTCACTTGTATGTTCATAGTAAAAACTTTTTAGTGTTTGTGTCAATAATACCACCTAGACAGAGAAACAGATTATCAAAGATAGAATCTGATTACCTGAGATTTCTAATTTTTGCTGACTTTGGTAATGTGAACACATAGGACTAATATTTTCTGGAAGTAACAGACCACCTCTCCAAAACCCAGAAATATACTTCAGTTTATCACACTTACATATGTGCTGTTGCCATGGATACCTACAATTTCCAGTGCTTGGTAATTCAAAGCACAAGTAATACAGGTATGCTATCACTTCTACTTGAAATATTATTTTTCTACCCAGGAAGCAGTGGAACAGTGGTCAAAATATTTGTTGGCTTTCTTTTAGATTAAATCAGTTGTACATGATGGAAAACATATTACATGTTGGACACTCTCTTTGGACTGAGTGTTGTGAGGATTCAGAGCTATATAACCTGTAACAAGCAGTACCTTGTCAAGACAGTTTGCAAGTAGGAGTTGTTCACATTTTACCCAGAAATAAAGAGACTTGCTGCAGTATGACATCCAAAACTAAAATATGAAACAGATTAAAGAAATAAATATGAAGACAGCAAAAGTTTCCATTCAAACCATGTTTTATGGAGCAGAATTTATTTTATATGGTATATATTTATTTGTTAATCTGACACAACCTAGTGTAGATTTAAAAAGAAAAATTTTATTTTTTCAAAACTTAACTAGCTCTGAATTGCATAGGGTTAACAGAACTAACTACTTTGTTGTTAGGAGTTGGCAGGACAATGGAATCTAAGCTGGCTTCTTTGGGAATTAAAACCTGTGGAGATCTGCAGTGTGCTTCGATGTCAAAACTACAAAAAGAATTTGGTCCAAAAACAGGGCAAATGCTCTACAGATTTTGTCGTGGTTTGGATGATCGACCTGTTCGTACAGAAAAAGAAAGAAAATCTGTTTCAGCAGAAATCAACTATGGAATAAGGTTTACACAGGTAAATTCTAAATTGCTTCTTTTCTGCAGTGACTTCTTTCAGCTGTAGAAGAGTCTTCTCATATTCTGATTATTTTCACTTACACTTTGATCTGTTAGAGCACCATCTTAGCCACGAAATAGAAATGAGGAAAATGAAGAAGTAGGAGACCAAACGATAAAATGGGAGGAGAGACTGCAAAAGTATTGGACTGAAAAGAAGCTTGCACAAAATTAGCTGGCTATTCTGCATTCGTTATACAAGTCTGGTACAGAAAAAGAGAACTGCAGTAGGTTTGTCAGCACCTAGCATTCTCTTTCATTTAAATGCTGATTATTTGAAGATGCCAGTGGCTGAAACAATCACCAGCTGCTCCAGTACAGCATTTTTATTAGACTTCTTACAAATATTGTCGGGGTGGGGGGAGTGTTGTTGACAAAATTGTGTTTAAAAAGTAACTCAGCTTTTTGTTGAGAACTTGAGTATTTATGGGAATTATAGAAAAAAGTCAACAGGTTTGGAGAGACTTCATGATGTTGTGTAGTCCAACCTTTTGCTCAAAGCAGGGGAAGCTATGAAATCGGAACAGTTGCTCAGGACTTTATCCAGTCTGGCATTGGAAATCTCCGAGAATGAAGACTGAACAACTTCCCTGAGCAACATGTTCCACTGCTTGACTTTCCTCGTGGAGAAAAAGATTTTCCTTATAAGCCCTACACTCTTCATCTTCTAGGTTTGTGCTGAAAGTTAGACTTGGAATTCTGTGTTGGGGTTTCTAAATACAATTTTTAAAAACTTATTTCCAAAAGGACTTACTGTACATATATTTCAGCATTAGGATAGGAATCTACCATCTCACCTAACTTCAGCGACCTACAATGTAAACAAAACACTTGAAGTTAAATAAGACCATTGCCAGTGAATCAGCTTGCTCTTTTCAGTTTACACAGTCTGGATTGTATTAACCCTTAATGATTTACCTTTGATATTTGAAGACTATTAATTACCTAAACCTGTTGTTTTTTCTCTTCAGCCTAAGGAAGCAGAAGCTTTCCTTCTCAGCCTCTCCGAAGAAATCCAACGTAGGCTTGAAGCTGCTGGTATGAAGGGTAAACGATTGACCCTTAAAATTATGGTCAGAAAGGCTGGAGCACCAGTGGAGCCTGCAAAATATGGAGGTCATGGAATCTGTGATAATATTGCCAGGTAACTACTAGGCATGAACACACTTCTGCAGGATTTTGAGCACCAAAATTTAGAGGAAGAAAGGACAGAAATTTCAAAGTTCTTGATACCTCTGTCTGTGTATCAAACTTGCAGTGAAATAAGAAGTAGTATCAAAAGTCCTTTTTGTTTGGGTTGTACATATGTGGTGTTTTGGTCATCAGTAATACATATGTACATATATATTGTTGGTGTACCTTTCCACAGGTATTGAGTATAGTATTGAGCTGGAGGTTTTCTTGTAGTGGCTTGTAGAAGACATATTTACATCCTGCACTACAGCTCACACACAACAGCATTTTTATTTCTTACAGTGACCAGCCAAGTTGAAAGGTTCTGCTGCTGCATACTGCTTTCTCTCCCTGAACTGTGTGACGTGGGGTACTTTCCCCGGAGAGGCTTTCTGCTCTTCCTTGATAGGTTGTTGGTCACATGCTGGTTGTGACAGTTGGAGTCAGTTCTCAAAGAAAATTGCACTTTGTACTTGTCAGGAAGGATGTCTGACAGTTCGGTAGTTGTCCAGCTCTAGACATGGGTGCTGGGACAGTATTTGCAGAATGATTTGCTGCAGAAGACTGAGAGGCCACTTAGGATTCTGAAGATTGGAGCTGGCATCAGACACCTTGAACTGCAGTCATCTGTCTTAGTACAAACCAGTTTGTTAGTGTTGAATCTTGTCTTTCTTCTTGTTTTACCCGTAAGTCTGCAGAGAAGTTTTTGGTCCTAGAAAAGACAAGATTCAAAGTGGAGCTTAGGAAGTTGAATCTCAAAATCTCAAGGTCAAGGACTGTGCCCCTTATTTCAGCGGTTCAAGCAGGCAACCTGTTCATGTCTCTTGACCTTCACACTTAGATCTTTTCAGGTAGTTGTAAGTTCCTTATCAGAAGTGCCTTTGTTTTTCCTGTGGATCCTTATCCATATAATAAAGCCTCTCCTACTTTGTCTCCCCGTAGCACTGTTGATCTCATTGAAATGCTCCCTGTAATGGCTGCCCATCTGTGGGGATATGGGATAACCCAGTTATTTTGCCTGGGTAGTCAGTTGATAGGTTGCTGTCAAAGGAGTAGGAGCTTCAGCTTCCACAAGCAGTGCTGTTACTCTTACCCATTTTTTATTTCTGATTGATCTTTGTTTTTTATTGATAAACTGGATGATGTTATGGTTATGCTATTTGATGGTATACGTATTTTATTCCTGTCTTTGTTAGAGCATTTCTGTTCAGTCCAATGAAAAACTTTTTAGCAGCAGCAGAGTAAACGAGAGGTTGGTTCCAAGCAAATGGATTACAATCTCAGAGTGGTGTTCCCTCAAGTGTCTGGGTTTTCTCTTTGGTTTAAAATTTGCTTTGTAGCTATGGCTCATGACCCGTTTCTTGCTCCTTCACCTCACAGGTGAATGAGTTGCTATGTTTTCTTACCCTACAGGTCAAGATTCCCTAGAATAATAGTCATAGTACTACAAAGGATTCAGACTTGCAGACACACTTAAAATGAAAAAAATTCAGCTTCTGAGACATTAATGGTATTTTTACCACATCTTTGAAATCAAGTCCTGATAGTACAGCATAGACCTTTTTAAAATATTCTTCCGGAATGTTGTGTGCCTTTAGACTCACACTGATATTGATCCCCTTTCTCTTAAAAATATTATCATCTAAGGCTTAGGGAGATCTTCATCTTGCTCACAGTAGGAAGCAGTTTCATTTTCATATTGGCAGAACTAGACCTTTCTGGAGATTACTTGCTTTTCATTGTGGTTTCTAACAGACCATGTTTGTTTTTTCTTTTTAGGACTGTGACTCTAGACCATGCAACAGACAGTGCAAAAGTAATTGGGAAAGAAACTCTAAATATGTTTCACACAATGAAACTGAACATTTCAGATATGCGAGGGGTGAGTTAATGGGAAAACTGAAATTTATTCTCTTTATGAACCTTCTTTGTTGTCTTTCATAAATTTTCAGTTCCCCAGGGTAGATGATAACCAAACTTAAGCAGAAGTGTAGATACAAAGCTTATGTAGGCTACACAATCATGCTATGTTTGCTATATTTACCTTTGAAAAAAATGGTTAAAAAGCCATAGATGTAAAAAAAAAAAAATTTACTGGGGTATGAATTGATCCACAACTTGAAACAGCTTCCTAAGGTAGCAAAGTTAGACTGTATCTTCTACAGTTCTGTTAGCACGTGTAAATTTTATTTTGCCATAGAATTTTCTGTAAACTTTTGCAGAGCTATTAGTTAAGTAACTAATATAAATATTGCTTGTAATGCCAGTCAGAGATATAGATTAGAGGAGATTTTGTTCTAGACTGCAGGTCTTAGAGCAAGAAAAGTTACCAGCCCATAGTTTGGCCTTTGTTTGCAGGTGATTTGCTGGTTCTTTTAATTCATAATTTATTTTAGAACAGTCTTGCTCATCTCAGTGGTTTTGTCATAGCAATGTGAACACATGATAAGACTGTTTTGGCATCAGCCATTTGTTAAAATGGAGCACAGAGTATTTATTGGTCATCTGGATATAGAAGTAGGGTTTTGACTCACAGTGTTGCCTTACAAAGTCAGCCCACTGGCTTGGAGGTGAGGAAATATTTATTTTCCTGTCCCTATCTTTTTCTAGTTTCTTGTCTGTCTCCTTTGCTGTCTTTGCTGACTTCTTATGTCATTCTGTTTCACCTGATTTCTTTAGCCCTTGTTTTAAGAGGATTCTAATTTAGAGTTACTGTCCCCTGGATGTTGGACATGTTGTTCTGCAAAACAGTGTACTACTTCTGACCAGGTGGCTCTATTGAGTACTGGAGGGGCCATTCAGTTCTAGATTATAAAAAAAAGGTTCAGAACCATCCAGGATCCCTTAGTGGTTGTCCTTTCAGCTGACTTCAGACAATGTATATGTCTGTGCAGGAGCTAGTCCCCTTAAGCTTTATACATGAGGTGAGCCATGCTTCAGTGTCTTTTTTCTGTCTTTCTAGAAAAGATTCTGAACTGATACCATTAGTTGTTTGTGCCCACACTTGGGCAGATAAATGCATTCAGTTGTCCCATGGACTTCACATAACACTTGAACTCAGGCTCTTGTCCTAAAAGACAGAAAAAAACCCAAGGCAAAGCTGTTCAACACATCAAATACAATATTCCAAAGGCTTTGTTTAACTTAGAACTTTAGAACTCAAACCTAGAAATATTCCAAAGCAAAAACAAAAAGCACAAAGAAAAACTTTTTACAGTGATGAGGTCATTTCCCATTATTGCAACTAAGAAACTGTTAATAAAAAAATTACTGCTATGTAATTATAGAAGAAGACCTGGTAGAAAAAATTGTATATAGGACTCAGAAAGCACGAAGGAGCTAGTGTATATTTCTAAGTGCCCAGTTTTTTTATTAAAAATTATGGAGGATTTGCAATAAGCTCACACAATGTACCAGTGCATTCTTAGTTGGACCCTGTTTTTGACCCCCTGCTCATTTGGTATTTAGAAGTTACATGAAAAATTAGGTTGTCTTGAAAAAGACTACTTCCACCAAGGTGCTTTAATCCATTGAGACTTTCTGAAAACCATGTCTAGAAGTGAAGCAATATTATTTTTTTCATTTATAGACATAAGTGGTGGATATAATATACATTATCCTTGGGGAAAAGATTGCTTTCTTGTGTGGGTAGCCAGATTTAATAGTCACTTCCTGGTCACTAATTCTATATCTCTTAGTGTCTAAGAAATTTCATAATAAACACATTGTTTCATGATCCTGTTGACAGCACTTTTCTATATCAGAGAAGATGGTATTATCATTGTAATTTCTTAGTTGTTGGATTGTGCTGGATGATCCTGGGATTTGTTTGGGTTCTTTTTAGTGGCCGTTTGTGTGTATTTCAGCATACTTTTATTTGTCCTCTCCCCCACACACAACAAGCAGCCAATTCCAAAGAAGGCAGTGCTACTGTGATAGAATTACAGATTTTTTTATTTACTTTATTTTTTTTTATTTTAAACTTCTTCAAATGAGTGTATTTATGTTTTGGATTTAGGTTGGAATTCAGGTACAACAGTTAGTTCCCATCAGTAAAACCACTTCGGCTCACTCAGCAGTACAATCTGGACATTTACCTGGTGGATCACATTCAGTTATTGATCTTTTTCATGTTCAGAAAGCAAAAAAACACTCAGAAGAAGAACATAAGGAAGGTCAGTAAGCTTTGTACTTGGCGTGTGTGATAATGATCAGTTCTGAAGGACCCCAACATAGATTAACCTTTGGAATACTTATTCAATATTTTACCAGTATAAATTATTTAACATAAACTTTTTGAGAGTGGATTACGCTGCTGCAAATGAAAATTCTACTAATAAATATTTGTATAAGGTTATTCCAAACTTTTTTTTATTAATTGTAACAAAGGATACTTTGAAATAGGAAGTGTTATAATTATGCTATATATTGTGTAAACTCTTTAGCAAGTAACACTGGAAACTAACTTCACTGTGTCTTGAATCTTCAGAGTATTTTTAACTATTAGATGATCATTCGGTATTTTGTTTTCATATATATAGTATTTGTGGCTGCTATGGACCTCGAAATATCTTCTAATTCAAGAACCTGCACTTTTCTTCCATCTCGTGGTACCCATCTCACACCTGGTCTCAATTCTAATGCCAACAACACCGAGTCTGCTGTCAAATGGAATGGCATGCATTCTCCCATCAGCGTGAAATCCAGGCTTAATTTGAGTATTGAAGTTCCATCTGCTTCCCAGGTAAAACCTGGGAATATTAATCATCTGCAGTGTATTGTAATAACTTGGGATTGTCTATGTTACTTGGATAGACTGAAAAGGAGCTCTTTTTAAATAAAAAGAGTTCTAGTAGAGTATGATGCACAGGAAGTAACTGTTATTGATGCAAAACTACTTCGCTTTAATAAAATAAATAATGTTGAAGTTAAGATGCACACTTAACATTTGTACAGGATATACTGTTTATATGAGAGGAAGACAATCTTTATTTAAGTAAAATATTTCTAAGGGTTTGGGGGATTTTTTTTTTGGTGCATTTTAGCAAATGGAGAGCCTTTTATTTCCACATGTTATTCAAGTAGACATCTGTTAGAAGGGTCTGCTGTGAGCCAGCTGCACTGAATTTTATAGGTAGTTTAGGTATAAGCAGATTTACTTGCTCTTCTGTAAAAGTCTGTCATTTTAATTTCTGTAATTTAAATCTGTAAAAGCATTTGTTGATGTTCTTATAACAGCTTTTCCACATATTTATACATTTTTAAGAAGCAAATTACGCTTTCGGCAGAAAACTTGTTGCTATAATGCAATAACCAAACCAGCTCAGGATCTAAAAGTAATTTGACTGAACAATGTGAAGCTCTGTACACTCAGACTGCTACAGAGGGAATATGTATAAACAAGTGCAAAGTGCACTGGCTGTGTAGTAGAGGTCCTAAAGCCTTGGTGGCCTTATGGCACGATGCGCTCACGTTTCATTTTGCTTTTAACCGTACTATAATACAGAATATAATACAAAATGTGGTACAGGGAAGGAGTGATGAAGGTTAGTGCCACACTGCTTTTTGTGTACTGTGTGCTAAGAAAGCGACAGCAAGGTATTTTACACCCAGGAATCCCAGAAAATATTTGTAGAGTTTTATGTATGTAGCAAATTTGGAACGAGTGAACACAGAAAGTAGAAGAGTAACTGAAGTGATTAACAATACCACAGTTTTCATCAAAATCTCTCAGCATAAGGCAAGTAGATTTTCCTAGGTATTTGTGGTTCTTCTCTGTAAATCCGGAATCTGGTCTTAAGTTCCAAATCTTCTTCCTAAAGGCAAAATATAAAGTGTTCTAACACTGCTATGGAGTCTTATTCAGCAGAACTTACAGGCAAACACTGGCGTTTATCTACATGTTTTTACTCAAATATTACTTGTGAGAAAAATTATGCTGTGCATCTGCTTGTCAGTTGTGTTCATACAGTCACTGGTGCAGCTGTCATTGTATACAGCAACTCCTGGACACTGAGGGATCTTCTCAGTTGTTTACAGTCAATAATTGATTCTAAGTAAAAGCTTAATTCATTATCAAAATCTCTGACAAGAGTCTGACAGTATGCAAACATACCTAATACCATTAAAGTAAATCAGTAACATGTACCCTAGAACTGTAAAAAAAAAGAGATTAATTGCTTTGTACCAAACACCACTTCAGTGTTCATATCAGCATGGTACCTATATAATTTGAACTCAGAATTTGGGTTTCCTTATCTCTAGGTAACTGTGGAGGAAACTCTGTCTGTGATTTGTGATGACAAGACTGAACGTTGTGAAAAGATAAAACTGAGCATTCATATTTACTGAGTTGCTTAGTCTTAAATGATATTTTGCTGCTGCAGAGTGTAATTGTCAGGTTCCTAATTGTGTTCACATACACAGGTCAAAATGTAAGGGATTTTGGAAAATTCAGGAACTGTATAACTAATTTTTTCACTAAAATAATTCTGTTATGTATTCCTTGGAGAACTCTAAAAGCTTTTCTGCATTTGTAGATAGATAAGTCTGTGCTAGAAGCTCTGCCGCCTGATCTCCGAGAACAAGTAGAGCAAATATGCACCATTCAACAAGGAGAGAGTTATGGAGATAGCAAAAAAGAGCCAATAAATGGATGTAACACTGCACTTCTGTCACAACCAGTTGGAACAGTGCTTTTACAAATACCAGAGCTCCAAGAACCAAATACCAGCATGGGAATCAATGTAATAGCTTTGCCAGCTCTCTCACAGGTACGATGTCTGCATGGTGTCGGTAAATAACAACTTCTCATCTATAGGAAGTTAACAGGCTTTCTTGAAACAGCATTAACTAGAACCTGTAACATCCCAAAATTGTTTATGGTCCTTTAATTAAAAGTCTGCCAAATGTTACTTTATCTGTCACAAACATGGTATGACAATATTTATTAAAGATTTATAGTCATCAGTACGCCCGTGGGTTTGCTGTTGTTTAATGTAAAGCCTCATTATTTATGGCTTGCTTTGCAATGAGCCTTTTTTTCCTGCATTGCAGCTGAGTTGCACTGCACCATAGGTCTGAAGCAGTCCTAAATCTGCTTAGCTAGTCACAGGAGACTCACTCTGTTTAAGTGTATGTTCTGATGAAGTAAAGCCAACCTCTACTAGTTTCTTCTGCAGATGTGGTTGTTTGTATCACATTCCTGGGAGAAGGGCAGTCATGGCTAAAGATCATGCTTATGTCCATAGTTTTTAAATGGACTCATATATAGCATGTCCAAGATGAGAGAAGTGCAAAGTTGTTTGTCAAAACAGGGACCTGATGGGGCAGCAGGTAGTGGTAATGATGCTTCTAATGTTATTCCACCCTTCAATCCAAGATGGTGCTGAACAAATGTAGTGTAAAAATTAAAAAAAATCTTTTAAAAAATGAAAGGTTGGGTTACCCAGAGATACAATGTCTTGCATATGCATAATTTAGAACAGAGAAGTATTTTTATTTTTGTTTGTTGTGTCATTGCTGTTCTCAAATGAAGTGATATCACCTAATCACATTTATAGAGAGATATTTGTTGTTGTTTCTAAGGCAATAATGGTGCTTAGCTGACAAAGAATCCAGAGAAAATCAGGTAGAAATTCCTGTCCTGTTTTCACTAAATAGTTAATGCATAATTGCTATTAAAAAGATGTGTAGTCTGTTCTATAACTAAAAGTTCCTCACCTTGATTCAAGTTCATTGGTTCAGAAACAGTTGTGTCAGTTTTTATTCCTGAACTGCAAAGTTTGGTTTTCCCTATGGATTAGTGTGTAAATAGTATCTGAGTTTTCCATACCCCAGCTGTTTTAAATTATATAGTTACATCTATCTCTAAACAGGAGTTTGTCTTGGATTTGTGTGTTAAATTATACTGTGCTTTAAAGTACACTCCTCCACACTTATCATACCACTCAGTACAGTTTTTTGGGGTAAATTGTAACTGCATATGGCTTTCTATAGAAATTCCTTTTAGTTTGTGCTTGTGCTTTATCTGTCTGTTAATTAGGTAGTCAGAAACTGATTGTTGTTTTTTTATAACAGCTTTACTTTTTGAAGTTTTCTTAGAAACATTAATTTATACACTCAAATACACTGGCTTTTCTGTCCCTATCTCCCAGTGCATTTTGTGATTCTGATCCAAGAATGCAGCTTAGCAGAGCAGCCTTTTTGTTTGAAGATATAGTTCAAGAAGAATTGGCTACTTCCTATTTATTTATATCAGGGATATCCATACTATCTATTTTAGAGTGTTTTATGCTTGTACTTCAGATTTTCCTTATTGACAAAAAGAGGAGTAAGATTTACAATTTTCATTTTCTGAGTTAGGTACAAGTTTACTACCTAGAATAGTATGGTCTAATAGCTTCCCTTAGCCGTGGTGAAAAAAAAATGCTACACCCAGTTCATTAATATGGGAGGATTTTTTTCTCTGTTAAAATCAAACATGAACTTAATTCAAAAATACCATCTTACTCTAAGTATAGTTTGACACATATTTTTCTGTTAAAGTCTTTGTGGGAGTGTATATTCTGTGATTGCACACAAACATTTAGAATTACTTTCTGGCAAATGATGCGGTGAAATAAGTAGTATTAGGTTTCAGGTATAGAAATATAGCCAGCCACTCCAAATGGAGTACTTTAGCTACATCAACTCAGCAGATGTAAATTATGCCCTGCCATCTTTTTATAGCTTAATTAGGTTTGTTTTTCAACCTTTCATTCCTTTTGTGTGAACTGTGTTTTTATCACCAGGTGCAAAGTTAATTGGCTGATAGTAATTTATTCATTAAAAAATGTGTGGGAAATGTCTCTTGTTGGGTAAGGTTCTCCTGTAAAAGGAATCCAGATAGGTTGTATTTGTTTCCATCAGTTGCTGGAGTAATCTTAAAATTTAGAACAGCTGTATATCTCTGTAGCAGCTGACTTCTGTAGAAGCATAGGATGCAAAAAATAAAGATTACAGATGCTTAGAAATGAATGAGATTTGTAGTAGTGGCATTAATTAGTGGTGGCAGATTTTCATCTCATCCTCACATTGTCTTAACGTGGTATAGATTCTTCCTAAGGAAATTTATATAAGCACATCAAAAATACTGGTAGCTGTATGCTGAGGTAATACATGAATTTATAAAACAAGGCTCTCCATAATCTGAATATCATACAGGTATGTGAAAGCTATATTAGGACATTCTGTCTGTACAGTAAATTATCTGAAAGTCCAGTTATTAGTATAGAACTCATATGAACTTGACTGATGGCTCTTCTAAGTGAATTTTTACATGTCACGGTCTGAGAGGGCAGTGATAGGGGGAATAAAAGTGCATCCAGTTCCCTGTAGTGAATTATTTCTGCATGGATTGGTAAGTGATGTACACAAAAAACAGTGCCAATTCAGACCAAATTCTTGAGTCTCGAATGCTTAAACAGCGAACACTAACCTTTTTAAAACAGCTTTATTAAATAAAATTTATATTTAAAAAAACAACTTACACCTCTGGATGTAATAGGCTGCATTCCACTACAGTGCTTTGTTCTGCACAATGTATGTGCACAATGTTCTGCACAAGATCAGAATTGTTCCCATTTCCTTCTTTAATTAGCGCGTATTTTGTGTGGTGAAAGATTTGTGTTGGCACATGGAGTTCTAAAAATGGGAAAGAAGGGTTGTGCTGCATTGATGAATTTTAACTTGTGCTATAGGAGCACGTTCATGTTTATGATCTATATAGTTTAGACATCATGTATGTCAATAGCACACTGTACCTTCCTGTCATAGCATACATATTTTGGTTTTTAAAAAATCAAATGTCTATTGAAAATAGGAGGAAAATTTTAATTCATGTGCATATGTACATGTAATGACAGAAATTGTATTGTGCCCTTAGAATAGTAATTGTAGTTTTGACTAATTTTTTGTTGTTTGTGCACATCTCTGAATTTTTACTAGTGAAATGAAGGGCACTCTCCCACTGGCAGATTTAATTCTCTAAATGATAGGTTTGGTTTTTTGAATTAGATTTTGCTGATTGTGAGCTGAAAACACTGTCCAATAACAACGGGAAACTCCAAGACTAGCCTGTCACTAATTTCCTCCTTCAGACACACAGTGATGAAAGATAACTGATAATACAATAAATTTTGTTTTGTCCATATGAGTGTGTCTGGCAATTGGCAACAAACTATTTCCTGCCTAGAATTCAAGTCCCTGGGACAATTGCAAGGGACTGTGGCTTTATTAGTCAAACAAGGGATAGACAACTGTAGGAGAAAGCAATTAAACCTTCTTTGTGCTAGTTAAAGACATAGCTGGACTTGGCTTTTTCTATCCTTAAAGAAGTGAGACTATTTCCAAGAATATTTTGAATTGTGTAGCAGCTTCCAGGAAACAGAAGTATCAAAAGAAGAGGAGGAACAAAAGTCTCATTGTCACAGTGTTTGTGTTTTGAAATTTGAATGGAGCGTTCTTTGAGTTAGGCTTAAACGTGCTGTTAATACAGTATCAGTAGGTAAAATGGTTAGAGTATTAGAGGCCCTTAAGAGTAATTTTATGAAATAATTAAAGTAGAGTAATATTAGATGGAAAAAATGGTTGCTTTTACAAAGTAAAACATACAAAGAAAGTGTACAACATGTTTTACAGTGTTTCAGTTATATCTCGTTTACTTGGCATAAAATGTAAATACCTTTCTCACGTGAGTGACCTAGAGAGAAGCAAACAGTGCTGCTCACTATTAAAATAATCAAATGAATCTTTTGTTCCTGTTCAGGTGGACCCCGAGGTTTTTGCTGCACTACCTGCTGAATTGCAAGCAGAGCTGAAAGATGCCTATGATCAAAGGCAAAAGCAATCTGAGCAGCAACCTGCTAACACTTTTGGTGAGAATATATAGTTGCACGGCAGTCTTGTGTAGGAGTTGGTTACTATTCAAACAGTTACACAACCCTAAAAAATAAACTGGAAAATAGAACTAAAGAAAGCTTCTGTGAAGATGCTGTGTTCAATTGAATTTCTGTATTTATTTTTGACAGACTGTCAGTTACAACCAGCTGTGGTCTCAGTTTGCAAACAGATGCCCAGCTTTACTCAAATGCGTAATTAATTCAATTCATGGGGACCGTGGCACTACTTGGCCACAGCCATATGTTTCAGAATAGAATCTAAACTTGATATGTCTTGTGATTTAAAGTATTGCATCTTCAGTACCTACGTTAGTTAAACTGTGTTCAGAGAGCGTTCTCATGGTTCTCTGGAACCGAAAGCACTGGTATGGGTTTTGGGCAGCGAGAGATAGGCTACATCACACCATGTGTCTGATAGTCAGGTTTACTCTGAGCTGATCATCCAGGTCTCCTTTTTCAAATCAGTAGAAAGAAATAAGATTAATGCCCTGTGAACTTGCTTTCTCATAAAATAGGTTGAAATGTCATTGGGTTCATTGCCAGTTAAATACTGCATTATTATAATAACACCTTGATTTCATAGCCAGTGAACTAGTACAGATATGTGAGTATGATGGAATGAGAGCAGTTTCCTTCATGAACTCTCATAAAAGCACTGGGGAAGGAGCTCTACACTGCTGGCTTTGCTGATAAACCGCTGGTGGGACAGTGCTCTGAGTGAGGTGAGGCAATTTGTCCAATAGACTTCAGATTTCAACAGCTGCTTGTATTGCAGTACTGCAGTGCTCCATATTGAAAGGCTTACAAATAGCTGAGTATCCTCTGAGTACAGTAATGTCTAGCAGTGTTTTTCAAATACTTAAAACATTGCCAGGATTTGGAATGGCATGTGAATGTTAAGGTTGCTTTATCTAGGTTGTTTTCTCCCAAGTGATCGTTAGATTTTTGTGGAAAATACAGAGTTCCCCTTTCAATGGAAAAGTGTTAAATTTTAAATGTGTCAACCACTGACTATTCCTGTGTTTTTCAGTGTCAAAAAATCCTTTCTTAAACCTGAAGCATACAACTGTGAAAAATAAGAAAAAAATACGGAAAAAAAATCCAGTCAGTCCTGTAAAAAAGATTCAGAGTCCTCTGAAAAACAAACATGTTGGTAGCCCTGCAAAAAACATGCCAGCTACATCTGGAAGCCCACAGAAGCTAATAGATGGTTTCTTGAAACAAGAAGGAACTGCTGCTCAGGTACTTTCCGCACTAACAGTGAAGCTGTGTGTGCTTCTTTAGACTTAGTTCATGTTCACAAATGCAGCTGGTGTCCTTTACTGGATTCCTTACTAGACAATTATCTGTGTATATATACATGGTTTTACCATATTTGTCAGAGCATTATCAACTTTTATGTTTGGAACAGCCAGAAGCAGTTCCATCAACTTCAGATTCTTCAGGCCCCTCAGCTCTGCAGACTCACCAGCAGCCAGGTTCGTTTAGGCCTCAAGCACCAAACCTTGCTGGAGCTGTGGAATTCAATGATGTGAAGGCATTGCTGAAGGAATGGATCACAACTATTTCAGGTGCGGGGTGTCACACTAGTGGTAATCTTGCATACAACACAAGGAAAACTACTTTTAGTAGACTTGTTGTACTTTCTTCCTTTTTTTTCCCGGTAATCTTGAAATCTTACTGCCTTGGAAGTCCTGGAGGAACTTGATTCTTTCTGTCAGTTGTTACTCTGTGGTCCTGCCAGCTCCTGTGTCTTGCTTAACATCATGAAAATTTGCATGCTCCCTC
Source organism: Pseudopipra pipra (assembly GCF_036250125.1). Classification (NCBI taxonomy): domain Eukaryota; kingdom Metazoa; phylum Chordata; class Aves; order Passeriformes; family Pipridae; genus Pseudopipra; species Pseudopipra pipra. The sequence goes on along the minus strand of NC_087550.1, from coordinate 87,914,950 downwards.
TTTAACCCATGTGTCTTATGCCTTGATATTACTTGTGTTGGAGGTTTTCCTTTTTTTTCACGTGTATTACAACCACTGGGATGAAACCTCTTGAAAGGAAATTCCTCTTCTATGAAAATGTAATTTTAGAAGCAAAGGAATGCAGGGTTGTTTTTTTCTCAAAATAAATGCTGGTAAGAACTCTAGGAAAAAAGGGAAGTGCCAAAGTGTAACACTGTTGCTACATTGTGATTTGAATTTTAACATTATGTGAAACAAATAACTCCTTTATATCTTGGGAAATCTGACCTTAGTACCCTGGACATTATAATTCTAAAAGTTTCAAAACAACCACTCCATTCTAAATCCCAGTCTCTTTTCCCTTTGGTTAGTGCTAGCTTGGCTGACAGTTGTTCAGACTGAAGAAAAAGATGTCTACAAGACAGATATTTCAGGATCTTGCAGTCCTGTGATGTGCACAACTTCTGATGTTGGGGAGTCATGTGGGAATACAGCAATTGTTAGGTTGGCCCCTGAGGCCCTGACAGTGCAGAATTTCTTTCTGTCTTATTCCTATTATTCTATGATTATGTTTTGAGTATACTTAGACAAAAGATCTCATTTTTTTTAATGATTTTGTATTACAGATCCTATGGAAGAAGACATTCTACAGGTTGTGAAGTATTGTACTGATCTAATAGAAGAAAAAGATTTGGAAAAGTTAGATCTGGTTGTTAAATACATGAAAAGGTAACTTCATTGCTAGTACTTGTGACATTTTAGACTGTTTTTTTAATATTTATACACTAGATGCTTCACTGTGAGGCCACAAGCCCATTGGACATTCCACTGATGAGTGTAAATGTTTTAAGCTTAAATTTTATTTAAAAACTGGGGTAGCACTTAGTAGTATTTCTTAGAGTCACAGAGTGGTTTGAGTTGGAAGGGGCCTTAGAGATTATCTAGTTCCAACCACCTGCCATGGACAAGGATGCCTTCCACCAAACCAGGTTGTTCAAAGCCCCATCCAGTCTGGCCTTCAACACTTGCAGGGATGGGGCATCCCTAACTTCTCTCTGGGCAAGTCTTTTGTTTCTAGACACAGGATGTAGTTTCCATCAGCATTGTCCCTTTTTTTCATCCTGTTTTCATTAATTTTTCATGGCACCTTAGACCTGACTTCATTCTCTTTCTGTATCCAGATCCTGTCTCACCTCCAACTTATTGAATTGATTCCTGTTACGTAGTTATTATGCTGTTATTACTCTTCCCATGAGTCAAGAGGCCCAAATTGTGTTTATGACTTGCTTACTAACTGGTGCTTAACTGTGGAGCTCAGCTTTCTGTGTTTTAGATCTGAAAAATATATATTTCACAGAATAATCAATACCTAAAAGACTACAGCAGTGTAGAAACTTCACCAGGCTTTTGTATTATGGGGAAGTCTTTAGGCCCTAGAAAATGCAAAACACACAGTGCAATGAACTGTTTTATGAATGTTGTATAGTAAATTCTTTATAAAACTCTTCAGAAAGCATCACGTCCCATTCCTGGTCCCTGTATATGGGCTCTGTACCGATGGCAGCGTGTCTCTGCAAGGCCCTGTAATAAGTGTAGGAGAAGGAATCAGGAGGTGGATGATGTGCACTTGTCCATATGATACCAATGTTACGTCCTCTAAAGCTCTAAATGTAGGAACCCTCTGCTGTCCTGCAATGTAGTGATCTAGAAGGAGATTTTGAGAGTGCAGAGCTACTTTGTTTTCCTTGGGCATTTCCTTAATGTGCTTCTAGTGGCAGCTGAGTCATAGAGGTAACTCTTAGCTCTCCATGGGCCTCCATGATTTGGTTCTGTTCTTAGCAGTAAACACTGTATTAGTGCCCCCAAAACCTGTTATTTAATTGAGTCCATCGCTCTTGGCATTTGTTGGAAAAAGAGAAATAGCATTTCTGTCTTGGAATGAGGAAGGAAAGATGAGGGTCCAGAAGCCTGTAATTTCTGATCTCCAGTATGAAGTTGGTGGAAGGTCACCCGATCACAGCACTGCCACATGTGAGTGTTTACAACCTGCTGTGACACTGCCCACACCAGAAATTTCACCAATGGGTGGCAGAGGAGTCTGTGGCATTATGTGAGACTTGGTGTATTTAAATAGGGAGGGCTTTACCAGAATTGAATGAAAATACCATTCGTGGTGAACTGCTATGACCTTGTGAAGACCAAAGCTGATTGTAAAAAAGACTGGTTCTGTAATGGTAATTTTCACTCTCTTCTTCTTTCAGGTTAATGCAGTCATCTGTGGAATCAGTTTGGAATATGGCATTTGACTTCATTCTTGACAATGTTCAGGTAGTTTTACAACAAACTTACGGAAGCACATTAAAAGTTATCTGAACTTGTAGTAAAGAGCTTGATGAGAGCCTGGAGCTCTCTGCTAGCTGTGCCATAAGTGCTTGTGAGGTATTTGCAAAGTGCATGATAGTAATGCCCTGAGTTTTTATAATTTCAAATTTCTTTTTAAACAAAAAAGTGTTTTGTACATTTCTTTTCAGAAAGTGCCAAATTTGTCAGTATTGCATGTAAATAATTGTGTTAAAATTCTTTTATTGTAGTATAGAATCTATTTACAAAATGTTTGTTTATAAAGTTTTATGGATTTTTACAGTGAAGTGTTTACAGTTGTTTAATAAAGAACTGTATGTATATTTTTGTACTGATTCTATTTTGTGATGCTTCAGTTTGAATATAGTGAATTCCTTTTATTGAAGCTGCAGCTTTGATTAATTTCACAAAGTTCTGCACAGAGGTACTGCCTTGACATGTGGAGGAGGCTGCTGTACGTGCACCTGGCCACGTTTTGTTTCTTTTACACTGACTTTATTACAGATTTTAAGCTGAGGGAAGAATATTAGTTCATTTTCAGTTTCATCCTTCAAAGACTCAAAGCAGAGTGGCCCAGCCACTCCCAAAGCACACAGTGTCTGCTGAAGCCTCTGGGCACATGTGCTTCTGAGAGAACAAGGCACCCAAAAGCAGCCCTGCGAAGGAGCGAGGGAATGGCTGACCTGGAGCACTGTTTAAGCTGCATCTGTCTGCTGCCTTGCTCCTGCTCAAGACAGAGCCACTTAGAGAATACCACAGTTCTTCCCAGCCAGTGTTTCTTTTCTGCAACACTGCAAAATAGGTTGTAGTGAGTAGCAGAAGTGAAATAAATTGCCCCAGCTCTTGTGTCCCTGGTAGGGGGGGTGTTTGCGTCTCTGCAGGTTGTGTTTTGGGCAAGTCTTCTTTTGCCAGGTGTGCACCAACCTCGTACAGTTGTATTTGGCCCGGTATGTTGAAGCAAGGCTGTTCAGGTGCCTGGAAAGAATGAAGACCACTTGAAGAAAACCTGGGTGGTAGGAAAAATCTCTTCATTTTCTTAAGAAATGATAGAGCTGTGGAGAAGTATCCAACATAGTCCTCAAGGTGTGGGGGACCACCTGGGTGTAGAATTGAGAGCTGGAATGCAAACTGGAGCAGGAGCAGGATTTGCACCACTGGCTTAGTTGGAAGCATCTCCCCTAGCACAGAGCAGGAGCTGCTGCACTCAGATTAGCTGCAGTTGACAGTGCAGCTGGAGCAGAGGCCACTGCAGTCACATCACTGGCTGCAGCACAGGTTACAGGAGTGACAGCAGCTTTTAGCTTCAGGTTGTGCCTGTGGCTTCCTGGTAAAGCACATGGGGAGAGGTACCAACCTGGCAGCCTTCTACAGCCAAGTGATGGATGAGGGAAGAGCAGAATGTCATTTCCCTTGACTTCAGTAAGGCTTTTCATAAGATCTCCTGTAACATCCTCATGGACAAGCTGATGAAGTACAGGCTGGAGAGAGAGAGAAGTGGATTGAAAACTACCTGGGCAGGCAGGCCCCAGCATGGTGGTCAGGGCACAAAGTCCATTAGAGGCCAGGCCCAAGTGGTGCCCATAGTCAGCACTAGGTCAGTCTTACTCATCATCTTTGTCAGTGACCTGGATGGTGGGGCAGGGCACCCTCAGCACGTTTGCTGATGACACAAGATGGGCCGATATGACAGAGCAGGGGGTGCTGCTTCTGGAGACCAACAGGCTGCTGGAACCCTGTGAAGTTCAGCAAAGAGAAGTGCTAGGTTCTGCTCCCAGGGAGGAGCCACCTCCAGCACTGGGGGCCAGGTGCTGGAGAACAGCTCAGCATGTAAGGCCCTGGGGTTGTCTGGGATGGCAAAAGTCCCTTGCACCAAAGGCAGCTGAGAGCCTCCGAGGATGCATGGGAAACAACATCTCCAGGAAGCCAAGGGAAGAGATTGTTCCACTCTGCTCAGCACTGGTGTGTGTCCAGTGTTGCTTCCTCAGTACAAGAGACTTGGACATACAAAGCAATCCCAACACAGGCCACAAAGGTGCCTAAGGGAGTGGAGCTTCTTCCATAATACCAGGAGAGGCTGAGAGCTGGGACTGTTCAGCCTTGGGAAGGCTGGGGGGATCTGATCCATGTATATAAACACTTGCATCGATTTGCAGATACATGTCTACATTATCTAAATCAAGTTATCTAAGTTTCCATTAGTTTCTAGTTTAGGTCTTTCAGAGTCCCATCTTTAAAAGACAGTTACGTAATGCTAAGTCAGGATAGCTGTAGTTATACTTTCTTTCTTTGTGATCCCTGTTCCAAGCCCTTAAATATAACAACAGTCATCTGCTTCCTTAAGTCTTTTAGTGAAGGTATTTTACATATTTTATTAAGTTCCCCAGCAGGAAGCCACCAAAGTAGCACAGTCTTTTTCCCAGAATTTTTACCTGTGGGAACAACACCCTTCTACCTTTGAGGAACCAATCAAGAATACATCGAGACCACAGTGTTTGACATCTATGTTTTTAAGAACTTTATTAGTGTAGTTTTCATGATTGCATAGTTTGCAAATGTTAACAATTAAATAAATGCAGTCTTCTCCCTCTGATAATTCTGTTCACCCAGCGACGGGAATTTGCACCACACACCAACCATATTGAAAACATCCTTTTCAATGGCAAGTTTGAAGTCTAACAAAAAAAAAATTCTGGTAAATTAAATTCCATTTGCAAAGGAGGTGAGTTATTAAATGTTCCTTTGTAATGGAGTCCACACAATCCCAATTATAACAATCAGATTTTTCCAACAAAAAAAGTAATCTAAGTGACAGAAGAAATCTGATCAAACTGCTTGTTGCAAGTTAAACTCTTGTGAATATCTTAAATGCTAAAAATCTCGGCTGTGTGAAAGATCCTTCTTGATTTTGTTTCAGTTTGTGCTTTTGAAGAGCGCTTGTTTTGCTCCGGTCACCGTGAGCTGAAAGATACCCACAGCCAGCCTGCATAGGAATACATCAAGCTGTCATCCAGCAGGATGGTAGAGGGGAAGGTAAAGTAGGAAGATGCTGGGATTACAGGCTGACTCCTGGTCATGACAAACATCATCCAGTTCGGAGCTGGTTCAGTCCCACGGTGTCAGATGCCCCAACAGCTCTGATGCAGCATCCCAAGGCGCAGCTCCCTGGCAGGCAGCTGTTCACAGGTACTGACACCGCTCTGAGCAGCAGCTGGAGAAGAGATGCCAGCCCTGAACTCCTCCGGGAGTTGTGCCGTGCTAAACACCTGGCCTGCCACTCCAGTGCTTCAGGACCGCTGACATCAGCACCCTGCACACACTGCAGGGGAAGTGCAGCCAGAGGAAGAGATGCCTTTGCTGGAATGCGCCTCCACCATTTTGCCAAGCAGAGAGAGGCAAGAGGGCCCCTCCTGACCTTTCCACATCTGCCACAGCCCATGGAGTGAAACTGTGATTATTGAAGCAAACTGTAAAACAAATGGGCTACACTCTGTCCATCTCCTTTATTTGTGGCTCTGCATTATAATGATTACAGGTTGACTTCCATGAACTGTACAAGCAGTAAAAGGTGGGCAGCTATGCTTTACAACATTGTTTCACACAAAGCAAATACAGAGATATCCAACTGCCTAATTTTCTATTTAAAAAAATTTCTATAGGCACAAAGCAGAATGTTGGAAAAGAAAGTCAAGGGAAGAGGTATGCATAAATAAAGAAGTACTTCTTACATCAAAAATGTCCCGAGAATCACAAAGTCTGCAGAAGCTTGGTTAATCAAATACTGCAGTACTGCTCTCATCAGTAGAAAAGTGAAAGAGCTTTAGTTCTGTAATAAAAATTCAATTTATTTTATTTTGGAGAGAGGGAGGGACAAAGGGTGGAAGGAAGGTGTGAGAGAAGGAAGGGCAAACTTTAAAACAGCAGCCAGTATTAGGAAGGGCAGTAGGAGAGGTGAACAGGCACATTGGAACCATGGGAACATGTAAATTGACCACTGTCAAACCAGTGTAAATTTCTTGGTTTCTCATGGAAAACATTTTACCCACATATTTTCCTCCCAAACATATATCCAACACTGTCTTTAATATACGACTTTGTTGGTAACTTTTTTAGAACAGGAAGAGTGCATTTATTCCTGCCTCCCCGTTGCTGTAAAAAGTTATCTAGATGATTTCAAACACTTTCTTCAGTTCTACTATAAGCTGCCAGTCAGACTTCTGCATCTCATCCCTGAACCAGTCCTTCAGAGCATCGATGGACTGACGACTGATCTGTAACACACAAGACAATCTCATCAGAAACGCACATATGCAAGTGTATTAAAGGCAGTTTTAGTACATTGGAAACAATCTGAAGAAAGGGCATCAGTCTGCACAGCAGGCCAGCTTGTTCTAATCCCAGGTTTGCCACTGATCAGCTGTATGACCATCCCATTCATTTCCCTTCATTTCTCTTCTCATCACATCCCTTATGTGGTCTGTCTCTGCAGATGGACAATCGCACCCTTATGCAGTAAGGCAAGAACTGGAGAGGTCTCCTGCTTCTACCAGGGCCCACAGGACCAGCACCCCCTATCCCAGGCCCTACTCACCCCTCATTTGTGGGCACATGCCTCCAGCATGTGTGTGTGGCAGGGGGTGTCTTAAAACACAGTGACTAAAGCAGTTGGGAGTGGGGAGAGCTGTGGCTTTGCATCCAACAGCAAAAGACTGAACAAGTGATCATCTCCCCATCCAAGTCCAGTGTTCCAGAATTAGGGCAGCTATTTATTGCACAATTCCCAACACCAGCTGTGATGCTCTGGGGGACGGCTGAGCACCAGCTACGGACAATGTGCGAACAGCGAGTGTAGCATTTTACCCTCTTGGGTGCTGGGAGCTACAAGGTATTTCAGCTGCAGCCCATCACTCCTTCGGGCCTCTCCAGGGACACCACTGCAGACCTCAAACTAAGGCTACAGGGAACTGGGCTGAATGATGCCACACACATACTGTGTTCCAAGTGTCTGTCAGTCTCCAAGAGGAAGCTCCTTGCATGTTTTTTAGGCTTCATGCAACAGTTCCACTTCAAGCAAGCTGCCACTCTGTCCTAAGCCCTCTCCAAAAAGAGATTGCTCTTACCTTACTGACGAGGATATCTGTTGCTTCAAAATGTCGTCCATACATTTTAGGTGATTCCCCGGGAATAGGTTCTATTTTAACACACACTTCTTGGCCTTTCTTTGCAACATCCACTGGTTTATGGTTTATTTCAATGCTTGTAACTATTCCAATTTCAACAAACTGTAATGCAATGAAGCAGCTGTAAGACACATCCACAAACCCCCTGTGCACACACCCTTCCCTAAACTCCCGTTTATACACACAGACTTGCTGCAGGAAGCACAGCACTGGTGGAGCTGCCGCCTCAGCGTGGGCAAAGCAAAACATGGCACAGCAAGTGCTTCGTACCAAAAAGGGCAGCAACATCAACCACCCATAGCTCATCTGGGATATCAACTGGTTATCTCAAGGAGGTGGGAGTTGTCATTCCTGGTAGCTAAGTAGGGGGGAAGTCAGCTGTGCTCGTTACTCGAGCACAGCACTGGCAGTGGGGAAGGAGGACGGCTCTCAGGCAGGTACCTTCCAGCCACACTTCCTGTGTCCAGCTGCAGGGCTCAACTCTGCTGGCAGAGAGCAATTAGGTCCTTGATCCCCAGAAGAGAGATCTGATCTTCAAGTCTGAACCTCATCTCCTACCAGAAATCTGCACACTGGGGAAAGGCGCGCAAACATTCCACGGTGCCTCATCTCAGGAATTACCAGGTGGATCAAACATCCCCTGGGAAGAGGTGCTTACTTACATTTTTGCTGGGTACACACATGGGAGTCCCCTGCTTCACCTGGCCGGCCTCCACAACAACACCCATCACTATTGGGTCACGAGAGTTGAAAATGAACTGAGGGAGGATTTTCAACTTGCATGGAAACACTGCTATATGCCTGGAAGATGACAAGAAAAGGCACTTGGAAGGAGAGACTGGAACAGTGTATGTAGCATTAACAGCTCTGCCTTCTCCCACAATTCTTGGGCATTTATTCTAAGAGTGTCACTTGGGAAAAAAAATCAAGCAGGAAAAAATCTCTTTTCCAAACTTGTTAATTCCAGTCAATAGTTGATCTTCAAGAACTACAGGGAACAATAATCAAGCATGGCTGGCATGGATTTTACTTTAACAGGCTTGGGCGCTCAACTTAGACCACGACTGAAGGAGTAGGAATTTTACAGTATAATAACAACTGCAGAAGAGCACAGGAATAGAAATACTGCTGCCTTAACCCATCACAAGGATTCAAAAAATTTCAAGATTTTTGTTTGTAAAGTGAACAAATACATTTAAATGCTGAAGTATACAAACTCAAATTGGGATCAATATGAAATGAAATACATTTTAATTTATTTTGACTGTCTTAGTTTACTGAGGATCACCCAATGACACACGATTCCAAAAATTTATTTTGGGTCCCTATAAATCCTTAAATGATTGCATATTCATGTTACTGCAGTCAGAATGAAGCCCTCTACACTGGAATTGCATAAATATAAGACAATAGAATCCAAATCCTTTCAGTTTTATTTTCTTAGTCTGCAAGGCTAACCCATCTGTCAGAAATTAGGAACAGAAGCCAAGTATAGAAAGCAAACCTTAATAAAAACACTCCATGTTACATAACAGTTCTAGCTGAATCTTGTACCTGCTGCACAGCTTTCACAGCTCTCACCCTACTGTGCCTAACCCAGATGTAAACAGAGTTAGTCTGGAGCGCTGAATTCTTGAAAATTTATAGTTCTACCCTCCCCTCCCTTCCCATCACTAAGTAATAACAAGGAAACAAGAGGTAAAATGCAGTTTCATGTATACTAAAATAAGCAACAAAACTTGGGAAGCATCCAGAATATGACTGCTCATACTTACTTGAATTCCTCTTGTTTCTGTTTTTTGTAGTCTTGCCTATACTTTGTGAAGGCATCAAATAAATGATAAATTATTTCAGCACTAAAGATACGCACTCCTAAACTATCAGCCATTTCCTGTGCATCCCGTTCAATCCTCACGTCGAATGCCAGAATGACGGCATACCTGTGGGGAAGAGTGAGTCCAACAGGTTACCAGACAGAGCACAGAACCAGAGCTAAGGAGGGCACTGGGCCTTCCTGCAGCACCACCGCACGTTTATCAACAGAGTAAAGTAAAGTTACTTACTGTGGGTCATGCTCCAACATAACTGATGCCTTCATAACATCTTTTTTATGGACAGGACCTATATTAATTCCTGAATACTGTTGAAGAAAGCCACATAAATCCAGTCACTAAACTTGCCAAGTCAAAAGGAAACAGTGACTAAAACACAGAACCAACAGCATCAGATACAGCACAGAAGTACTTACTGGCACTTCTGACGTTTTGAGAAATTCAAGTAATGCCTCTAAAGAGCCTAAAGTAGAAGCCTGGACATAAACACCTTTCTCTTCTAATTTGATTGCATTCAGTGTTTGCTTCAGTTCATGTATTAGTTCATCCTTTAGAAGAAAAAAAAAAAATAAAAGAGAGAAAAAGGAAATTTTAGTTCTCTTGCTATTTATGCCTCAGGATACAAAATCTTCCTGTTCATGAGCTGGTGAAAGTATGTAACAGCCATACTGATAGGTACCAACTCAGACTTGCAGTGTAAGTCATACAGAGCCCTGTGAGACACTGTGATTGTTTCTGGCATTAGAAAAGCCTGAGCTGAACTAGACCTGAGGATTTTGCAAGAAGGTGATCATATAAAACAGAGCAAATGCCCATCTTGGGAGTCTGCAGAATGCACATCGCTCTCCCTGTCTGCTGGCAGGGCTGAGCAAACACTGTGTGTGCTGATACCTGTGGCTGCCTGAGGATTAATAGGAAAAGCTGACTCCTAAAGCCATGAGCTGGAAAGGACCCTGAACTCTCTTTAGGCCTGGGTACAAAACCGGATGCAAGAGCAGCAAGGCCATTTTGCTGCTTTCAGAGGAGTCAAAATCACATTTTTCAGAGCCCATGCCTTTTAAACCCAAGCACTTCCATCTCTTCCTCTGGCAGATAAATGGGTGTTGCCATTTACTTGAGGCCACCACGGATCTACTCCTAGCAGTACACTTTATATACGTTCTTGGATGTACCCAGCAACTAGGTCTGTGTTTCGACATCCAAAAAGTTTAATGTCCCTTTAGAGGCACAAATAAGTAGACAGAAGACTAAAGTAAAACTACGGTTAAAAGTAAAAAACCTTGTGTGTTAGTAATTTCAAAATAATTTTCTGCCTTTGGAGAACAGTAGCATCTCACCACAATTTTGGTTTTAGGATAGCTACATCCTCTCCACAACTTTTTAAGTCAGAAAAGAAATTACGCGAGTCTTAAATCAGCTTTGCAATTATGACAGTTTAAAGAACTCTACTAGCAGATACGTACCTAATATAATGTAATTAGAATATATGCAGAAATTACTATAAATACAAAATCAGTAATTAACAGTCAAACTATGCCATGATACTTGTTTTCACATCTCATTCTACCAGCAGAGACACCTCAGCAAAATATCAGGGAAAAAGCTAATGGTCAAGACACTAAAGACATCTCATCACTAAAGCTTCACATGGGCACAAGGCTACAGCACGTTACAGCAGTTTTTAAAGGAACCAAAAAAGCCAGTTACTTGTGTACTGAGCCCTCAACATTTGAATGAGTTTCATCACCAGAGAACTCAAGTTACCCTCAGTGTGTTGTACTTCAACATTAGCCACCTCACCTTGAGGACTGGGACTTCATCCTCTTTATAAGCTACAAGCAGTGGCAAACCAGCCAACGTTTTTTCCAAATCTTTCCCAAGAATCTTCACACCTTGAGCAGCAACAACTTCTTTGTGCTTCTCATATTGGTTCTGAAAAAGAGATTATACACACTAGCAAAGAGTTCAAGTTAATGGAGCACAGCAACACAACACAGTGCTGAGCAGCTGAAGAAACTGCAACCCACAAGCACGGCCAAGAGCATGACACTGAAGTCCAGCACCTCCCATCTTTCATCAGTGACTGTCTCTGCTTTGCATTTGCATGTTCCTGTCTGCACGCTCCTCTCCCTTCAGATACTCCTGCACCACTGCTAAGAGGGGCAGGGCACAGGGAAATCCTCTAAAAACAGAGAACGGGGCCAAAGATAAACATAGGCTAGAAAAGTGCAAGCAGCAATAGGCAGCTACTCGCTAATAAACCCATAGCGAAGTGAGGGGAAGATGCCAACACCTCAACAAAAGCACTAAAGCTTAGCTGATACACAGCCCAAGTTCTTGTGCAGGAAGAGCTGTCTCGCTCTCCCACTAAAGGCCTCTTTTCCAGCATAGTTCCATGCTCAGTTTCCCAGGTGCTCCTCCCCATCCAGGGGAACCTTGAAGATCTCTCCACACTCAGGGCATGGCCCCAAGGCACGACAAAACCAGTTATTTCTGAAGATCTCTAAATCGATGTTGGAAGTATTTTCTGGTTTGTTTCTTCATTTCTTTTGTTTACATGTCCAATCCTTTTCTTATAACTGCAAGGCAGCTTCCTTCCTCAGGAAGCACTTTGTTCCTGCAAGCCTCTATTCTTTAGCCCTCCACCCCAAAATGTGGTCTTATTTCAAGGATGACAATTCTGCATTAACAAGCTGAATCAAAATGCATTCTCACTGTCTGCTTCAAAAAAACCCAACAGCTACCCTGGATCTACTTGCCCAGCTCTAGTTCCCAAATCCAGTGTTCATCATGATGCTGATACCCTGTGCTCCATCTCCCACCAAAGGACAGAAAATCATCTGAAGATGTTGTTGATGGGAACCTGTTACGTTACGTTGCTATTCAGTCCCCAAAAAAACCATGGAGTCCCTAGGAGTTTCACACACCAGTTCATCTTCTGCTTTCAAATAAAGGGAAGCAAATGGGTGGAAACGCTTTCAATTCATTCCTCATGGTAGAAGAACATTCACCAGCTTCCAACCAAGCAGAGAACAAAACCTAAGCATAAACATCCATTTCCCTTTTGTCCCTCTGTAGCCAAGGTATTACTGTAAAGCTGCGCCCCAGAGCAGGAAGCCTTAGATTTGCCAAGGCAACTGTCCCACCCCACAGCCGATAAGCCGGCCAAGCGGAAAGAAGGGCTTGTCTTTCTACTTAAAGCAGGTCAAGAGGATCTTGCTTGGATTCCACCTCAGCACCAATACTGCATCCTTCAGCACCTCTGAGGCAACAACAATCTCACAGCAGAAGGAGAACACCAACGTCAACCCAGGGCCCCGCAATTATTAGTATTACTTACAAGAGTATCTACATTTGCAGGATGGAACTAGATTAAACACCAAGGACTACAGTGGTCTGCAGGGACACTAGTTTTACACCTCTGAACCAAACCTTTAAGGCCTATCCTATTACATTCACCTAGGTTATCTGTATGGAGTTTTTTGCCTTAAACAAAATCTGTCCAGATACTTTTAAGCAGGAAAAATCAGAGCAGCTCTTTTAATCATGTTTGAAATCAATCTTAATATATTTATCAATTTATTTATAGCCTTTTGTTTCTGTGTCACCTCTTTATTTCAGTGTCTCTCCTCAGGCTATTAAGACTAAGGCAGCAAAACTTCCAACAACTCTTAAAAATGCCAAGAGGCTTCAGATTCTGCAGAAGTCCTGATCACTGCCACTCACCAACCAACCCCAGAAACTCACTTGTTCGCTTTTCTCAAACCTAAGTGTATATGATTTTTGTTACTAAAAAAACCATTTTCACTAATGATGTAAGTTGAACTCAGAAGTCACTGTACCAGTACACTCCAGTTTCCATTTAAGATGGGTATCTCCCTCTCACATGTAGCTACATGCTCAAATCCCTTATTAAAGCATGCACATCCTAATCCTCACTGCAAGATAATTCCTTGATCCTTTTCTTTGCCACTATCGTAACAACACACACACCCCAATAGGTACATACAAGTACATTCACAGAAAAACACCAGATGTGTGCTCTTTCCCTTGAAGCCACCTTTAGATACTGCTAATATAGCTGAACTCTACTACATTCTCATTTTTCATAAAGCTTGATTTATTTTTTCCTGGTTTTAAATGCCAGTACACTAAAACCAGCTGCCATACCTTAACTCGTAGCTCCTTCATAGGAGGAGGTAGCAGAAGACCTCTAATCTGAGTCACTATAGGACCTTCTACTCCAGGAACAATAATGGTGTCTCCTTCTTTCAGGCGTCCATTAATCAGAATAACATCTATGGTAGTGCCCATGCCTGGCAGAGCTTTAACCTGAATGAAAGGGGAAAAAAGTTACTCCCTATTTAAGGACTTCAAACATACAATTTTTTACCAGAAAGAAAGAGGCGGGGAAGGGAGAAATTTCTGTATGAATTTCAAGGAAGAGCTGCTGAATTACCTCCATGACTTGAGCTCTCAGCTCCTGACACTCAGCCAGCCTCTTAGTCAGCATTGTTTGCGTGAGCTCCACAAGAAGAGCTATCAGGCTTCCCATGCCATCCCCTGTGTGAGCAGAGGTAGGTACAAGAGAAACAAAAGTGCGGGGATCCTTATTCTCATAAAACAAGGCAGCGTTCAAGCCCTGAAATCAGGATTAACAGTTACACAGGGAAAAGCATATACGTATCAGTATTAACAGAAACATTCAGCCCGAGTCAAGTACCACTGCATTTTTTTAAAGGCCAATGTAAAAAACCAACACTGTTACTGACAGTATGCTATGGAACATGAATCCTCAATCCACACTTGGAAGCAGTGTGGATAACTCTACAAAGCTAATTAGCCCATCTAGCACTACACAGCACTGTATGTCATCAACAAAAGACGTTCCGAGAACTGATGTGATTCATACCCTGCCAGCATCCAAAGGAAAAAGAGACAGATGAGACTCTCTTGGGCTATTCCCAAAAAGAAGAAGAACAGGGACATAAAACTTCATCTGCTATTCATGACTCCACTGACCATGCACAGCAATTAGCTACTTTTCTCCAAACTAACACTTTTAAGGATGAAGCAGTTAAAAACGGATTAATGTAACAACAATGGAGTTTGTTTTATGAGAGGTAAACACCAATGTGTCAGAGGAGATGCAACAGTTTTCTTTTGATATTCTAAGTTGTTTTGTGGAAGAGGGAAAAAACAAAACAAAATAAAAAACATGCACAACCCCAAAACAAACACACACACACAAACCACACCACCCACCCACCCCATTTACTATCACTTTGTTAAGCAAAGAACCTTGAATATTCCAACCTACCTGTTTTGCAAATTCTACTATGATAGCTTTTGCACGTTCTTCGAATTCATCTTTCGTATTCTTCTTCTGCTTCTTTAAGGTGACAGCTACATCTGTGTCTGGACTTTTTTTCCAGTCATATAACCTATCAATCTTGAAAATACAGCAGTAGGTCATCTTACGCAGCTTACTAAAGGGCATCTTTATGCTTATGCCACATTATCGGTGAGAAATACTTTACCAACCAACTTAGCCAGCCATATATCTGCTCCAGTAATCAAATTAAATCTTTTTTATTTGCTTTAGCTGCTATATTTAGCTCTGTTTGTGTATTTACCCGAAGTCAGACATCATTTTAGAATAGCAATACTACTTCAGGTTTTAAAAATTCAAGCTATAATAATCTAGGTTCATATGGAAAAGGTTTATATGCATTAATTACATCAAGTTTTATCTTAAACATTCAGAAGAAAGAGAGCCATGTATAGCTTCACAAAACACCCAAAACAACTCCAAAATCAAGAGGTGTTGGGTTTTTTCCCCCAAAAAAGAGACTGTACTAGTTTTACATAGAACTTTTAAAACTTATTATTGAATTTGGACCATTTCCTGTGTTGCTACAGAAAAGGGACGACAGTGAGTTGTTCAAAAGACATGACTGTGTACTTAAGAAACACTCCCCTAAGTAAGTTTCCAAAGCAGGACCGACTTAGTCCAAGAAACTATTACATTTGTACAAAATCAAAAGTACATCTTAAGAAAACAGATTATAACCTAGTCAAATAAATACAATTATAACTTGAAATGCAAGAACTTTCAGCTATCTAATCTCAGGTTCACTGTAGGCCTGTGACAGCAGTGAAACGTATTTGGGTCTTCATGTCTAACTGAGACTGAACTCTCTACTATTCTGCCATAAGGCCTTAACACCTCTCCATCCAGTAGGTTGTTTGGGTTCTTTTAAAAAAGTAGCTGTTTTCAGCAATGAGATAATGGCCTCCTCAACCACCTTCAATCTTAATACTCCTTTCATTTTTTGAAGTATACAGCAATTTTTACACTGCACATGAATAGTTCTGACAGTTCTCTGTCAGCATCTCAGATGGCTTCCAAAGTCATTGGACACGAGTAATTTCCACATATATAATTCATCTATATGTTCATATGAATTATATGTAATTCATCAAGTCATCACAAACAGGCAGCATAACTTCTCATGCACAGGATTTCTAAAAACAGGGCTGAAAGTAACTAGCTACTTTACCATTTAATATTGTAAAGCCCAAAACACTTTGCACCAGTGATCAATATTACTGCTCCAAGGGCTTAAAGTCAGCTTGTCTTCAAGTCAAACTAACAAGTATCAGTGGCTAAAATGAAGTGTGACTTTTCAACTTGAAGCTTGTGTGTGAATTTTATCAGAAAATGTACAAAAATCCATATAAGGGAAAAAACCCCCCACAACTGAAGTACAACTTCCAGAAGTGTGAATCATATACAGAAGTTACATAAGGTAAACAAAATTCATCAGTAAGGATTCCAAGAAGAACTGACTGTTCTGCAAAGCTCCTGTAAAGCCATTGTGGTATCAAGGACACAAAAATTACAAACACAGGATCCTAGAACCACCACTTCAGACTTTACACAAAAAATTCCAGTTCAAGGAAGAAAACAGACAATTGTCAAATGCCAAATACACCTTTAGCATAGAGAAAGTGTATATACACTATTAGAATAAAAAGCTATCCTACCTTGTTGAGAGCTACTATAAAGGGGCATTTCTTTGATTTCAACAGATTTAGTGATTCAATTGTCTGTGGCTCCAAACCATGCATGATGTCAACTACAAGTATAGCAATATCACAAAGTGAGCTTCCTCTATTTCTTAGATTGCTGTGGCATTAAAAGACAGGAAAAAAAAAATCAGTAATGTAGCAACAGACTTTTAATAAAAACACCAAGTACAATGTCAAACTTGCACTGACAAACAAAAAGCTAAAGCTGATCAAGTAGTTATTTCCCCTCAAAAATGGAAACTATATAAAAAAAGTGTTCAAATGACACTTTGCAAATTTAATAGAATTTATTAAAGTATGTGTAAGCAAAAATAAGAAACTATTATTCTCCCAATAGTTCTCATATTATTATATATTTTTATCATGTAAGACATGTTCTGATCATTTTCTGAGCAACAATTAGGACAGTTAAAGTGAAATACAGGAGTGCAAAATCTGAACAAGACCTTTTTTTTTTTTACAATGCTACATAAGCACTATGTATACAATGTTATATTTTTTAAACAATATAAACAGAGTATCACATCTTTGGTGCCAAACAAAACCTGGCTAGAAGATGGAAGAACTGTAAGTGGTAAGATGCCAAGGTACTGATCTGGACATTAACAAGTGTCCCACAACATGGCATTTCAGTGCCTGCAGAAGTTTATACTTAACTCTTAATCCTTCTGTTTGGAGATTTCGTCCCAGTGAGTTCAGTTATGCATGCCACGTTTTAACCTTAAAGCTGATTCAGTGGCTTGCCTGCATGCCACTGGTGTTCCCAGACAGTATCTGATGTCTGCTAAGACTCAGATGATTTGTGCAATTAGTAACTCCCGGTCTTACCAACTCAGTTACCTTAACATTGACACTATGAACCGGAGATTAGGACAGAAGTTTTAATTTTTCATAGCAGAGTACTTAGGTCACCTGAAATCCTCACCTTTCCTTCTCCAGCTAGCTTCCTGCTTCTGTCTTTCCTCTTAGTACACTAATTATTTATTTACATGCTTTTTCAGATATTCATGGCTCAACTGGCATGAAGACAGAAAATTAATCAGCTATAAAAGGCCAGCAATTAACCAGATATAAAAAGCACCTGCAAATGAAGCAAATCCACTTATTCCTCTACTTTATAGTTTGGTTTTGTTCGGCTTTTTTTCAAGTGAGGACTAACACAATGAATTAGGCAAAAACCTCGCACTTTGTTAAAAATATGTTTTAGTTGTCACTTCTGATAAGTACAACATTGTGAGAAAACATTACCTGAAAGACTCATGTCCTGGAGTGTCAATTATCAGCATGCCTGGAATTTTTATGTTCTCTCTGTCAAACTAACATTTCAAAATATTAGTCCTCTTATAGAGATTGCACAAGAATTAAAACAAACAAAATAAGAGCTGGCAACATTACTGATAGCCTGCACTTCAAAAATCCAGACACATATATTAAGAAAGGCCAGCACTCTTCATAAAACAAATCAGCCAAAGCTCATTTCAATATTAAAGTAGCACATTCCCCTAGGTATCAAGTGGCCATAAGCTAAAACCTGTAAGACAAGGCAGCCTACAGGGTAGTGAGATTTATCATCCTTGTCTTGATTATTTTCTCCTCTCCCCTCACTTTACATATTTAATACACTGAAAAAATCTTGGAAAAAGCCATGACTACTAAGGCTTTTCAGTCAGCTGCTGCCGCAAGCAAAATAGGATATAGTGTCCAAAACAAGCAATACAGAACAGTTGCTATTTCTGTAACACAAAAATGAATCACCCAGGTACTGGCCCAATTCCAGCACATACAGCAAATGGTAAGTTTAACAGAAAATATACTCAGTAGATTTCA
The DNA here is from genome assembly GCF_036250125.1 of Pseudopipra pipra. Taxonomy (NCBI): domain Eukaryota; kingdom Metazoa; phylum Chordata; class Aves; order Passeriformes; family Pipridae; genus Pseudopipra; species Pseudopipra pipra. The sequence goes on along the minus strand of NC_087550.1, from coordinate 87,896,658 downwards.
AAACGTCTCAATTTACAATCAAAATAATGACAAATAAGCAGTCTTATGCTTATGGACATATATGCATTGTCCAGAACAAAATAACCAGTATTTGCATATTTTTCTGCAGAAAGGACAATGCATTAATTGAAACCAAATGTATCAACTAAAATGAAAAATGAGACAGCCTCCCCTTTGGTGGGGGAAGGATAAGAATTTAAAAAAATTTAAAAAAAAAAAAAAAAAAATTAGAGATGGGGGATAAGTACATCTGTCCATGTCAGGAAATCTCACACAGCCTTAATTAGTTTACATTTCATATTTAAGAAACAGTTATTGAAGTGCTGCAACTTACATTTTTGACCATCTTGGTTTGCTCATTAATAGCTTCAAGGGGAACATTAGTTGCACCAATCTGCTGAGTGATACCACCAGCCTCACTGTCCTGCACGTGAGTGTGGCGAAGCTAAAGACAAAAAACAGACCAGAAATACTTACATGTAAGAGACTGAAGTTCTCTGAGCACATTTTAATTATTTCTGTCTTCAACCAAAAAAAACACATGCATAAACACGACACACAGCAGTGCCTTAACACTCCACACCTTACCTTATCTAAAATTTTGGTCTTGCCCGTGTCTACGTGCCCCAGGACACAGATAACTGGCGCTCTGAGCTTTTCAGTGTTCATATTTTTGCTGTTTTCAGCTCGTCGCTTCTATATAAAAGACATGAGAATTGGTAAGAATAAACCAGAAACCACACCTCACCTCTTGACTTGATTACATACATACAAACACGTTGCTAACTGCAGGACTTACATTTTCAAGGCAATTCAAGGTCTGTCATCCCTCTTTTGGCAAATCAAAAATTTTCAACTAACAGATAAGTTCTTGTTTGGTTGGTTTTGGTTACAGTCTAGCAGCCTAAGTTATTATATCCACTAACATGTAGCTTTGTTGATGGTGCATTCTGAAGAAGTATCTTGGGTGAAGAAACCAAGAACAGCAGCAGCCACAAAAGTGTTGGGAACAGTTTAAACACACCTTTTAAAACTTGGAAATATCTACTTGTAATGATAGAAGCCTCTTTCTCCAGGAGGGAGAGAGGTGGAGAGGAACAACACTGAAGTTGTCATCTTTGTGGTCAAGTTGCCTAAAAGCAAATACTTCATCTTCAGACGAAACCAGGTGTTTTTTTCTTAATTAACACAATTTCTGAACCTGCCTAAACATTAGTCCTGACATGGCCATCATTTTGACAAATTTGACAAAAAGGCTTTTCAATTAACTGAAAATTAAGTTGTTTCTTATACAACACAAGAGTCCGACTGTATCTTAATACCTCAATTCTCCGTTTAGCTTTGTCATAAGCTCGCTCTTCCTTAGTGCGGTCATCGTCAGAGTCGTATTCAGAATCAGAGCTGATTTCCTTGCTGGTCTTTTTTTCCATAGATTGTTTTCCAATAGCTTGGGAGTCTGCCTCTCTCTCATCTGAAGTCTTTTCATCCTCATCTTCACTGCCTTCACTGTCTTCAGATTCTTCACTCTCTTCTTCCTCTTCCTCCTCCTCATCTTCTTCCTCCTCTTCCTCATCCACTTCATTTTGTTCTTTGACTTCAATGTGAACAGGTTTGCTCTCTGTCAAAAAAAAATTGAAGTAAAAATTCTCTATTAAATTCATAGCTGTGGGGGAGATGGCAACAAGAAGTAAAAAGAGAGACTACTCCAGAAGAGTGAGGACAGAGTAGGTACTACAATAAGTGCTTGTCAAGATAATTTTTCAACTTGCAGTGTAAAAGTGTTTCATGTTTAGAGCTGCTGACTTGTGTTTAGAATCCAGGCAAACAGAGCGAGTTTGGGCTGGGGGAAAGAATGATATCAGCACATTTATGCTTGACTTTACTTGCAGATACTCAGACAAAATGACATCCTTTAAAGCTGTATGCACTTCATAAAGGAATGAATGCACCAACACCTTTAAAAAGAAAGCCAAAATACTCCAAATTCATTCCTATATGGGTTCTGCATACTACTGATCAGGAACACACATTTAAGCAGACATAACAATTAGAACAAATGATCTCTCCTACACCTATAAAAGAATCTCAACATTTTCTTAGACTGTTCAGAAAAGATTAATATTTTTGCAGGGGAATTCTTCAGTAAACAAAGAAAAAGAACTATCAAAAAGTAATTTTCTTTTTTTGAAAGCGTCCCATCTACAATTAGTTCAGAAACCCTAAGAGGCAAGCTAACACTTGGAACACACAAGGAACACTTTAAAGCCATGCATTCTCCTCCTTACAGTGCTGTTAGGAGGCTCACTGCTCTTAGAGATTATGTTTCCTTACTATGCTAAAAGTCCATCAGCTTAGTAATACACTAAATCTAATTCCCAGGAAAGCTCTTCTTCTGGATCCCATTGGCAGAGCCTTCAAATCCAAGCAGCAAGAAGTGCTATGTCCTCCCCAGGACAGTGGTGCCAGACTAAAACAGTCTGAGCAGCCCTTAGAACTGAAAGCAGAACAGTCCAGCACCACAGGAACACACCTGTGTTGGAATGAAATCCATACTGCTGTACATATCTGTATATAAAGTATCACACTTGAAAGCACAGGTGTCAGAAGTACAAGCCTGAGCAAATAAAAGTACTTGATGAATAGTCTTTGAGCATAGGAACCAATGAAGACACATTATGGAAGCACTAGGACCAGCAACTGACTCCAGCTCAGGATGGCTCACAGCAATACACATTTCTCCAACCGGAAGAAAATATCTGAGAAGTTATTCCTGACTCTTGTGCAGCTCTAAGTTCTCCATAAAAATTGCTGTTGAGTGCAGACAGAATATGGCTTTTGGCATATATACACAGGAATATGGATGTTCTGGTAATTCTTTCCTTTTTTCCCCCTCATCTGCCTCTGAAAGAAGCATATCAGAGAATCACAGAACACTTTGGGTTGGAAAGGATCTTAAAGACCATCTTCTTCCAACCCCAATTCCATGGGCAGGGACACTAGACCAGGTTGCTCAGAGTTCCGTCCAGCCCAGCCTTGAGCACTTCTACAGATGGAGCACCCACAGCTTTTCTGGGCAACCTGTTCCAGTGTCTCACCACTCTCACAGTAAAGAATTTATTCCTAATATGTAAACTAAACCTGTTCTCAGTTTGAATCCATTCCCCCTTGTCCTGTCACTACATACTCTTGTAAATAGTCTCTCTCCATCTTTCTTGTAGGTTCCCTTCAGGTACTAAAGGCCACAATTAGGTCACCCCAAAGCCTTCTCTTTTCCAGGCTGAACAATCCCAATTCTCTCAGTCTTTCCTTGTAGGAGAGAACATACTATAATGCATGCCCACTAACCTTCACACCGTTTTGTCCCTCACTTCCTTCAGAACTTGTCTCAAAGGTACATCTCCTAGATGTTGCTAGATTTGTGTAGTGAAACTCCTATGGCTTTGGAACAATTACTAGAGAAGTACAACACCAGGTAAAAGTTTCCCTGAACTTCCCAGATGTGTTTTAAGCACATATTAAGAGAAGAGGATTTTCAGTCCCATAAAAAAAGAACAAAAAATTCCAACTGATTTATTTCAGGTGGTAACTCTACACCCATGAATATTTCCAAAGGGTCGTCTCAAGCAGTATTTGTGCAGCTTCTGAAAGCTCTGCCTTTGAGAAGAGGGTCTTATATCTATTTATAATCACTTACCTCACAGTTTATCCACTGAAGCAGAGGAAAAATCTAAATAAAATAGTTTTGTACAGAAACAGGAAACTCAGCCCAAAGAAACCTCTTAGCCAGAAAAAGCATACATTTGGTATTTACATGCCCACCTTTCTCTCCATCTTCATCACTAACCATAGCTTCCCAGTCATCCAAGCCCGCATCTTCAGCTTCATCCTCTTCCTCCTTTTCTTCTGAAACTAAGAAATCCAACGTTGAAGGAAAAGAAACAGTCAGTCCAGCAACATACAACGTTTTTAGATGCCCCTTCTTCTGACATACTGACACATGCAACTTCCAAGTTACTTGTTATCATAATTCTATCAAATATCTCCACATTCCATAAGGACTTAAGAAATAATCTCCAATTCTCTCCACAAATATTTTATAGTCCTAGCAGCTTTGCCTCGCAAAACATATTTGTGGAAGACACAGCAAATCTACTCATCTAGTTCCTGTCTGCATATTGTGCCAGTGCCTGCCACAAAAACCTCTACCACAACCACGGTCCCTGAAAGGAGCTGCCCAATTAACAGTCAGCCATGTGTAAGAAAGTGAAAGAGAAACACAAATACAAGTTGGGTTGCAGTATAATTTTAACTAGTGGGAAAATACGAATTGTCTATAAAAAGGACTCCAGGTGCCTCAATATAATTATACCATGAATTTCAGAAGCACTTAATTTATTAATTCAACAGGAATGCAGTCAAATATATGAAGAGACTGCAGCTCTTAATAAAAGACAAGTGGAAAAATGCAAACTTGCAACCCTCTCCAAAAGAGGCATTATACAATATATATTTGTTGCAGCACATGTTGAGTTATGAAATTTAAGCTCTATGAAATGAAGAGTAGGTTCCACACTGCTAGAATATTAACTAGGAACTAACATTCTGCCAGTGAGACCTTTTCTTATGGCAACGGAATGGCAGTCATGAGATAAGCCAGAATTAGAGCACACATTCAGCTTTGTTTTCAAAACCTGCATTTTGTCAGTATTTGTCTAACTTAAGAATAAGGGTAAAAATTGAAACAGTCTCCTTGCTGAGGAAGAAGTCTAGTACAAAACAAGTACTGTGCATAGGCAGAAATGAAGGTAACAATCACTTGCTAGGCTGGTAACTCATTTCCACAAGCTCACCCATATCCACGTATTCAGCACTCGTGAAAGCAAAACATCTGGCATAAAGAATACAATCACTGTGAATATTGCACTATCAACACCAGAAGCAGCATATTTCCTCCCTATCTTCACCTAACTGCTGACAAATGGCCTTGTAAAAAGCAAATGAATAGTCAGGGGAGTGAATCATAAGGCACTGAATGTGCTTATTTGAGCTACTTGCCTAAGCAAATTTAACACTGGAGTTCACCCAGAATAAGTAAGGGACCTTTACACTTTTATTTTGAAGCTTCACACCTCTTTGTTCCATAAAATTCCATCAGTTCCTCCCTTGAGAAAAAAAAAAAAGGCAACCACCTCAAGAAAGAATGGCCCCTCAGCCCCATCCAATGAGGTATGATAACTTTCATGCAGCACTGACACACAGGCTGAAGTGTTTGAAGCTTATTAGCATGTACTACCAACCTGGCTCTACTGGAAGAGGAGTGTCTTCTTTCACTAGTGTTTCCAGTTCTACAGCATCTTCAGCTGGGCAAGTTACCTCCACACTTTCTGAAATTGCAAGACAGGAAATTGGTTGCTACATTCTTCCAAAGTGCAAACCAACTGAGACATACAGCTCCACGCCAGCTTATTTGGAAAACATTTGGCTTTCTAAGCAGTTGAACAGATTTATCAGTTATTGGCTAAGAGGATTACTATTGCTTTTGACCTTAAAAGCCTCCTCATTTTCTTTAAAAGGCAAGAGAAAACAAAGTAATACTAATGAACTAGCCATACTTTCTCTTCTGTTTCATTAAAAATAAAAAGTCACCGACACAATTCAGGTAAGCACCATTTCAACTCTTTACACATACTGCTTAATTGCTAAGTAGTCACTAACTCATGTCAAATTAAAAAAAAAAAAGCTAAAGAAGTAAATCTGAATTCTTTAAATTAAGGATTAGTCTTGAAAAGAGCCACAGTAATACCCCCAGAGGAAAGCCATGAACCACAAAAGTAAAAAACTGACACATTCAACCTACTCTAACTAGTGCAATAAATCGTAAGGTTTCAAAAATGCAAGCTCTTTGAACTACTCTGAATGACTTGCACCCAGGAACCAAAATCTGTTTTTATATACAAGAAAACAAGTGAACAAACTGTCTCCACCACAAAGAACAGAACTAAAATGAGGATCAATCCCCTTTCATCCTGGGACATCAACTTAGACTTAATTCTAAGTCATTATTACTTACACTACTTTGTATTTGACCTACATATGCACACAAAGCATTTGTGTGCATATGTACAATGTCACATTTGTACAAGGCCTTTACATCCTGTACATCTCCAACATTTAGAAAATCTTAAGACAATACCCAGGTTAGGAAAAAAATAACAGTCAAGTAGATTGTAAAACAAAGGATTAAGTGAGCAGCCTTCAAAGTAACTTTAGGATCCTAAGGCATCAGCACTTGGATGTGAGGGTAGAGGTGTCAAAAGAACCTCAGAGGCACCCTGAGGTGCAATTAGTTTAGCATTAACTGATTCCTTTCATAAAAGCTTCCAGAAATATGATTAATCTATTAAGAATCCATGCAAACCACACCTTCTTTATTTTCTGGCTGCTGCTGCTTCTTTCTCTTTTTGTCTTCATATATTGGCCTCTTCTTTGGCACAGAGTCTTTGGATGGCACTTCAACACCTGCAAAAAAAAAATCGTTAGAAAGAAAATCCAGGTAACTAATAAACAAACTTTGGTTTAAATAAGAACATGTCTTCCAAAATTGGAAGATGGAGGAAGGAAGAGTGGAAAGTAGGTTCAATGCATATTTTATCTTTTTTAAAAGTCTGGATTCAAAAGCTGCAAAACTCAATCGAAGTATCATTCATCAGATACTACTGAATGCTCTCAAAAAGAAGGTGGATAACTGGGGGAAGGGGATGACGAACAAAAAATAAGCAATAAATCCAATCGCATTTTAAGATTGCAGGATTGAAGTTATCACAGACCTGCACAGGATTTCATGAACACCTATCTCAGTCTAACAATTTACACCATTCTATGTGAAAACTCATTTAAAACTTATTTGCCAATGGTCCTACTTTCAGACAATTTGGAGTAGTTCAGAGGCACAACTCTTCTTAAATGCTTAAGGTTGTTCACCAGACAGTATTTTCCCTTTTGTTCCACGTTGGGGGGGGTCTTTGTTTGGGATTTTTTTTTATTTAACATTGATTGTTTCAGGCATTAAAATAACACCAGGATCAATTCACCAGCTTCATCTTTGCCTCAGCAGAAAGCAAGCGCTGTAATGTATGAAGGGGTTAAATCAAAAACAGAAGTTTGCTGCAAAGACAAATTAATAATTTAATTACTGCTGCGCCTTCTGAAACACTCAAAATTCCTTCAGATATTGTGTGATTTACATTGTAAATTTGACAAAAATCCAATTGTAGGGGCATATAAACAGAAATATTCTAATAAACTACAGCAACGACCAAGGGAAAATGGCCTTTGTGTATATTTAAGAGCCCCAAATACTTTACTAGCTACAGAGACTCCTACATTTATACATCCACCTACCAGTAAACTGTCAGATAGCATTCTCTACAAAGATACACAGCACTCATGAATGAGTTTCCTTTTTCAGTCACAAACCAGTTACCAAGAACAAATCAGAACATTTTACTTACAATATATTGGGTACAATTCAGTTCATTGCAATGGAAACAGATTATATTTCACATAAAAACAGGAAAGCTCCTACATACCCCTGCAAAGCCAAGAGGATAACATATCATCCCCATGGACTAGCTAACTTGAGGCAAAACAATGCCCTTGCCTAATTAAGCCTGTGAATTAATTCAACAAGATCCAGATCACCGGTCTTACAAGATCTGCAGCATAGCCCATCTGCTTTTCCTGGCCTTTGGACTAAGCCTCTTCTTTAAGTGCTTTTTCCTAAGTTTCACAACTAACATCTTTAATCTGCAAGTAGAATGCATTAAAAAGTTGGATATTTAAAGTGTAAGATGAAAATACAGACATTTAAACCTACTTTAAAAAAAGGGGGGGGACGGGGAAGGAAGACAGACACTGCATTCCTTGACAACAGAGTAGCTTTACATGGAATCACTAAGTACTTGCCCTCCTAACTTCAAAGAGAAAAACACAAATGGAGAGCAGTAACAGGTATGAAGGTTCAGTGGGTTTTTCGGGGTTCTTTTAATTATTATTATTTTAAACTTTACTGCTTACCCTGAGCTTGGAGTAGTTTAAGAGTAGCCTCTGCTCTGGCTCTGGCTTCTCGTTGAGCTTTTGTTAAAAGCTTTCCCTCCTTCTTCAAACGCTCCTTCCTCTCTTTTTCCTTCTGTTTCTTTCTTTCTTTCCTCTCTTGCTCTAATCGTTCCTAGAAAAAGATAAAGAAACATGCAGCAATTTTAGAGCATGCTTTGCACAAAAGCTGGCCAACAGTATATTCTGTTCATGACAAACATATTAAGGACCAATTCACAGAATTGCAGAATATGCTGAGTTGGAAGGGATCCACAAGGATCATCAAGTCCAACCCTTAGCCCTGCACAGGGCCATCCCCAACAGTCACACCACATACTTGAGATTATCATTCACCAACTGCACCAGCAAGCATACAAATTAAGATTACATTCTCCCTTATTTTATCCTTGGAGTGACATATACGGTACCTCCTCTTTCCGCTTTGCTTCTAGTTCCTCCAGTCGTCTTATGCGTTCTTCCTCCTCTCGTTTTGCCCTTTCCTCTTCCTCTTTCATTTTAGCCAGGGCCTCTTGCATAGCTTTAACAGTGGCTTTACTGGGACCCTTTTTCTTCTCTTTCTCTTTTTCTTCTTTCTCACCTTTCTTTTTTTTCTTGTCTTTTTTCTTTTTGTCCCCCTCATTGTCATCAGCTACAGAAAGAAGAGGCATACATTCAAAAACCCCAGAAATTTCAAAGATACTCTAAATACAATTAATGTTTGAAATATGATAAATAACACCAAATGAGGAACATTTTCACTGGCTTCTACATAAACACTTCATAACACAAACAACAAAACTGTCTCTTAAGTTCCAAAGTCAGGGCCTGAAGCTTTAAAGTAACAGAATAACTGGGAAGTGAAAAAGTACTCTTGCAATACAGAGCCATAATCATATATTGTAATAAGAATTCACTATCTGGCTTTTATTTTCTCATGTATCTGAACAAACTACAGGCCAGAAAACACAGCCACATATGAGCCAACACAGAGAGGCAGACAAGGCTACCAAATGTCTAGTATGCACAATTCAAAATAAACCAACAAACTCTCCTCACTGCCTGCCACCTCTTTGGCCTTATAAAAGCCATAGTGTTTACACATTACAGTTTTAGGAACCATGTTACAAACCCTCTGTTCCTGCAGGAGTCTCTCCTTTTTCCCCAGGGCCAGAGACTGCTGTGATTTCAGGAGAGGCCTTCTCTTCAGATTTTTTTAGAGATTCTTTTGGCTTTGCTGGTTCTTTACCACCTTCTAATTCTTCCTTCTCTTTCTGCTTCCTGAGTTTGGCTTTTTCTTCTTCACGTTTTTTCCTTTCACGTTCTTTTTTTTCTGCCTTTTTCTGGGCCACCGTTTTTACTTTGAACGAAGGTTCTTCTTCATCATCCCCACTTTCAGCAGCAGGAGCAGACTTTTGCTTTTGGTTTTTCTTTTGTCCTTTTCTAGATTGGGAGACATCATCCGATTCATCACCACTCTCACCTGTAGACACTCCACCCCCACGCTCTTTGCTTTTCTTAGTATTAGATTCATCTTCTTCTGACAAATCTTGTTTTTTATTTGACTTCTGAGTTTTCCCTTTGCTCTTCTTAAGCCGTGTCTCATGATCATCATCATCACTGCCAGAAAGCATGTCTTGTTTTGCTTTCTGAGTTTTCTTAGATTTTTTATCTTTATCTTCCACTTCCTCACTGTCATAGTCATTTTCCAGATTGGCTTTTTTACTCTTTCCTTTCCTTTTTTTATCTTGTTTTGATAAGCTTTCTTCATTGTCATTTTCAACCTGGTAATTAAACAATTCAATAATCAGCCATGAAAAATTACTTGCCATCATGAGCTAAGAAGTAGCATTGAGATATAAGAAGAAAAGCCTCTAATACTGAAGACAAAGTTTGAAAGCAATAACTATTCCTTCTGAGTGTACCATACCTCAGCCCCAATTAAAATTTCTTCTGATTGGCTTTGAATAATTATTAGCATGAAGACATGGCTTCTGGTAAAATCTTCCACAATTGACTTTACTATGAAAATATGATCAAGTATAATTAAAAAAACATGTTAGCTGCATGTTTCACATAGGATCTCCAACTACACTGTATCACTACAACTTCTCTGGGACAGAGGTGTCTCATATTTTAATAATTTTCTGTTAAAAAGCCCACCTCCCTCTCAGTGTTCACCTTTCCTGTAGAAGGCTGTTCCCTGTCAACTTTCCCTCCTTGCGCCTCTATTGACAGTTCCTCCAGCTCCTTCAGGATATCATCTTCACTAAAATAAGAAAGAAGTTAGGGTACTTAAGTAACTGAGGTTTTGGATAATGGAATAAAATCAGACAGATAGGAAAAAAACCCAAACTTACTCAAAATCCTGTTTCTTCTTCTCTTTTTTCTTTTTGCCTTTGGATTTCTGAGGCTCTTGATCCTTTGCAGCTCCTGCACCTTCTATCTCGGCAGCAAGGGCATCGATATCAATATCATCTTTTGCACTAAAATGGAGAAGGAAAGCAGCATTTTCAAGACTTCAAACGTTAAGTTTACATAAGTAGAAGCCATCTGCATAAAACAAAAGCTTCAAAATGCAAAATCAATCACAAAACATAAGCAATGCAAGGGAAACCCCCCCATATTTAACTATTATGCACTGTTACCTTATTTCACTCAGTACAACGGAAAGGAAAAAACCTTCATTCATGTCCTCCCCATGAAGGTGGAACAGCAAAACACATTCAGTTCTTGCAACACTGACTTTAAAAGTTTAGCTGTGAGATTTGATATAACTTCCTGAAAGAATGTGACTAGACTATTTGACTTAGTTCCTTCAAAAGATAAGTTTTTTAGCCCTTCAAATCACAGTCTGTGTCACTGACAGAAAAGCAGCCACCACAGTGAAAGTGTAAAAATGAAGCGTAAATAGAAGAAATTTTGCAATTTATAACCAGGAAAATCTACTAAGAGGTACTTATCTGCTCCTTTAAACACCCTTTAGCAAACAAGTGGAAGTTCTTTACAGCTTCCACCTTACAATAAGTTGCCTGTGCTTTGCCATCAGACTGAAAATTTTATTTTTATCTTTTAAGAAAATAAGCCACACAGAGGAACAGAGTTCAGGCCCAAGCCTCTAAAGCAGCCCATAAAAAATACCAATGCGGTTAATTTTCACCACTTGCCTTAGTATTACCTCTCTCAAGCCTAAAGAAAGCTGAAAGTTTTTGTCCAGATGTTTTACCACCTAAACATGCTCAAAATACAATTGTAAGAAAGGAGACTTACTTATTCCCTGCTTCACACTTAGAAGTTCAGTTCTCAGACTGAAACTGGTCTATAAAGTAGCAAATATTAGGACACTACTTTTATCACAACTTGCAGTTTCAAGAACCATTTAATCAATAAGCTGTTAATATCTCATTTAACTCTTTCTTAGACACGTGGGCAGAAAACACAATTTCACTTAATCACTACCACCCACTTAGGACAAATCAGCCAAGGGCTGACCCACCAAGTACCAGAAACTATAACCAGAAAATAAGGGAAATTAATTTATTCCAAATTCAGGGCTCTCAAGATATCAGCAAATTCTAAACTACTAGAGCGCTTCGGTCTCACCAATTTATAAACCCAGGAGTTGAATCTTAATAAAGAAAATCAAGTATTTAATTATTCATTTACAGATCCTGAAATTCAGTAAGTCTAAGTTATATTTCTCTTCACAAAAGGAAAGGGCTGAATCATTTAACAGTTGTAAAATTTTACAATTTACAACCTTAAATTCACATTTACAAGTGAATGCTGACATTCACAAACCCAACTTACGCCAAGTATTGGGAATATGCAAGTCACCAAACACTATTTATATGAGACAATAGCACAACTAAGCAACAATGCACTTCATTTTTTAAAGGCCAAGATTGATTACTTGTATTTTTTAAGATCTTAAATTTTCTTCTATGTAGATTGAACAAATAAAAAGCAGTACAACAAAGCACCTCGTTGTACAGCACCTGCATCACCAGAGATACTTACTTTTAGTCAAGAGAGGAAAATATAAACCTTAAATATACCTAGAAACACTTCCTACGTGCTGACATGATTAGTAGTACATTCGTCAAAAGAAACTGTTCTCTCAAATAGTTAATGAAAGATTTCTAAAGCAATCCTCACCTCCTCAAGAGAAAATAAACTTTCTGGCCATTTCCCCCTTAAGTTCACTTGATGTTTCAGCAATTGAGGAGCTGGTTTTTTAAGCAGTTTAACTGGCTGTACACTAGGGGTAACAGCTGAAATAAAAATGCCATTCATCTCTACACCTAGAATTAAAGCCCTAATCTCAGGCTAACTACACTACACCTAGGCCTACACAAGGGCCCTCACACTTGTTTTTGCATTAATTGCAGAATATCAAGTTAATTAAGCACATTTGCTCACCTCCTTCTGCTCTAGGAGTTAATGGAGGAGACTGAGTCAAATCCAAGCCTGAAACAGTTTAAAGAGACCAAAATACATGCTCTACTACAATTCCAAGGCCATACTGCTCCCATTACTACAGGATCTTAACCATGTGGTTGTACAGATACCAAAGCATCAGTCCTTTAACAGCTTATATTTCACACAGATATTCTCAAGGCTGACTTTTCACATTACAGCTTAGCAGAAAGTTACGTCCAAACATAAAATACAAGGGTTTTTTGCTACAAGCAAAGAAGATGCCTATGTTCCATTATGCTTTCCAGCATACAGGCTTTAAGGGGGTGAGGGTTTATTTGCTGTTAAATCAACTCACTTCAACTGAACCTTGAGGAAGAAGACTTCTCTGGGGGAAAAAAAGTCTCAAATCAAACACTGAAGAAACTAATTCACAGACATTAAGCTCTAACACCCACCAGCAAGAACACTTTAGGAATAATAATAAAGACTGTCCAGCTGTCACAATAGTGGCATCAATATAGTATAAGCCTTTCCAAACTTGGCTTCTACTGCTTAGTTTCTGAAAAATAACCTATACTTTCCACTACACTTCCATTTACTAAGAAGTGACACAGCAAGCTTCCTCAATGAAGTAAAATTAAGGCTGCATGCACTTATATATACAGCAATATATACAGCTATAATTCTTAAGAATTGACAAGCAAGAATATCACTGGAAAGCTAAAGGAATTCAAACACTGGCTTCCATTACCACAAGTTTATTCCCATATTGACCTTGAATTTCCTTACCTTTTAAAACTCTAATAATAGTCCACTAGGATTTCATAATAAAAGAAAGTCGAATAGAAGATTGAGAAGGTGCTCTCCCTCATCCTGGGAGATTCTTATAAGGAAACCACTACACTTAGATCCACACCAGGAAAGCTTCTTTCCCATTGGCATTGTTAGATACACCCAGGAACTTCTACCAGTAAACTTTTTTTAAGCAGTCCCTGAACACGTTTCAAAAACGCAAACGCTCTTTCAAGAACCTCTTCCTTGAGATCTCCAAAAGGTCTCCACTCAGCCTTTACAAGGGTTCAGCCCTAAGAGGGCCTGACACAGGAACCTGAAAGGACCAGAATATGCTCAAATGGTTTTCAATTTTGACCTCAAAATGCTTTTGCACGAAGACTTTGTAAACAGATTTCACAGCCTCACTACCTTAGACCATCAAGCTCATAATGCTTTACACCAAAAAAATAACCCCGTGTTTCCCCGACATAAGAGGCTCAAGGGGGTCTAGAAAGTGAAAAACTGAAAACAGTGCTACTTCACTGCTGAGAAGGGGTTACTTCCCTGATTTTCCTTTGTCTTTGTTTCACAAGTGAAGCCTAAGCTACCTCTCTTATTCATATCTTTTGATTCCAGCCTCTGTTTTTGCTGCCAGATATAAAAAGAGCTCTGATACTGCTAATACAGCACTTCAATACATTAAATTACACTAGGAGTAAGGTGTGTGTACTTCACTCAATCCAAAACAAGCAATTTTCAAAACAAATGGCTGCAGACATTACTCCATGGAGGTTTGTGCCTAATATAAGGCAAAACTCTGCAGTGGAAAAAGACACAGCAGTCAGATTAATTAAAGGAGAGGGTAGTAATCAATAACAAGTACACAGAGATCACTACATTTCAGATACCAAACAAAACCATTTTTCTTTGGAATTACATTACTAATCAAAAAGAAAAAGTGCTTTACATTTCCCCTACACAATTTCACTGCCTTTTGCCATTTAAGCAGGATTACAGCAATATAGGACTTAACAGTATTCCAAAGCATTTTTAAAACAGCACATTTACATACTTTATACTGAAAAAATACTTACCTTAATGCCCTAGAAATGACATTAAGAAATCAACTGTTGCCCAGAAGGGTTCCAGTATAAGTTGTCTGCATAAACTAATGGAAACTGATATTACATGAGGAAAACCTCATTACATGAGGAAAGGATAGAATCCTGAATATTAACTCGGTTACTAATTAAATGCTGTGCTAACACACCATTCTGTACCTAACCAGGATCATCCAGACCATCCCAGATAAGTTTTGGAGATTTTTAAGACAGGTATGACCAACAGAGGAAATTCAGTAACATCTCTCATGCAAACAAACCATCAAATCAGGCCAGTAACAAAGTGATACCCAAAACACAATCTAAGCTGCTCACATTACATGTTAAACAAAATGAGCAACAAATAAAGCTACAATCCCAAATCCTGCCTATAAGACAAAGTATGATTTTTTTTTTTCAGTGGGAAGATGAAAACAGGAAAAACAGAGCTGTCACCTACCGCTGCTCAGTCAGATGTACAAAGACAGCCAGTAGCTCTCCTACTTACAAGATCCCACACAGCTGCAAGCTATTGACTCAGAAAAGTGGGAAAAAATCTCATGACTGATAGATGCACATTCTGTAGGAAAAAAACAACGCTGCTGTGTTTCTCTTGCTAGTACACCAAGGAAACAACATTTAAGACTAGAAACAATAACAAAAACAACAAACAAACCCCTCAGCTATTAAATCACGTTTTTAAAACATGAGAAACAAGCACAGTTTTGGATGAAGTTTATTTTTCTGATGCAATGGCCTGCAACAGCCAGAACCTAGAAAATCCCTGTGGAAGCCATCTGGAGGCCAGAGTTGACCCTAACACAAGCTTTAATTTACAGATGCTCAAACTTACATTAATCCTAATTTCCATATTCTAGGGTTTGCTTTAGTCTTTTACAGGCATATTTACCATTTTGTTTAAAAACAAACTTACTTAGTGAAGTTCAGTTTTTAACACTTGTTCACAATTAGCAAGATGTATTTTTAAAGTCTGAAGTTTCACCTTTTCTTTCCCAGTCTACAATATTACAGGTGCTCATCAGTGCACTGCTCACCAGAGCAGAAGCTGCCATGCTTCAAGTCAAGACTTAAACTCACAATTCCAAAATAAGATAAAAACTATCAACGCTTCCTCCTAAGGTATGTCAGAACAGTTACAAGTAAACTATAACTATCACTTCACTTTTTCATGGAAGGTTAAAAAAATTACTCCAAGTACTGGTATAGTTTATATACTCATTATTAAGGGATTTCCAGAGTGTGAAGCTTCCATACAAAGGACAGATACTGCATGCAATATAGTCTCTGTAACAGAAAAATCTAGGCATGGAAATCTGAAAGACTTCCTGGGCATTGCCAAGGCAAACAAAGCCAAATGCAGGAAGACAGGACTACAGCTATTGAAATAAGAGCTAATAGGCTTTTATAATTTTTTTTTGCTGAGTGAACTTCTGCAGCTAAAATGTGTTACTGCTCTTCCTGAACAAATAAGCTCCTCCAGCTTTCCATGCCAGTTCTAGTGAAGGAAAGCCAACTGACACCAACAGCATTTCACAGATATTCTTTAATAACAGACAAGCTCATTACATTAGCAAGACCACCAGCAAATGTGCACGCTTTCCTCAAGTGCTTTCCTAAGAACACACACAATTAGGACTTTCAGTACACTTATGACCATACCTACATTATATATCCCAAAATTACAGGGAAAAACTTCATTATAAACAGCTACACATGACAGAGATGGTATCCTGACTAGGCAGCAGTGAGATAAAGAGCAAAGGAAACTACTAATCCATTCATGAGCTGAAAGAGTGGAACAACAGGATTATACAAAGGAGCTGAGTTGCCCTCATTCATAGCAATTTGACTGAAATTAGGTAAATGAAACTGCAGAAATTAAGTGGAAGAATTCAGCTTAAAACGAGACAAACCCTTAACTACTGGAAATCCAACTTCCAGCTTTAAAAAGAAAGTCAACAGGATAACACTGTCCTGCTGAAACTAAAATTAAAGAGTACTCACGGACTCAAAGATTACAAGCACTTTTTGATCCATTGCACTGACCAAGACAAACATGATTACTAACGCTTGCCTTCATCTTAAAGCTAACATGCTAAGACAAATTATGCTAAAAGTCTTTTACATAAGATCTGTTTTAGGCTGTCTCTGTAAAGGTGAAGCTGAAAGGTAAGAAAGCACCATATGATAAAAAACTGACCTAAAAAACCCCACTCAAACATTAATGACCACGGGGCAGAAGAGTCAGTAAGTCAATACAGCAAGAAAGTTGCATCACTGCTGTGAGCTCCCTGCCCACATTCCTGCATAATCAGAAGACTCATTTTTGCTGAGGCAACTTTGGAGATATTTCATCATTTACATGACACCAGCTCTTCTAACCACCTTCTAAGGAACACCATTGTCATTAGGTCATTTTCTTTTGCTTAAACAAAAAAAAAAAAAAAAAGCCCTTGACCTTTAAAAAGACTGAAAAGAAGCTGAATCATCTGTTTCCATGTGTTTAGTTTTGTAGTAGTTTTAGATCAATTAAAACTAATATTTTTAGAGAGATCTTTACCATTACTTCCCTAGAGCACCTTGCCCATCCTCCATATATGTGGGTAATAGGCCAAGTAACAAGGATTCATTTCTAAATACAAGGTTATCCAAAGCCAGCAAGTTACCAGTGCTGAATGGCTTATTTGTAGGTGTTTTTACCTGTAGGCATTAAGACTGTTTGAAAGACAGAATGCCAATATAAGTTTCTCTAGAGAAGCTGGTTCCACTTTGGAAGTTATCATTTAATTGTTCAAAACCCCGCACAACCTTTAAGTGGTGACATTATGACATTAAAAATGCAAGCATCTGCTGGCTCAGCAGGGCTATTCAAAACATGAAAACAAAGCCCTGTCCGCCTTCTAGTTTGACCTATCAAAGTACGTGAACACCACAAACTTGTCCTTTTAGAGTAGAAGCAGCCACATGGTTTTTCCCCCCCACTGAAAACATTTAAATTACATATGCTGAGACAGTCTGAAATTCAGGAAAGAATGAGCTGCACTCCTTCCTCAGCCCAAAAAGTGAAGCAATGTCCATGCGAGCATTAGCTATAGAACCCACCACTGCTGTTGTTGGTACCTAAAGAATAAAAATAAAAATCACAGCCCCACAAATAGGGCACCCTCCTCTGGCATTTTTCTTGAGCTATGGGGCAGGGAAGGGGAGAAGTGACTTCATTCCCCATTCCCAGCCACACTTGTCCCTCTCATCAGCTCAGGCGGGCAATCCTGTGGCCACAAATCCTTACAGAAAACACTTTTTTGGTGGCAGATCAAATCACACACCTGAGTTGTACTGTGGGCACAGAAGCACTGAATCCACTGCACTGGAAGCAGTTACAGCTGGTAGGTGGGGACAATGAGAGTAGCACCAAAAGGCTTGAAAGGTCTGACAGCTCAACTCAATTGAGTTTTACATGAAACTACACCTTTGTGATTTTTCAAAGACGAAGGAAGCTGGTGAAGCTACCTAATTACATGAGACAGCAAATAAGTAAAATCTGACTAAAAGGGTAATTGCTTTTCATTCAGGCTCCCAAGGCAATGATTCAATTTTTAATATTAAAGAGCCATGCCTTCTCTTTCAAGTTTGGCTGGGGAAAAAGAGTGGCATAACTATCAGCTAATCAAAACCTTCTGAAAAAAGACAGAAAACCTAACCTTCAACCCAAACAGGTTCTAGAAAAACAGAACGTTTCCTTTATTCAACTCAGATTAAAAAAAAAAAAAACAACAAAACCACACCACAGCCTAAAATTCCCATTTAAACAAAGATATAACAAAACTTCAAGATAAAAAGCTTTTGCTGTGGCTAGTAGCTGGCAACACGGATCTCTGGAAGAAAGCGGCTCTTCAAGGTTCAGTTTATGTGTTTACATCTCAAGAGAATAAGATGCCTAAAAGCGTGGAATATGAAACACTAAGTAAACTAGCATTGGGTCTTCCTTGGCCTAGTTCTTTTGGGTTTTGTCTGTTTAGGAAAAGTGCAGAGATGACAGAAACTATCTCCAAGTTCAGAGTTTCCTAGCTTCCATATCCTACACATGTCATTGTATAAAAATCAAAATACATCACAAAAATACCATTTAAAACAACTTCACAAAATACACTTTAGATTGTCTATAATTCTGAAGAGCAAAGGATGCCCATCTACATTAACTATAATTAAAACCAACACTTCATCTTGCAGTGTGTATTTAAAGAAACATATTTCAGTCTTAAGACTTAAAATTTCAGAACTATTGTAAAAAAAAAAAAAAAAAAAAAAACCACCAAACTGACATACAGAAAGAATAAGTCATCCATGCTGCAAACACCAGGATCATCAAAACACTTCTGTAAGGTACTAACTGCTTTCAGGCCACAACATCCACCAGTTTGTGCTGCACTTTTTCTGCCAAGCTTAATGACTGAATTATGTGCATACATAATTTGTGTGCAGAAAAATTATCTCCTCTACCAGTCTTAAGAGACTATTTTTGTGGACGAGTCAGAAGGAGGAGGAAAACGAGTATTATGCAAGCACTACAAGTTACTAAATTGGAGACTTTGTCCAGAACTGTAACCTTCACTCCTATGCAGCTTCTAAGGGATGAACAGCACAAAACAAATGTAGAGCAATGCACATGAGCCCAGAGTCAGGAAAATATGGCAGCACTAATCCAATTAAAACCAGGAAAGGTATGCAGAGCTTGTCTGGCTTGATGTTATGAGTGCCAACAAGAACAGCAAAAGCTTAACTTACCATAAACCTCTACTATAAGCAAGGCTTTCCAGAGGTCTTCAGAGAAATGAAAGAACAGATTCTGCAATTCCTGCTGGCTTGTGATGTACTATTTTCACACTTTTCAGAAACATAGTTATACATAAGATTTAGATGCCTTCATGAAGGTAATAGATAAAGAGTATCAATATTTTGACAAGAAAAGCTGCTTCTTACAATCTCCTTAGTGTAGTGCTTTTTGGTTTATCTTGCCTTTATCACAAATATTTAAAGATCCTTATAGTCTTTTTACAATGACGTTTTGCTTTAAAAAAAATCCAACTGATATAAAGATAGTTTTCATATATATATATATATATATGAAATTCCAGTGTTAAAAACTAAATTTGGGAGGAACAAATATACATTTGCATAGAACGGGCCAATAAATTTCTGCAATGGAGGATTTATTTTGCATTATTTTACTACATCTTCCAGATGAGATTGGCAAAACAGGAATCTCAAGGGTTTATCAGCTGTTCTTGCCAGAGCTACAGAAAGCTTTGCATGAGGAAATACTTTTGAGAAGCAGATAGAGACACTTATTGTAAATTTTCTGGTGTACAGAATGTTTCCAAACTACAGGTGTTTGTACACTTTCAAGCCTTCAGAGAGCTTTCCTACAGGACATTAAGAAGATTTTACTTAACACACTAATAAAAAAAGGAGCCAAAGAGAACGACTAGTAGACAATACCAGCAATTTAATTTGTAGAACAGAAAGCAATACATCAGCAAGAGCACTGTAAGTCTTATTTCAGCAGCAGTGTTCACTCTTGGCTGCAGAATCACAGCTGGCACCTGGAACTTCTAAAGCAATAAGCATGAATGATCAGACTGGTATGCCAAGGCAACAGGTCACTTTATTAAAGCACAGAATAAACACACCTAAATACTACCTACTGGAACCTAAGGAAAACCACTAAGAGAAGAGGAATATGACTTAAAGCTGGGAGAAGAGGAAAAACACATCAAAATCTAACACCATCAAGGGGAAAGATCCATATTCTAGGCTGGCAATAATCTGTAACATAGAGCACATAGCACACTTACTAGGAAATCTACAACAGCAGTTTGAGGCTTGAATTGAAAGTACAGTTCTGTAGTTTACAACAGCCTTTCTTCCCACACATTTAAAAAAAAAAATCCTAACTAAATTCCAAAGCCAGCAGAATAGAACCTTGACATACCTTCTGCCACTACAACTCTATCAAAGAGCCAAAGCACAACACCACTTCCAGAACGAGCTAGACTACACATCAGAACACCTGCTCTTCAATTAGGAAAGCCTGAAAACTCAGATACCTCATGTTTTCATTGAAATATTTGCTAAGGAGTTTCATTTGAAAATGACTGATCAACACAAAAATGCCAAAGAGGATACAATCAAAGCAACTTCCCAATGTCTTACAAGCTATTTCTGACCCAACACCCTCCACCTTTACGAAGCACTTAACACACCACACCGTGACCATGTATCTGACCCTTCTAGATAAACATGTTCTTTATTGGCAGATGCACAGCAATCAAGCAGTCAACAAAAGAGTTCCAGCAGAGCATAACAGAGGTGCTCATACAGTAGGAACCAATCTGTAGTGTTCGGGCAGCAATCTGTATTCATAACAGGCAAGTCCTGCATTCCTATTCTGTTCCTGCTCACCACAGCTACCATCTCACTCAGGGTCTTGTCATAGGAACAGGGTATAAGTACACAGGGACAAAATTCATCTGCACCCTCATTTCCCAGCACACTTCCCAGACATATAACAATACTCATTGGTATGACCTCCACTGTACTCAGCAGAAACAAGTGAGGAGGAAACTCCACTACAGAAGTCAAAGCTATGGGAGTGATGGGAGAAAAGCAAAGTAAACATGACTTGTACCTTTCGTAACTTGTCTCACTGTGTCAGAAGATGAGCAGAAAACCTTCCTGTCACCACGTCAATTCTCAAATCAGTATTCACAAAACACAAACATACCACCTGCATCTTCCCTCCTGCTTCCTCTGCATTGCGAGTTGTGCCTGTGAGCTGCCACATGCTTTGGGAGCTGCAATCAAAAGGGATGTAAGGGATTGTACCTGTAATGTAATTGTTGGGGAAGGAGAGAGGAAAAGGAGGAGGACACAAATAACACTGCATAGCACAGAACTGAAGATGTGGCAAGCAAATCCAACTGGGAGCCTTTGATTATGCAAAGCTGTTCCTCGCTCACTCTACTGGAAACAGAAGGGAGACTGATCAGGAATGCTGGAAGTCCAAACTGAAGCTACAGATGCAAATACGTGATGCAGTCTCTCCCTCAGGGAACTTGACATTCACAGGGATGTCAGCTAGAACCAACACCACCAGACAACAGAAGTTACCTCTGCAGGTAACACCTATTCCAAAACATCACTAGACTTCCAAGGCTTACTTTGGCTGAACGTCTCTTGACCTGTCTGCAAGTGTTCCTTGATTTAGCTGTGACAGCAATTTCTCTACTTGACCAGGTGCCTGTGTCTAATTTGTTCCACTTCTGTTTACCCAAGCACGCTGCAGCCATAGTTTCATACAGACACCACTGACGAGCAGGCACTGCACAGAATGAGATATTCACAACTCTACAACAATGATGTAGTGTAGAGAAATACAGGCCTGGTATGGGAGCAGTGGCCTTGAAAAGCGAAGAGATAGGATGCAGTGGAGCGCAGGCATGGATTAACAGAGATGTCTTCTATAGACTCGGCACAGGACACCCCACAACTTGACAGAGGCTGGCTAAAGAAAATGCAGAGCTGGACAAAACTGGTTTTAAGGGTAGCAAACAGGAAAGGAACAGCATTTAACACTCAATGCCTCTCATACATTTGGATTTAATGTGGAGCTAACCAACGGAGTTAGCTCACCATGGAACTTCATGGAGTAACCAGTGAAGAGCAAAGTCACATTAGCAAGCATATAAAAATAATGTCAAGTGGATCCTTGAGCGAGCAAGATGAAACAGCCAACACGAGCCACCATATGCTCCTTGTGAAGGACACCTGATGTGACAGCTCCCCATAACAGCTCCTCTCCACCACCAGAATGAAACCACCGACCTTAGGACTCAGCAACAGTGAGGGGAACTGCAACTACATTATTGCTCTTTCTTTTTTGTAACATTTAGATCCGAATTAAGAACACCTAATGGCTCAAAAAGTTAAGGAAAAAAAGTTGTAGTTTATAGCCTATACACATTTTAAGACATCGGTTTTTATTTAACTACTTGTCAGTATGAAAAGCTAAAAACACTCTTCAAACTTACTGTATCTTTGTATTAGTTACTTTACAGTGACAAGTAAAAACACGTTCTCTCCTGCTTGTGTATTTACACACAAGGCCACTCGGTCAGCATTCCATATGGTTAATACAGCTGCCTCTATAGGAAACTCTCACACACAAAAAAAGTTCACAGATGCGGCAGTGTCCACGACGATATGGACATAACCACAGAGGCGATCCTCCTACCATCCAACCACTAGAATATCCAACATCTGCATTTATTAAACACGCAGATATCTCTGTTACAGCATGAAGCACGTAGATATCACTGTCTCAGCACGATCTATTGCACTAACGCCCGATAAGAGAAAAAAAATAATTAATAAACCCACACCTGAGGCACTGCAACTGCACTAAGCGGCTATTTTTCGGCTGGCAATCGAGCCGCCTGCCCCTCACGGACAAACACACGCACGGCCGGGCCGAGCCAGGCCTGACGCGCCCCGCCTGCGACGAGGCCGCGAGCCCCGGCCGGGCCCGACGCCTGACTCAGCGCCGTGTGGGCCGTGTCACGCCGCCGCGGGCGGCCCGGGGCAGGGGTCCCGGGGGCGGGACGAGCGGGGGGGAATCCCCGTCCCCCTCACCTCTCCTCGCTCCGGTTCTTCTGCTTCTTGCCCATGGCGGCGACACCGGCGCGCGACCCCTCAGCGCAGCCCGCGCACCGCCCCGCGCATATGGCACCGCCGCGCGCCGCGCACGCGCTCGCCCCGCCCCGCCCCCGCCCCGCCACGCCGTGAGGCCTCCGGGCGCTGGCGCCTCCCGGCGGCCGGAGGGGGAACGGGCGGCGACCGAGAGGCTCCTGGAACCGGCCCCGATCCCGTCGGTCTGGCCCTCGGGCAGCCCCCGGGAGAACGTCCAAGTGACGCCCCGAATTTGTAGTTTCCCTCCTGCCTCCCCAGTGGGCCTAAGACTTACTGGCAGGATTGTGGCCCATTTAGCCCCGAAACCTGACTGAACAGTCAAATTTAACGTGTTTGGAAAGGTTTTACCGGTAGGCAAATAGAATGGCTAGGTCTAAATGTGGGAACGGAAAGGCTAAGGGGGAAGCTTTTAGGGAACAGAGTAGCAGGACAGTGACCAGGCAGTAGCTCAGGTGTGGGACATGCCCAGGACACCTCACTGCTCCTCTGGGCACACAAGTTTTTCCCCAGCCCTTCGTGGGCTCTGCTGGTCCATCATCCCCAGCACTCCCCCACCTTGGAGGTGAAGTGTAACCAAAACTCCACCATCTGACCCTGAGGTGACTGGCCCTTACAGGGGGTGCCAAGGAGGCAGCACTGGGTTTGTGGCAGTGACCAAACTCAGCTCCAGGGATGGAAGATGTTCCATGGCAGGGAAATTGGCTGCCGGGCAGCACTAAAAGGATGGTAATTCATTCCCCCCTTTGCCAAACTTTCTCAGTGTACAAAACTTTCCCTCCCACTTCCCTCCAAGGAGCCTTGGGAGCAGACACGGTGCTGGGCTGTCTCACAGGAGAGCCCAGGTCCTGCTGCTGTGGGGCAGGAGGCAGCTGACATCCACAGACACACAGCATGGAAGCAAGGCAGCAAACAGTGTATTGAGGCAGAGGGGCTCTCTGCTGCAACCCCACCTCCTCCTGAAAAGAGCAAAGCAAGGTGGAGCAGGAATAACACTCACAGGGAGCACAGCCATCACTCTATGTATTTAATAGGCTTTGAGAGCTGCACGTGTTCTGTCGTCATCACCCCATCACAGTAATTCCTCTGACGGACGGAGCAGACCTCTTCACCTTGCAACCCGAGGATTGCTTCACTCCCTAAAACCCTGACTCTCTTATTTCTCTCTGCCTTTGAACAGCTGTAGCTCCCTATCAATCTCTCCCACCCAGGCTCCCAGCAGACTTCAGATAAGGCTGAGTTTATCTTCCCGCCGCACCTTGCCTGTCAGCCCACTTCGGTACTGGGGAGTCAGATTTCAAAGAAAGACGACAGCAGAACACTTGAGTTGGTTTTTTTTTGAAGATACGCTTTAATATCCCATTATTTAAATCAGAGGATCTTCCAGCGCACTTACAAGAGGAAGCAGAGACGACGAGCCCCTGCTGCTGCAGCACATCCCACCTTCTCGCCGGGGCGGCCCCGCTCCTGCAGCGTGACTCACCTCCCGCCCTCGCTCCTGGGGCCCGGCCCCGGGGCTCCCGGCCGACACACCCCCGCGGGGCTGCGGCCCCGGCCACACACGCACAACCCCGAGGAGGAATCCCCAAAATACCGGCGGCAGCGGCGGCGCACGATCCCAGCTCCCACTTCCCGCTACAGCCGCCAGAACCTCCGGAGCGCCTGGAACAGGAAGGGCGGGGCTTGGAAGGGCGCTGCCACGCCCCCGCCGCCCGCGGCCCGCGGCCGAGCCCCGCCCGTGGCAGCGCGGCGAGGGCCGTGGGAACGCGCAGCGCCCGGGCCGGCCCAGCCCCGCCGGTGAGGGGGAGGGCGGAGGGCGGGGCCTCCTCGGGGCGGGGCTGCGGCGGCGTGGGAGGAGGGGGGGCCGCCCGCGGCGCAGGTGCGGCGCACACCCGGCACGCGCGCGGGGCGCACGCGCACGTCAGGCGTCCGCGGCCAATCAGCGCGTCGAGAGGAGTTCCGCGGGCGCGGGCGCGGCCGCCCGTAGGGACGCGGGGCCGCCGGCCCGGCCAATCGGCGCGCCGGGGAGTCAGCTCCGCGCGCGCCCCGCCCCGCGCTGTCTCTCGCGATACCGCGGTCGGGGCGCGGCCGGTGGAGGGTGAGCGGCGGTGCCGGGGCCGTGTGGGGGCCGTGGCCACGGGCGGCAGTGCCGGGCCCGGCGGGGCGAGCGGTGCAGTGTCCCGGGAGAGCTCGTCCGGAGCTGGGTGGGTGCGTTGTCTGTAGCGTTGTCTGTAGCGGCCCTGCGGAGGGGGGCGCTTGGCGCCTGCGCGGTGCCCCCGCCGTGTGCCGCCGCCTCGGCCGGGCCCCCTGCGCCCCTTCCCGGCCCGGCTGCAGAACCGCGGCCCCGGCAGTGGTGCCGAGCCCTCAAGCTCCGTAGGAGAATCCTGTTGGCACCCGGCATTCCCCTGGGGCGCCGGGAGCCCTCGGGCTGTCGTAGATCCTGGCTGGGATTGGTCTTCCTTTTTCTTCATGTTTGTTGGGAGGACGAGTCTCTGCCCCAGCTGAGCAAGGTTCCCTCCCTCTCCTGGAGACCTGCTGGCCTCTGATCTGCGCTGGCAAGGTTCCTGTTCCCTCTGGAAGTAC
This sequence comes from Pseudopipra pipra, assembly GCF_036250125.1. NCBI lineage: Eukaryota > Metazoa > Chordata > Aves > Passeriformes > Pipridae > Pseudopipra > Pseudopipra pipra. Next base: position 87,870,922 of record NC_087550.1, on the reverse strand, counting down.
AAGAGAAGGGGTTAGGGAACAGAGGGATTTATGGTTAGCAGCTTTGGGAAGGGGGGGAAGGCGAGGTGCTGCGAGTCGGGGAGCGTGGCAGTGACACGAGTGGATGTGCGGCAGGCTGGGCGCTGCTGCTGCAGTACACTTGGAGTGCTGCCCTCGTGTTGGTACTTTGCCTGTCGCTACTTAAAGTGCTTTTCTTGCCTCTGTGTGCAACGTGCTTGCACAGCCAGTGGCACTGGCAGCTCAGCTGCTTTGAAATACAGCCAGGAGTACCCTGGAACCCAAACTCAGCACATCAGAACCATGGCCTGCGGGTTAAGAACCTGAGTAGGGTGACGGTGTGCTGTCCCCTTTTCAGACTGTCAGTCACTACACTGGCAGTTTTCTGCAGTGTCAGTTTATTGGTGAGAACAATCGATTGTGTTGTCACAGCTCATCATGCACCCCAGTTAGCATTTTGTGCCGTTTGATGTGTTTGAGCGGGGAGAAAATAATTTTGGCTGTGTTTCTTCACACAGCAGTAGGTAGTGGCTTTTAAATCCTATTGTTGGCTACCATAGAGAGGTGTTTGCCGTAGCAGTTTTCTGGTACTAATTAAAGCAGTGTATTGGCCTAAGGCATTTGCTGTTAAGCACGTCATCTTTCTTCTAGATGAGGAGTGTTAACATGCCTGAGATGTTTAAAGTAATTGCTTTAAACTACTGCCAGAAACTTGTATACTGAGCTTTGCTTAGATTTGTTCTGAGACATCTTATACCTCCTATAACAGCAGCTTGGAGCTTTCCAACTGCATCTTCTTGTTTCAGAATATTTATTAAAGGTAGGTGCATCTGGCTCACTGCTTTGGAACTGGTGATTTTTTCTTCTTTATATTAACAAGTGGTTTCATTTTCCTCTGCACTTTAAATATGTGGCTTTGGGGCTGAGAGAGCAGGACTTGACTTGTATCTTTGTTGCCATTTGTGTTCCTTGTGAAAGTATTCTCCAAAGGGGGTTGCAGTATAGAAAAGAACTATCTACTCCTATCTTCAAATAGCACAGTATTTTGTTTCTCTAGGGTGTGAACTGCAAGAGAGATCAGGCTTTTAATTGTTTGCATAAATGTTAATTCCTTGTGTCACTATTTCCACAGCTCTGAAGAGATCACTTCCCAGCTAAAGATGGCTGCCGATACCCCTGTTGACATACTTCAAAAAGTTCTGGAGAATGAAATCCTTCAGTCTACCAAGGTTGTGGAAGAACATCTGGATGCTGAAATACAGAAGCTGGACCAAATGGATGAAGATGAACTGGAACGCCTTAAACAGAGGAGGCTTGAGGCACTAAAAAAGACTCAGCAGCAGAAACAAGTAATTCTTGTAGTACAGGCTCTTGATGTGTTACATGTAACAGACTTTTGGGAAATCCTAGGGAAATTGTGTATGTGAATTAAGTGCTTTGGGGTTGTTTTGAGGTTTTTTATTCTTCATCACCTTTTCGTACTTATTAATTTTAAATTATCTAGGAAAGCAAGTGTCTGTCCATGAGTGCATGCTTTGTGTTTTTTAACAGGAGGAGAGAAGCACCTCTGTGATTGTTTACAATACAGATAGGATAAAGACTCTCCTACAGAGATTTGAGTGTGTCCATTTTCACTGAACTTTACTATGTGGAAGCATAAGCCTTGTAGGCAACCTATTCATAATCCTTTAGGCTCCTTCATTTCTTTCTTCAGAAGCTTCCTTCTGAAGCTTCTGGATTGTTACTTGTGGCATGTAGGTGATGCATGCTGTTCTCTTAAGGTATTTTGTAGAAAGATGATACCGGGTTTTTCCGTGTTCCTAGGGTGGAATCGTTAGTTGCACTCCTTCTAACCCAGTGGAATGTTGTCTTTGTGTGACCATTCATGTCTTCTTACAGGAAAGAAATTCTCCCTTGGTCCCTGATACCTCATGTCAAATTGTGGTCTTTATGCTCCCTCAAAAGTCTCTTTGAACAATAGTTCTCACCAAAATTTTGGTAACATATGGTGTGAGACCTGAGTTGTAAACAGGGAAGCCATAGGTTTCTTAGCTTACTCCACCTAAGCAAAGCCAACTAAAGAAATAGATTTTGATGGGGAAGAGGTGACTGGGTTGAGAGGAGATGCTCTGCCTCTGATGGAATCCTTAAAAGCTAATGCCAGGCTTTGAAACGGGAATGCAGTAAAATGGCGTGGCATGGTTGGGATGCTGGAGGACAGGCAGCATTAGCAGCTTGGATTCTCTAAATGCAGAAGTAGAGAAAGTGGCACACTGTTTGCTTGTTTTCAGAAGTTCAGTTTATGTTTGATTCTAGTGTTTTCCTTTTTCAGAAGTCATAACACTTGGATGTGAACATGTGATAGATCTCATGCAAAAACATTTTCATGTTGTTTGGTCTTAAGTCACTGTTCTCATACATTTTCAAATGCAAATGTGAAGTAGGATACTGCTCAGTAATAGGAGTGTGCTGCCACACTATTGCAGAATAAAATTGTGCAGAGGGGAAGTAATGCATACTCACATACTCATTGTCATTTGCATCATGGTGACTTTTATGATGGTGACATGCTCGTACTTCTATGAATTTTTAATGTATACAATATTCAGGAAACTCTTTGTTCTATCCTAATTTATCTTACAGGATATCTTTGGTTTGCTCAGAAGCCTTTTTTTTTTTTTTAATCTTAACTCTGCTAAGACAAAACTGGAAGATCAAGAACAGCAGTGATTTATCAAAAATTTTTTCCCTCATTGGAAACTAAAGTGTTTTGTCAAATTTTGTCATACTGTGCTACTTCTAATCATTTAGCTTAGTTTGTACTTGTTTTAATACACTGCAATTAACTTCTAGTAATGTAGAAGCTGGATTTTTCCTTAAGTGTGTCTGTTGAAAATCTGGAAGATTAGCTTTTTGTAAACTGTATTTACACACTTAATCAGGCAGTTTTTGAAGTTACATATAAATTTTAGCTCGTGAGATTCTGTTTCTCCATACATTTTATGATTAGTGGTACATATGTGTTTTCTGAATGGTTTTCTGTGAGCCTGGTTCATGTTAACATCCCTTCAGTGTATATTTGATAGATAAACATTGTCTATTGCAGATGAGTTAGTAGGCTTTTTTCATAGAGGAAAAACTTAAAAGAAATCTGTTTAATACATGTACTGCCTTGATTAAGTTTTAGAGAAGAGTTCTGAAATGCACAAAAACATTTCAGAGAGAGTAGCCCAAGCTGTGAACTGGCTTTTCAAATGCTGAGAATTTTTGTTATGGTATTCTTTGAACTAGTCTTGTCTTAGTGAGAGGCTGCATTGCAGAAATTTATGCAGCTCTGTACAAGATTTGTATTTTCAAATAAGCAAGGGTGGCCTTACTGCTCAACCACGTATCTGCTGTTGAAAAAGAGGCAAGCCCAAACCTAGGCCTAGTGGTATTTACATATTTTCAAAATGTAACTGAAGCACAGGATATAATTTGTTTCTCTGTGACTGTATGAAATGGTTTTTCACTTCAGGCCCCCTCTTTAATTTTTCTGAAATGTGTAGAGCTTACACACCAGATGCAGGACTAACAAACTCTATACTAATTATTTCCTTTTATGTTTTCCAAAAGGAATGGCTTTCAAAAGGACACGGAGAATACAGAGAAATCCCCAGTGAGAGAGACTTTTTCCAAGAAGTCAAAGAAAGTAAAAATGTTGTTTGCCATTTCTATAGAGATACAACATTCAGGTATAGTAAATAAGCCATGCTGAAGAAACCTTTTGTGTAGAGATGTCTACAAAAACAGATGTATTCTTTTATTCTTTCAAATCCCACAAATAAGCAGGCATTTTTAGAAGTATTCAAATTCTTTCATTACAAATCTCACTTCTCAAGACATTTGATTTTTTTTAAATGTATTTTTTCCATTAGAGTTATTCTGAACGTGATTTGACAACAATTAATACTCTGTTATATAATTGATTAAAACATAAATGTGCAACCTTTTTTACAATATTTGAGAGACTGCTGTGTTTCATTATTGATTTCGTTTGAGGCAGCCAGTCTGTAAATGTAGTGACCGTAGCAGAGCAGCATTTCAGAAATATGGCTTTGGTTATTCCAGATAGAAATATTCTCGGCAGGTCTGGCAAACAAAAATAAAAGTATAACCAAAATCTTGTCTATGCATCTTGAGAATTTAACCTTTTACTTTGAAAGGATCTCTGGATACAAATTGCAGCTGCTTTCCCTTTGTGACTGTGCCTTTGTGATTATGTCACTTCTTTAGGGTATGAGACACCTAGATCTGAGAATATGTCCAGACTCAAAATAGGAACTGAAAATGAGATCTCCCACTTTCTTGGAAGAATTTCAGAAGTTCTTGGTTATAGGCTGTTCCTCACTGGGTCTCTTTCAATGCGTTCTGTTAAAATGCAGTTGGAAAGTAGAGTAGTTTGTTGAAGGAGGAGCCAGTTGTCCTGGTTTTGGTTTGTTGGGGGGTTTTTTTCCCCCAAAGGTGTTATGTTCTCTCTAGCTTACAGAATATAAACTGAAACAGCCTCAATGTGAGAAACTGAAAGAGGTCGAGGCTGGGTTATGCAGTGAGGTATCTGTGTCCCACATTTTCTAAGTTCAGTGTTTAAGTTTCAGAAATACACGAAGTAGTTCTATTTGGCTAGCTTTTACTCAAAGAAGTTGAAAGCTGTCACTGCAAATAAAGTAGCTTAGAAACAGGTTTGGGTTGTTTGGTTCTTACGTCTTGAACCAGCAAAGTCTGGTAGACTCAGACAGGAGAATGAACTTTAGAGGAAGTGCTTTGTAAAATGTGTTGTGCTGTCAACCAGCTTGAAGCCCATGTCTCTGGTTAACCAACCACCATACCAAGTTGCTTTCATCTTTGCTTCCTCCAGCTCTTTGTTCTGTTCAGCTCTCCTCTTGAGTTAAAGGACAGTCACATCGGCGTTTTTGCGGCTAAGCCAAATTGCTTAGAGAAGATGATCCAGAGAGTTGAGGTTGCAGGTGACAAGTCCACAAATCTCTGCCATCTGACAAGTATTTTGAGCAGTTCATGTCACTGTCCCTCAGCTGAGAAACAATTAGTGAAGAATTGTATACTTACTCCTATTCCATGGCAACAGAAAAGTGAAATACTTTGCCTGTAGCCCTGCTGTAGCAGTCTGTGCAAATCACTTTTTTTTTCCCTTACAGTGAATTACTACATCTCAGCTGTGAAGGTAGTGACTGCAAAAATCCAAAATGCTGTAACATGTTGAAAGTACTTCTCTGAAGAAACCTTGTATAGCGAAATTTTTCCAGCTGACAGGGAGCGAAGCTAGAGCAGGAACAATAGAAATCAGAAAGAAATTTCAACAATAAGTGCGGTACTCAAGAAATGAGAGAGAGGCTCGCAAGTGTATGTGGAACTAATTAGGAAGAAATTAGAGAAGTGAATGGTGTAATTGTGCACTAAAGGTGCTCCAGGCTGTTCCTCTATTAGTCATTGAATCCAGCTACGTCTAAAACACAGTTTCTGTTGAAATTAAATTCTTAATTAGAAAAGTCATGTCTGAGGTAGTAACATGACAGAACTAGCTCTTTACTGCTCCTTTTAAACTTTCTCTAAAATACATGTTATTCACCGTATTCATTCTAACACTTTACATATTTTGGGTAATTTTTTCTACAGGTGCCAAATAATGGACAAGCATTTGACTGTATTGGCAAAAAAGCACATTGAGACAAAATTCTTGAAATTAAATGCTGAAAAATCTCCTTTCCTGTGCGAGAGACTGCGCATCAAAGTAATTCCCACTCTAGCACTAATAAAAGATGGAAAAACGCAAGACTACGTTGTGGGCTTTACTGATCTCGGTAACACTGATGACTTCACTACAGAAACCTTAGAATGGAGATTAGGCTGTGCAGACATAATTAATTACAGGTAATTAATCGGTTTGTGGTTGTTTTATTTTCAGATAAAGTGCAAGGAGAACATACTTGCAGACAGGAAAATCTGTGAAAGTTTTTAACTTTGATATGAGAGTTTAATCTGAATGCTCTGGCAAGGGAAGGAAGAGAATCTCTTTGGCAAAGTATTGAGCCCTTGTAATGAGTGTTATGTTGTCCTTTTTGTATAGTAATAAAAATAAACCCAATTCTTCCAATGAGGTGTATGGAGTAGCTGTGCTGCTTTGATATGGCCTCAAAGTTGTGCATCTCATATAATCCTGTCTAAATCAGCTCTAGATGCTTCTTGTCGCAACTGCAACGCAGTAAAATCTGAGCATTTTCAGTCTACCTCAGAGACAACTCAGGAAGTCCTCTTTAGTCCATATCACACACATGGATATGTTTGTTTTCCAATGAACAGTACAGAAAAGGAAAATAAATTGAAGAAGTGTAAATAAATTATTTGAGTACCAGTACAATATAATCATAATAGATACTACATTAAAGGCTACAGGACAGAAGGCAGTAGTAGATATGTCACCACAATAGCCTAACTTCACAGGAGAACTATTTACCAAGACTTTTTGCTTTGCTTTCCAGTGTGGCTCAAATGTAATCTTTATTTTTTTTAGGTTAATTTTGGTCTTTTGTTTTTAATGTCTTTGGCACTGTTCTATTTGGCTTAATAGCTGTTGAACTTCAGGTGAAGTGACTGAAATTAGAATTTGTAACTCAGAACAAGTGGTAATTCCCAGTTCAGTAACAAGCAAATCTGCAAAGGAGTCAAAGACAGCTTGGATGTATATTCTAGACAGCAACAGCCTTTTATGGGAAAAATCTTTCACAGGATTTATACCAAACAACATTGAATTTGATAAATATGCATACATTGTCTTATGGCATAAATTTGCTTCCTACTTGACCTTACTAGTACTGTGTATTTGGTTTTGACTCCTTGTGCTGTGGGGGAGTTGCTTCATTTTTTGTTCGTTTTGACAGACCTTGGCTTTGCAAAGTGAGCCATGTTTCCACACTTCTCTGAAAATAATGTCCTGCTCTCTGGAGTCCCTGAAAAGGGCATAGTCTTCCTCAGAGCCTAGAAATAGTTATTTGCCTTCAACCTGGGGGATAGCAGATGGTGAAAGGATAAACTGTATTTAGGGGAAAAACTGTTCAGGTCAGATTGCTATGCTGGCAACATCACGGTGGTACTTAAAGTGGCTTTAGGGAATCAGCATTGTGGTCTCTTACAATTTTTTTTCTGGAGAAACAGGTCATTAGAGATGCTGCTTATTGTTTGTATGAATATGTCTTTAATCAACTTGTCTTACCCTTTTCCCCTAGTGGAAACTTGATGGACCCACCTTTTCAAAGTCAAAAGAAGTATGGAACAAGCTTTACAAAGCTGGATAAGAAGACCATCAGAGGAAAGATATATGATTCAGATTCTGATGATGACTAGAAGAGCCACTAAATATATTTGTAAATCATCTTTTGTTTATGCGTGGTACATTTCTAAGAATGTTTTTTATAAAGCTTACTGCTTTTCATTACATCTGCACATAATTCTCATTTTTCTATACAGTTTTATACAACTGAGTCATAGCAGAAAAAAGCTTGAATATTTTTTTTTCCTCTTTTGGAAGTCATTTGTAATTCAAAAATCTTAGTCCTTCTAACTAAATGACATGGCAAATGATGAATTTTGTTTTTAGTAAGTGTAAGCTTATGAAATGTTTTGAAGTAACTTAGAAACAGCTGTATGAAGTCAGACCAAAGTTCCCTCTGGCCCAGCATCCAGTTTCAGTGGCTAAAAGCAGATGCACAAGGAAGAGTGAAAACAGGGTGAGCAGATAGCAATGCTTCCCCACAATCTGTGAAGCAGTCTGTGGCTTGGGGAACTCCGTATCTGAGAGCATTTGCTGGTTAAAATAATGGAAGAAAAATCTCTTTAAAACCTCATCCAAGTATCCACATCATGTGGCAAGGAGGCCACAGTTTAACCGTGTTGAGTGAGGAATGAATTCTGTTGGTTTTGTTAAATCTGACAGCTACAGGAGATTTTTTCTGTTTTTTCTTTATTAAAAGAGGTAACAGACACTTTAAAAAATTATATTTCTCCATCAGTTCCTCTTCCAGTTGTCTTTTTAAATTTATTCTTATATTATCAGTAAAGCCCCACAAAATGATTAGTAAAGAAATTGTGCATTTTAACAAACGATTCCTTATCTTATGGTGCCATATCATGACATTAAATAAATTAACTGCATTGTGCTATAAATTGTAAAAACAGTCATAACTTCTGTGAATTCTGAAACAGATGGCCAAGAGAAATGCCTTTGTACCATCTATGTCATGACACTGCATGTCAGAGCTGATACAGCAGGTAATAGCACATAGCGACAAGCTTATTGAAAACTGCCTTGTTGATGGGTTTGTATAATTCTGTGGTTGTGAATGTTTGGATTTTATAGGAGATGCTTTGTACAAGAGAGTAGAATAGAGAAAAGTATTTGGGAGAAACCTTGATCGTTAAGTTTAGATATAGCACCACATACTGTGTACTGTTCTTCAATAATGGACAGAATTTTCAAGGGAGATCTTCCTTGGACACAATGTTAAATTTCTGGCTAGGTGAAGAGTTGATGAGTTTTCTTTTTGTTTTCCAAAAAAAATAATATGCTTTGTGCTGAAGGACCCTTTTTGAGGTGGTATTTGAATCCATTTGGCCCAAAAAGCAGTGAAGTGGGTCTAGTCAGTTTGCTGCCTTGTAGTGGAGAACACTTGTGATTGGGCCAGCCCAGCAATATATCTCTTTAAGTTTAAAAAATTATATTTTATTTCTGTTCATGTACATTGAAATAAAATTATTTTAATTCTATTGTTGACTACTGCATCCTTTCAGAGAAGGAAATCTAGGTGCTGTGGGTTAATTTTCTTTTAATAAAGTCCATCAGAAAGTTTTATGAGCTCTTTCTAGATTTCTAGCAAACTACTTACAGTTCTGTCTTAACAGTATGAGATCTCTATGAGAAGGCAATCAGCTTAAGATGTACACAGCTGCCTCTTCATCCAGGAGAAGCATAAAGTAGACCTCCTTTGAGCTGATATCCTTTTTAATGCACAAACTCTCCAAATGCATTAGAAAGTGCTCCTTTTTCTTTTTTTCTTTATCCAGTTGCATGAAATTCAGGAAACCGATGTTCCAACAGTATCTTTACAGGTGTCTTAGCAGGGCTCATCTCTGAGTCTAATTATGTTGAACAGGCTGTGGAAATACAAAATCATGTCTAATGCAGTTGCATGCTGTGTGGAAACACGTGGGCTTGTCAGGATTCCAGCATGGTGCGCTGTTGGAGGTTACTCAGTTCCACGTGTGAATAGCCTCATTACAAACTCAATGCAAATCCTACTCAGAGTCTGTGGTTTCATGTCACTTTAAGCTGATGATTTTTTTTCCTAGGTTAATCTTCCTTCATCCTTCCTGGGAGCTCTTTTTCATCTGGTTTGTAACATGACCACACATACTCCAGTGCTGATACAAAGAGTTTGCAGGAATGTGTGGTTTGAGTAGAATCATAGAATGGTGGTCTGGCCTGAGTTGGAAGAGACTTTAAAAATCATCTAGTTCCAATCCCCTTGCATTGGACAGGGACACTCTTGCCATGGGTATAGACAGAAATTGAGACTGTTTGTAATAATAAGTTTAACTTTATTTTGAAGTAGCAGTCTCCTAGATCTGTTCCTTCAGTTCTTTCATGTCTGCTTTCTGCATTTTCTGTCTTGAATGAACGTTAAAACTGTTACTGAACAGTCCTCTTGGTGACATCTCCATTTTGCATATTACTTTGAGATGAACAATCCCAACCCAAAAATTTTATTTTTGCAGAAACCTGTAAGTTCTTTAAGAAGTGGGAAATCTGTCTAGTTTGAGTAGTGAGGAACAAATTATTCTTGTGTTGTAGAGTACAGTGATTTTGCAGTGCCCATTAATTTAATGAATTGTCCATGATAATGAAACCTGGGACAGCAAGCTAGAAGTGTCACAATACAGAGAACACCAGCTGAAACAAATGTCAGCTGTTCAGACTTGAAAAGCAGAAAGATTAACTTTATTAACAGCGATCTAGTGGCCATATGGCTAATAAATGAGATGATGATGATGATACTCAATATCCAGAAAGGACACAGGTTGCACATGGTTAATTGCTTGTGGCAGATAGATTGGACATGACTGACTACAGTTCCTGAGCCCAGGCTAATCACAAAATGGTACCTGGTCTGGCATGTGTTATCCGTGAAAGGGTGTTAGACAGCGAAGAGATCAGAAATGTTCACGTCTAGCTTGGAAGTGATGGGGCTTATGCCCAAACTCAGCATGTCACGTTAGTAATGATTAGTGCTTTAGTCTGTGCCAGGTGCTTGCATGAAGTGATTGTTGAAGAAATGCATGAAGGCAGTAATAACCAAACAGGATCTGGGTTGTTCAGCTCTTAATGCTGGATTATTTGGACTTCACTGGACATTCCTTGATCACTGATTGATCTTGTGTTTTCCTTGTGCTGGTCTGCTCAAGAAATCTATCCAGAAATTAAGTGCTAAGTTGAGCTTTGGGATTTGGAAAGAATGAAGAAGTCTAGTCCCGGAAAGAGAGAGGACAAGAAACAAACTCTGGAGAAGGTGACAACGGCACAGCTGCTCTCAGACCTCGTTAGTAGGCTGGATTGCCTGCAAGTGTCATAGGGAGTCATAGTGTCATAAGTGTCATTGGGGGAGGCCAACTCAAAAGATGAATTGATGCCTTCTAGTCCTCTGTTCCAAGTAACCCCCATTGTGCTATTTACCATCTAGAAATTCTAAAATGAAAACTTTTCTATGGAATTTTTTGTAGAAAATTTAGGCTTTGAACAGTACAGTTTCTAAAATAAGCCCTTTGTCTTCCATTTAAGAGCAAAGCTGGTGTCTTCAACTCAGTGTGAGGAAGGTTGTCATTTCATCTCCCACATGCACACACAAACAAGCACAAGCTGATGCAGAAATAAGATGGCTTTTGTACTCATTGCATATACAATAGCTGTGTATTTCAGTTTTTGAAAGGAAAATTCTTTCAGTAGTGGGTTGATCTGTCTGTCTGTTTGGAACAGCTCTATACAACTGTTTGAGAGTGAGAGTTACACTCTGGAGTTGAAGAAAAGCCTCTCTAGGAATTGGAAGTAGAAAGTACTTGATGTTACAGTAGAATATTTTAGAATGTTCTGAGGGGAATGTTGCCCCTGAGCCCCCTTTAAAGAATAAATAGAGATAGGTTCCACCACATTTGCCAAAAAAAGGTCTACTCTGAACTTTTGTTGTTGGATCATGCTTTGGAGCCTTCAGCAGTAAGTCTGTCCAATATGATTGTGGTGATCCAAGACAGTGCAGTCTGGCAGATGCTCCTTGTTACCTGTCCCCCTGCAAAGCGCTGTTCTATGCTGCAAAAGGGAACTTATGCTCATACCTTCTTCATCAATTTAAAGGTAACACATCAAACTGGCTAAAGTAGTACCTTAGACCCCAGAGCTTCACCCAAAAAAACTCTTGTTCAAACTCGGTGAATTAACTTTACAATGCACATACACTGAGAGATATTTGATGCTTGTTGATGGAAAGGAAGTAGTTAAGAAAACGTGCTTTTAGAAATCCTATGAGGTGCATGTTGTAAGGCTACATTCTTTTGGATCAGTTATTATAGCCATGGTTTAAGCTGCCTAAGATAAACCACAACTGATCCAGTAGCCACATAGCTCAGTGTTGAATCTGTGTAATATACTTTGTGTTTTTGAGCACCACCTGTTCAAGTGTCACCTGCCTGATGGTACGATTTCAACATTTAACTCCTATAAAAAAGGTTTAAAAATTAACTTACCTGCATCACAAACCACACAATCTCCAGTAATGATTGGCTTTTCCCAAGATGACATTGTATGAAAATCAGGTGATTGTAATACACTAAACAACATTAATTGCCTTCCTGATCTACTTCCTCCTTGCTAATTATTCCTTTTGTTAGTGTGCTGCCCTAGAAAAAAGTCTGAAATTGTTTCCTGTTTGGTTTCTAAAACGTTGAGAGTCCTCAACGCTTTGCATCATTAATTCCAGTCACACAGAAATACTCTTAATAGTTATAGAATCACAGAATGGTTTGTGTTGGAAGGGACCTTAAATATTGCCTGGTTCAAACTCCCCTGCCATGGGCAGGGACACCTTCCACTGGACCAGGTTACTCAAAGCTCCATCCAGCCTGGCCTTGAACACTTCCAGGGCAACCAACTTCTCTGGGCAACCAAAATCCAAACCTACTCTCTTTCAGTAGTACCCCTTATCCTATCACTACATGCCCTTGTACAAAATCCCCCCCCAGCTCTTGTTGGCCCCCTTTAGGTACTGGAAGGTGCTGTAAGGTCTCCCCAGAGCCTTCTCTTCTCCAGGCTGAACAGTCCCAAACTCTCTCAGCCTGTCTTCATATGAGAGGTGCTCCAGCCCTCTGATCAACTTAGTGGCTCTTCTCTGGACTTGCTCTAGCAGGTCCACATCCTTCTTACGTTGGAGGTCCAGAGCTGGATGCAGTATTCCAAGGGGGATCTCATGAGACCTTAGTGGAGGGGGAGAATCACCTCCCTCGACCTGCTGTTCACAGTCCCTTTGATGCAGCCCAGGACACAGTTAGCTTTCTGGGCTGCAAGTGCACATTGCTGGCTCTTGTTGAGCTTCTTGTCTACCAACACTCCCAAGTCCTTCTCCTCAGGGCTGCTCTCAATCCATTCATCCCCCAGCCTGCATTTGTGCTTGGGCCCTCAGCACCTGTTCATTTCTGAACATAGTGAAAACTGAGAGCCTTCTGTCTTACAAGTTTGAAGACCTTTGCTATTTAAAAGATATGTAGATGTGGCACTTAGGAACATGGTTTAGGGGTGGAATTGGCAGTGCTGGGTTAATGGTTGGGCTAGATGATCTTTTCCAACCTAGATGATTCTATGATTACTTCCAGGTATACTAGATATAGAAAAGAAAAACTATAGAAATTTAATTATTAAACTGGGTGTGTCTCTTTAAAAGTTGGGGAGTACAGCTCTGGAGGGATTGTCTGAGATGATGCTACAGATGCATTTTTAACTGGTCAGTTAGTGGTAGGCATCCAATGTGCGTCAGGAGTGATGGGCAGCTTCCCTATAAAGCAGTTACAAAGTCTGTGAATACCTGATGTTACCTATAATTACACACAAGACAAAAGGAACAGCCTGAAAAATGCATCTGCCTGTCAATGTTATGAAACCAGTTGAACTCACAAGAGACAATAATTAATGTGGTATTGTTCCAGGTAATTTTAGATAGTATTCTTACCACCCAGTGACATGTGATGCTGTAACCTGCAACATGAAGGAGAATAACATGTACAATATATAATACTATTTAAAAAATGTTGGTCCATTTTGATCCCATCTCCATTAAGCGGAATGAAAAAACTTCACCTGGCATGAGGGTAAAAACAAAGTCAAAATCCGTGAGTAGGAAAGAACTGATGGTATTGAACCTTGATGTGCTTTAGATCTCAGGTATGCTCCCTTCTAGTTTATGTAAAACAAGTGGGAAACGCTATTTTGTCAGGTGACATTTTTTTGTCCACTCTATTCTGTCTTTAACTCAACGTAACAGTGTCAGTGACAGACCATAGCGAAACCAGTCTGTGGTCACTGACTGCAGCTTATTGCCAGAATGCCCCTGTGAATACGAGGAGGCTTTCCTGCTTCTTGAATTTAAGATGCAGATACCATTTGATAAGTGAACTCCTCCTCTTTCTCTGATTTCCCATCTCCTCCCTCCCTCAGTCACGCGCTATGCTGACCAAAATCCAGGACAAAGAGAATACGTATTGGTACTGTACTGTTGATGTGATTTTCTGAATTAAATCTATCATAAAAATGAAAAATTGTGACATACTAGTGACAGATGCAGCCTACTCTCGTTAATTGGTTCACCTGAATTCAATGCTCTGGGTTTACAGCCCCACAGCAGAAGATGGTGTTTTCCAACATCAGGCAGCTCTCATTACATGGTGGTGCCTTGGACAAACACACCGTTCTGCTTCATTCAATGTATGTGAGCATGACTGTGTTTCCATAAAGGCTGCCTACTTTTGGCTTTATAAGGCAGTCGGCAAATTTTGTGAAGATAAAGAGGTTTTTAGCGAGAAAAAGTCCACTTCATAGTGCTACTGAGAAAATATCCTCTTATTTGGGCTTACGCTGGAAGTTGTGTGAATACAAGGAATCTGTCTCAGGGACCTAAGAGCCTACAGCAGCACAGATAAAAATAATTGCACTTAAAACATAGCATCCACTCAGTAAGTACATAAAGAGCAATGCAAAGCAGAGGAGGCATTAAGAATTCATGTGACTACTGTGAAATGTAGAAAATATGTGGTTACATAGTTAATAAATGAAAGAGAAAAATACATAGCAAAAACAAACAGTATTTAAATTCAAAACTTTATCTTAAGGACTGTCAGCAAGTGACCAACACATTAGGAAAGAAATCTTACCTAAGATCAGAGGCTACTTCTCAAAAAAAAGGTTTCAAGTCATCAGCATGAACACAGGTTCAGTGACAGAGGAACACTAGTTTATTGTCACTAACATGATGCTGTTTTTATAAAATGTAACTGGATGTTAATACTAAATTACTATAATCTATTTGAGAGAATACATCTCTTTCTAATATAAATTACCTTGTTCTGTAGAATTACCTTGTTGCCATCAAGCTGTGCACTATGAACTTTCCCCAGATCATTTCTTCTGTCTTTCTTCCCTTCCAGCATTTCTTCAGTCACTATTTCCTTTTGAAAAGATTAAAGCCACACTGCACATGTGATGTTTCTATTTTCTACCTGTTAAACCTCTACTGTTTGAAATGTTAAACCCCAGTAAAAGGACTAAGTGATAGTCTAGTCTGAGATACCACAAAGATATCAGGTTCATACATGAAAAATAGTTGCCTAGCCTTGTAATCTTGGGAAGATGTCATTATGAGTTCCGTACTTAAGACTCACCTTAATTCATATTCCAACCCTCCTGGAACAAGAAGGTTAGGTTCACCAGTGAAGGTTCCCTCTTTCATACTATCTCAGGATTTAAGTCTATGATACTTGTGTTTATTGATTTTTGAGGTGTCACAACCCACTTGATCATCTCCTGTGCTTTACAGACTAATAGCCATCACTTGATTTTGAACCCAGTAATCAGTATCTGACCAAAACAGTGTTTCCTACCTGCCACATCTCAAGCGCAGAGGAGCGATGGGAATAGATGGGTTTGTGATTTATTAAATAATGAGCAGAAAGGTACTGGAAAAAAATTTTGCCTTCCTACCCTCCACACATGCTGGGTAGTCTTGGGAAGAGAAAAATATGGCAAAGGGGACAGGATTGAAGGGCACTGGCCTCCCAGACCATCCTTCCTTCTCAAAATGACTCAGATGTTGTAGATATGTGAAAAGTCTTTTGGCCACAAGGTGCAAGTCTTTCAGAGACCCTCTGTGTGTCCCCTCTAGCTTCAGATGCTGAGGGACCAGTTTACTTCTTCCTAATTTCGGCTGCAGCATCCTGCCTCCCTAAATCTGTCAGTCAAATCTGCAGTCAAATCCTGCCTCTGTCCTCAAAGTATTCAAGTTCCCTTTCCGAATTAAATTTTCCATAATCAATGAAGCAGTGAGAGGCTTTTCTTCAATTACCCTTTTAAAAATTCATACAAAAGTAGAATTCTTAATTAAAAGCTTGCCAATCTGAAATCATTGAGGAAATGAGACAAAAAAAAATCCTTCCAGAAGTGTGCCCAGACTAACTCAGACACAAAGCAAAAAGAGCAGTAGATAGGGATCTGATTTTTGCCTAGCCTCTGCAACTGATTCACTGTAATACTTTCTGCAAGTCATTTATTGTGCAGCAATGTGCTTATTGATGGAGGAAAACCAGTATTTATTTCCTTTCACAGAGTTATCCTGAGTCTGACTAACAACTACTTCTGCAAATCTTTGGATGAAAGAAATCGTAAGAGTTCTAAGCTCTTAATATATATTACTTATTGTACTTTAAAATAGTCATCACACTAGGTAGGAATTAACATTCCAAATCCCATAGGGTGGATACCTCTTCCTACATGTATATATAAAAGTCATCAAGTGACCTGCCTCAGAGGAAGGCCAGCTGAAGACAGGTGAGTCTGAATTCACTCTTAGAACATTTATTTAGAGCCAGAAGCCTTTATTTTGTTTTGATTTAGCCTTTTGTTTTGATTTACCATTTTATCAATATTGTGATTGCTATGCTGTATCTAACTCAGGCCTGTAAGGTTTTTGTGATGGGAGGGGAAAAAAATGGCTGGTAACTTAAAAATTTATGATCTGGCAATTTCCTACATGTGGAAAGAGCTACAGCCTGTAGCTTTTGATGCAGACCCATATGGATGTGCCATTGCATTTATAGGTATTGGATCAAGCTATATTGATCCAGGCTTGTAAATACTCAGTGTTAGTGCTAGAGGTCAAACTGAGTTCCTGCCTGTACCCAGCTCCATCTGTGAACATTTTTCCTGAATAGGCTCACTCACTCATTGGAGCCTCTCCAATGACACTGGTGGACTATCCATGTTTCTCCATTCGTGCAGTCTGGTTTGCAGTAGAAATGCAGTCTAGAGAAAAGGTCACACATTATTAAAATTGATAATGTATTTTCAAGTGTTAACAGCATTAGTGATGACTGCCTACAAGACTCGTGGTGTGTTTTTTATTTGAAATCTTCTTGGGAAAAAAAGTATTTGTAAGCCATAAAAGCTCCTCTGTTTAAATGTGTTAACCAGCAAGCCAAATACAGTCAATGCTTTTTGCATTTGATAGCTATTATCTGATGACATTTTGGAATTTTTTTAATAAGCACAACAGATGCATTTATTAGTAAAGTGATTATCTTCTGTTATTGCACAGAGAAGTATTATTTCACTAAATAAATCTTGGAGTTGCCTTGCATGCTCTTAGCAGAGAATTAAGGGTCATATTGTTTGATTTTGAAAGCAAGTTTTTCCAAAAGCAAAGCAAAAATCCTTTTTGAACAGAGAAGCAATGGATGTGTGCACTTTGTAGCACATTAGACTTCAAACACCTATAAAATTAAAGCAAAGATGGCATACCTTGTCATTGTAAAGACACGCTACGGGTGTTCAGGAGGGGCCATGTGAGCAAGCAGTGAGAACTGACAGGGACTAAAAAGGTCCCTGCTGGCCCAGGCTGCCAACAGGGCAGGCACCCCTGCCCTGGGGTGCTCCCCCACCCCTCTTCAGCAAATGCCATCCCTGTCTGGTGCCTCAGGGCAGGAGCTTTTGGCACCCCAACTTTGCTACAGTGCTGTTGAAGATCAGCAGTGATTTCTTCATGTTTTGCAAACTGCTGTGTTTCCAGGTCTCCTGGGACAGCTGAGGAGAGCCATCGCCATGATCCCCGCACTGCTCTTGCTGGGCCTTTCGGCCCTTGTCGGTGAGATGGGTTTGGGTTGCTGTCAAAATCACAGTGGGAATTGTTTGCAGAAGGACCACAGAGAGGAGGTGTGCAGACAGGCTTGAGGTTCCCTTTCTGCATGGCCCTGTAAAACCCTGTGTGGCTAAAGGTCCTCAGCTGCTGTATGAGGCCGCTTGCTGCCCACACGTCTTTTAAAACAGCATATCTGGAGTATGGGACTGAAACCAAAAGGGAGTCACAGACATAGCTCCTCTTGATTTTTCCAGCTAACCTTATCCAGTCTCTCTACCTGCTCAGAAATGGTCTCACAAATGTGGCAAGCTGTTTGATGGAGGCTATTTGTTCCTTGGTTACTAAGGAAATGGGGTAATTTTCAGAGACTGAGGCAAGCATTCTCCTGAATTAATTCCTCACCCGGTTATGGAGGGACACAGGAGACACTTCCAACCAGGGTGCTCAGATACCTCCAGCCATCATCTGAGGGACCCTGGACACTGGGGGCATTGAATAGGAAGAGCCCTCTGAAATAAATGCAGAGACTGTGGTTCTTCATTCCCACACCAGCCTTTAGACCTAAGAGGGCAGGCACATATTCATCTAAATTTTCATTGGATCCACTTGCTTCAACATATTCAGTTAGAAAAGAACAAATTTCTGTTCTCTACTTTCTTTGATAGCATTACTGATGGAGAGCAGTGGCAACTGTACAAGCAGGGCCAACACAAGGGGATTGTGGATTGCAGGTCTGGGTGACTCCCTCATGCTCAACTTATATGCACTTGCAGCGCTTGTACAATACTGCTCTGAGATCTTATGTGTTCAAACACCTCTGTTTAATATTTCAGCTCCATCCATGAGTTACAGTTGCTATGGTGATATAAGTGCTCTTCCAGCCCCCACGGTGTCCTGTACAGCTGTAAGAGCCCCAGATTGTGGTAGGTATCATTCATTGCTTGACTTGTCGACCTGTTTCTACCTGACAGAGAGATGCTTTACTTACTGTTATTGCCAAATTAAATGTGGTGCAACTATTCAATTAGTCAAAAGGGAGAAAGCAACACTTCCTCTCCCAAAATGGCAGGTGCTGTGAAGCCTCCAGATCTGGTGAGAAGTGGAAGCACAAACCCCAGGTCCTGTAGTCAGGATCTTCAGCCTCAGAGTAAAGGGAAATAGTACCACCCCTTTTCAGTTAAAACGGCTCCTTCATCAGCCAGGACTTTGGCATCAGCATCCTCACAAAACCCCAGGGCCCGTATGCTGGAAGGTGAAGATGCACAGATCCAGGTTCTGAGTGCTGGCATGTTGGCTGAGCTGGTCAGTGGTGACCTGTCAGAGACACATTTTACAGGGCAAAGGTCCCAGGTGTGTAGCCATCCTACTTCTGGATGACTAGTGTTTGGTAACTCCTTCACATTTCTCTCTTTCTTTCCTCATGTTATTTCCCCGTGCATTGCACATCTGACTGAGTCAGGTTAATACTGCTCATATCTCCAGGAATTTGGCCACATACTTTAGATGTAGGCTCTTTCAGGGCAGACACCTTGACTGTCAATGTCCAAGCATGGATCTGAACACACCTGCTTGTTTCCAAACTGTTCCAAAATTGCTTTAAAAAGCCCTTCTTTCTATAGAGAGAATATATAAGTTACTCCAGTTTGTCTGGTCAGTAGTAATGTGTATCTATTTTTGCAAATCCCTTTTCAAATTTCATTCTTCTGACTCCAGAGCCACATTTACAGTGGAACTGCTGAAGAACAGGACCATGAACATGTGGTTCCACTTCCTGAGAAGCCTCCCTCTTCCCCTCGGGTACTGGCACAGCAGCTTCCTAGCCATGGTCAGAGCCAATAGGGCTGTGCTTTTTCCTCAAGCTCCACTGCCCAGTTCGGTGTAGATGCAATTCCTTCAGAATTTGAGTTACTTCTTTTATACATCTGTTCAAGGGGAAAGGGAGGGTTTTGGACAGGGATGTGTTTAAGTCTGCCTTTTCCTACGCTGCAGGATATGCCATGGTACGGAAGACTGCTGAGGCAGACCTCGTGCGCCTGAGGAGATATGAGGTCCCGATTAGACGAGTAGCCAGAAACCTGTGCTTGGACCCAGCTCTCATTGGTGCCATCATGTCACAGGAGAGCCGTGTTGGCCTGCTCCTGAACAACGGCTGGGACCAGGGACGGCAGAAGTACGGCTTGATGCAGGTACATCAGGATGATAAGTATGAGTAACAGCACAGTAATTTAATGCATACCCCAGGTCCTTACCTTAGCAAATGACTGTTCTGTATTCAAAACGGCACTAAAATCAAAGGTTGTTCTTAAGTGTCTGGAATAAGGTCACGTCAATGAGTTGCAGCCTGGGGGGCCAATGAAGAGGAAGAAGCTACAGCAGGGGTTGCATTCAGAGGGAAACCCATTTTCTTGCTTGTCTTTTCTAGATCAGCAGGCAGCTACAGCAGCCTTATGCAGTGTGGGATAGTGAAGAACACATAAATCAGTGCTCAAATATTCTGGTTCTTTCAATCAATGAAGTACGGACAAGACATCCTACCTGGACCTGGGATCGGCAGCTGAGAGGTACACAATGGGCTGTATACCTGAAAGGGATACACTGAGAGTATTGTGCACTCATTGGTGTCACTTTTAAAGGAAAAAGAGCATCGGTCTGGCAGATTTTACAGCATGTCTTACAATAAAAACCCCAACCAAACCCGGTTTTCTAATTTAAAAGAGGCAATTCCAAACTGGCAGATCAGCAATGTGAAATAGCTGTCAGGCAGATAAATAAGGTAGAAAATAACCGAACACAAGCCACTGGGGAAACTGAGGCAGAAATTGAGGCACCACAACACAATGAGCTTATCGTGGCAGGCTGTTGTGTCCAGGAATCTTGGGATCCAGGTGTCCTTATAGCCCATGTTATCTTCGTGGTGGTTCATTCACTCTATGCTATAATTTACTCTCCCATCCTTGCTCTGATACTGCCTTTTTAGATTACACACTTTTCTGGAAAGAGTATGCCATTTTCAACTGCATTTGGAGAGAATCATGGGTTCCTTCACTGTAGCAACAAAGATTTTACAAAATCAGTCACTTTTGAACAACAATGCACAGTTAGCACTTTGCCAAGCAGTTGTGTATGTTTGATGAGATGCATGGCCCTTTCAGCTAGAAATTTTTACTCTTAAAACTCTATTTCTTACTTACAAGCCCAAAACAACTCCTTCTTAACTCTTTCCAGGGGGAATCTGCACCTACCATGCGAGAATGGGCAATCTCCAGGTCTACGAGGAAGACCCATGCAGCAGAGACAACAACTACGTCAACAGCGTGATTAGGCGAGCCCAGTACTTCAAGAGAAATGGGTTCTAGCTCATAAACCCGCCCCACCACTGAGCCTCTCCTCTGCACAGACTAGCAGTGATCACAGTACCCAGAGCAGGTCTTCTGGCAGGACCGATGCTGGGAGCATTGCCAACAGCACCTTGCTCACTCCAGCAAATCCCAGCTCCCCACTCACCAATGGGCGAGCTCAGCACTGCCTTCCAGGGAACCCACAGGGATGAGATACCACAAGCTTGGGGCCTTTGAGAAGCAGATGGGGACAGACTAGCAGTGTTTAAATTTTGAGTGAGGAATGTGACTCTTCCTGTTTGGAGCTGAACCCAGGGCTGTTCGTGCATCCCCCAGATGCAAGCACACAAGCAGCTCTCCCTGGACATCAGCTGTGCTCTTCCCATCACCTCCATCCACCTCCTTCCTTCTCCATGGCCAATGCAGGAGATGAAGTCCCTGAGTTAAAATTTTCCCTCCCCTTGATGCTGCTGGCTAAGGGGCAATGACGAGACCACCGAGCCTTTGGTCTCTGCAGTAGCTGAGTATTCCTGTGGCCAACCTTGAGGAGGACAATGCTACACATGATTTGGTTAGTCTATCAAGCCTTGGAGTCCATGGCCATGGTGGGGCTGGGGACCTCTTAAGGGTGAAAAGCAGCCTCACATAGGGGAAATCCTCTATATAGAAAGTACTGCAAGTGCCACAGCAGGCATGCAAAACACCTTTCCATTAGAGACCAGCCCTCAGTAGGAGTCAGCCCCGTACGTACCCACCCAGGAGCTGTGTCACAGCAACAGTGTTGGTAAAAAACCCCACACCCTTTCCTGCTTTATCTTTGGCTCCCTTATGTTGGGTTTCCTCCAAATTTAAAAGCATTTCAGCATCCATCCCTCTGCCAGGTATCCCAGCTTCTAATAGGAATGAATTAGCTCTGGGCTTATAAGGTCTGTTTGAAAGTGGTCTTCTATGTGGATGGGTCTCTGGGTGCCAATTTATGTTTAATTAGAATAATAATTAGAATAATACTGAGAATAATACTGAGAATAATGATAAGAATAAGAGAGAAAATAAAGATAAATGTTAAATTCCAGTGTTGTTTTTTTCAATTTCATGGGGCTCAGTGCGTAGCAACCTACAACTTGAGTAAATAACCCGGTTTGGTACTTTTGGAATGGGTCTAAAACTTAGTTTGAGAACAAGGAGAGGAATATGGTGCTGGAGACTGGATAGGTGAGAAGAGCTGGGCCTGAGCCCGGCCACTGACCCAAACCTGTGAACAAGGGAATAAGGACGTTCACATTTAACCTTTTGAATTTCCATTTTGGAGGTATCAGAGCACCTTTCTGCCAGCTGTCACCTTTGCTGATGTAGAAGTGATGTGCCTGGCAGTCCCTGCCTGGCAGCACAGGGATGTGCTGTGTGTGTGCCTGGGCTGCCAGGCAGGGTCAAGACAGGAAGCATGAGAGCTGGTTTGGAGACAGCTTTTGCTGGCAGAACAATTTTAATGCTGTGCCCCTTGTCTTGCCGGTCACTCATCTGCTTTCTGTCACAGCAAGGACTCTCTATCATTAACATATTGACAAGCAAACTCATTTTATCACCTCTGGAGATCAGAAGGAACTCTAGAATGTCTCAAATATTACTATTTTTTTTTAAGACTACAGTAAACAGTTCAGTGTTGAGCAACCACAGGCATTGAACTATATATTATTTAGTCTTTAGTGAATTTTGCACTATATTAATATAATTTTTCTAAAATTGTTACTTTGTAATAGAATGTATGAAGCCTCTCATGTGGTTTGATCCCCTCTACTTGACATAGCTTAGGTAAAATTCATAGGATGAAGCCTTTGGTGCATTATGTTATGTAAACCTCTGTGTTATATAAAACTCTTACATAAAGCCTATGACTGCATTTTTGGTAGATCAGTATAAACTTCAAATGGGGCAGGAAATCTCATTGCTACCTATGTGTACAAAGTTGGGGTTTGAGTTCAGAGGGTGAACCAGAGTGGAGCTTCCTTTGGTTGCCTTCATGCTTGGTTCCCTTCAATCACTGCCAGGAAGCTCCTTGTCACCACTGCTGATGCTGCCATCCCTGCAGACCTGTGAGCTCCTCAGGACTCCAATTTACACAAGTGTTACTCATGAAGCTGCTGCTTCAAGTTATCCTAGCAACATCCAAGGGCCTGCAGACTTGCCTGCTGACTTGTGCAGCATCACCACAAAGGATTATTTATTTTTTAAGTCCATTTAAAATTCCCAGTTATGGGAATTCCATATTTTGTTGCAAATATTGTTTTAGGGTATCAGCACCTTGCAGTGAATACAGAAAACCTCTGCAGAAAATGCATTGAAACTTGATAAATTCATAGGAAGGAGTAAATAATTAGGAAAGTTTAACACTGGCATGCTGCCTTAAGATTTGAGCAAAAGCTTTCCTGATAAACAGTGAGTTCAGATTGCTGTTCCCTGTCATCTTTTTCTAGTCACCCGTGTCCATGTTACTGGGAGTTACTCTTCTGCCTGGTGTAGACAAGGCAGCTGCAGTTGTGCTCTTGGTCACCCTTTTGACCCACAGCCCACTGAAAAAAAAAATAACAGACATCTTGCAAAGCAAATGATCTAATACCAAGTAACATATCAGACAAAAGCAAAAGCTCATGTAAGGAAAGAGAAAAGACAAAATAGAGGGGAAAGAAAGCTCCAGGGAATCACATACCAGGACATCTGTCTACAACACTGAGGAAGATGTTAAAGGATTGAATGGTTGCTTCAAGAGATCCTGGGGGACAACAAAGCAGCAAGACTTAGGAGGGTTCTGGCAGCCTGACTTGGTAGGAAAAAACCACCTCAGACCAACCAAAGTCTTTATCTAACTGAGGAAGTGGCCAAAAGAGAAGCCATGGTTGTGCTGCATCACGAGCTCAATAAGGCTTTCAGCAGAAATTTGAAGTGCCCTCATATGTGGAGGGCCTTAAGTACAAAAAGCACTGGTTATCAGGAGATTCTGGCCAAACTGGTGAGACATTTCAAGTGGAGCCACACAGGTCTGTTCTACACCAGTTTGTCTCAATTTTTGGTTGTAAAATTAATGGAGGATATGAGCTATCAAACCCATGGGCTACACTGAGCGGCAATGTCAGCTCTTCCACTGATAGTTAGAAACTATGAAAAACATAGTTAGGAACCAAAGTACTGAAATCAATCAAACAGAGGTGCAACACACTTGAGGAGGTGTAGTGGGCAGGCGACAATCCCAAGGAAAGGGCTGAGGGTTCTAGTGGGAAAGAAAGAAGTTGATGCCAGTGGAGGAGGGGAAAAGAAATAAAAAGAGGGAAAATCCCATTTGGGGGGTTATCTTTATCATAGCACTGTGTATGAAGCACCTGGGGTAACTCTTGTCTCAGATGTTCTGCTGTCAGCATCAGTGACGCTTGGCAAATGTTTGAGTTTGCTGCACCAACAAAAATATCCTCAGGACAATCACAACTCAGATGGAAAGTACAGCCTGTAAGAAATTAGGAATTAGATTTTTTTTCCAGAAAAGAGAAAAAGCACACAGAGTATGATTTTCTAATATGTAAAACAAATTAAGAGTAATCATCTACATACTCCCCTTCCTCTTGAGGGTAAGACAAGTAGCAGTGAGTTTGGCAGCAGCTTTGTGTTGGATACTTCGAAAAACTTTCAAGATAATGAAGCAATACAACATTCCCTGGGTGTTTTAAAGAACAGCCAAGACCAACATGTAAAAGTAGCTGTGCATCATAAAGAATCACAGAATGGTTTGAATTGGAAGGGACCTTAAAGACCATCTCGTTCCAACTCCTCTGCCGTGGGTAGGGACACCTTCCACCAGACCAGAGCTCAGAGCTCCATTCAGTCTGGCCTTGAGCACTTCCACAGATGGGGCATCCACAACAACTCTGGGCAACCTGTTCCCAGTGCCTCACTAGCCTTACAGTAAAGAATTTTTTCCTAATATCTAATTTAAACCTATTCTCTTTATCGCCGTGCTGCTGTAGAGAGGGGAAATGCAATGGGTAGTGTTTAAGGACCTTTCCAGGCTAACATTGCTGCATCAGAATCAGCAGTCAGCAAATAAAAAAAAAATTACAGACAGGAAAGAAAAACCTTCTCTGTTAGGGTCCTGTGTTTTGTTTTCACAACTGATGTCAGTACTGGCAAATTTATTTAAATGTGCTTCCTACAATAAAGAGCAAATGTGGGGTAGCAAGCTTTGTCTCTCATCAACTTGTTAAGCTGCAGGTGGTATGGGCTGATGGCTCCATGGCTCAGGTAGGGTTATGTCTGGAGTCTGGGGCTGCAATGATTGTCTTTCATAGACACCAAGCAGAGGGACCAATTAAACAACCTGTTTCAGCAGTAACTGAAGCAGCAGGAAACCACTATCAAAACCAAGTCCCCGTGGGCCAGAGCCCTAAGCCACATGGTAGAACAGATTGCTCTGATGGCTGACTGTGAACGCTGGAGTTGGATCAGCTGGAGCCACGTGTCCATGTCTCTCTCCCCGCGATATGCAGAAAACAAAGGGAAATGTCAGCACAGCAATGCAGTGCTGAAGAATTGCGTTTGTTCTGCTTCATTACTCATTGAAAAAGTGGGCTGGGATTTCCTGGCCAGCAACCTGTTCACAGGACAGGGCTTCTCTAGTGCCTTGGGCACCCTGAGCACAGCACCCCAAAATATTAGGCTCATCTTATGTGACTTTCTTCCTAATAAAAAAAGTCTCATGTTTTATCCAGGCCAGAAAAGGCAACACCAGCCCCCCTTTAAACCAGAAGTGTCAGATGTCTATAGGACATGCCGTGTGGGTGATACTGGTGACTGGGCACCCCAAAGTCTGTCTCCAGCAGCAGCAGCAGGAGAACTTGGTTGCTTTCTACAGTCCATTTTCCTCCTCTGCCCTCAGCATTCCCAGCTGTTTAACACAGGTGGTGGGAGACATGTCCACCCTTTGTATGGCACTGCTGTCCATGAATCCATCCAGTTGCTTTGGGAATGTGCTGGTGCCACTGGCCTCCACAGCTTCCTGGGTGGCAAAGACACATCTAGATTCCTTGATAATGCCAGTTTGACTCTTCATAAATTCCTTTTTGAAGACCCAGCTATACTTCACCCACTGGCCTTTATCTATGCAGTTGCTGACATGATCCCAGAACACCATCAGGAACCAAGGCAGGTTTGCTCCTTATGGGAGCTGGGCTGACTGTCTCTCAGCTGACTAGGTTTATTCACCACCCCACTCATCTTTAATACACTCTCCTATATTTCTCAGGATGGGCACCAGCCTGTGATCCCAAGGACGCCTGTGGAGCCAGTGCTGCAGTTGGGAGTGACTGTTTCTAATGCTTGCCTCAATTTATTTACTTGTCTTCCTTGAAACCAAATACACCCATATTGGATGCACATGACCTGCTTTTTCCCATTTCAATGTTAAAAGTGATCACTTTGTAGGACTGTAACCTCAGAGCAGCTTCCCACTAACACCCCTCAAACGAAGCCATTGTGCCACTCTCTAGTGTTTGTTCCTGTGGGTTCCTGAAGCAGCTTTTCCTGGAAGCAGGAATCTATTGCAACCAAAAATTCCACTTCCGCATCTCATCCTGACAAGGCACTGATCCAGCCCATACACAGGCTCCCACATGTACCACCATCCTATATTTACTACTTCTCTGGCCCTACTGACCACACTTACTGAATTAAAAAAAGATTGACAGTACAGTCCTACTACAGCATTTTTATTAATAGCAACTGGAATTTCCACTCACATTTTCAGGATGCTTCTCTTTTCCTGTAATATTTTTATACTGTGACACTTTTATCCTTCACATACAGCATCACTCATCCACCTCTGCATCCTACTCTGTAATTCCAGAGGCTGGCAATGTAGTATCTTGTTGGTTTCCTAGCCCCCAAGTGTCTGAAGTGCCCGCTATCTTGGTGTTACCTGGCGCCAAGAATTTGCATTCTCCTGGCTTGATTTTGAAATCTTTAGCAACTGTGTAGGAAGAATTTTAAGTTTGCCCTCACTTCATTGCTTAATATTGCATATGCCAAAACCTTGACACAGTATCCTGTCTATTTTGTCTGTCTCATTTATTGGGATTGTGCTATTTATTTCCTTCCTGTTTTTTTCAGAGGTAAACTGAATGTCAGCCATGTCCACCTTGTAGATCACATCAATTCAAATTGGGTAGGCCTCTGCATTTGTCAGCTTTCCCCTGCTTCTAATGGAAATGCTCCTCTAGAAGCTCTTCAATTTCCAGTGACACAGGTTGCCTACGTTACAGCTCAGGTGCAGCCTACCTTTCTAGGCTGTTTCTCTCATCCATGAAGTTTTGCCAGTTCCTCACATGTCTCAATCATCTACAAGCCCCTGCATTTCCCTCTGAGGCCACCATGCAGCCTTGGGACAAGGGACCAGCTCCCAGTACTCAGAGTATCCTGCCTTCCTGACATGGGCTGGGTAACCTCCCGGAGCTTAAATTGGCTTAATTGCTTTGGGAAGCTTATGTCAGCCTAGTTTCTCCCCTGAAAGCATAACTAGCATTTCTTACCCATGCCTTATTAAGCTAATTAGCAATAAGGAGAAATGTTCAAAAGCATGAAAAAACCCACACAGAGAGGACATGGCTAACCTGACTCTACTGCTGCAGCCCTCAGCCTTCCACAAACACCCCAAGAACTGGAAAAGTATCTTGTTGCAAGGCAGGCAAGGAGAAATTTAACTCATTTCTATCCTTTACATCAGGTTTTATTTTATGAATTCCCTACCTATTCAGGAACCCCTCAGTTGATTCAGATCAAGCAACTGATGAAGTTCAGGAGGGGTTTGGATATGTGCATGGTTACAGAAATCAGGAGTTCCTGTCATAACAATAGAAATCCTGGAAGCATATTTTTTGCACCTTTTCCTTAGAAATGGGGACAATTTCTAACAAGACATGTCTGCATGCCCGAATCACAAGGGCCATATAGAGGACCAGATTATCCCACAGATGTCTGCCCTGAAGCATTTAATTGACAGAGGCAGTCCTTCCCTCCTGCCAGACACAGAAGAGTAAAGAGGAGCTGATACCAGATCTGATCCAGTGCCCTGCAACCTGGCTTCTGGGTAAATCAGAATTGTCTCTCCCTTGCGACTCTTGTGACCAGTGAACACTTCCTTACTGATAGTGCATGGACACTGATACTGAATGGACCAAGTGTAGGTGGCCTACACTTACCACATACACAAAATATTTCACTAGCAGGACTGTCAGATTGCTCTATATGGAGGCTGAAGAGCTAGCTGAGCATAAAGAAAGTCTTGGGGGATTCAGGCAAAACTGCCCAGGTGTGGCAAAGGAGGTTGGTATACAGAATATGGGCAGGGAATAAAGGCATTCATGGTGGGATTACTAATGAGCATTACTAATTTTAACATTACAGAACATTACTGATTTTATTTTTTCTGAATTAAACATTGGAGTTTGAGGAAGTTTGGAGGAAGTTACCAAGATGCTGTAAAAGACATGTTTGAAACAGCAGCAGAAGTGTGAGTGGCTCATGAAGTCACAAGTCTTTCATGAACAGCTGAAGGCTGGTTTGTGCTGGAGCAGGACAGCTGCCAATGGGGCCTCTTATGCAAAGAGATGTGACTCCTTTTGTCACTTTGCCTACGCAACCAAGAGAAATACCCCATCAGCTTGGAAAGAATTTCTTTGTGTTTATTCGGCAAGCAGTGAGATATATTTATATCTTCATGTGTGCTAGTGATGGATATTTGATTTTCAAGCTGTTTTACATGGTCGGGAAGAACCGCCCCACGTACTCAATGTTTGTGCTGCCAGACTACGCTGTCCTCCTGGGTAAGCCTGGCATGCCTTGCTGCCTTGTCCCAAGCATTGATGCACTTTCTCACCCCCTCCCCAAAATCTTGGTTGATGTTACAGCTGTCAGAGGAGAAAGTGCTCAGGTCCCCTTGTGAGCACTGTAGAAGGAGGGGTGGGCTGAGGGCACAGGTTCCGGGCAGGACCTCACCTCCTCTCCATCACAGGGAGTGACAGAGCCTCTTGCAGCTCCTGTGACCCATGGCCTGTCCTCTCAGGAGTGCAGCCTTGCCCAGTAGTCCAAATAGAGGTTTATTGGGGAAAACACTTCCCATGACATGTAACACTTCCTGTATGCATACGATTAAGCAAAAATTTCTGGAAACACGGGAGATCTACCAACCTGCCTCAATTACTATGATGTAGAAGAAGCAAACTGGTACATCCTCTATGTTTCTCCCCTAGCAATAAGGAGACCATTTGGAGATTACTGTTTGGTGAATCATCTTCAGTGGTATTTTGAATTTTCAGATTTTTTAATGTCACTTCATTTGAGCCATATCTCTTCTATTTTCCTTTCTGCCAGGTGTACTTCCCTCTGTTTCAACCTTTTTTACACTCACAATCACGAACATGAAGAGCCCCATACATGGGCTGCTGTGACTTTTTGCAGTTGGTTCTCTATGGGAGGTACCAACAGTACAGGAAAAACTTACAGAATTGAATCTCTCAGTGCAATGACACGGGACGAATCCCCCAGCTTAAAATGTGAAAGAGCTGCTGAAGGAGTGAAACAGCATTTCACACTCATAAATCTACCGTGGGGGAGAAGCAGGTCAGGATGGATTCTGCTGTGGGGAGTTCTGCCACCCAGTGGCTTTTTTCCTTACTGCTGCACAGCTACAGTGGCTTTGAAATCCACACTGCTGCTAATTTAGGGTTGTTGACCTTTGTTGTCTCTGTACAAGAGGGGATAACAACAGAGACCTGGCACAGTCTCTGCATATCCGAATTCTCAGCAGTTGCAGCTCTGGTCATGTTATTGTTCCTGGATCTTTGCCTGTGAAAACTTCATTCCATCCAAAAGTGGAGGTTCACATTTTCTCATTGTCAGCAAGTTATTGCTTCCAAGAACTGAAGGGGAGCAGTCGTTTTCAGACAAGGCTCCTCCTAGTTCCAAGCTGTTAGCAGTGGGGCCTTAAATTAAATTAAAAGGTATTTCATTTTTTTAAATAATAATTATGTTTGTGCTGTAAAAGCAGAAACCCTGTTGTGTTTGGAAGGATACACAACAAGCTGTTAGGCGTTTCTGTTTCTTGTATGACCAGCAAGTATGGGAAGAGTGCACTGAGCCAACTGCTCCAGAACTCCACCAGCAGATAAAAAGCCCATTTGTCTCCTGGAAGTGCAGTAAGAAGTTGGGGAGACATCTTGCAGCAAACATGTCAGGTCTGTCTGTGATATTTGTCTAATATTCTTGTAAATAATTCACTGTACCAAACTGTTTTCCATTAACTGCTGGGATCGGGTTAGCATTATTCCTCTCAGTTGCTGTTTGTATGTTTTCCCTCCTGCAATAGCATGTTTTGACAACAGATAAATGCAGACAAATTGCAAGACAAACAATCTGCAAGTCAGATAAATTGTAATGATGTAAATGAAGGATGTTTGTCTTCGACTTTCTTGTTTATGATAGCTATGGAAAAGCAAGCTGGAGCCAGTCAGTAGTGTAGGATTTCTCTTGACTCTCACTGATTTTTTTTTATTTTATTTTGGAGTAGAAAAACCGCATTTTTGAGGTGCCTTTCTGGCCACATGGGCAGCCCAAGTCACAAGCTTAGATTAGACATCTAAGTTTTAGGTAAGCTAAAATTAGGGGAGATGAATTGTGCACAAAGCCCCAGTTCACCTCACAAGCTCCACAGTGGCTTTAGGCTGGCACGACCGAGAGGTAATCCTCTCCAGAGCCGACAAGATGTACCATGACCACATCTGCCAGCACAAACGCCTGCACGAGTATCTGAGTGATGCCATGGCTTTCAGTCATGGATCTGAAAGCATTTTAGCAGCATGAGCCATGCACTGCGCTGGCCTGACATCTGGTTGTAAATACCGCTCTTAGGTTGTTCAGAGAGCTATGGGAATTTTCTGAATGTTGACACAACTGGAGCTTTGGAGCCAACCGTGAAAACAGAAGGTCTGAGCTGTGTAGGTAGGCACTAATTCAGCTGTTCATCTCCCTTTACACTCACACAAAAGCTCATGCCTATTACGGATCTCGGTCTCTGTCAGTCATTGCCACGCAAGCAGATTTTCCCACAACCAACACAAATCCCGCTTGAGCACATAAATTTACGTTGAGAATAGCGTTGCCTTTGAGATGATATTTAAGATCATCACAGAGAAAATGAAGGTCTGCTTGGTGCATCCAACCCTGCCATCAAATCTGCTTTTCCACCTTCCTTAAGAGGTTTTCCCTCACGACCCGAGCTTCTGAACATTTCTCCATTATAGTCCTAAATTAAAAGGCCCTAGATCTGGGACTATTCCACCCAAAGGTTTAGATTTAAAAGAATCACCTTTTAGTTTGCATGCTAGAGAACTGCCCTCTATATTTGAATAAAATGTCTTTTATATTATCTGTGTATTGATTTCTAGGGCACTTACCCTTCAGCAAAATTAGTCCATTGTATCATTGTTTCTCTCTAAATAGAGTCAGAAGGATTCAAAATGTCAGCTCAGTCATAATGACTTATAAAAACTGGGTTTGGATTTTAAAAATGATGGGCAATGTCATGCATGTCATGTGGTAGGATTTTATGCCTCAAGAGAAGACTGCAGAAAAAGGTTTGAGGAACATGGAGAAATACCATGCCAACATTGCAAAAGTTGTGATTGATTGCTGGTATTATTTTTCAAGAGTCACATGCTGGGGCAGCGCTGAAGGACAGCTGGGGTGACCCTGGAAATACATTTGGTTTAGTGCAGTTATAGTCAACCTTCTTGAAAACACAAATCTCATCCTTCATCTGAAGCAGAGTTAGAAGAGCAGCAGGGGCCCTGTTGAAAGGCAACCCACTAAGCCTTTTCAGCCAACTCTGTGGCCACACTAAAGCCAACGCTGACCAGACTGTCAGCTGCCAGAACCTGGGAAGGACCCCAGTGAGTGTCAGGGCATGAGCAGACTGCTTTTGCACTGTGAAACCACTGATTGCTTCCCAGCACTCCCTTGGGAATGAACAGATTATCTGTTCCTATTTTATATCTAGATAATAAGTCTTGTTTCAAAAAGCACTTTTTTTAGCTGAGCATGGAGGCCTGCAGGCTGCAGCTACACATCATCAGGTTAATTACACTTTATGGACCACAGGGGCCTGGCTAGTGGGGGATCTTGCTTCATTATTCATGCCTACATTTGTGCCTCACTTTTTTGCCAAGTTGTATCCTTATCCATAAAATCCCTAAACATTTGCCATATACATTGCTTTTGTAACAGCTCCAGCCCCCTCAGACTTCTGCTTTACTATCCCATACAAGAGGATAACGGGAGGAGAAGAAGGAGGACTGGGGCAGAGATCCAGGGGAGATTCTTAGAGGAAACATTTTCCCACCCTTGATGCAGCTGGGGAGGAGAGGAGCAGGCACCTCGCACATGGAAATGCTGAAGCAGCAGTCATGCTGCTTTCTGCACACTGTCACCTTTACAACAGCAGCTGTGTTGGTTTTTTAAGGCTCTGAAAGACAAGGAAGTGAGGTAGGAATTCCTCTTCAGTGCCCCAACAGTCTGCCCTTCACACATCTGCTGGCTTTACCTGCACCTTGAGCTGCACTTGCTTCCTCTCTATACAGTCACAAAAGAGGTAAATCATGAGATTAAGAATCAAAATGAACACAAGCAACCTGTAAGCAATGAAGATCTCTGGATAAATAGTGGGATAAATAAGTAGTGGGGTTGGGGTTTCTGGTACGCTGATACTGCTGTCTCACTTTCAGGCTGATAAACAGTACTGTAAGATTGACAAGTCATGGGACACTGAAGAGTACTTACCATGAGACACAGAGATTTTATGCAGATTTATAAATTCAGAAAAAATTCCCATCTTAGACAAAGGAACAGGACCTCAAAGGTAGAGTTTTGTCAGCTTTGTAACACTTCACACATGTAAAGCCAAGCACGATAATGCTGTAAAACCAATCACTGAAGAAAACTAAACACATCCCAGTCCCTCTGTTCATGTTACCACCCATCTACAAATCAACCTATCCTGGTTGCCTATCCTGGCAACTCTGAAGGAGGAACCCACTAATTTTGAAAATGTCTGGTTCTCTCCAGAGGAAACATAGTTATATTCTTAAACACTGATTACCCTGAAGCAGTCCCTACAGTTGGGTCCCTTTAGTCCAACTACAGTAGTAACATGTCTGAGGTTATTAATGTGGGTAGGCATGAAGGAATATGCACACAAGGAAACAGTCATAAAACTGAAGACATTAGCAAAATACAGCAAGGGGACAATGATCACCAAGTCTGGATGTAAATGAGGAAATTATGATTTCCTCACGAACTTTAAACACAAAAGGAATACCTCTGTGACAAAAAGAGCTGGAAATGTTAATACTACAGCCAACAATCCTGGTGAAAAGGGAGGATAAACTAAAACAGTGCAGTTCAGTTGTGATTTTTGTTTGTTTGCTTATTTACTAATGAAGTAGCACCTCTGTTTACGTGTTTCTTTCACTCTCATTTCAGGTGGGATAATGCAGAAGCTAACAATATCCAGAACTACAACAAACTGGATACTGGCACAACACACAACCATGTCAATAACGTGGATGCAAGAGCCAATTTTTATAAGAGAATTGGATATTGAGATCTCTGAATAATGATTAGAGTCACTGATTCATACTTTGCTTCTAATTAAAAACAACCTGGATTTCTCCCTCAGAAATAGTAAGAATGGGGGGAGCAATGAAGCCAGAAACAAGTACAAGATTCCAACGGGGTTTTTTTTTCAGCTAAGGTTAAAAAAGTAACTTAAAAGATAACACTGCTAATAATCCAAACTGCGACCTATCACTTGCCATTTTTTAGCTTACTTCAGGAGAATATTCAGATTTTTCACCTGTGCCTGCAGTTTCTCAAGCAGCAGATTATTGTTGCATGAAAGTTATAACACTGCTTAACAAGATTTTATCTGCCTTGCATCTTATCTGCCAATACCTCTGTCTAACAGCAGTACAAAACAGCAGTGCAGGATGTTCAGAGAGCTGTCCCTGCCCTGAGGTCTTCAAGATGCAGAGGTTTTCAAGACCCAGCTGGATAAACTACTGAGTAACCTAGTCAGCACTTGCCCTGCATTGAGCAGGAGGTTGGACTAGAGACCTATGAGGTACCTCCCAACCCGAATTTTGTGATCATCTTATGTCAGTCTGTTCCCTGCACAAAAAGTCTGTTTGTTCCCTGCTTCATAAAGATCTACACAGAGCATTGACAAAGCTTCATTAATGAAAGGATGTGGACATACACTGTGTTTGTGCACCCTGTTGGTTCTGGTTTTAGACTTGAGAAAATCTTTATAGGATGTGTGCTTATACAGAGAAGGTTTGGGATAGCAGATTGACTGTATGACACTTGTGACCTTGGAAGAAATATCATTTCAGAAACATCCAAACAGAACATTTTAAGGAAATACAATTTCCTTTTTCATTAAAACTGTCAGGTTGTCAATTAAAGACATCTGAAAGCATCTTTTGTACCTAAATTTTTCCCAGAAATAACAGGTACTATCTATGTTCCCTTCTCTGTACTTGGGAAGCAGTTATTAGCTCTGCTTTAACTTAGGTAGTTTATCACACACTTTTGAAGCCCTGCACGGTACCAAGCAAGCCTGTTCATTAACACATTCCCTCTGGAATACCCCGCAGTACTTTTGTGGGCTGTAGCATCAGTACTGTGCAATGAACAAAAGATCCACATCCCTATCCGTATCCATATCCATATCTGTATCCGTACACACACCGTGTGGGATGGAACCGGCAGCGCGTCCTCTGCCAGAGGCTCACCAGCCTGCTTGGTAAGGCTGAGCCATCCTGGCTCTGGTGCTCTGGAACTCCAATCCTGGCACAAGTCTTATTATTTGCTATCCACCAGCAACAAGATCCATTTGATCCAAGATCATCTTCTGGGCCCTAGTACTTGTGCCATCTCTTTCAAGCATGCCCTGCACATTGGGTGCACTACACACGCCCTTCAAAAGGGTTCAAATTCCAGCTTGTACTAAGCACCTCCCCGTGGGAATGTGATCAACACCTTGCAGAGACTGCAGTTCTAACATACTGCAGCACAAGACACTGTGCAGATGCTGGAAGGAAGGAGGGAGAGAGGAAGGGAGAGAGGGAGGGAGGGAGGGAGGGAAGAAAAGCATCATTCATTTATCTGCTTCACTTCTTCCACGCTATTATATTTCAGCTGAAATTTTAATTTCTGCCTTCAGCCTGCCTGTAGGGGCCATTACACTCTTCAATGCCACTGTAGCCTATCCTTTTCCTTCTGTGCACAGTGCTTCCAGCTTTTATCTCCCTGTACTGATATGTCTGTCTACTCCTTCGAACTCCTACTGGTGTTTACCCTTCTCTGCAAGCAGGCAGAAAGGATAAACAATCATTTTCAGTGACTGTATCCCTGTGATCTTCTCACAACATACAGTCATTAAGATTAACTCCTTTTCAGCGTGTCTAGTGTGGAGAGGCTCACAGTGCGTTAAACCACAGAATTTAGGCTCGCTGGAATGAAAACTACTTTATCATTTGATACAGCAGCAGTAAATAAAACTACGCACAGAGTAGTCTTTTACAAGCTTGCAGCCCGTAATTCCTAACTCATGTCAGAGGCATGCTTCAGGGGCTCCAGACTTCTAAAGTTTGCAATTTTAGAACAGGAAAAGCCTCAACGTTCACATAAACTGCAGCTCTTAGGCTATTATTGTACATTTAGGATCAGGGAATATATATGAAGTGAGATAGCATGTTTCCTGGAAGACAAAATTATACAACGTACCAAGATATGAATAACTCCTGTTACGTCCAAATGGAGAGTTTATGTACTTTTTAAGTTACAGGAGAAGCCAGATGAGAGATTCTTTGCTAAGGAACAAGCCTGAGATCTGGATAACCAAGTCATCCAAATGCCTGACACTCTCCATGGATAGCCAGTCGATTCTCCTGTGACTACTAAGCAGAGGGCTTTTCAATTCCAGTTCTGTCCTTTATGCAGTGAAAGTGAAGTCCTGCATCATCAGTGTAAACCTTTACTGTTAGCTGGGAAACATCCTCAACATCGTTAGCTACCTCTATTCTACTCACTTCTCTGCTTATTTGACTTTATATATAAAGTTCTCTTACAGCTAGCCATACACTGCAGCAATCTAGTCACAAAATTAAAACACAGACAGCCTATAATTCATTTAATATTTTAGGCAACTATTAACAACATTGAATTTCCTATCTGTACACATACAATTCTTTAAGTGTCACCTCTGCCATTCATACCAGACAGGGTTAAGAATTTTCTTACATTTCATACACAAACTCTTAACTCAGAATTTAAAGTATTTATTTTATAGAATCCAAATCCAACCAGCACACCTTATGACTTTATTTCTTTCTGCTCCACAGGTTTCAGACGCCGTTTAATGACAAGCTCTCCGTTGCGTGTCAGAAAGGTGCCGGGTATTTCCTCTTCTGTTGGCAACCCGTAGGGTAGTTTCAGTGGCTTTATTCTACAGGCAAAAGAGTTTGCTTAGTGAAGTCCTGTGACTAGAAGAGAGTTACATTAAATATTCCAAATAAACAAATAATTAACAAACCTTATCAGATGTTTAATAACTTTCAGTTTGGAATTCACAGAAGGGATATTTTTGTGCAGTCTCGGCTGATGCGCCTATATAAAGGATAAAACAGGTTTTACAAATGCGTTGTCAAATCCCAAATCTCTGGTTCACTGAACTTTTCACACTATCAGTAAAAATATAAACCACAATTGCAAATGTAAGATTTAGAGAACCATCATGCATCACGAACATAAAAATGTGAAATCAAAACTGGATCAAACTTGATTCCAGTAAAATGATAATTTCAGCTTTATTCCCATTCCATTATCCATACATTTTTCTTCCAGCTGCTAAAAACACTATAAATGTAAATACAGGAATTTAGGAGCAAAACTGCTTGTTTCAGTTACATCTTAAATGGATCAAGCACACATTTTATTCTCTGTAAGATAACACTGACTAGATGAATCTTTGCACAATGTGCAGCTAGCCTGAAAAGCTTGGATAAACGCATCTTTGACACAAACTCTTAGTCTTGGCCTTCAAAGCCTTTTCATTGATAAACGAGTCTTATTTGCCTTCCTGCAATATCTAAATAACATGACCCACAGAGAAAACTGAATTCAAAGTATTTACAAATCTATTTCTATTATTTTAGCAGAATTCTCAGGGTGAAGTTCTCCTCAGGCGTGCAGCACAATAGCATAGAGGGATATTTTGAAAGCGCACTTGCCATGAACATTTCCCTCAGCTGCTATAAATGTAATTATGTTTTGTGACTGCAAAGTTGAGGTCCTTAAAAAACCAACCAGCTTAATGCTCCATTTCTGATGTATACAACAAGTACAAAGAACAACAATCATACTTTATCCAGCCCAAGGTCACGTACTATCTTCTTTTCCCAATA